>NC_136993.1:27185116-27817616 GCF_032717465.1 Coenobita brevimanus
GTATAATTATTCCCTTATACAAAGGGAAAGGGGAAAAAGGAGTGTGTGGTAAACATAGGGGCATTTGTCTTCTTAGTGTAATAGGAAAACTATATGGTAGGATTCTTATTGACAGAGTTAGGGAAATAACAGAGGAATTAGTTGGAGAAGAACAGGGAGGTTTTAGGAAAGGAAGAGGTTGTGTAGATCAGATATTCATTCTTAGATCTTTAGTGGAAAAGTTTCTAGAGAAGGGAAGAAAATTGTATGCGGCCTTCATGGATTTGAAGAAAGTATATGACAGGGTGGATAGACAAGGATTGTGAAAAGTATTAAGAATATATGGAGTAGATGGGAAGTTCTTGAATGCTGTGAAGAGTATGTATGAGGGTACTAAGGCTGCAGTGCGTGTGGATAGTGAACTGAGTGAATTTTTCTATTTGAAGGTTGGGTTGAAACAGGGATGTGTCATGTCTCCATGGTTGTTCAATCTGTACATGGATGGGGTTATAAAGGAGATACAAGGTAGGGCAGTGGATGTTGGAGTGGCCCTAATGAGAGAGGGCAGTGTTTGGAAACTCCCTGTACTGTTGTTTGCAGATGATACTGTGTTGTTAAGTGAACTGCAAGGCTTGATGAATGAGTTTGGGAGAGTGTGTAAGAAACGGAATCTAAAGGTGAATGTAGGGAAGAGTAACGTTATGGTCTTCGAGAGAAGTGAAGTCAGTGAATGTACAGTGAAGCTGGATGATGAGGAAATGGAAAATGTGAGTACGTTTAAGTACTTGGGTAGTGTGATGAGCAAGGATGGAAGTTTGGAGGGTGAAGTGCTTGAAAGGATACAGCAAGGAAGAAAGTTTGCTGGTTCCTTGAAAGCAGTGATAAGAAACAGGGAAGTGAGCATGGAAGTGAAAAAGTTACTATATGAAAGGGAAGTGAAGCTTGGACGTTGTTGGAGTGACACAAGTTAAGAGTGAGAGCTGTGGAAATGAGTTATTTGAGAGGAGCCTGTGGAATCACATGGAGAGACAGATTGACAATAAAGGATGTGAAGGAGCATTGTGGTGTGGATATAGATGTGATAGGATGTGTTAGGTGAAAACACACTGAGGTGGTTTGGCCATGTGGAGAGGTTGCAGAGTGAGAGACGGACGAGGAGAGTGTATGTGAGTGAGGTGGAGGGGCAGAGGGAGGGGCCAAGGATGAGATGGAGGGATGGAGTGGAGAGGTATATGAGAGAGGGGGGGTATGAGTTGGGAGCAGGACCGTGAAATGGCGAGGGACAGGGCGACGTGGAGGCGAATTGTTTGTGGCCACCCCGTATCGGATTAAAGAGTCTGGCAGAAGATAGATATATAGATAGATGTAATTATTAAATGTACCTATCTTACAAACTCTTGGCGTGCTAGAGTTTTGAGGGGTTAAAGCTTATGATAGGATAAACTTAGCAGTGAAACCTACGTAACTAGAAATTGGTCTATTGTACACCCGAAAACACTCATTTCCCCCCCCCCCCACCAGCCGAACTCGCGGCCGGTGACGACCGGGCGATTGAACACCCCACACCCGCCTCCCCTGCTCCAACCCCAGCGTATACGTTGTCGGATAGATGTGGAACGGCCAAAGCTAGTGACGTTACAGTGTGTCAGTATTGTGTTTATAGACAATCTAAACCAGTAAGAGTAAGCATACAAAAGTATTTAATGCATAAGACTGTGCTGTTATCCACAACATGAGAAAGGTACGAAAATGAAAGACTTACAATGTATTATGTGTTATTGTCTACATACTTGCTGATCTGTTCTCACTCCCACCTCCACCACCCTTCTCTCTGGGTCCCTGTCTGCATCAAACGTCCCTCATTCCCTCTTGTCCCTCACTCCCACCCTCTGTTAACTAACAAAAACAAAGTTAACGGTGAAATGATCTGTCAGGTATTGATCATATTTATCATACACCTCTGTACTGAGCACCAACAAATCAATAACATACAATACTTAGGTATACCTGCCAACTATTTCATCCTGCTTTAAGATATAACGTGACATACACACTGCAAGTTGGACCTTGTGTTACAAGGACATACAGTTGTTTATCATTAACACAGGTTATGTGTGGTTTTGGGTGTCCCTTAATTCATACTAACATGGCAGTTTAGGCCGTACATTATAACTATGTAAGGTTTATGTTCCTATCAATATTGTATTAACAAGATGAATCAGGAATCTGCTCTGACGAACCATAAACTATCTGCTTTATCGAAAATATACCGACCTCTTGTCACAACAGTGACACAATGTCATTATGTATACGACTGAATAACATTCAGTCATATATTTAATGACACTGAGAGAGTGTGGTTCGTCAGAGCCGATGCCTGATTCTTTAGGTTAATGCAATAATCTATCTATCTATTGCCAGACGCCATAATCCCGTAAGGGGTGGCCATTTGACTCTGAGTTATTTGTTTTACGGAGAGGGGGACTAACCATCCGCCATCCCACTTGTTGACACGTAGGGAGCACGTATGGTTTGGTTATATGGTTACCACCCAGCTTTGTAAATGGTGTCTTGGCTTACAGGAAACCATTTGCCTTGTCACTCAATGTAAAGCCACCTGTAAAGGAAAGAAAAGCAAAAAGAAGTGACAGGAAAGATGGGAGAAATAGGACGAGAGGAGGGCAGGCACAGAAAAAGAATGATAAAGGCAAAGGATGAAGTAGGCAGCACTACATCAAGTGAGTGGATGATGGTCGCCACCACCTATCACTAAAAAGAGGAACATAAACCTTATGTAAGGCTTAAACTACCATGTTAATATGAATTAATGGACATCCAAAACCACACATGTTATAAATTAACCACCATATATTCCTGTCACACAAGGTCCAACTCACAGTGTGTGTGTCACGTTACTCTTAAAATAGAATAAAACAGTTGGCAGGTATACCGAAGTATTGTGTGTTATTGATCTGCTGGTGGTTAATACAGAGGTGTATGATGACATAAATATGATCAATACCTGACGGATCATTTCCTCATTATCTTAGTTTATGTTGGTTAACTCAGGGTGGGAGTGGGAGACGAGAAGGTAGGAGAGGCGTTTGGTGCTGACAGTAACTCGGAAAGATGGTGGAGGTGGGAGCGAGAATGGGTGAGATGAGACATCACATTTTTCATCAGACATTGTTCATAATACTATACTTCTTTGTAACGTTATTATATAAGACGTAAGTATGTAGACAATAACACATAATACACTGTCTTCCATTTTCGTGCATATCTAATGTTGTGGTTAACATCACAGTTTTACACATTAAATACATTTATATACTTACCCCAACTGGTTCTGATTGTCTATAAATACAATACTAACACACTGTAACATCGCCAGCTTTGGCCGTTCCATATCTATCCAACATTTACACTGGGGTTGGGGTAGAGGAAGTGGGTGTGGGGTGTTCAGTCGACCGGTCGTCACTGGCCTGGACTGGCTAGTACTGGAGGGGGTGGGGGGGAAGGAGAGAAATTAGTGCTTTTTGGTGTACTATGAATCCTAAAGAGAGCATATTTAAGGTGTAGTAAGGAAAAAAAAAAAAGCTATGGAAAACGTTTTACGAAGTCCCCTAAATAATGCTATAACAGGTTTATGAGGCCTTCAGGACATTCCGCTTAGGAATAGGTGTTACGAAAATATTACGCCACTGAAAAATATAAATACCCATAATAAAATGCATTGATTAAACTAAGGAAAAAGAGGATGGGAGGGAAGGTAGAGACAGATTTCAAGTAGGCTGCTGCAGTCAAAGCAAAAGATGAGATGAACCATATTTTTATACACTTTTAGTATTCCTCATTCTGTCCTTTCCCTGGCTGATGAGAGCTCAGGATTTTTGGTTTAAATGTGAAAAAAGCAGGAAAAAGGGTCGATTCTAGAAGTATTGTGGGCTATTTTGTGTGTAATGATGTCTACGTTCAGCATGTCTGGCTGGTCTACTGTGGTGTTCCAGCTTGTGACTGTCTCTGAAGAAGGCTGAGAAAACATTGTCCTAAACCACTGAGAATATTTATGGCTTACAGTATGCGTTGTTGGTGAGGGGGGCAGGGAAGAGGATGTGATCGCCTGGAGATGCGATGGCCGAATGAATCTCAGGCCTCAGGTGGGGCAGTTTAAATAATCTTGGCCTCCACACCTCCTGCCACTCCATTGGCTGACATTGAGGGGGAAGGAGAACGGATCTGCTCCTCATTGGTCACGCAGATATCATAGTACGATTT
This sequence comes from Coenobita brevimanus, assembly GCF_032717465.1. NCBI lineage: Eukaryota > Metazoa > Arthropoda > Malacostraca > Decapoda > Coenobitidae > Coenobita > Coenobita brevimanus. The sequence continues at coordinate 27,189,374 of NC_136993.1, forward strand.
CTTCAGCCCACACGAACTCCGGGATTTGCAGTTCTTTTTTGCTATTGATTCTGGAGATTTTGAGACACCTTCCTCAGCTTTTTATTTTGACTCAACAGCAGCCTTGACTCAATGTATTAGGCGATTTATTTTTGTAATTAATTCCTTCTGCCTCTTGACGTCTACTGTACATTCTAGTTAGGAGAGGACCCCTAATGGTAAGGGGGTTAATGGGGACTATTTTTAACCCCTCCTGTTGGAAAGGTTTCTTCTGGGCTAAGGTAGTTTATAGAAGGCAAGAAAAAAATCGAAAAAGTCTCGTTGAACTGAAGGGGTTAATATATTATACTCAGCACACTAGAACAATACAACTTCACCAAGCCACAGAAGCTAAAGATTTATAGCATTTTATCAAGAGAGATAGAGACATAAATAGACAGACAAATAGAGATACACGTAGACAGATACACAGTAGATACCGTAGATAGGTAGATGGATGGACAGATGAAAAGAGAGATCGATAAATATACAGATATATAGATATACAGACAGTCAGACAAAAAGACAGAGACAGATTAACAAACAGACTGTGTTTCGTATTATCTATTACACCTACTGTCATCTCGTCCTGAGCGATTTATTTTTACCTATTACACCTTTGTCCCTTTCATTAACATGTCGTGTTATATATTTTCATATTTCTATTGTCAGGCATTTTTGTGAAGTTAACACAGCACCTGGTTGTCAAAGTTATAACAAAGGCAAAAATCTATCCCCTACAAGCCTGAAAATCTCTTCCAAACTAAATACAATTGCGACAGTCGTTTCACCTCAACTTGGCCCAGTTTTTCGTCCTTATACAGATTATTTCAATTAGGTCAGTAGCAGAAAAAGACAAGACTACGGCTCAACATCCTTTCCATCGCAGCTTCTTCGTGACTAGCATCGTACTCTAATGTTAATGGAATATTATGACTGAGCATTAAAGATGAAGAGATGGCAGTTTTTAGGTCAAGTTAGAATAAAAGGGGTATTGTAGAAAGTGTAGTAAAAAAAAAAAAAAAAAGATAAATAAAAAACCTAATATGCGCAACTCAGAATCACAATACAATATCTCCATCACAGAGAAACGCTAAGATTTACATCTGTGATATAGATATTGTTACATATTCTCTTAGACTGGTATTCTCGTCGGTTAAGGAAGCTCCCACACACCTCTTCCTCAACGATTTAATTTCGATATACTTGGTTAATATCATTTTGTACATTATTTATCAAGAGTATGGCGATACTTGTAGGATTTATGTAGTACAGAATAGGACAGTAAGATGTAATAAGCAAAATAAATCGCTAAGGAAAGGATGGTAGGGAGCTTCCTTAATCGACGTGAATACAGGCCCTTGACTGAGCTCTCATTGGTCTGTATTTTCGTCCGCTTTGTAGTACTTTTTTTTATACGGCTGGTGGGTATAACTGTGTACGCTGTTGATGCAGAGGATGGCGATATTACCGGTATTTAATAATATAAATTAGAAGAGGATAGTAAGTCTACTATGCAAAATAAATCTCCTAGGAGGTGCTAGGAAATATGGATCGTTGACACAAACAGACATTATATTCTTGGTGGCAGGGGAGGCTTCCTAGCACCTCTTTCTTGGTGATTTATTTCGCCTATTTCACAGCAACCTTCTCTTGTGTTGCTGAAGAAGGACTCCTTCACGTGGTGGCACAGATACAGCTGGGCGGCTCCACTGCAGTTATACAAATGTCCCTCAGTCGCCTCTGTCCACCAAGAGGAGGGTGGTTGGCAGGATGGACCTCATACAGCCTTCATTAATTCCTCTTTTACTAGGGTTCTCTCCTAAGCTGAGAACTGAGCAATGAACAATGTCGTCTGTTTAATGGGTTTATGGAACAAAACCATAATGGTTTTGATTCCATAAACCCATTAAACAGTCATATAGAAATATAATATTTACCAGATTTTTATAGCCAGTGAATGTATTCTCGTTGACTTTGCTTTTCAAACACCTTTTCTTTAGTGACTTGTTCCACAGAATTGCCACTTCAGCTCTGAATTCTTCCTGTTGCCTTTTATAATAGGTTAATATCCTGAACACACGATATTAATCCGATTTCACACAGAAGTTAAAGTATTCACTGGGTTCTTCTAGCTATTGCATGTATTCTCATTGACTTAGCTTTCCTATAACCTTTTCTTCGGCGACTTATTCGGCAAAACCACCAGCTCTGCAATATATATTCCCAATTAATGAGCGCAGCACACTACCAAAGCCATGAGAGATGTAGTACTGTCAAGATTTTCTATATAACCATTGATATATTGTGACGCAAGACGAATTGGGGCCAGGTTCTCACTGTCTCGGGTCCGTATTTTCGTCGGTTATGGAAGCTCCCTAACACATTTTTGTTACCAGTTTGAGAGTCAAGGTTGATCCCAAATGTCCATTGGCTTTTGACGACTTTATTCTGGACTACATCGTTACAGATGTGCCCTTCGTCTGAAGCTGAACTCACCTGGGAACCAGTGAGCTCCACTTCCCATTGCACTCAGCACGAAGTGTCCATATTTTTGTCGTATAACCTCAGGTAGTGGGGTGTTTGTAGGGAGCCTCAACTAAGAAGGAAGGGGACAACGAGCGCAAACGTGAAGAAGCATCTTTATTTCAAGCATTCCAACATTTAAATAGGCATCATCAGTGATCTTAAAGGGAAAAACTGGAAGTCAATACAATTAAACTAAATCACAATACTATGTAAGTGAAAAAACACACGGACACAGTCTAAATCATCCAAACAAAGTGAGGGGGAAGTGTAATAGTACTATCACAGAGTTCCATAACATGTAGAGGTACTGGAGACATATTGTTATTTAGAGACTTCCTTACTGTTTGATGACCAAGATAATATTATGAAATACTCTTTTTCTTTTTTAAGTATGATATAACATGATTCGCAATGGTCTCTTACTGCTGAATGAGGAGGTGACCTGAGACTTCGGCCTGTCCTGCTCGAATGACCCATTATGTTTGTCTCTCCTAAGACTGAAATCACTGATTATGCTACCAATATATTCGGATTGGCTACCTGGGCAAGTGAAACATCAGTCGACAGACGGACGTAGGTCGGTCAGAACAGAGTCTTTAACAGGAAAAAAAAATAATAATATAAAGAAATATGTATAATTTGTTCATCATATGTTCAGAGTCAATTTGAGAGTAATATTTAGCAAGACTGCAATTAAATGGTCTTTCATTTGAACCGAGACTGCGCATTAAACGGTCTTTCTTTTGAACAGATATATCACCCAAGTAGGGTAAACTAAGATAAAATACCTCCTTACTGGTAGTTGAGATTGGTTGTTTAGGCATGTGTTGGATGATGAGAAAATTTCTTACAAGACAATAGGACAAGTTATCACTATAGCCATTATTAACAAAATATTCTCCTAGGACGCAAATCTCATCATGGAATAGAAAATATGTAGATAAGAGAAAAAAAATGCCCTTTATAACAAGATCGTAACAGCATTGATTTTAAACAAATTTTTATAATAATAACTGAAAAAAAAAAATGTTACTCAAACCTGAGAAATTAGGCTTACGGAACACAGAGCACCAGAAATTACCATTATCTTTCTTAACCATGATATCTAAAAATGCGAGACAACCGCTGGACTCTGTTTGAGTCGTGAATTGTATGTTATAATGGCGAGTGTTAATATAGTGCAAAAATTCCTGAGCAAGGCTTTTTCCTTTAACTCTAAATATGACAAATGTATCATCGACATACGTTCGGTACATCCATGGTTGAATATTACTTGGACAATCTTTTCGTCACACCGGTAATTATTTTTTTATAATAAGATAAAAAAATGTTGGCAAAAGTAGGTCAAAGGAGTGATCCCATAAGAAAACCATTAATCTGTCTGTAGAGTTCGTTATCAAAAATAAACAAACCATCCTTCACAAAAAGGGCCAAAAGTCCTTTGAATAAATTTTTTCTGATTCCTCTGAAAAGTTGAGCGTCTATATAGAGCATTATCAAAATTATGTTTATAGTTTCATCAGTGGAAGTATTAGTAAACAGGGAGGTAACATCAAAACTGCACATCACATACGTGTCAGGTATATTAATTTTTGACAGACAACCTGCAAACTCGTATGACCTGACAACCTGCAAACTCATGTGAGTACTTCACTGTGAAGTCATTGGTGGTTAGGACATTCAAAAGTGGGATGAGAAACTTAAGGCAATTTTAAATGAAGCAGTATTGTAAGCAGAAATGATGGGATGGAGGGGAACAGATGGTTTGTGAACCTTAGGTAGACCATATAATGTGGCAGGAGTTGACCACACAGGTTTCAAGGATTTTGAATCTTCAGCGAAATAAAGTCATGGGAATCTTAATGATGAATCTAGTCACATTATCTTCTAATTACATGGACAAAGCGAACAGAGTAACGTAGCTTAGTAAATTTAGGGAGGTCATTTAATATATCCTCTCGTTTTAAGAATATAATCAGACTTGTTCATAAGGATGACTCCCATTTCTTTGATGGGAGGTCATACAACCAGATCTTTTTTGTTTCCAAGGCTCTTCAGTAACTTATAATCTGACCTATTTAATACGAGAGAGAACACTGTTGTGGGATTAAAACCGTAGATTGTTTTAGAAACTATGTGGTGTATGCTTTTAACAACCAAATCAAATCGACAGTCAGTAGCAATTTTAACATTTTTAAGTCTGTTGTGGTAGGTGGCGGCACCCATTTTCCACCCACTTAGTGTAGTGGTACTCTGTTTTTAAGGGAAACTCTACACTGACTAGCAACCCAAATGATGCACAGATTTCTTCTGCGAATATCTTACACACACCTTTCACGTCCCCCATCTGCTCAAATTCATATTTACCCAATTGCTCCTCCACTTCTCTCTTATAGTCTGCCTTTTTCTCATCCTCTTGTAACCTTTCCACTCTCCTTGCATATACTACTTCCTCCTGTCCTTCGTTTCTTCTATTTCTCCATTTCACTTGGACCTTGAATCTCACCACCTCCAAGTGGTGGTCAGAAAGAACACTCCTCCAACCTCTATATGCTCCTGCATCCATTACACACCTTCCCATCCTTTCATCCACACACACATAATCAATCATTGCTTTCCGTTTATTCAATTCATCATCCACCCTTCTCATCACTTGCCATGTATACCCATGGATCACCTTGCGACTGAAGAGGGTATTGGCTGTCACCAATCCCCTCGCAGCTCATATGTCCACTAAAGCACTGCCATTCTCATCTCTCTCAGCAGGCACAGCCCACTCACCAACTAGTCCATCCACCTTCACATTCCCTAATTTATCATTTATATCGCAAATCAAAAACACTCATTCCTTTTAAACTTTTCCAGTCATGCTTCCACATTTGTCCAGAACTCTTCTCTCACTCTGCTTGCACGATCTTGCGTTGGCACACACACACACACACACACACACACACACACACACACACACACACTCGCGCACATTTGTAGCCCAACTTTCAGTCTTACCCACACAATCCCTGAGCCAACTGATCTATACTCTCTTAATGTATATTCTCCTTCCATCTCTTACTCTCAACATTACACACTCCTTCTCTTGCCCTCTCATTCTCACATACTCTCGCACATATACCCCATCCATAATCCCATTCTCTCACACTCTCACCACTCCATTTAGTTTCAGTTAATCCATATACATCCACTTTTGCACCCTCAAGCACCTGGACAATCTCTCTCTCTTTCATCTCATCATTAGCACCTCTTACATTCCATCTCGCAATCCATACCATGTCCTTTCCTTGGTCCTTAGTCGACACCTTTTCGTCTGTCTTGGTCTGAGGCTTCTTGTTCGTATTTTTAGTTAGCTGTTTTCCGGGGAGGGGCACTAACTTTCCGCCAACCCATTTGCTGTTAGGTAGGGAACACGTGTCGGTTGGTTATAAGGTTACCACCCAGCGCTGTAAATGCTTTCATGGTTTACAGGAAATCATTTGGCTTCCCACTCAGTGTAGTTACCCTAAAAACAGAGCAACACTACACTAAGTGGGTGGATGATGGGCTCCCCCACCTACCTTTATCTATCTATCTATCTATATCTATCTGTCTGTCTATCTATCTATCTATCGATTGATCGATCGATCCATATATATATATATATATATATATATATATATATATATATATATATATATAAACAATGCAATTTATGAATTTTGTTTTGAAGGTGCAGTACAGGTACAGATCCAAGAGAGTACAAATTCTGTGGCTGCGGTGTGGATGCAGTTCTAACCGTATGGGTGGGGTGCAGCTATGGATCCAAATATTGGATGTAAATCCAAATATTGGAACTGCACAGAACTCTGCTTTGTTCAGGCCAATTATATTTTTCATTATACAAGTATTTGACTTGATTTTCTTCTCGTTCGTTTGTACATATCGTTTATAAAGGTTACAACTTGTTTGCATGTGTTGGTGTTGATCACCTAAAGGCAGCTTTCTACACTGCTCGATCTTTTGCAGTCTCTTTATTAGTCCCTCATCCCTGAAGTCACACTGTGTGATCCTGTCAGTTGGGATATACAGTATAATGGAGGTGGACCAGATGGAACAGTGGCGCCACTCACACAGCCCCCAGCCCAGACGTGGAGAACAGTGAGCCATAGCTTACCAACCATGGCAAGTGGTTCTGCTAGTGGCCGGGAAGATTAAATCTGTATTGGTTTTTGTTTCACCTTTTGTTCCCTTCCAAGTCCATATCCTACTTTGTTTATTTTAAAAGGTGTCCGTCACCCTATGATTGTCCCATTCGGTCTTGATCTATATAGAACAATAAGATCTTCCTTATAAAGGTATGTACCAATAATCATCTCTACTAGTACAATGTTATTATAGATAAAACTACTCGTCCTTCATTACTGTGTAGATTGCATGGGGACGAGTAAGCAGGAGTAACTGGGATGATGGTGGGTGATAACAAGAGAAGTGTTTCTTGAGAATTTGAACGTTGTAGGTCCGCTGGTAGTCAAGGTAGTCATTCTTATATTATTCACCACATCAGAGCAGATGTGTGTGGGGAGGAACGAATGGGATGGGGTTGGACTGTAATGAGTGGAGGGGCATGATGAGTGAGTTTACGCTGTCATCAGGAATACTAAGTTGGTGGGTAAGGTGCAAGACATTGGTAGGGGACAAACAAAAATTGAATAAGGTGGGTGGATAGTAGCGGCAAGGGTATGGGCTAGTTTGTGAGGCTGTTGTCTTTTAATGCAAGGAAGAAAGAACCAAGGGCTAGCAAAACTGTTCCCTCCAAAAAATATATGAATAAAAAACAACTAAATTTCAGATCCGTTCATTTCGAAATGTATGGGACGAGTACACACTTTTGTCATTGCTGTTGCATCCCCAGACTCAAATGGATATGAATCTACTGGACCGAAAAAAAAAAAAAAAAGCTCTTCACTGGGAGCTCGTAGAGATCTTTCACTGAGGTTATGCTGAAGGACCGTCTGTGTGGTGCATGAAGTAAGTGTACCCCGTGAACAAGTGTGTCGTATGAGGGGCAGCACTGGGGATGGAAATTGATTTTCCTTAGAAGTGTGATGTGTGGATGGGAGGTGGGGTTCTAGAAAAACGGTAGGTTGAGTGGACGGACATAGATTGGTGATGATAGTTCAGGCAGGGCAAGAGTACAGCACCATATGAATATGTGTTATAAATTAGCCAATATGGACTTAATTTGCGAGGAAAACATCTTCATTATCAATTTATTTATTTTATCTAATTCATTTATTATTTAATGATTATTTTTTCTTGCTCCAGTCGGGCAATTTTATCAAAAGCAACAGAGACCCCTTAGGTTGAAGAAGTTATTGGAACTTGGTAACCCCTTCACTACTATGACTTCCATTGGTTGAATAAAATAAGGCAGCGACAGGAATAATAAAAAACACATCACTGAAGTGAAGTTTATCAAAATTTTGTTGAAGTGAAGGATCATGAAGACAGAGACATGAGACAAGGCAAAGAAGAATGAGAGAAAGAACGTCACACAGTTACATGCTGCTCTTGTATACCTGTTTTTTATGATGCAGGTATAAATCTTTACAACAGCAATATTATTATTTTTTTTTGTACATATCAACAAAACCTTATCATTCCATGCAAATTACCCTGATTTCATTTTAAACTTTCCAAGCAGTATTTGACCTTAGAATGAATGAAAGTAAAACACATGGTGGTACACCAGCAAAGTCATTTGCTGCCATAAAAATATTAAATTATGAAAAAACAAAAATATAAAATCAACTAAAAGGGCAGGGCAGTACTCCCATGGTGGATGGAAAGCTGATGACAGGGAGAGCTGGAGCTCCCGTTTTATCAGCCCTCGGGACTAGGTCCCGACCATCCGCCTTTGCTGAACTTTTTCAGTGTCTCAGTAACACAGAGAGTAGGCCAGCATGCTCTCCAATACAAGTTCTCTATCAACACCAAACTACATGCACAGTACACACTACACTTCCTTTTCAAAAAAAAAAAAAACAAAAAAAAAAAATCATGGCAGCGCAAAACGTGGCCTCGGAGTCCCCAGGGGGGAGGGGCCACAAATGTCCCCACCTTCCGCCCCTCTCCCGGTGACAACTCGAGCTGCCTGGAATCACTGTCTGACTCTCTTCTTCTTCATTTCTGCAACATTCGCGGCCTTTCCTCTAACTTTCGCTGTGTTGAGCACCACCTCTCCTTCTCTAAACCTCACGTTCCTTTTCAAACTGAGACTCAGCTGTCTGAGGCAACTGACAGCAGACCCTTTTCTGTATTCTCCTACTTTATACTAATTTCAAAACCAAAGGTGGCTGTTGTGTATATATACGCGATGACTTATTTTGCTCTCATGTTCCTGAACTTGATTCTTCTGAATTCCCTACACTTCCTGTCATTCTCTGACTAAATATATCTGCACTGATTTTTTATTTCTTAATTCTACTATCAAAAATTCTTTGACTATCTTACTTCTACGATGGAACACATTCTATCCATTTCTCCATTCTCTGAAATCTCCATTCTAGATTTCAATGTTCACCACCACCTTTGGCTCTCCCCTCCTTTCACTGATCCACCTGGTGAACAAGCCTACACCTTTTCTATCCTTAATGACCTAGAGCAGCTTGTACAGCACCCTACCCATATCCTTGACCACCTTGGAGAGAGCTCCAACATACTTGACCTCTTCCTTACAACTAATCCTTCTTCTTACACTGTTAATCTTTTCTCTCCATTGGGCTCCTCCGATCACAACCTTGTCACCTTAACCTGTCCTATCACTCCCGTACGGCCTGTGGACCCTCCAAAGAAACGTCGTCTGTTGCACTTTGCAGCTGCAGATTGGGAGGCCCTCAGGCAGTACTTCTTTGATTTTCCTTAGAATGACTATTGCTTCCATGGCCGGGAGCCATCAGAGTGTATGTTGTGCATTACGGAGGTTATTCTCTCAGGCATGGAAGCATACATTCCTTTCTCATTTCCTTTGACTAATGCAAGAAAGCCTTGGTTTAATCATGCTTGTTCTAATGCTGTCCACAACAAGGAGAGGGCCTATAAAAGGTACCGGAGCCAACCCACCCCTGAATCACATCATCTTTACGTTTCTGCCCGGAATCGTGCTAAGTCTGTTCTTCGCTCTACTAAGAATAATTTCATCCGTACTAAATGCTCTCAACTCTCCAATTCGAATTCTTCCTGCTCCTTCTAGCACCTTGCCAAAAACATTTCTAACAACTTTACCTCATTATCCTTCCCTCCTCTTTTCTACTCTGATGGCTTTGTAGCTATTTCTTCTACTGATAAAGAAGATCTCTTTGCTCAGACTTTCTCCTCCAGTTCTGCCTTAGATGATTCCAGTGCTGTTCCTCCATCACTTTCCCCCTCTGACTTCCTCATGGCTGACATTAAAATTTCTTCAGCTGATGTATTTTCTGCCATCACAGGCCTCAATACTAATAAGGCATATGGGCTTGATGAAACCCCTCTTGTTGTTCTCAAGAACTGTGCTTCTGTGCTTACACACTGCCTAGGCAAACTCTCTCGCCTATGTCCATCAACTTGTATCTTTCCTTCTTGCTGGAAGTTTACTCTCATTCAGCCAGTCCCAAAGAAGGGTGACCATTCCCAACCCTCTAACTATCGTCCAATTGCTTTAACATTCTGTATCTCAAAAGTTTTCGAGTGTAATCTTAATAGAAAAATTTTAAAACATCTTTCCTATCACAACCTTCTTTCTGATAGTCAGTATGGGTTCCATCAGGGACACTCCACCGGTGATCTCACCTACCTTTCGGACTCCTGGTCATCATCCTTTCAGGACTTTGGCGAAAGCTTTGCCATTGCACTTGACATCTCAAAGGCTTTCGATGGAGTCTGGCATAAAGCTTTAATTTCCAAACTGCCTTCTTACAGAGTCTATCCTTCTATCTATGCCTTTATCTCTAGCCTCCTTTCTGGTTGTTCTATAGCCGCTGTTGTATACGGCCATCGTTCTTCTCCTCGATCTATCAAACGTGGTGTTCCTCAGGGCTCTATCCTATCACCAACTCTCTTCCTTTTATTCATCAATGACCTTCTAAGATGTACATCTAACCCTATCTACTCATACACTGATGACTCCACCCTTCACCTTTTCATTCGGTTCCCGCAACGTCCATCTCAGCAGTTACTTCAACACACAAAGGATTAGGCTATGGAATACCTAATGTCTGACTTGGCTCATATCTCTGACTGGGGTAAAAATAATCTTGTTGTTTTTAATGCATCAAAGACTCAGTTCTTACACCTATCAACCAGACAAAATCTTCCACAGGTATACCCACTAACGTTTAATAGTATTCAGCTTAATCCTGCATCATCCTTGAACATGATTGGGGTTTCATTTACTCGGGACTTATCTTGGGAGAGATCATATTACACCTCTTGTAAAATCAACTTCCAAGAGATTAGGTGTGCTAAGCAGCCTCCATTCCTTCTTTACCCCTGCACAATTGTTGACTTTATACAGGGGTTTTATCCACCCCTGTGTGGAATCAACTCTCATGACTGTGTGGGGAGGCTCCCAACACACAGGTCTTCTCAATAGGGTGGAGTCAAAGGCTTTTTGTCTCATTAACCCCTTAACCGCGGGGCGTCACTTTCGTGATGCTTGGGAGCAAGGGATCATACCGCGGGGCGTTGCTTTTGTGATTCTGTGTTATTTTGAATTCATCCGGGCTTCCAAGTGGGGGCTTGTATCATCTATCAGTACTGCCAATGTCCAACACTAGTCAGCACTCCTAATCTCATCTGTACTCCCATCCATTGTTGACAATTTACCCATTTCTCCCCGTTCTTGACTCCCCTCCCTACCCCCCCCCTCCATTACCCTATCCTCTCGCCTGCCCGGCCGTGCTACGCTAAGTAAATCTTCCCTGGAATTATTCACCGATTTCATCCATTGAAATAAGCCCTATGCCCTATTCTTATACCAAATAATATATACAAGAAAGAAATAAGGTAAGTGAGAGTGCCATACGCCTGGAATTGGCAAATTATCACCTGACAACACCTCACGTGCACTCGTTTGCTAATTTTCGCTGTTTTTTTCCCCTTCAAATATGCTGTATAATCTATTTTCGTAATAAATATACATGTAAGGAGGGAAGGGAGAAGCCTAAGTGATATTTACATTCACCTAGAACTACCTAATTTATAATGTATTGTCTAGATTTCCTGCCAATCATTTCAGTGCTATACATAGCTGTTTCAAGAGCTAACATTGGTAGTACTGAATATCCCCTAAGTAGGCCTCCACCCGGACCTCCCTTATCAGTTTACTCTCATCTTCCGAAGTGGCGGTACATCTGTTTCTTCTTGCTGGCTTCAGGGACTTTTTCACCCCCAAGCAAAGGGCCCTGTGACCTTTACCCCCTACTAAACCTCGTGTGGAAAGAGGTAAAGGGCTGACAATTGATAAAAGAGTGACTACGATCTTTCTATTGAGTAAAACAGAGCAAGTGGAATTGTAAATAATGTGTAAACAGCAAGTGAAAGTAATGAATGTAAATATACGTGAACAATGGAAAATAGTTTTATAAGTTACTTCAAGTGACAGTGCATAACACAGTGTAAATAAAATAGAAATGTAAATAACATAAATAAAATAGAGAACGTAAAGAGAAATGTAAATGAGTAGTATTATAAGAATACGAATATATACCCTAGGAGTAATGAAAGTGAAAGTTTCACTCTAGCATGTCTGAATACTATGAGTTATGAGAGTGAAGATGAAAGTGACATTCACTCTCAATGCTAGTATACAGGACGAGAAAGTGAATGCTACGTATTTTACTGAAAGAAATTGAATCCCTACAGTGACAATAAACTAATACTACTGAAGGAAACTTATGGATAAAGACTGTGTTATATAGTAATAGAAATATAAAGTGTTAGGGGTTTTATGAATAATAAATGACAGAGTACCAAGAGCGAACTAGTGCCAGTGCAATGGTCAGACGCGCTCGTAATTTTCATTGCTTTCACAGTGGGTTTTTTTTTGGAGTATGGATCCCAAACTACTTGAAAATCATAGAGTAGTGTTTATAGTGTTAATATCTGGCTGTGGTAATCATATTACGGGTTGTCGGGAAGTGTAAAGTGGAGACTTCGTTACCCAAATTCAGAGGTCTCCACAAGTCCTACGGTAACGACGAAGGCTCAACAAACATTCCAGGAGATAGCTGAAGGTATGTGCCATAAGCATATATAATTTTAATATTCTAGGACTAATAACTGATTTTTGGTAAATATTTTTTGAGAGTCTATCGGAGCCCGAATAACCCCACGGCACACGCAAAACATCAGTAAACATGCCTGCGGTGTAGGGGTTAACCCCTACTTAGGCTTCTCCCTTCCCTCTTACATGTATATTTATTACGAAAATAGATTATACGGCATATTTCAAGGGGAAAAAACAGCGAAAATTAGCAAACGAGTGCACGTGACGTGTTGTCAGGTGATAATTTGCCAATTCCAGGTGTATGGCACTCTCACTTACCTTATTTCTTTCTTGTATATATTATTTGGTATAAGAATAGGACATAGGGCTTATTTCAATGGATGAAATCAGTGAAAAATTCCAGGGAAGATTTACTTAGCGCAGCATGGCCGGGCAGGCGAGAGGATAGGGTAATTGAGGGGGGGTAGGGAGGGGAGTCAAGAACGGGGAGAAATGGGTAAATTGTCAACAATGGATGGGAGTACAGATGAGATTAGGAGTGCTGACTAGTGTTGGACATTGGCAGTACTGATAGATGATACAAGCCCCCACTTGGAAGCCCGGGTGAATTCAAAATAACACAGAATCACAAAAGCGACGCCCCGTGGTATGATCCCTTGCTCCCAAGCATCACGAAAGTGACGCCGCGCGGTTAAGGGGTTAACTCTCCTCCTCTTACTGACTCCCTTCAACCTCTGTCTCTTTGCCGCACTGTTGCATTTTTATCTCTTTTTTATCGCTACTTCAATGGTCACTGCTCCTCTGAACTGTCTGCATGCATTCCTCCACCTCTACGACGGGCGCGTAGCACCCGTCTAGCATCAAACTCTCGTCCCTATTCTATCCAACTCTCTAATGCAAGAGTTAGCCATTACTTCCAGTCCTTCATTTATGCAAGAGGTTAAATGTGGAACTGTCTCCCTGTCTGTATTTCTGCTTCCTATGATCTTCAGTCTTTCAAACTCACTGTGTCCAGGCATCTTGAAATGAATGGATCTTGAATTTGGCTTTCTCTTGTATTTTGTTTTTCTCTTGGAAGGAACAATAATTGCGGGTCTGCCGCCTTTGGTTCCTTGTTCCTCACATAAAAAAAAATAATAATATTCACAAAAAGTGAAGGAGTCCTGCTTCCTTCACAAAAGAGAGGATAACCTCCTCCCCATACACCCACACTACATGAATCCTCCCTGAACACAGAGGAGAGACAGTAAGGGCCATCACTACCCCGATGCTGCACCATAGGTCCCCGACACTGGGGCACTCAACAAGCAAGTGCCGCATAGTCATGGGGATCAAACAATCATTGCAGAATGGAGGGGGTGCCTCCTCCATTAAAACCGTGTGAGTCAAACGAGTGTGCTCGATCTGCAGATGTACCAAAGCCGGCTCCCACCACCGTGTAAGACCACTGTTGGCCCATTCCCGAATACTAACTCAGACAGTGTGAAGTTTGTCAGGCTCTGCTACACCCCACAACCCCTGCCATATGGAATGAATGACACTCCGGTTGACGGGGTGAAAATTGTGATAGGAGGCTGGACAATGAGGCGAGGATGGGCTTGTAGCAGCAGCCTTCACCAAGGCATTACTCTCAACCCCAAAATACCCAGAACCCAACAGAGTTAGAAGTTTTGGCCACATTTCAGGAGCAAAACTACCCATTCCAATATACCTACCACTAAAGGGTGGCAGGAATAAAAAGAAGAGATGGCTTGCAAGACACACATTGCATCACTAAAAATAGTAATAGGTGTGGGAGGGAGAGTAAAAATAGGCTTGAGAGCCACAAGGTCATAAAAAATTGAAAAATAAAAAACAAAGGGGTGGGGAAGGCGAGGTGGGAGGCAAACAACAGAAACAAAGGAGAGTCTCTCACAACCCTACAGCACACAGAATAAGAAAGCCATTGCAGGCAGTGCCAACGCTGCACCAGTAAGGACTAGTGACGATGATATGGTGGTGGATCATTTGCATCCACCAATAGGCTGGAATTGGGGAAAGTGGGGAAAGCACCAGATGCCAAACTCTCCTGACCATGGAGGACCAAACCCAAAATGCTTAGATGAGATTCAGTGGTGAAGGAGTAGACCTCACGACCACTTTCCAATTTTGAGCAAACAGGAGCACAGTATAGGTGGAGGAAAGTGGCATGATCTGCACCCCAGGCAGTGTGGGACAGGACCCACAAAACACTGAGGGCATAGATACACAAAGCTCTAAGTTGTCTCAGGTGGGGAACCCACGTCAGGCTTCGCAAAAGGGAAGTCCAACTGCCACATTCCAACTAGAGGGCCATGCATCCTCAGTCCCTCATGCCAGACCCTATTGTACAGGGCTGGCAAATATGTCATAGTCTCCTGATCTAGATGATGAAAAAAAAGCATAAGGGATATCATCTGGACCCAGGGAGGTATCATTACTGGAGGATAGAGCCGACCTCAACTCCTGAAAAGTGAATGGGATTTAAAGTACTCCCCGTTTGCAGAACTGAAATAATAATGGCAGGCCTCTTCCCTCCCATGGTGACGGGCCAACTTTTGGGAGCACGCAGCGATTGAAGAACTCCCACAAAGACAGAGGCCAACAAATATGCCTCTTCTCTGGCTCGGTAACATGGGCCTCATCCTCCTCAAGCACCGGAGGAACACTGGGAAAAAACTTCCCCAAGACTTTACGCACATGGTTCCATACATGAGGGAAAGGAGTGCATGAGGAAATACACAACACATGTTACGACCAGGAGGAACAACAAGCCACCTTAAAAACCTGATGAGCCTGGGCCCTAACACATTTAAACTCCATCTTATGGAATTCAATTCTGTGGCGCTGATAATGACCTTATGCACATCCACAAGCAACAACAATCTGCTTGCACTTCACAGACCACCATGGGACAGGTCTCTTGGTAAAGTTGCTGCTGGTCTTGAGAACTGACTGCACCCCTGCAGAGAGTAAAACATTCATAAAATGCCCCACAGCTTCATCAATCGATGGGAAAGAAGCAACTGAGCTAGGAAAGGACACCACATCTGAAAACAATGTCCAATCAGCCCTGTGGAGACACCATTTAGGGACATGAGAAGCTGGTAAAGGAGCCACAGAAGACAGGACAATGGCAAAATGATCACTGCCCTGAAGGAGAGAAGACACCCTCCACATGAAGGCCAACAAAATGCTGGGTGAGCACAAGGAAAGGTCAGTTGTACCCGGAACACCAGTTTGAACATGGAAATGGGTGCATTCCCCAGTGTTTAAAGGACATAGACTCTCACTCTCGACCAAGGAGGCCAACACCTTCTCACAGGGATTAATAATATAGTTGCCGCAAAGGGGATGACATCCATTAAAATGTCTCAGTTGGAGGATCGGTTCTGGAAACTGATGGAGATGGCTCTGAAGGCTGGAGAGCAGGACAGGAAGAGGAGGAGGCAAATAAATATTGCAGATCATATAGGATTTGCCTAGGAACTCCTGAATAGCCACGACCTGAAGGGGAGTGACAACATCCACCGCCTAGGAGGGAATATCCCAACGGACAGTAATGACAGTCCCTCCACCACGCTCCAAATCTGATATAGGGACAGAATAATAAACCTAATACCAAGGAGGGGCAGGAGAAGTGCCAAAACCAACCATAGTTTCCTGCAGACATACACATGCAGGAGATGTCTCAAGGATGAGGAGACAAAGGTCTTCCCGACTGGCTTGTAGGCAATGACAATTTCACTGAAGGATAGACACTAGAACCATGGTAAGGATGATTAAGATGATGACCCTGCATCCCATGGCCCCTGAAGCATTAGATTCACATCCCTTGAACTTAGTACGAACTTAGTACCAGAGGAAAAGAACTAGGCAGTCCAACTACAGGTTTCCTCTTCACTGTTGGGCTCAAATGGAAGAGGAACCCTCTGCAACTTTTTTCTTGGTGGAAGGTAAGGTGGAAGCACTGATGTCCTGCTTCCTCTTCTTCACCCCTCTGGCAATGTGCCACTGACCATCTTTGGGTAAGGAAGTGGAAGGCAGGGGTGGCCCCAAAGAAGGAACCCCAGCCTTACCATCCACAGCAGTGGACGCAGAAAAAGCCACATCCGGAGGAGGGATCACCTCTCTCCTGCTAACATCTGGTATTTGAGGATGCGCGAGGCACAGTGCATCCCCGCAATATCGACCCCCCCCCCCAGAAGGACCCGCCCTAAGGACAGGAAGAGGAACCAGGATGGGGGAGGCATTCCCAGATGCAGGAAGAACCACCCAAGAGGAGACATCCCCAGAGACAGAAGGCACCTCCACAGAGGAAGCACAGCCACTTCCAGGTTACACCCCCTCAGTGGAACCCTCCAGCTGAAGAGGCTGGGAAGTAGAACCACAAGAAGTAGACAGGGTATTGTGTAACGGCAGGGACACTTGCTGGACAGCTTTAGGGCAAGACAAGGCAGCAACAAAGGTGACCCCAGGGCGAATGAACTGGCCTTCCCCTCAGAAAGGAAAATTTTCTCCTTCATATGGTCAGAAACAACCTCATATTCACACCTGTAAACATCACAGTCCCTTGAAGAAGCTGCATGCAACCCCCCCCCCACCTCAGGAAGACCAGACACCTCATGCCAACAAGAACGGTGAACTTGACCAAACGTCTGACAATAATAGTTTGACATTAAGCTTCCACCAAGCAGCAGTGACAACATCAGGCAAAGTAAGGCAAGCAAATGTCAAGATAAGGGAGGGCATGGGTGTTGAAACCCCATCAACTTTCTTTATGATTTTCTATACTGCTACTACTCCCTGAGGAGCCAGCCCCTCCAGGGGGAAAGAATCAGAATAAGAGACCAAGTCACAAGAATACAGAATCTCACACGACTGATTTAAGTCCAAGTGACGAGACAGTCACAGGACAACTGGTAACCATAGTAAGGGATTGAATGCACAAACTTTCCTCCTCATTTTCTGGCTTTCAGCAACAGAGAACCACCACCCTGCAAGGAGACACTGGGGGTAAACCTGTATGTTTTAACTGGGTCATTGTGATCCCCCAAACAATTCAGGTTCTGGAAGGAAGTATCATCACACAGTTTGAGTACAAGATATTATTTCATATAATTTTCTTGCTCAGAGACACCATGCAACAGCTCAGCACAAGAAATATCCTGACCAACAGTTTTGCCAGAAGTTCCAAAGGCAAAGGATCATTAGCCAATGAGCGACTATGTGATGACGACTCGTGTGGCTGGTCACCAACCACATGAAGATTGAATACATTAAAAATAGAATGGCACCAGGAGCCAAGAGCAACCGCCTACCAGGAAGTGAGGGGACCAAGCGCAAGTTGTTGGGAGCGGAGTACCTCATCCCCAGAAGATGACCCGAATAGGACACCTTGTGATACGAAAGTTCATTCCCACCAGTGCAATGACACCCCTCCCCTACACCCCCTTTCCCAGACACCCAACCATGTAACTCAGGACAGCCTCAAGGTGACCCCTCTGGTGGGCGGCACTAATGACCCACAGGGGTAACCTGGTTTTTGGGCAATGTTTAGTCAGATCCCTCTCCCACAAACCTACCAGCATTGGAAACCCTGCCAGATGTCAATACATCCGTGGGTAGGGTTGTGGGATCACAGGGGCATGCAAGCCCCCCACCACGACAAGGTGGCTGCCCACGGGGGGACTTGACCTCAGCCGTGTGTTTCTTAATGACTTCAGACACACTTACTGAGCTGTGAGGAAAGTGAACCCGTGATGGAAAAACTGGGGAGTGATGGTAGAATCAGTTACTTCTTTCTGACTCTACTGCAACTTGTCTTTTAAGCCCCGTCATCTTCCTGAAGTCGTGGCCTCAAGTCCATGGCCTACCACTCTCTGAACGGTTGGTGAGGGGGCAGAGCTTAAGAGACAAGTTTCCTGGTGGTGAGTATAGCTCCTGATAATTTTGTTCACCCAAGCATGAATGGGTAGGCTACCACAAGAGGCTTAACCCCTTGTACAGTCGGCCTAAGAAGTGATGGCAGAGTATCCAGAAGTTTTCAGTTCGCGATAAGGTACATACTCTTCCTTATATCTTTACAAAGAAAAACCAGTTACGTAAAATTGTTACAGAAAACATGAAGCAAATGCAGAAGTACCGATATATTTCAGAATTGCAGGAATCAGTTCGTTAGTAACGATAATTGGAAATCCTAAACGGAACTAACTGAAATTTCAGAACTATCGCTCAGGGACAATCAGGAATAAACTGCAGAGTTCATATCTAATATGTTAACACACAATAATTTTTTGGTAGCTTAAGACTAAAGAAATGTACTTTAATAATTAATTAAAATCAGTCATTATTATTTATAAAATAGTTCCCGTTACAGTATTAACTAATAATTTAAAGTCATATATTTCCGTTTTTGTTGTCTTCATGGACGCCGACAGAAAGCGGGAATGAGGCCTATGTTAGTAGGGTATTTTAAATGGTTCGATCAACAAGCACGGAAGGAAACAGCTTTTACTCAAAGACATGCAGTAATTACGCTGCATTTGGCCAGTTTTTCATTAAGAAAATTGTCTTGAAGTTTTGATATAAGCCAGAGGACTATCAGTGAATGAAAAATAAGGAAAACCTCGAAAATTTGCCACGAGTCAGAGCTCCTTAGAGAATGACAAACTTGTGTCATAGCCTAGTATCCTCAGTGTCTAAACAATTGGCAAGAGAAAGAAAAGGCAAATGTTCAAAAACAGGCCACTGAGTTCAAAACTTTCAGATCAGCATTTTCAGTTAAGCAGGACACAGGTTTTTTTGAAAAGATACTAGAGACTATTAGATAGAGCAAAAAGTATGTGCTTTTGCATTGCAAGAATATAAGCTCATGCTTTCGTCCTCTTCATTGCCTAGTGTATGGGAAAAGGGTAAAACCTGTCATATCTTCTTACAGCTTAAAATAATTTTGCATCATTTAGGAATAAAGTCACTATAAGCGAGAGAAAGACAAGGAATAAAAGAAAGAATGGTCTTGCTGCTACTACAGGTAGGGGATCATTACTAAGATACACTTCATTGTCGCGGCATCCTTATTGTTGCTGTATCATCACCACAGGAATTGAAAATAAGGTAGTGTATTGCAGTCACAAGAGTTTTCCTTTACCTGTCTTCGAAACTAGAGCATTCTGTATTTGAAATCCTGGGAAGCAAATACGGCAGGTAAGGGGGGTTACGCTGCGCTCTGTGCACTGAGAAATACAGTACATTACACGTTCATTCAAATCGGGAGACGTGTATCTGAGTGTTAACATCTAAAAAATTGCTACCTCATGTTATTCATTTTACGTACTTCTTAGCGTGATATATATATATATATATTTTTTATATGACATAATGGAGGCACAGAAGTTTTACCATATATTCACAAAGTTTTTATTGAACGTATATCAGTGCAGATTGACCGAAGCAATCTGAAACTCTGCCATCACTTCTTGGGGCGACTGTACATGTTCTGGTATATTATTCTTGGAGCCAGGTGATTTTACATAGCAGAGGAGAGATTTTTTAAACTAAGGGGTTTAAGGATATCTTTTCATTAACCCATTACGACTAGAGGTCCTTAGCAGAATGGAGGAATTAATCGACTTCAAGCACTGAGGTGCACTTTTATACTCATATTTGATTCATTCCTTAAACATCCATAGTGAACTTGATGTGTTAGGGTTTTAAATATAAAGAATCCATAATCATCATCATCAGTTGTTATCATTACAGTATAATAGCGAGAAGACTGAGTGATGGCTGTTCCTGTTGCTGTGGAGTGTGTGTGGATTCCTGGGTCCTCTCTTGATACTCGCTCTCATGCAGTGCCAGGTCAGGCGGTCTTGACGTCATCGATGTTTGATCTAGCTGGATGACAAAGATGGCGATGGCTGACGGCAGGTTGTGCTGGGTCCATTAGTTCCAAATGGTGCGGCGTTTCTGCAGCTACCGGTCTGGATGTGAGTGTGTGCTTTTTTTTTTAATGCAAGGAAAAAGGAACCTAAGGCCAGAAGCCTGCAAGACTGTTCCTTCCAAGATAGATATAAGCAAAATAGCAGGGCCATATTCAAAATTCGTTCATTTTGAGATGCTTGGACATAGGCAGTAGAAAATGCACAGGGAGTCAGTTACAGAGGTGACCTGTCGCATACACAAAGAACTTAGAGTGACAATTAACTCTTGCATTAGAAAGCTGCACAGAAAAAGGATACGAGTTTGCTGCTAGATGGGCGCTAAGCCTCCACAGAAATGGTGGAGGGATGAAAGCAGAAGTTGAGAGGAGCAGTGACCATTGAAGACGAGACAGAAAAGATGTAAAGATGCAACAGAGTAGCAAAGCAACAAAGGTTGAAAGGAACCAGTAAAAGAGGAAATGTTAATAAGATGAAAAGTCTTTGACTCCACTTGTTGAGAAGACCTGTACATTGGGAGGCTCATCACATATGAGAGTTGTACTCTATACTGGACGAATAAAATCCGTGTACCCTACAACACTTACGTGGGGCATGTAACACCCCACACTAAAGTGTTATTGTTCTCGCTGAGTGGACCGTGCGGGTAGCCCACTCAAGCTCCCAGTACCTTCATGGTGTTGTGTGCTCTTGTGGTGGAAGATAGTGTTGTGGCACTCACGCTCTCGTGTGACTGTGTGGGGGGGGGGATGGGCATCTCACACTCCATGTAAGAGTGGAGGTACTATTAAGCAGGGGTGTTCTACACCTCATACAGTGTTAATGTAATATGTTCTGGGGTTTGTGTTACCCCAAAATAGCGTGTATGTAATAAGTACTAGGGTAATATGTTCTGGGGTTTGTGTTACCCCAGAATAGTGTGTATGTAATAAGTACTGGGGTCGACACATTCAACCAGATGTGTGCCTTCTACACCTGTTCATGCAAGACAAAACGATGGCCCCCATGTGTGTTCTACGGGATGGTGAATGTCTCCGTCATCAACTCATGGATCATACACTCAGAGAATCTTGAAAGGAACAGTGACACCAGGTTTATCCAGTGCAGGTATATGCACTTTTTGGCAATGTCCCTCCTAAAGCCATGGGGACAACAGAGGTTGAACAGTCCCCACCTGTCCAGAGCCCTGAAAATTCTGGTTTGCAACGTCTGCAGCCTCCCAACACCAGGCAGTGTAGCTGAGACACCGGTTGCAGTGATGGCAGACAGCAATGAACCTATGAGGCGGTGTGCAGTGTGCCCCAGAACAAAAGACAGGAAGTCACAGCAGAGGTGCCACAGCTGTCGACGCCCCGTTTGCCTGCATCATGCGTACGCCCTGTGCGTGGACTGCAACAACTATGCAAGGTAAGATCGTTTTCTATCACTAAGTGGTCATTGACTACTGTATATTACTGTAACAGAATATTTATAGCACATACGTTAACTTATAACTTTTTATAAAAATCCCCTATAAGTTATTGTTCAATTATTGGAGTAAAAAAATAGTTATAAAAATTTGCATTGCTCAAACGCACTCATATTACTAACAGAACATTAGTCTATTCATCTGGGGTCGCTTTGGGTTCATAGACACCGATATATAATAGTAAAAAAATAATAAAGTAAAAAATGCCATGTTTTGACTCTCTAAAAAATGCCCCTTTTTTGCTTTTGTCCCGTAGGCTACAGTCCGTAGTGGTGCGTTATGGTTGAGACTCCCTCACCTGATGCTCCTGTGACCTGGGTCTGGCTGGACGAAAGTTCAAATCTTCAGCTCGAACTGTTTCTTTATTATCAATTTTTATGTAGAGGCATATAGCTAAGTTTCAGAAATTTCAAAGTTTTTTTTGAGCTGCCTCTAAAAATATTAGTTTTCTGTTAAATTCATTCGTTCTGGTGGGCAAATGAAAGAATATGTTTTGTACTTTATGTTTATTTTTTGAGAATTAATAAATTTTGATGACAAGTATTTTTTATTGATTTTCCAAAACGGGGTATCTCACACCCCACGTAAGTGTTGGTGTGACGCAGACATAGCGTAGGTGTTCTAGGGTTAAAGTCAACAACTGTGCAGGGGTAAAGAAGCCACAGGGTTGGCTTAGCACTTATAATCTCACTGGAAGCAGATTTTATAAGAGAGGTAATTTGATATTTCCAATAAAATTTTCGAGTGAATGGAACCCCAAGTACGGGGAAAGATGATTTATTTTTTTAAAATAACAGAACAGAGGAAGGAAAAACAAATGAAATAAGAGAAATCTAAACACCAGATGACAGGTGTCCTCCATTCATAAAAAATCTGTAACAGTTGGACTTGAACAGTCGTAGGTTGAAGATTGGGGGGAAACCACTCTGGGGAAGCGAGTCTGAAAGAGATGCATTTCAGGGAATAAGAAAATTCTGATAGGCAGAAGTTCTGCAATAGGGCAGTGTGACAGTCCAGTCATGAGCATTACCTGATGCCCGTGTAGTGCAGGGGAAGGTATGGAATGGTGGCACAATGGATTCAACTTTGTCAGAGCATTTACCATAAAGTATATATGGTAATGCAAGGCAGGCAACATTCCTTCTTACTTGTAGGGGAGGTAGTTCATTTGTAATAGTAGTGTTGTTAATAATCCTAATAGCTCTGTTCTGAATTTTGTCTAGTTGTAGTGCAACCTCTCCACATCCATTCCACAAGGTTGAGCAATATTCCAGTTGAGAGCACACATGACTTAATATTAGCTAGCTGCACATCAGGATTGAGTTGGATAGTGTTAAAAAATAAAGAATATTCCTTTGGTAGATTTTGCATGTCGAATGATGTAAGAACTGAGTTTCTGATGCATTAAAAAGAACAAAAATATTTTTCCCCAATCAGAGATTTAGGCCAAGTCAGACATTAGGTTTGCCATAGCCTCATCCTTTTTTGTTGAAGTAACTGCTGAGATGACTCTGCGAGAAGCAAATGGAAAGGTGAAGGGTGGAATCATGACTGACAAGAGTTTGTTCAAAATCCATCGAGTGGTTCAGCAGATATTGCGCCCATATCCATATGGCTTTGACCTCTGAGCCCTTGACCTTGTTGACCTAATCGGTTTATTATCCCTTCATAAAGTATCATTGACAAAAGATTGGTCGAAATCCATTGAGGGGTTCTGGAGATATCGCTCCCACAAGGATAAACTAAGTTGACCCCATATGACCTTGACCTTTGACCCCTTGACTTAGGTGACCTAATTGGTCCATCATCTCCTCATACTGCACAACAAATATTAGTTTGGTGGAAATGTGTCAATGGGTTTAGGAAATACCGCGCCCAGAAAAGCGTTAAGGACGCAAGCGTGCCTTTACCCACGCATGCATGGACGGACAAAGCAATCACTTAATGCCTCCACCATACGAAACGCAGGCATAATAAGAGTAGTAGTTATAATATAATGATCATCACCATCATCACTGTCATCATTATAATCATCATCATCACTTTGAACTGTTTTACCATCATCATCATCATCACTTTGAACTGTTTTACCATCATCATCATCATCATCATCATTACCCCCTTGACGTGTTTTATCATCATCATTATTTAGACCTACCATCATGATTATTATCAGTGATACCACCTTGACCTGTTTTATCATCATCATCATCATCACTTTCCTCTGTTGTATAATCATCATCATCACTCTGCCCGGTTTTATCATCATGATTATCATAATCGTTACCATCTATACGTGCTTCATCATCATCACCACCACCACTCATTGGCCTGTTTTAACAATGTCATCACTTCGGCCTGTTTTATCATCATCATCTTGCCCAGTTTCCCTCCTGTGTTTAAGTTCAGACAGTTTACCGTATTATGTTTCTTCATCCTCCTTAAAATCACGCTTCCCGATTACTCTCAGACGTCTCTTGTTATCCAGGGCCAGAGGGTACAAGACAAGGCCCGTATTCTCATCGTGTAAGGAAGCTCCCCAACACTTTTCCTAAACGATTTATTTTGCTTATTACATGTTACTGTCCTCTTCTGTTATATAAATCCTATAAGTATTGCCATAGTCTGAATAAATAGAGTACAAAAGGATATCAAACAGCCACATCGAAAAATAAACTGCGAAGGAAGAGTTGTTCAGAAGCCTTATTAACTGACGAGAATAAGAGCCAGGACAAGGTCGTTGTATAAATAAATGAAAAAAAAACATTCTGGAGGCGAATACCAATCACGCACCAGAATATACTGTCGGCCAAGTCCAAGATTTAGGTAATATCTTGATGCTCTGAAGGTTTCATGTTGATAGCTCAAGCTGTTCATGAAATATAATGGTGCTAAAGGCGGGCAATAAAAACTATTTCACCTTTGGCAGCCATTTTGGTGTGTTTGTAACACTGTAAATATTATATAATATGTCAATAAAGTATGTAAGTAGTTGTAAGTAGAATCCAAGTAGGGCGTCACCGCCCAGTGTTATGTCTACGAGCACTTATATTATGTCGGGGATTTGGATGAATCACGACTTCCGTAGTCACACCGCCTCTCTAGCTGGAGGGAGCTGGCGATCAGTAGCTGTCTGTAAGGGTCTGGAGTTGGACACGGATGCTGTCCTGTGCTGTTGTACAAAGATTCAAGATGGTGTTTAATATACTGTCAGAAAACTAACTCCTACACTTTGTTTTCACCTACGTCTGGCGTCAAGGGGCGTTGACAGCATTAACATTTGGTGGAAAGCGAGTGGCATTATAGTGAGTTACGTCTTCTGTGGGCCGGCTTAGCTGTGTCTGTCTTCCCACGCTGCTGTCACTGCTGTTCTTCCCACGACGACACACAATCTATCTCCGCCCTAGCCTCCAGCCCTGTTTGCAGTCTTGGTGTGGAATTAAGTCAATTGGAGAAACACCATTCTTCATCATATATGGCTTTGACAAAAGACTACCTTATTCACTGTCGCAATCCAAACCTGATCCGATCTACGACTACGATAACTATGTGCGAGTCAACCTGTCCAACTTCCAGAAAATTCGTAAATATGTTCAGGGTAATCTGGCCCTTACAAATGAGGAGATGGTACATAACAAACATACCACTGCCACAGATGTTACCATCCAAGTAGGTGACTTAGTTTTTGCCCTAGATCATGACAGAGAACCAAAATTAAACAGTAAATTCTTGGGTCCCTTCCGTGTCATATCTCGTAAGGGTAATAATTTCGAATTAAGAGATCCGCACAAGGCAGAGACGACATGGGTGCATGCAGATCATCTCAAACGTGCATCAAAACGCATAGTCTTGGAGGAGCCACTAAGAGAAACCACATCCCCACAACAAACTCCTACTCAGCCTTCTTCCTCTTCTCTAAATCTTCCTTCTGACATTACTATTCACCCTTCCCTACTGTTAATGACTATCGTGCCAAATTGCGTTCTGCCACTAAGTCTCTTGCATAACGTTATCATCTCACACTGTCGTTACCATCTGTATCAACATCACCTCTAAGATCGCCCCATTTTATAGGAAAGATGCTGTGGGTCTACGTGCTGACAGTGCTGACTCTGGTTGGGTGTGGATCGAGTGAGGACGATGGTGCCGTACGGCCCGGGGCCTTGGTTGGCAGAGGAGGCGAGGTAATGGTGATTAAAGATGTAGTCTCATTCCTCTGTGACCTAGAGCCACTGGCCGCCATGGTCATCGCCCTGCCTGACCTTGCACGTCAGCTAGACGACCTGCAGGGACTCCTGTCAGATATAAAAAATCGACATCACACTGACACATTTTTGTACCCATTCTACCTACCCATCTGCTGGAAATTAGATTATATTCGTTATCAGTTCAACCATCTTCAAGAATCCTTCCCTCACCAAACGCCTGTGGGTCGCTCATGATTGAAATGTGGACTTTTTGACCTTGGAGGAGAAATCCTCAGTGGATTATTTGGTGTAGCGACTACCCGTGAACTTTCTGGTTTCAAAAGGGACTTACTTCAATTAGCAAAATTCCCTAGAGTCACAAGACAAAGTGTTCTGTGTTCAACATTCTTTCCTGCAACAGATGAGCCACCATTTACATGATGTTACCAATGCTTTAAATAATTTCAAAATTATTCTTAAGCGTGAAGTATCAAAGACTAATATTATTTCAGAGTTGATGTATGTTAAATTACATGTTGATAATTTGCAGGTTTCTCTGGACTCTCTTGTCTCCCAAGTTTCTAGTCTAATTCGTATTTTAGTCAATGCTTTTGATAGTCGTATGACCCTAGAGGCGCCATTCACCCATGTGTTGGTGGATATTGTGGGCCCTCTTCCTAAGACTTCTTCAGGATTTTCTTATGTGTTGACCATGATTGATATGGCTACTCGTTATCCTGAAGCCATTCCACTTAGAAATATCTCAGCAAAGAACGTGGTTAAGGAAATGCTGGGGTTCTTCACCAAATTTGGTCTGCCCAAGGAGGTACAGTCAGACCGGGGAAGTAATTTCATGTCAAATGTTTTCAAGCAGTCTCTGAAAGAGTTGGGCATTACCAAGATCACGTCTTCAGCTTACCATCCCCTGACCCAAGGAGCGTTGGAAAGATATCATCAAACACTCAAATCAATGCTCAGGAAATACTGTTTGGAACATCAGAAAGATTGGGATAAAGGTCTTCCATTCGTTGTATTTGCCGCAAGACAATCTTCAAATGAATCACTGGGCTTCTCACCCTTTGAACTACTGTTTGGCCATGAAGTAAGAGGACCCCTTAAGCTACTCAAGGAATGTTGGCTGTCGGAGGAAGATGACGTCAACCTGCTGGAGTATGTGATGAAGTTCAAGAACGGCTGTCCACTGCTTTACAGCTAGCGAGAGAGAATTTAGGAGCTGCTCAGGAGAAGATGAAGACTTGGTATGATAAGAAGTCCAGGTTATGCCACTTTCAGCCAGGAGATCAGGTTTTGATTCTGCTACCAGTGCATGGGCAACCTCTTCAAGTCAAGTTTAGTGGTCCTTATTTCGTGGAGAAGAAACTCAGTGATGTCAACTATGTCATCGCCACACCAGATCATAGAAAGAACAAACAACTTTGTCACATCAACATGCTAAATTTATATCACAGGCGGGACGAAAATAACCCAGTTTGCACTGTAGCTGTTCCACCCGAGTCTGCAAGTGAAGCTCTCCCATGCAGTATGAGCCTGAGTGATAGTTTGGGGAAGAATCCTGATATCATGAATGATCTCCAGACTAAGCTTTCTCATCTACCTCCCGAGGAAAGGCAGGAGTTTTTGGCATTACTGCAGGAGTACCCGCAAGTGTTCCGTGCCACTCCAGGAAGAATCACTGTGTTGATGCATGATGTCGATGTTGGAGATGCAAAGCCAATTAAACTGCCTCCTTACCGTGTGAACCCAGTGAAAGTTCCTCTCATCCAGAAGGAGCTTGGCTACCTGTTGGACCACAAGATGATTGAGCCCTGTCAGAGCGAGTGGAGTTCTCCTGTCACTCTAGTCCCTAAGCCAGGTGGGTCACAGCGGCTTTGCATCGACTACAGACGTGTTAATCAGATAACCAAAACAGACACTTACCCTCTCCCTCGCGTGGAAGATTGCATAGACAAGATCGGAAAGGCTGGGTACAAAAGTAAGTTTGATTTATTAAAGGGATACTGGCAAGCACCTATGACTGAACGTGCTAGGGAGATCTCATGTTTTGTAACACTAGGAAAGACTTTTGCATGTTCTGTAATGCCATATGGTATGAAGAATGCACCAGCCACTTTTCAGAAGCTCATGAATGTTGTAACAGAGGATGATGTATTAATCTTCAGTGACAACTGGAAAGATCACCTATGCCATGTCAGTAAATTTCTTGAGCGTTTGGTTCAGGCTAATCTTGTAGCTAATTTATCAAAGTGTGAGTTTGGACAAGCTAAAGTTCAGTACCTTGGGTACGTAATTGGTGATGGACACGTTGCACCACCAGGAGCTAAGGTTCAGGTTATAAGTGATCTTCCCAGACCTAAAAGTAGGAAAGAGCTACAGAGATTTTAGGGAATGGTTGGTTATTACAGGAGATTTGTTCTTAACTTTTCAATTCTTGTATCACCACTTACAGACCTACTGAAAAAGGGAGTTAAATTTGTCTGGACCGATAACTGTGAATCCTCTTTCAGTAAACTTAAAGCTATCCTATTAAGTCAGCCAGTGCTCGCTACTCCAAATTTTGCTAAGCCTTTTAAGATGGCTGTTGACGCAAGTGATACAGGAGCTGGGGCTGTTTTGCTGCAAGAGGATGATCAGGGTATTGAACACCCTGTATCTTATTACAGTAAGAAGTTCACTCCACCTCAAAAGAGCTACTCAACTATTGAGAAAGAGTTTTTGGCCTTGATTTTGGGTTTACAGCATTTTTCATTTTATTTGTGTTCTGGTTTTGACCCCATAGCCATTTATACCGATCATAACCCACTGAAATTCCTTAGTAAGTTTAAAGATAAAAATCAGTGATTCACAAGATGGAGTCTACTTCTTCAGGAGTATTCATTGGACATACAACATGTCAAGGGGAAAGAAAATTTTATTGCAGATTGCTTATCTAGACGATTGTTTTAGAGTAATAAGAAATTTCCTTTGTAAATTTCTTTTTCTTTGTGGGGAGGTGTTACATAGCCTATGATTTCATCATTCTTTGTATAATTTTAACGTACAGTATGCTGCATGTTTGATCACGATTCACCTCGTGGCTTCCATAGTGATCAGGCTTGCGTGTTCTACCTCACTCCCCTCTTCTCCCCCTGATAGTAAAGTCGTTCTTTCTGTTGTTCAGAGCAGAAGTGTCAACTCCTCATCCTCTGTGCCCTCATTTGCGCGTCCTTCTTGCAAGTTGAATCAAGCTCTGCCGGCCCCTATATAATGAGCTCAGTCTCTGTATTAATTGCCACTTAGATCTACTCCTCATTTTGTTCACATCTCTGTCCTCCCCTGTATAGTGTATTATTATTTTTGTGAGTGCTCAGGAAGTCTCCAGCCATCTAGCTGCTGTATAATTTGAGTATAAGTATTGTTACCATTTTTCTTGTACTGTATGGCCTAAGGCGTCAATTCATAGGCCTTGTAAGGTTTTTGTGATTCATGTAAAGTTTTTAATGTCAGCCAGTATTAGTAATATTTTGTATCTGTAATAATATTATATCTTACTTTAACTGAGCATTACTCGGTTCTCTCATTTATCAGGGCTGACTTAGATAAATTTGGTTTTGCTAAATTCATGTTAATAGAGGCTATTGCAGTTAACCATATATGTAACCTGTTTTGCCATTACATTATCCTTATGAGTCCTGAATGTTTAGTTGTTAGTTTGAGCATTAAACTTTAACTTGTAATTTTACCTAACTCTTTTGTTTTGAACCTGGAACTTTGCAGGACAGTAGTGATTTTAGTATTCCCACTTGAAGTGTTCATTATCTCTCTCTGTTCCTATATATATATATATATATATATATATATATATATATATATATATATATATATATATATATATATATATATATATATATATAAGAAAGCATACAATGAATGGATGAGAAATAGGGGCGTGGAAGAAGTTGAGAGGCGGAAGAAAGAGTTATATGTAGAAAGAAAGAGAGAGGTGAAAATATTAGTAAGAGAGAGTAAGAAGAGAGTGGGTGAGGAATTTGGAAGGAATTTGAGTGTAAAGTGGAGGGACTGTAAGAAAATGTTCTGGAAAGAGGTGAAAAGAGTAAGACGGTGGAAGTGAAGTTAGCAGGGGAGTGAAAGATAAAAATGGTAGATTACTAGTGGAGAAGGGAGAAAAAGTGAGCAGATGGAGAGAACACTTTAAGTAATTGTTGAACATAGAGGATGGAAGTAATGCGAGTATAAGTGGCTGGGGAATGGCTGGGAGAAGGAGGGAGGTGAGAAGACAGGAAGCAATCAGTAGGATAGAAGTTGTGGAAGCAATGAAGAAAGTTAAATCAGGGAAAGCCCCAGGAATTGATGGAGTGTGTGGTGAAATGCTGCAGCATGTGGGAGAGATAGTAGTAGAATGGATCTGGAAGATGTGCAGATTGGCCTGGGAGTAAGGTAGAGTCCTGGAGGATTGGAAGTCAGGTATAATTATTCCCTTGTACAAAGGAAAAGGGGAAAAAGAAGTGTGTGGTAATCATAGGGGCATTTGTCTTTTTAGTATAATAGGTAAAGTGTATGGTAGAATACTCATTGACAGAGTTAGAGAAAGAACAGAGAAATTAGTTGGAGAAGAACAGCGAGGCTTTAGGAAGGGAAGAGGTTGTGTAGATCAGATATTCATTCTTAGATCTTTAGTGGAAAAGTTTCTAGAGAAGGGAAAGGAGTTGTATGCAGCTTTCATGGATTTGGAGAAAGCATATGACAGGGTGGATAGACAAGGATTGTGGAAAGTGTTAAGAATATATGGAGTAGATGGGAAGTTGTTGAATGCTGTGAAGAGTATGTACGATGGTGCGAAGGCTGCAGTGCGTGTGGATAGTGAACTAAGTGAATTTTTCTCTTTGACAGTTGGGTTGAAACAGGGATGTGTCATGTCTCCATGGTTGTTCAAGCTGTACATGGATGGGGTAATAAAAGAGGTACAAGGTAGGGTAGTGGATATTGGAGTGGCCCTGGTGAGAGAGGATAGTGTTTGGAAACTCCCTGTACTGTTGTTTGCAGATGATACTGTGTTGTTGAGTGAAGATGAAGGGGAGCTGCAAGGCTTGGTGGATGAGTTTGGGAGAGTGTGTAAGAAACGGAATCTAAAGGTGAATGTAGGGAAGAGTAAAGTGATGGTCTTTGAGAGAGGTGAAGTCAGTGAATGTACAGCGAGGTTGGATGGTGAGGAATTGGAAAATGTGAGTACGTTTAAGTACTTGGGTAGTATGATGAGTAAGGACGGAGGTTTGTAGGGTGAAGTGCTTGAAAGGGTATAGCAGGGAATAAAGGTTGCTGGTTCTTTGAAAGCAGTGATAAGAAACAGGGAAGTGAGCATGGAAGTCAAAAAGTTACTACATGACAGTATTGCGATACCAACTCTAACGTATGGAAGTGAAGCTTGGACGTTGTTGGAAGGACACAAGTCAAGAGTGAGAGCAGTGGAAATGAGTTATTTAAGAGGAGGCTGTGGAGTCACATGGAGAGACAGGCTGACGAATGAGGATATAAAGGAGCGTTGTGGTGTGGATGTGGATGTGATAGGAAGCGTTATAAGGAACACACTGAGGTGGTTTGGCCATGTGGAGATATTGGTGGGTGAAAGACTGAGGAAGAGAGTGTATGTGAGTGAGGTGGAGGGGGAAAGAGGGAGGGGGAGGCCGAGGATGAGATGAAGGGATGGGGTGGAGAGGTATATGAGAGAGGGGAGTGTGAGTTGGGAGCAGGGCAGTGAAATGGCGGGGGACAGGGCGACTTGGAGGCGATTTGTTTGTGACCACCCCAAACGGGATTGAGGCGACTGGCAATAGATAGATAGATAGATAGATAGATAGATAGATATGTATGTATATATATATATATATATATATATATATATATATATATATATATATATATATATATATATATATATATATATATATATATATATATATATATATATATATATATATATATATATACATACATACACACAATTTAACTGGCAGATTTTTAGGAATAGAACATTGTTTATTGACTGTTTATGAATGAAAATTTCTTGAGTGTTATAAGTAAATGAGTAGGGAGCGAGGGAAGTTCTTGAACAACCGACCCAACCACCCAGGCAAGGCAGAGGATAGGTAAGTTGAGGATCGTAGGGGAAAAAAAATGGCAACGTCAAAAGAGATAGTCTTTTTAATGGGAACTGTAGGCGTAAAAAAACAGAATTGTCAAGTAAACCTGATAAAAATATGAACAGGATAGCAACTAACAAAAGTTAAACACGGAGAACACAACTATGAAAATAAATGTGAAATTTGTTATATAAACGAGACTCGAAGTGAATGATCGTGTATGCGAAATTGTACAACTGCCGTTAGGAGTATCAGTCTGTGCATGGAGTGTGACCCGGCTGACCGACCTAATCACGTCATCTCAGTCAGCGAACAGGGCATAGTATTTGAAGCTCCGGTATCAATCACGCAGTTCTCAGTAATTTTGAAGTAGTACCCAGGTCTATTCCTGGCCTCTAAGACATTTTCCAGTGTTCTACATCACATTAACCCCCCTCCCATTGGCTCTCTAGCATGTTCCACTACTGTTCCAGTTACCACTCTTCCAGACACCTTGTCCAATATTCAAATTGTTATATTCATATTTGTCTTTCAAATATTCCTATTTGTCTTTCATTTTTGTCCCTCTTGTCTTTATACAGTGGTTCTAAATATTCTCTTTACAGATCTTCACATAAAGATAGAGAGAAAAATTTGCCGGGCGTTTAATTTATCCGTTTCACACTTGTAGGACATGGTGGTTACTTTCCTTCCTGAAGCATCATCATAAAGAGAATTATTTTTGGACAAAGAGGCACACCTAGCCTCCGTCAGCTTAAGAAAGTTACTAATAGAGGAAAGTGAGAAGCAGGAGAGATGATAAATATTATGGGAACTCTTATCCCCTTCTGCACCTCATCGCAGACCAAGTATAAATCATATCGACAGCCTAACCTCTTCAGAACGCACTCTCCACCTTTTAATGCACTCTGTTACGATCACCCAGAATATTTATGTCTCCACAGGAGCACAGGTGCCAGGAACTAGGCTTCTCAGTCCAGACATATACTCGTATAGCCGGGGCGAAAAGTCTCGGTCGCCCAAATGACAATGCGTGAGCAATAAACCCCAACCACCAGTTGGATATAAACCAGCGGGCCCAGTCCAGCTGGAGTGCCTTGACCCCCTACACCATCGGCGTCTTTTGGGTTACCATCTGACGTACTGATAGGTGTCCTGTGTTACAGGAACCATTTGGCCCGTCACTCAGTGTAGAGTTACCTTAAGGTATCACTGCATCAAGTGAGTGGACGCTGTGTGCCACCACCTACCACAATTTTTGCTTTGCTTCAATCGTCTCTTGGACAACGACTTACAACAATCCTTGTTACATCAGGCTTGCTAGTCATCTGCTGGATGAACAGCGACATGGGAGAAATAAGGGTATTCAAAAGTCTGACCTTCTCGAGGATTGAACATGAGCTCTTCCTGCTGCGTGTCAAGACGATACCAGTTGTACTTTAAGAAATAATAAAATGCTGAGGCTTACAAAATACTAGGTATCCAATGAAACGAATGTAAAATGTATAAGGTTCATTCATATTACTACAAGGTAGTACTGTAGTTTAGAATGTAAACATACACATTTGTAACTTTGATCGTCACAGGAGTATATCAGGTCTAAAACCTGAGGATATCTAAGACTGTACCTGATGAACTGATTTAGATTCCTTACCTTCAGATAACTATAAAAATACCACATCGTCAACACAAGATATAGATTTTACTCTAAACTGCGGGTAGGTCTGTTGGTGTTTCCTTCAGTAGCATTTTGTTGTCTCATCTGGGAACACAAAAAGTATCTATCTATCTGCGTTTTGCCGCGCCTTCATCCCATAAAGGGGTAGTCACAGACAAATCGTCTCCACGTCGCTCTGTCCTTTGCCATTTGGTTGCCCTTCCTCCAACTCACCCGCCTCTCTCTCCCATGCATTTCTTCACTCCATCCCTCCATATCATCGCAGGACTCCACCACACTCACGTACACTTTCTTCTAGTCAGTCTCTCATTCTCCATGCTCTTCACATGACCTAACAGGATCAAGGCATTTCTCTTAACACTGTCAATCACATCCACATTAACATGACAACGCTTGTTTACTTCTTCATTGTCCCTCCATGTAATTCCATATGCCTTTCTCAAATAATTTATTACCACTCCTCTTTGTCTTGACTTGTGTTATGTCCAAGTTTCACTTCTCTAATATGTTTCAGCAGTAATCACAATACTGTCAGGCAGGGACTTTTTTTCTTCTATGTTCACTTCCCTATTCTTATCACTGTTTTCTATGAATCAGCAAACTTTCAACCCTACTGTACCCTTTCAAGCATATCATCATCTAAACTTCCATCCTTAATCTTCACGCTACCTAGGTACTTCTATGCATCACATTTTTCTTCATTTCTTGGCATCCAGCCTCTTTCTTTTTTTCTTTTCTTTTTTTTTTGCGAGGAAGAAGGAACCAAAAGCTGAGCCCGCAAAACGTTCCTTCCAAGAAAAAAACAAAAACAATACAAAAGAGAGCCAAATTCAAGATCCATTCATTTCGGGATGCCAGGACACACTGCGTTTGAAAGACTTGAGATCATAGGAAGTAGGAAATACAGACAGAGGGAGACAGTTCAAGAGTTGACCTGTTGCATAAATGAAGGACTGAGAGTAACGGTTAACTCTTGTATAAGAGAGTTGGACAGAAAAGGGATGAGAGTTTGTTGCTAGACGGGTGCTACGCGCCCGTCATACAGGTGGATGGATGCAAGCAGGCAGTTCAGAGGAGCAGTGACCATTGGAGTAGCGATAGAAAAGAGATAAAGAGGCAACGGTGCGGCGAAGAGACAGAGGTTGAAGGGAGCCAGTAAGAGGAGGAAAGTTGATGAGACGAATAGCCTTTGACTCCACCCTTTTTTTCTTTTTTTTTTTTATGCGAGGAAGAAGGAACCAAAGGCCATGAGCCCGCAATAACAGTTCCCTCCAAGAGAAAAACAAAATACATGAGAGAGCCAAATTCAAGATCCATTCATTTCGAGATGCCTGGACACACTGCGTTTGAAAGACTGGAGATCATGGGCAGCAGGAAATACAGACAGAGGGAGACAGTTCCAGAGCTGACCCGTTGCATAAATGAAGGACTGGGAGTAACGGTTAACTCTTGCATTAGAGAGTTGGACAGAAAAGGGATGAAAGTTTGCTGCTAGACGGGTGCTACGCGCCCGTCGTAGAGGTGGAGGAATGCATGCAGACAGTTCAGAGGAGCAGTGACCATTAAAGTAGCGATAGAAAAGAGATAAAGATGCAACAGTGCGGCGAAGAGACAGGTTGAGGGGAGTCAGTAAGAGGAGGAGAGTTAATGAGACGAAAAGCCTTTGACGCCACCCTATTGAGAAGAGCTGTTTGTGGGGAGCCTCCCCGCACATGAGAGTTGTACTCTAAACAGGGGCGAATAAAACCCGTGTATAAAGTCAACAACTGTGTACGGGTAAAGAAGGCACTCTGCATGCTGTTATTTCATTTCTCTCAAAGACCATAACGTTAAGTTTCATTCATTTCTAGATTCTGTTTCTTAAATACAATCCCAGACTCTTTCACCAAGCCTTGCAGCTCACATTCAGATTCACTTAACAATACAGTATTATCAACAAAAGGAGTACAGGAAGTTTCACACCCTGCCCTCTCTCATGAGAGACACTTCAACACCCACTGGCCAACCTAGTATTGTCTTCTTTATTCCATCTGTTCGTCTCTGGAAGACATTAGTTATTACTCCTTCATTAATTATTAACTGCCTGTAATGAACACCACTTACGAATATAAAAAGAATTTTGATAATATTTATTTTGATTAATTTCTCGTCGTCTTTGCTTTGATTACACTGAATATTTATTTGACTGTCGGCGAGGTTAGTTAAAAAATACACACATAACATACAGTAGACAGTAAAGGTAAAACGTTTCCAAGCTAAGCCGGTGTTACGTGATAGTGTTTACAGTATGTGGAAATACTGGTCGATTATTACACCAACAAATTACCTACCTTAATATAAATTATATAATTAAATTACAAAAACATGCAACCCTTTTTGTTTCCTTTACACCTTGCTGTATTTTCTGTTAACCTTCTTTCTTCTTTCCTTCTATCGCTTTTTAATTTCCTGTATTTCCTCCATTCTTCTGTAATTCACGTCAAACTTGGTATAACAATTCCTTAGGCAAATACCCCCAGACACTTTTGTTTCAGGCCTTTTAAGGTGTTTTGCAGGGCAAAGGTCAAACCATACAAATGCATGCGTTTAGTGAAATGAGGAACACGAATCTGTAGAGCTTGCTAACGCCTGTGACGAGGGGTGGGCAAGATCTTATATTCTGTATTTGTGAAGACCATCTTATATTTCTTTGGGAATGTTGACAAAGTATGGTATAATAACATTGCTTTCTATTCATGTATTGCTGTGTCTCATTTAACCTTATTTAATGTATACCAACCTGACGTTACACAAATATATGTAAATAACATACACAGTATATTTAACTATAAGAGCTAGTCATGACAGGTTAAGTTATGTAACTGGTAGAAAGTACTTGCCCCAACTAGTTTACTTTTCTCACACCTGCACAATTCCCATTTATTATTTCTTGTCTTCTATTTTTGCTGTAAGTATGTCTGAATATTAATGACTTTTTTTTTTTTTTTTAATCTGAACAGCATCATATGCTCATTAATTTTCATAGACAGATCTCAGTCTACCTATTTTCTAAAGAACAGTTTGTGTGCCAGATGTTCTCGTTTATATCACCCCCTGTAATTATTCCATCCACGTCCAGAAGAACAGCAAGTATGATACAATGCAACCTATTAATGTCTAGACACACACCGATATGAAACAAGTTATTTTCCATTTTTTAGACTGAGTGGTATATTTTGCACTTGGCTAACAATGGAAAAGGAAAATATTGATCCAACAAGGCATCACGGTTAACGCAGGTGCAAAAGTGTCAGAGTCTAGAGGTGGGGCAATAAATAAGAGTGATTTAACCTGTCCCCCTCACTGGTCGCCTGACCCTGCGCGGCCGAATGCCTCACCCGCTGCTGCCTCACGTGCCGCTGCCGTTGTCTTTCCGCTGGTGAGTCTTAAGAATGTGGCGCCATGTTGGTGTGGTTGACGGTGTTAATGTGGTGGTGGTGTGGCTGACGGTGTTAGTGTGGCGCTGGTGTGGCTGACGGTGTTAGTGTGGTGGTGGTGTGGCTGACGGTGTTAGTGTGGTGGTGGTGTGGCTGACGGTGTTAGTGTGGTGGTGGTGTGGCTGACGGTGTTAATGTGGTGGTGGTGTGGCTGACGGTGTTAGTGTGGTGGTGGTGTGGCTGACGGTGTTAGTGTGGTGGTGGTGTGGCTGACGGTGTTAGTGTGGTGGTGGTGTGACTGTCGGTGTTAGTGTGGTGCTGGTGTGGCTTTAGCATGAAAAAGCTTTTATTTAATACAGATATGACTTGGAGTGTCTGTGGAATATTTAAGTTATGAATTACGTTTGTGGTCAAGATACATTATTTAGCATAAACACATCTGAACCATAATTTAATGTTGTTTGTTCTTGTTATTAATTGTTCATATCAACTGCTTATTATTACAAGTATCAGAACAGAGAAATTTATTCCTCAGACCAAACAAGTGTTTCTGATTCAAAGCTCACTGACAATAGCTTAGAGGACTGTCAATATACACAATAACCCAGATTTACGTACATTTACAGTTTAATTCACGTTACATAGAAGCTAAAAAAGACACTATTAGGGCTCTACATCTTTCCAAATTGCTTCTTTGTGGCTCGTGCCGATTTCTTGTGTTCACCTCTTACTACGTCTCAGCAGTCAAGATGGAGAGAGGTCATTTTTAGGCTAAATTTCAATAAGAAAGGTATAGTCAATAAGTATATTAGTAATCAATATCGAGAAATATATACCTGTAGTGCCTAGTGAACAGTGTAAAAACATTTGGAACTTATTCTAGGGCAGCTCTGGAGTAATAAATTCAATCAGCACATAATGGTCCACTTATGAGTAGAACTACTTTTACTGATGGAATCATGGAAGAATTATGAGAGATTTCTTCTCCTGGATCATCACCATAATAACGAATTACCATGGACATTGTGGTGAGTCGTGGTTGTGATATCAGAACCATACTCAGTAGCAGGAAAGAGGTTCCAGGTTCGATTCCTGGAGAACCACGAGACCTTTAGACACAGTCGCCTGTGTTCTAATCTGTTGTATCTGAACGGAATTAGGGACCTGGATGTAAAGCGCCGGTTGCGTGTCTTAATGTGGGGAAAGGTTTTAGTGTTTTCCTTGTCAGTCTTGCTCATGTGGTTGTGTTTGTGCCTGACCTACAAAAAACTTCACAGATATATAAGAGTAATAAACTTCGTTCTTCCCCTGACCTCCTCATTCCTTCATTCATTCTTGGCTTCTGGGGCTATCCTTCTCAGAAACACAGCAACTGTGGTGTACTCAGGAACAAACCGGGGTTTGTATTCTCGACGGTTAAGGAAGCTCCCAAACACCTTTTGTTTAGTGACTTATTTTTGGTTATGGATGGTTAATATCTTTTTGTACATTATTTATGGAGAATATGGCGATATTTAAAAGATTCATCGCATAGGAAAAGGAGCTAAAGTGCTTCCTTAATCCAGTGAGAAATGGTCCCCAGTATGATTTCACGGTTGACCACGAGACCACTGGGCAGGCTTTTCTTACCCCTGGCTGTTCGCAGTTACAACTGAAAAACAGACATGGATTTGTAAAGCAACGTTTGTGCATCGTAGTCTGAGGGAATGGTTTTTGAGTGCTGTATTTACCCATGCGTTAGTATGTAACTGAGTGGGAATGCTCCTTACCTACAAAATACTGTCAACACAAGTAGAGTTAACGTCTGGCACTCGTTCTCTCTCTCCTAAAATTCACTTCCTATCCAACTAACTCTTCGTCTAACCCCGACCTCCTTCGACTTAGCGGCAAGCCTAGGAATAATACTGGTGGGTGTTTCCTCCACGTTAACAATCTCTTCGGCAGGGTCTCTTTACCTTACCTGATCGAACCTAGAATTAAAAAGGGGATTTAGTTATTAAACCGGTGGCTCCGTGTTGTAGAATTCAAATGTTTATCTGGTGATTTCCTTGCCATTTACACAGTTATGTTAATCTTTAACGAAATAAAGTTCATGATCAGATATTGGATGAACGGACGAACTATGAGGGAGACAGTTTTGTCCATAAGTAACCGTGGTTCCCTAATGGGTTAATGTCGGATTCATGTTGATATAGCGTTTATTACTCAAACGTAGGAGCTACAGCTACGACAGAGAGGTGGGTGGGTGCTTCTCTCATGTAAGCCGCGGCTGTCATTAAAAGTGTGTAGTGATAAAGGGAGATCCTGTACTGCACACAGGAAAAATCATCTAACATATTGCCAATATGCCGGGAGTCGAACCCGGGACTCTCAGGTGCGAACCTGGCAGCATACCACTGGCCACGACCAAGTAAAAGTTGACTCACATTGTCACAATCTTGTATGCAATGTTTCTCCTGCTGTTCACATGTAAGTATGTATTTCCACATGTATG
The DNA here is from genome assembly GCF_032717465.1 of Coenobita brevimanus. Lineage (NCBI taxonomy): Eukaryota > Metazoa > Arthropoda > Malacostraca > Decapoda > Coenobitidae > Coenobita > Coenobita brevimanus. The sequence continues at coordinate 27,229,532 of NC_136993.1, forward strand.
TATGGTTCTTATTACAGTCACTAAGTCCCCTTTCTCACTTGGCCAGCTTGTGAATGAGAAACTTTTGGCTACCACTCTTCCTTTGAGCAGGTTTGACCCTGAAGCAAATCTCACATGACCTGTTACAGTAGGATTATAGTTCACTCAGAATTAACTGATGAAAACTGCCTTATGCTTGATAATAGCCTACACGTTTCACGGGATACTCTGATATAATAATTAAACATCTGCAAATAAGTTTTACGTCTGAGTCATCTATTTGATATTGATTTCGCGTGCACGTGCTTTGGTTTATACAGACGGGGATGCTACACCGCCTCACCCATAGAAAAACAGTGCTTGCTGAACGGGAGATGTTTATACTACTGTGGCTGAGAGGGCTGTCGTTCCGAATGATAGCGGAGAGGATGAAAACAAGCCCCACCACTGTGCGGAGGTGGGTGAGGCACTGGCAGTCAGAAAGGGACTTGCGATCTTCATTGACAACGAAGTCAAACAACACCCCCTCTACTCAGTACCGTTATCAATCTCCAGCAACACCGTATTATTTCTGTAATATGAATATCGAAGGCTATGCCTTTGCTTTATGTTCCTGTGCTTCTAATATTTGTGCTTACAATTACAAACACCATGCCACCGATATGAGGTTAAGTTAGGTTTTAAGCTTCAACACACACACACACACACACACACACACACACACACACACACACACACACACACACACACACACACACACACACACACACACACACACACACACATTCAGAAGTTTGTAATGTTTCACCAGTAACCAATTTGATGACCTTGACCTTGACCCAGAGTGCCTATTTTCAAACTAACCCAAGATTTTGGCCAAATCTTGATACCCTGAAAGTTTCATTATCACTTCCCTCGCTTCGCAACGTGGGTGATAATAACTGATCAGTTAAACGACCAAATAAAAGGCAATAATTTCTGGCTGACGTTTTAGAATGACTGACTTAGTATACTTAGATCGAAAATAAGGCTAACGCAAAGTTGTAATTTTTTTCCGATGTTTTTTGTTGTAAATGCATTCCTAGGACGACCCGATCATTCAGTCGTACATACGGATTTTCACACGTGAGTTAGTGAATGTGGTACAGTTTAATGCAGGGTCTTTACACACAAGGTGTACTCTAATGCAGGATTTTTACACACAAGGTGGTGCACTCTAACGCTGGATGTTCACGTGCAAGGTGGTGCACTCTTATGCAACCCAATAAAGTCATTCACTTTATCTCCCTGAGGATTTTCACATGAAAGATGTTTCACTCTAAGTCCATAAAGTGTTTAAATTTAGTCCATATAATGCTTAGCTTAAATCCCCTTTTAATCCCACATTTATCTAATACTTCTGTACCTATTGTTCCTGTAACAGCCCCTGACTTCCGTAGCCAGGAACCCAATGGACCTCAATAAAGGATTGTTTAGCTCATCTGCTACTCATTTAATAATAATGATTGTAATAGGAAAAAGGTACAGCTGGCCACATAAGAACCTTGGACAGTTTCTGTGTGAAGTGGAGGCCTAGCTACAATGTCCGGTGTTCATGCATCACAGTTATTTGGTAATTTCAACTAATATTTGACATGTCAGTGCCACCAACAAACGTATGATTATGTCAAGATTGTCAAGTGTACCAAATGCCAGACCTCTATCACACACTGATGCTGTCCCAAGTTCATATGTTGCCATCTGTACACGATATTAATGTGTTATGTTAAAAGTAATAGCATGACACTGGAGTGTGGGGTGTAAATTATCTCAGGTCTAGCGTAAAGTCTGTGAGTAGTGTATTATTAATTTCAACTAGAGTAAGAGACTGTGGTGGCTATTACGTCAGTGGAAAGGAAATATGTTCAGATGTCAAGATAGGGTTAGGGGAGTTCAGGAAGACTGGGGCCCGTATCCCTGTCAGTTAAGGAAGCTCTCTAATACCCCTCCCTATGCGATTAATTTTACTTATACGTTACTACCCATGTGATGTGGATCGCATTATGGCCGGTTAAGGAAGCTCCATAAAATCTTTTCCCAAGCGATTTACTTTGCTTACTGTAAGTTACTATTGTATTTCTTGTTGCTGAAATAATTTTCATACCGCCATACTCTGCATAAGTATGATACAAAAGGATATTAACCCCAAAATAAATCACTGAGGAAGAAGTGCTACTAAGCCTCCTTAACCAACGACAATATAGGCCTAAATATAAATCAAATTCTAGGGGCCTTTCCTAAACTGAATAAAATAATACAGAGAAAACAAGAAATAAAATTACAAGACCTCTGTATCATGAATGGAGCATTGCAGTTATAATATGAAGAGCAGAGTGACGTTCATCCAGTCACTCTAGGTACAGTCTCCAGCAGAAGTCGAGCAACCGGCTTGACGATCAGGTTGGTATATGTGGCACCACCCCAGTTTCAACCCCTCCCGCCCCCTCCCTCTTCATTCGTCTACCCTCCACCTTCCCCACATTAAAGGGCAAGAGAGTAAGGCCTACTCGCATTGTCTCAACCACTCTTCTGTCATTCGTTTGTCTTGGGAAATAATGGTTTTGTTATGATAATAAATAAAAACACATTACACAGTGTTTTACTCCATAGTATAGTTATTTATACACCATAATCTGAACGCAGGGTGATAAAAAACAGTAGTATATTCGAATGATAGTGAGGTCTGTAATCATACAATTTATCATTTTGACTGTTGTATCCAGTCATTGTGTAACATTAAACAGTCGGAAGCGATAAGCAGATGTTTGTAGTGGTCGATGGTGTGCTCCTTCCCTTGCTCGATGTAATCACTGTTACTTTACAAACTCTGTTATGGGTCATTACCATTAGTTACTACTAATACCCCATGTGTGATAATAGCAAAGTGTTGCTGATAAGTAAAACACACGATCAGTATTTTACTGATGTCTTAGTACATGATATCGTATAATGTTGGGCAACAGGGACTGGATGACAGCTTGTCTGGTGGTTAAACCGCCTAAGCTGGTCAAGCCGAGGCCATGACGTGGTTGCTCGCATTACCAAAGGTCAGTCAATATTTAGACACCATTCATTGCTGCTGACAGTGTTATGAGTATCAAGGTCAATTTCATACACAGGATAGCAAGAGTACAGCGAGCCGCGTGGTGTGCTGACACCACACACACCATACAACCAGGGCCGGATTACCAGGTATTGGCAAAATGGGCAACTGCCTACCAGGCCACAGCCTGTCACAGGCCATCCAGACATCCAGCGCAGAATAAATATACGCTTTGGGCATTCAAATAAGTGCCATTATCCATCAGACCATCAAAAAAAGCCATTATAGGCCATGCCAACAGTTCACTGGAAATAACAGAAAAAAAGAGATCTACAGCATACGTTGCAGGCCAACAGTCTGCATTGTCCACCAAACCACAGGATGGTTAATCTGGCACTGCATACAACCAACCCTCTCCACCCCTTGCCTCAGCCACTTATCGCCACTCACTCCAGCAAGAGACCTGCCACCATCTGATAACAATATCAGGAATATAACCTTGCCTAATATAGTTATAACTGCGATAGGGTGTAATTTGCGATTCACCTGATAATAACACGATGTATTTCGAAAAAGGTAACCAATAACTAAATTGGCCAAATGGATGATCTACATCTGCATAGTAACCAAATAAACTTGTCTCGATTGCAGCTTACGCTAGTCAACATTATCGTGCCATACAACAGATAATTCAGTTTATTCGTTTGCAGCAACAACATTTTCAGCAAAGGTTTGACGAGTTACAGTTCACATTGGTTGGTGTTACTTATAGCAACGTAATAGACGTAGCGGTCAGGTTAACCTTATGATTATTTGCTCTTCAACTTGTGTCCCATGTCTGTTACTACTTTCCTCTATCTCTGTGTGGCCAGGGTTTTTCCCATTAACTATCCTGAGGCGAAACGTCAATTGTCTCAGAGAGGGAAGGATGTTAAAATGGACAAACGGTTTTGGTTATGCAAATATTTAATAAGGAAAACTAACTGACTACCGGTATAATTAAGAACACATTTTAATACGATATGAAACAATGGGGTCAAACATTGGATTTGTATGATGATGGAATGTTGTGGGTAACTGAGGGAGTGATAAGGTAACCTTGTCAACACCGAATAGGGCCACCCACCACCTTTGCTATCGCCCTGTCCCAGTTGCCCTACCTTAACGTGTGGTATAGTGACAACAGTGAATGTTTTACTAGAGATCTGGTGTTTTAGCCAGACTTACCCTGCAGAGTTAAAGGCTACGTTCAAACTAATGTATTATAATCCTCTATTGCCAGTGGCGTCACCAGGGGAGGGCTAGGGGGGGCTTAGCCCCCCAAATCAAGGACTCAGCCCCCCAAAAATTGCAGCCCCCCAAAATAATAATAATATAAAATCACCAGCTTACATAGTATGCTTGCAGCTCGGCATTGACCCACCTAGCTTTCCCCCAACCCCCTAAAGCCAATCCACTTTTATTAGTTTAATACAATATTATTTATAGCTATATAATGTGATTCGTTATTCACAATTTACGTAAACCTATGACTCAAATCATAATAGTTATATTAGTTTCCTATATACTTTTTCCAAGCTTGGTTTTCTTTGAAATATACTTATTGCACAAAGAATGCAAGAATGTATTACATTTATCAGATTTATTATATATTTACAATATATAATATGGTATGTATTAATCACGGAGCTTTAAAATTGGATTATGCAGTCTAAAATATCTGATCTGTGCAATTTTTCACAAATTCGAATGTTCAGAGTATCGGAACTCGGAATGTTAGTTTACATTGAGAAGTGTCTGTGAACTGTGACTAAATCCTGTGTTGTTTTCGGTTTTATTTGAATGTATTGGTTTCAGTGGCTGTATAGACGTTACTACGTTCCGGTATATTGCTAGCCACAGATATGAGATCTAGCCTATACTCTATACAAAGAGTCAGCAGTACTTAGTTGGTTCAGTCGACACTCGACTGTCAGAGTGTCATTTCCCTTTTATAGGCTATTCTACAATAATACATTTGCGGATATCAGCCAGCAGCCACTCAAGTGATGAAAAGGTCATCTAAAAATCCTCAGGGACAGGGTGACATAAGGAAATTCTTTCGCATCCGCACCCCCAAAGATGACTCAGATGAGTGCCAAGAAAAAGTGGCTGTTATTGGGAATGAGGTGCCAGAAGCAACCCCAGATAACCCCAAAAGCTGAACCCATTCAGACATGTGTAAGTAGCCCTATATTAAACTATTTCAGTAGTCATTTTATGAAGCTTAGGCCAGGATTTTTTTATACTGATTTATTTTTAAATTGGCTAGGCCTAGGCTATTTCTCACTGTTGCAAATATATTGTCCTAAACGTACAGAGTGGGAAAGTAGGCTACAACTCTCTCTCTGCAATGAACTGCAGTTTTAGTTTACATTCACTGATAAGTAATACTGTGAAATAAATGAAAAACAAAACAAAACATCCGCATTGCATTAGGTCACTGCATGGGAGGATATCAGTTTTTATAGAATACATTTTTGTTTTTTTGTAATTTTGTTTTATCAAAATGGTTTTATAATGTAATTGCTTTATGAATTGGAGTTACTTGTTTTAGAATAATATTTTATAATTTTTGTTTTTTTTGTGAATGCCTTTGTTTTCCTGTCACAGTACCGGTAATGGAAGATAAATCTTGGCAATTATATTTATATATATACATTGAATAAAGAGCTTCTTTGAATTATCAAATTTAATATGGTAAGACTAAGAAACCGTTATGATACCACATACTACCAGCAATTGAAGAAAAACTATTATCTACAAAAAAGTCTTATACACTTTATATCATAAGGCTTACTGATGCCTGGTATTAGGCCCATCAATATTCATGTGTCCTATAAGTTTCTTATTAATAGCCTATGAGACCTTATTTTACTTTTTCTTCATTTATAGACCTCAAAAATGCCCCTAAAGCTGCTCAATTTCCGAAAAATTTTCCGCCCCCCAGCAGCATAGGCTCGCTTCGCTCACCCCCCCCCTTCTACATACACCAGGGCTACAGCCCCCCCAAAATCTAACCCCTGGTGACGCCACTGTCTATTGCACTGAATATTTGATTGAATAACATTTAGAAAATAAGGTCTTACTGTGTACTGATCATTAAATGCTTATTTGCCACATCGTTAAACTATATCACTATTATATGGCGCAGTGGACAATATTGTAATGCACACTTCATGGTGATAATAAAGAAGTGTTTATGAGAATTGGTGGAACACACACACACACACACACACACACTATCCACCCCGGGCAGAGCCGTTGACTGAAGGCCCATTTCCCTCTCCCCATGACCCCACCACAAAGTGTGACAGCCAGCTACTCGCCCCTCACACACCACCGACCACTACAAACATCTACTTATAGCTTCCGGCTGTTTCATGTTACACACTGACTGGATACAACCGTCAAAATGATAAATTGTATGATTACAGACCTCACTATCATACAAATATATTATAATATCACCCTGCATTCAGATCGTGGTGTATAAATAACTATACTATGGAGTAAAACAGTGTGTAATGTGTTTATATTTGTTATCATAACTAAACTATTGCTTCCCAAGACAAATAGATGACGGAAGAGTGGCTGAGACATTGCGACAAGGCTACTCTCTTGCTCTTGGATGGGTGAAAGATGGAGGGTAGAAAAATGAATGGGAACGAGGGAAGGCAGGGTGAAACTGGGGGTGCGGCGGTGCCACATATACCAATCTGCTCGTCGAGCCGGTCGCTCAATTTTTGCTGAAGACTGTACATGCTCTTTATGGTGAAGAAAATTGCTTGTTGATTGCAAAAGTAAAATAAACTACATAGTATTGAAATGGAAAGTGATACTATATTCTGTTTGCTTTAACATGGGTTAAAACTGCCATCTCATCACCTTTGATGCTGAACTAAAACAAGACTTTAACACCACAGTAGGATGCTAGTCAAGAAGAAATGCTGTGGGAATTATGTTGAGCAGCAGTACAATTTTTTTCAGTCACTGCACCACTTGAAATAGGCTAAAAAAGGACAAACATCTGGGCCATGTTAGAGTTGTAGCAGTAAGCCCAGGTTCATCGGAAATGTGAAGCCGTTGAACTACAGATGGACGTTATCCTCCTCCTGCAGCTCACCATCCTCCTATCAGAGGATAAGGAAGTCGCTGAGGAACGTTTACATAACCGAGTTGCTTTATCATTCAGTTATATAGGCATACCACATGAACATGCCTCTCTTCAGCACCTGTTGCGAGGGGTAATGAAGACATCCGAATTCCTTCACTTGATTAAGTCTCCGTAAGTCTAAATAACAGCATGTTGTGGGCCAGATTGAAATATGAAAAAGTTCCTTGGGTTGAGATGCTTCGGGAAGGCATATAATTTGTGCAATGCGGAGGCCCCAGTGTTGAGATACAATGTAGATAGAATATGTGTGTGTGTGTGTTCTTACCTAATTGTTCTTACCTAATTATATCTTTACAGGAATGAGTCAAGCTCGTACTGTCCCGTGTCTTAAACCATATTTATCGTACATATCCTTAAATTTGTGAATTGTTTTGGCACACACTATTTCATTCGGTAGTGCATTCCATTGATCAATTGCTCTGTTTGGGAAACCGAATTTCCTTACGTCTTTATCACCTCTCTTCTTTATGCAGTTTTTTGCAGTGTCCTCTTGCTGATGCTTCTCCATATGTTAAGTAATCATTTATGTCTATTTTCTCCTTCCCTGATATGCACTTATATAGCATTATCATGTCACATCTTTTCCTTCTCTCCTGTAGTGTTGGTAGATTCAGTTTATTTAGTCTTTCTTCGTAGCTTAGGTCCCTTAAGCTTGGTATCCATCTTGTAGCGGCCCTTTGAACTTTTTCAATCTTGTCTATGTGTTATTTGAGATAAGGACTCCAGACTACTGATGCATATTCCAGGGTTGGTCTAATGAATGATGTTATTATCCTTCTTAGCATGTCTTCATTTATGTATGTGAATTGTTACGGAACAGAGAAAGATAATGTACACATTAAGTGAGAATACTAAGAGTCACTACTGTCCCGTAAAGTTCCAGGTTCAAAACAAAAGAGTTAGGTAAAATTACAAGTTAAAGTTTAATGCACAAACTAACAACAAAACATTCAGGACTCATAAGGATAATGTAATGGCAAATAAACAGGTTAAATATATGGTTAACTGCAATAGCCTCTATTAACACGAAATTAGCAAGAGTAAATTTATCTAAGTCAGCCCTGATAAAATGAGATACCAGATAATACTCAGTGAATGCCAGATAAATAATTACAGATACAAACTATTAACAAAAATGACTGACATAAAGATCCATACATGAATTACAAAAACTTCACTAAGCCTACAAATTAAACTTATGCTATACAGTACAAGAAAAAATGCAACAACAGTTATACTCAAATTACACACAGCTGCTAGATGTTTGGAGATTTCTTGAGCACTCACAATAATAATATCTGTACAGGGGAGGACAGAGATGTGAACAAAATGAGGAGCAGATCTAAGTGGCAATGATGCAGAGACTGAGCTCATTATATAGGGGCCGGCAGAGCTTGATACAACTTGTAATAAGGACGCGCAAATGAAGCGATGGGGACAAACGGTCGACAATCCCGCACTGAATAACAGAAAGGACGACTTACTCTACTATAACGGTAGAAGGGGGGGACTGAGGCAGAACACGCTCGTGATCAAACATGCAGCAACTGTGCGTTAAAATTACACAAAGGATGATGAAATTATAGGCTATGTAACACCTCCCCACAAAGAAAAAAGAAATTTACAAAGGAAATTTCTTATTACTCTAAAACAATCTGTACATGGCATTACAGAACATGCAAATGTCTTTCCTAATGTTACAATACATGAGATCTCCCTAGCACGTTCAGTCATAGGTACTTGCCAGTATCCCTTTAACAAATCAAACTTACTTATGTACCTAGCCTTTCCGATCTTGTCTATGCAATCTTCCACACGAGGGAGAGGGTAAGTGTCTGTTTTGGTTATCTGATTAACACGTCTGTAGTCGATGCAAAGCCGCTGTGACCCACCTGGCTTAGGGACCAGAGTGACAGGAGAACTCCACTCGCTCTGACAGGGCTCAATCATCTTGTGGTCCAACAGGTAGCCAAGCTCCTTCTGGATGAGAGGAACTTTCACTGGGTTCACACGGTAAGGAGGCAATTTAATTGGCTTTGCGTCTCCAACATCGACATCATGCATCAACACAGTGTTTTTTCCTGGAGTAGCACGGAACACTTGCGGGTACTCCTGCAGTAATGCCGAAAACTCCTGCATTTCCTTGGGAGGTAGATGAGGAAGCTTAGTCTGGAGATCATTCATGATATCAGGATTCTTCCCCAAACTATCACTCAGGCTCATACTGCATGGGAGAGCTTCACTTGCAGACTCGGGTGGAACAGCTACAGTGCAGACTGGATTATTTTCGTCCCGCCTGTGATATAACTTTAGCATGTTGATGTGACATAGTTGCTTGCTCTTTCTATGATCTGGTGTGGCGATGACATAGTTGACATCACTGAGTTTCTTCTCCACGAAATAAGGACCACTAAACTTGGCTTGAAGAGGTTGCTCATGAACTGGTAGCAGAATCAAAACCTGATCTCCTGGCTGAAAGTGGCGTAACCTGGACTTCTTATCATACCAAGTCTTCATCTTCTCCTGAGCAGCTCCTAAATTCTCTCTCGCCAGCTGTAAAGCAGTGGACAGCCGTTCTTTGAACTTCATCACATACTCCAGCAGGTTGACGTCATCTTCCTCCGACAGCCAGCATTCCTTGAGTAGCTTAAGGGGTCCTCTTACTTCATGGCCAAACAGTAGTTCAAAAGGTGAGAAGCCCAGTGATTCATTTGGAGATTCTCTTACAGCAAACACAACGAATGGAAGATCTTTATCCCAGTCTTTCTGATGTTCCAAACAGTATTTCTTGAGCATCGATTTGAGTGTTTGATGATATCTCTCCAACGCTCCTTGGGTCTGGGGATGGTAAGCTGAAGACGTGATCTGGGTGATGCCCAACTCTTTCAGAGACTGCTTGAAAACATTTGACATGAAATTACTTCCTCGGTCTGACTGTACCTCCTTGGGCAGACCAAACTTTGTGAAGAACCCTAGCATTTCCTTAACCACGTTCTTTGCTGAGATATTTCTAAGTGGAATGGCTTCAGGATAACGAGTAGCCATATCAATCATGGTCAACACATAAGAAAATCCTGAAGAAGTCTTAGGAAGAGGGCCCACAATATCCACCAACACACGGGTGAAAGGCGCCTCAAAAGGAGGAATGGGAACTAGAGGTGCAACCTTTTCGGTCTGATTACACTTCCCCACAACTTGACAGGTGTGACAAGACTTACAATACCAGGAAACATCCCTGAAGATACCTGGCCAGTAGAAGTGTTTCAAAATGCGTGCCACAGTCTTCCTCACTCCAAGGTGTCCTGCCAAACTGGAATCATGAGCCACTCGAATGATATCCTGCCTACAAACACGAGGGATGACAACTTGATGTACAACCTCCCATTCACAGTCGGCTGATGCTGTTGGGGGTCTCCACTTCCTCATAAGTACTCCTGACTTTACATAATAACAAGTAGCAGCACCAGCTGACTCTTCCTCACTGCAAGCAGAGTTAGCTAGACCTTTCAACTCAGGGTCAGCAACCTGCAACTCAACCAACTCTTGACGAGACAAATTATCAACACTACGGGGTACTGCCTCATCTGGTGAGTGGTCCAAATTAGCAAGAAAAGTGTCAGCTAGGATAACATCATCATCATCATTATCCTCTAAATCACCAGTAACTTTAGACTTAGCCCTAGTGACAGCACATGCAGGGAACACATCAGGGACATCACAATCCTGGGACGCAGCCACTGGCTCACTAGACAACTGAGGAGCTGGACACACTTGACTTCCACCAATATCATTTCCAAGTAAGAAAGTTACACCTGACATTGGGAGTGTCTCAACCAACCCAACCATAACAGAACCATTAACAAAACCAGACTCTAAATTCACTCTGCACAGAGGGACAGAGAAGTAATTATTCCCTACACCTTGTAAGATTACAGTTTCATCAGAGGAATTAACATTAGAGCCTAGAACACTGGTCAGCATAAGGGATTGGCAAGCACCTGTATCACGATATATTTGAACTGACTTCCTGTCATTACTGTCCAGAGGACTGACAAAACCATCAGACAGGAAATTAGCACATGAACTCTTGAGAGTGTCACCCACGTTACTGCTCAAAAGAGGAGCTCCATCATGAGAATTTAAATTACCCCTCAAAGCAGGTTCAGTTAACTCAGTTAAAGAATTCTGGGAACTCTCAAGAGTGGACACTAGACCAATTGACTGAATATTTAAAGACTCCTTTTTGTTCACATCACGCTGTCTCCTGAAACATCTCTCCGTAGTATGACCAAGCTTACTACAATAAGTACATTTACTTTTCTGAAATCTAGAGGTGAAGCTGGTATTTACTTCCTGAGAAACATCATCTTTATTCTCTTTCCTGTTACCTGTACTCTGAGTAGAGGCAACGTACTTACTCTCAGCTTTCCCTTTTTCTCTAGAATATCTCTTGTGAGTGAGAACATACTCATCAGCTAAAACTGCAGCATCAGACAAATTATCTATTCTTTTCTCATCAAGATATAGGCTTACATCTTTATAAATACACCTTTTGAAGTCCTCCAGCAAAATCATCTGCTTAAATTTATCAAAATCAGAATCCACATTCTTAGAATTTAACCACTGCTCTAACAGGTCTTCTTTGATTTTTGCATACTCAACATGGGATTGCTTATCTTGCTTGTAAGTTGTCCTAAATTTTACTCTATAAGCTTCAGGAACAAGCTCATAGGCCTTAAGAATCAAGCTCTTAACTACATCATAATTATCAGACTGATCCTGAGGCAAAGATGCATAAGTCACTTGAGCTTTACCGGTGAGAACAGTTTGAAGGAGTACTGGCCAATACTCCTTAGGCCAATTAAAACCTGTAGCTACCCTCTCAAACAACTGAAAATACTTTGTTAAATCAGATTCATTAAAAGGAGGGACAAGTTTAACATTTTTAGCCACATCAAAATCATCAGAGCAAGATGATCCAGTTCCACCTTGTTTCATGCGATACTCATGGTCTGCCTGAATCCTGGCAAGTTCAACTTGTGCCTCAGCCTCCTTAGCTTTTGCCTGAAATTCAGCCTCCTTAGCCTTAGCTTCCTGCAGGGCTAGCTGTAACTTAGCTAATTCAATCTGCGTTTGCTCATTTGGAGGAGTTACATTAAACAAGCTTTTATTAATCATGCCAACAATTTGATCTTTAGAATGATGAGAGTGAACTGCAATTCCCAATTGTTGAGCAACAAGCTTAAGTTCATTCTTTGTTCTGTTTTCTATATCACACACTGTTTGCACATTTGACAAAAAATCTTTGGCTTCATCAAGTGTAGAAATAGTAGCCATCATGAATATATCACAGTCACAAAATATCAAACAATATCCTTATGATAATATCCTGAATATCCTGATATGAGGTCGCCAAATTTATGTTACGGAACAGAGAAAGATAATGTACACATTAAGTGAGAATACTAAGAGTCACTACTGTCCCGTAAAGTTCCAGGTTCAAAACAAAAGAGTTAGGTAAAATTACAAGTTAAAGTTTAATGCACAAACTAACAACAAAACATTCAGGACTCATAAGGATAATGTAATGGCAAATAAACAGGTTAAATATATGGTTAACTGCAATAGCCTCTATTAACACGAAATTAGCAAGAGTAAATTTATCTAAGTCAGCCCTGATAAAATGAGATACCAGATAATACTCAGTGAATGCCAGATAAATAATTACAGATAGAAACTATTAACAAAAATGACTGACATAAAGATCCATACATGAATTACAAAAACTTCACTAAGCCTACAAATTAAACTTATGCTATACAGTACAAGAAAAAATGCAACAACAGTTATACTCAAATTACACACAGCTGCTAGATGTTTGGAGATTTCTTGAGCACTCACAATAATAATATCTGTACAGGGGAGGACAGAGATGTGAACAAAATGAGGAGCAGATCTAAGTGGCAATGATGCAGAGACTGAGCTCATTATATAGGGGCCGGCAGAGCTTGATACAACTTGTAATAAGGACGCGCAAATGAAGCGATGGGGACAAACGGTCGACAATCCCGCACTGAATAACAGAAAGGACGACTTACTCTACTATAATGGTAGAAGGGGGGGACTGAGGCAGAACACGCTCGTGATCAAACATGCAGCAACTGTGCGTTAAAATTACACAAAGGATGATGAAATCATAGGCTATATAACAGAATGCTATTCTCATATTTGCAAGCAGTGTATACATGTTCCGTACCTTCTCGCTGATGTGGTCAGCCGGAGATAGTCTGTTATTGATAATCACATCTAGGTCCTTCTCTCTTTCTGATGTGTATAGGGTTTTATTTCCTACCTTATAATCCCAATCAGGTCTTTTTCCACTTTTACCAAACTTGATTACATGACACTTGTCCACACTGAATTCCATTTGCCATGTATTACTCCATTCATGAAGTTTATTTAATTCTTCTTGTAGTTCTTTACAAGAGTCTGTGTTAGTAATTCTCCTTTGTATTTTTGCATCATCTGCAAACATATTCAGATAGCTCTCATTTCCAGTGTGACTGTTTATATCATTTATATACAATGAAAACATGATTGGTGCCAGCACTGAACCTGTGGTACTCCACTAGTCACTTCTTTCCATGATGAGTAGTTTCCTCTTAGTACTGTTCTCATTTCTCTTTTTATGAGAAAATCTTGCTTCCAACAAAACAGTTTGCCTCGAATTCCTCCTTGATGGTACAGTTCCATAAAAGCCTTTGGTGTGGTACTGTGTCAAAAGCTTTCTTGAAATCTAAATAGATACTGTCCACCCATCCTTCTCTTTCCTGTGTTGTGTTTGTTACTCTGTCATAGTAGCTCAACAGATTAGTAACACATGATTTTCCTTTTCTGAAACCAAACTGTCTTTCTGTTTTCATACTGTGTTCTTCATGATGATTTACCCAAGCTTTTCTAATACCTTGCTTACAACACTGGTCAGTGATACTGGTCGGTAGTTGAGTGGATTTTGTCTATTTCTTTTCTTGAATAAAGGGACAATATTTGCTTTCTTCTAAATATCAGGAAGTTTACCTTGACTCAAGGATTTCTTGAAAATTAAAAATAATAGTTTTCTTAACTCCTTTGCACGTTCTCGTAGTACCCAACATGAAATTTTATCAGGACCACTAGCTTTTCCTCTGTCTAATTTACTTAACTCCTCCTGTATTACTTTTTCTGCTATTTGTATATCTGATAGTATGTGTGGACATGCATGTTCCACATAGTCCCTCTCAAAATTTTTTTCTTCTGTAAAAACTAATTGGAAATTCTTATTTAGTGCTTCACAAATATCTTTCTCTTGCGTATAAGTGATTCCCTCGTCCGTAATGGATTGTATTATATCTTTTACTTTGGTTTTGCTTCTGATGTAGCTGTAAAACAGCTTTAGTTGATCACTACTTTTATTTATTATATCCTCCTCAAACTGTTTTTGGGCTTCCCTCCTTATTCTTGTATAATCGTATCTTGCCTGTTTGTAATTATTATACGCCCTTTCACTATTGTGTTTTCTGTATCTATTCCACAACAAATCTCTTCTTTCTTTTGATTTTTTACATTCTGTATTGAACCATTTCTGTATTTTCTTATCTGCTTCTTTGTGCTGTGGAATGTACTTCTGGACTCCTATTTCATAAAATTCACAGAATTTTTTATATACAGCATTTAAATCTTGTCCTCTAAGCTCATTTTCCCAATCAGCTTCTAAGAAATACTTCTTTAGGTCTTGATAATTTCCCTTTTTATAGTTTAGGCTCTTTTTGTAACTTTCATTGCTGTTAACTATGTAATATGCTATCCTGAAGTTGTAATTTAGTACTGCATGATCGCTTTTGCCGAGTGGAGGGTGATATATTAAACTGTCAATATTATTTTCTTGCCTAGTAAATATTAGATCTAGTATTGAAGGTACATCGAGTCCTCTTTTTCTGGTGGTTTCCCTCACATGTTGCGTTAGGAAAAACTCTTGCACGAGATCCAGGAGCTTTTGGTCCCAACAGCTTTCTTGGCTAATTATATCTAGAGTATTCCAATTTATATTTGTATTAAAATCTCACGTTAGTATAATTCTTTCCGATTTCTCTTCCATTTTATGTAGTAATGATCTTAAACTCTGAATTGTACTCTCTGACAGGTCCTCATATTCGTCTCTTTCCCATGTGTTTGATCTGAGTGGCATGTACAAATTGGCTACAATTACTTTCCCTTCAGATGTGTTGATCTCTACTGCAATCAGTTCTACTTGTGATGGTATATCTAGTTTTATTTCATTGACTTTTAGATTTTTCTTAGCTAATATTATAATTCCTCCTCCTTTTTTTAAATTTCTGTCTCTTCTCCATATATTGTATTCCTCTAAGTTTAGTATGTTATTGGATATCCTTGGTGTTAATTTTGTTTCAGTTAGGCATATTATTTTTGGTTCATTTTCTCTGACATAATCATTCATCTCTAGTAATTTAGATACCATTCCATCCACATTTGAGTACATCAACTTTATCATTTTGTTTATATACTTGCCATGACATGGTTTTACTACCTTCCTCCTTTTTATTCCATCCTGTTTATGTACCACTTTCGTACCTGCAATTCTATTACTTTGTAAAAAAAATTTGTTCTTCTCCTCTTCTGATCTTCCCTCATTTATTGTTTTTGCGTCCTCCCTCTTCTCTTTCAGTAATTCCAGTTCCTCTTGTGTTAGGCATCTTTTTACCCATACATTTTTGAACTCCTCTTTTTCCATAAGATTCTTTGCATTTTTTAGTATCTCCTCCACAGCGTTTACACTCTGGAAAGTCACCTTTAGGGGTCTTGTCTTGCTTTTCTCATATTTCCCTAACCTTTTGTGTTCCTCTATGTCTTTACTACAGATTTCCTCTGATACTTCTTTCAGAAAGCTCATTACATTTGCCATCTCCTTTTTGTCTCTTGTGATCTTATTTTTTACTTCTTCCTCTTCTATACCAGTGATTACTATAGATTTGTTTATATCTACTGAATCTCTGACTAACTTTGGATTGTTGTGGATTATTCTTTTCACTTCCTGTTTAACCTGCCCCGTCCTGGAGACGTGAATTCACGTCCTCACATGATGTGCACTCATATCTCGGGGACGTAAATTAATGCGGCAACATTGCAAGATCCATAATTTGCACAATTTTCAATTTTCGCGAGTGATTTTTGGCACGTATACACACCTTCCTCTACAAGATGCCAGGCAGGGACAATGCCTTACTCAGTATGACCTCCTCCTCCCCCTGCGTGCCCTTTTCTTAGCAATTCACCTGTTATCAGTGACCTGGCCAGTAAAGCCATGTCATGCCATGGTAAGAAATTCAGGGCCAAAATGATTCCCCAATCGATGACAATGTGGAGGACAAACATTAGAGGAAGAAACAGTCAGAAATGATGATCAGGTAATGTGGCAAAAAAAGGTCAGGAATGGTGATGAGTTAGTGAGTGAAACAATGCTTATTGATACCTATATTACCGTTTGAAAACCAGTATACTCTCATACTACATACTGTATATATTCGTACCAAATGAATAAATAAATACCGTTTATGAGTGGTGTGGAATAGTTACCATCCCATAGAACTCGTTTTCTTTGCAGCCAGCCTGATAGAAAACCCTGTAAGGTAAGGAGGTACTCCTACCTGGATCGAATATTTTAAACCTCAGGTGAGCGATTTCTCTATGAATTTTCGATGTTTCTCACTAAAAGCGGATGTTTGAGCCAAAAAAAAAAAGGTCCAAAAATGTCGGGACTGGGGCATACCACTGCCCAGAAAACGTCGGCGTGGTTTCCACATCATTTTTGTAGCTTTGCACAGCTTCATTCACCTGTGTTATCTCCTCAATATCACTGCTTTGGTCTATCAGACTGCTTACTTGCCTAATTGTCTCTGTATCATTTTTGAACTCTTCCATAACACTCTCGTGATTGACTACTGTACTTGCCATTTCACTCATTTTCTTCCTAAGTGTACTCAATTCCACTGTTAGTTCACTGATGGTTGTGTCTTTCTTGTTGGCCTCCCTTCCTAGTTTTTCTATTTTTTCCTTTTGCAAGTTCATCTGCTTCTTTATTCATCAATTTCATTTTTGAAAGCCATTTCTAGTTTGTGTACACGTTCAACCAGTCTATTGTGCGTCTCCACTTCAACCAGTTCCTGGTAGAAATCATCTTGCTTTCTACCTTTATCCCTTTTCTTCTCCAAATTTTTTTTATTAAAGTATGTGTCCATTTTGCAATACTAAAAGCACAGAGTACATGTACTTACATTCCCCATGCAGCTGTAGCCTAAACAAACCTCAGGTGACTGAGTGCATTCTTTCGCCTCTTGGTTCTCTTTTCTGTTTGAACAAGTCTTTTTTAAACTTCTTATTATTTTTTTTTCTTTTAATAATGAAAAATAATTTAGTCTAACCTGGTACAGAGCTTGACTCATATAAAGATACTAATTTAGGTAATGCCACTGGCCGTGCTGGTTCGGTACGGAGCGCCGTCATCGCACGTCTGCTATCTGTGTGTGTGTGTGTGTGTGTGTGTGTGTGTGTGTGTGTGTGTGTGTGTTTGTATGTTTTGGAGCTGGAAAAGGCACAGATAGAATGACCTGGCTAATTTTTTGGTGGGATTGATTGATTGATTAATTGAATATAATCAAAATCTGGCGGAGCAACTGCCAGGGTAATATGCAGCCGGACAACAAGGTAAAGAACATTGCAAATAAAATGTGCCTATTCAAAATAAAGTTAATACCCATTATTAGAAATAAAACACGGAATAAAACACGGAAAATAAAAGAATAGTATATAAAATACCAATTGTTTATAAATGTCGAAGGAGGCTCGCCTCCGGAAGAAAACTAGAAACATCAATAAAATCGCTAAAGGCTCCACCAAGCATCGAGGACAGACAGTCGGCACCATCTGCCTCCTTATGCCTATGAAGGAATCTCTGACGTATGTCCTCCAGACTTGGACACTCGACCAGCAAGTGTCAGATAGTAAGGGGAACAAGCCAGTCATCACAGTATGGTTGAGTCCCACCACTCATCAAGAACCCAGCATAAGCTGAGAGTGCCCAATGTGCAGCCTGGTAAGAACCACCTCCAATCGCCGAGGCATGGAGGGGAGAACCCTCAGCACAACCACTCTCTGAAAAATTTCTTTTAGCTTAAGAGAATCATCATCCCACTGTCTCTGCCAACACATACAAATCACATATTGCAAGCAAGGTGTTACATCGGATGTGGGAACCGGGTAGTCGGTAGGTGGCCATCAAGAAGACACAGCTTTAGCTAAAGTATCTGCCCTCTCATTGCCCACCACACCAACATGTGCGGGAAGCCAACAGAGATGTACACAATGGTAACGATGGCCAAGAAGAAAAAGCCACTCTAATATCGATAAAACAAGTGGATGGGATGCATTAAAAGACTCCAGTGCAGGAAGAGCATTACGGGATTCACTAAAAATCACAAAAGCAGATTGGGGGAGAGTAAAAATGATCTGGAGAGCAAATAAAATTGCAGTCAGTTCTGCTACATACACTGAAGCAACATCAGGAAGGCTACCGCCCCTACTGAAGGAAGGGAAGGCTACACAAAAGCGTACTCCAGTATCAGTTTTAGACAGATCTGTATAGACAGGGACAGAACCCTCATGAGTGGAGGCATGTTCTAAAATGAGAGAGAGGGACACCTGAGGGGTAAATAAGCTCTTTTCTCCAACAACGGACCTACAGAACAAGAGGGAGTAGCAGGAAACCCACCCTCGGGATCCGATGTGGACAAACTATCAATCTTCGAACAGAGAGGGCCAACTTAATAGACTCGACCCTGAAACCAAAGAGCTTTGGGAAACTAGGACGGGAGTCATACACAGATAACTGGGAATCTTGGGAGCCAATAGCACAAGACTCTGAGTCTGGAAGACAATGAAAACGATACCAATATCTCATCATCAATGACTGGCGACGCAAAATCGAAGGGAGGGCATCAGTATCCACTAGCAAACTCGAAATAGATGACCTGAATGCACCAGTTGCCAATTGTACACCAGCATGATTCACAGAATCTATTATCCTGAGATGGGCATTGGTTGTAAATGAGTAGACTTCATATGCATATTCAAGTCTAGGATAGGAGATCTATGCAAGAGGAGGAGCATCTGACTATGAGCACTCCAAGAAGTATATCCCAAAATCCTCAGAAGACTCAAAGCTTTAAAGAAAAAGTTGCCTCAACAGAATGAATGTGAGGAACCCAGATTAGTTATCTATCAAACTGAAGACCCAAAAATCGAGTCTCTTCCACACAGGATATTCTTTGCCCATAAAGATACAAGTCAGGGTCAGGGTGAACCCCCCTAAGACTAAAAAATGCGTAAGCGCTGTCTTTTGTAAAGAAAAATGGAAGTCCCGAGACTCAGCCCACTCAGAAATTCTATTAAGAGCCAGCTGTAACTTCCTCTCTATCAGAGATATTTTAGATGCAGTAGAGGAAATTGAGAGATCATCTACATATAATGAGCCTCGGACACCATCAGGAAGTACACTGATCACACCACAAAGAGAGTAACACAGATAATACTCCCCTGTGGTATGCCATCTTCAAGTGTACAAGCATTAGAAAGCGCTCCTCCCACTCAGACCCTTATGAAATGGTTAGATAAAAACTGCTGTATAAAAATAGGCAAGTGCCCATGAAGACCAAACTCATGAAGTGAAAGTAAAATGCTATGACACCAGGCAGTATCGTATGCCCTCTTAGATTGAAGAAGACCGTGACCTGGTGTTGGTTAGTGGAGAAAGCTTCACAGACAGCAGATTCCAAGGACAGTAGTGCATCATAGGAAGATCGCATTTTACAAAAACCATACTGGACTGGTGATAAGTAACTGCCTCTCTAAGTACCACATGAGCCCACCGTTTACCATCTCCAACACCTTGCAGAGAGATGGGATGATAATTTGTTGCCTGCAGATGATCCATTCCGGACTTAGGGATGGGGATAACCACAACAACACCCCAAGAAGATGGAAATTCACCAGTACACCAAATTCAGTTATACAGCACCAGTAAAAAGGACAGGGATTTGTCAGACGTATGACTTAAAAAGGCATATGGAATGTCAGCATAGTTTTGAGATGAATCATGACACGGTGAAAAAGCCGTCCGGAGCTCGGAAACAGAAAAGGGGACATTATAAGATTCCCCCCCAGATGAGCTGAAATAGAGACCATAAAACTGCAAGCACCAACTGTGGTGGGCCGAAGGCAGTGCAGTGGCCAGACACATCAGCAAAATGATCAACAAAGAGTTTGGCTACAAAGAAAGCATCAGTCACAGTCCCACCTGCACTGGATAAAACAAGAGGGGAGGTGACAGATATTTCCCAGAAATTTTCCTCATTCGGTTCCACACTTGGGTGAGGGATGTCCTTGAGTTGAGTGACGAAACATAGGTCTTCCATGATGCACGTCTGGCTTCCTTCAGTATGACGTGCATGAGCACACGCCCTCCAAAAAGCCGCCAAACACTGCGACTCCCCACAATGGCGGCTAAGGCATAAGAAGGCAACACACTTAGCTTTAACTGCAGAGGTGCAATCAGGAGTCCACCAGGGAATGGGACATTTAGAAAATCGGCCAGAGGTCTAGCGAATAGACATAGGAGCTGATGGATGCATTACTTCAATTACATACAGAACCGCCTCATCAGTACTACCAAAATTGTCCACAGTGCAGTTAGTGAAACATAACTCCCTAAAGAATGGCCAGTTCACCTTATCCAAGTGCCTGCGAGGAAGACGACATTGTGGCTCAAATTCAGTAGAAGTTAAAATAATCGGGAAGTGGTCACTGCCATGCAAATCTGTCAACACACCCCAGCTAAAATCTAAAATTGCAGTAGATGATCACAGAGACAAATCAATGACAGTGAAAATGCCAGTCTGGCCATGAAAGTACGTCATTTCACCTGAATTTAACACCCCTAACTCCTCATCCTCCACCAAAGAAGCAAACATAGCACCTCTAGGGTTTGTTACATTGCCACCCCACAGTGGGTGATGACCATTCAGATCACCCAGTAATAGAAATGGGGATGGATGATCACGAACAAGGTAGTCTGGTTCTACCCTGTCAACAGGAGCACACACGGGGAGACAGACACTACATACTGTATAATGATGGTGAGGGGAAATCTGAATGGCAACAGCCTGCAGTGGAGTTGAAAGATTCAGACAAGTGAATGGGACATCACAACGACCTAGGATTGAGGTACAATCATGGTGTCCTTGGCCAGGAAGAGGATCAAAATAAAATACTTGGTAACCAGGGGGACTAGAAGGGGCAGCATCCCCTACCATGGCCTCCTGAATGCAGATGCATACTGGGGAAACGCGGAGATAAGACCACGCAGTTCCTCCCAGCTAGCACACAACCCTAGACAATTCCACTGAAGGATAACACCCATAGTGGGAGGAGAATCAGGATAAGGGGCGAGACAGTTTTGTCTCCATCTGTCATTCAGATTTAGGCTGATGCTTAGGAAGGCCCTTAGAATAGGTCCGCCTGGCACCATTATGCTGCACATTTTGTCTGCTGTCTGAAGGCAACCTGGAAGAAGACCTGACAGTGGTCTTCTGTGGACGAGCAAGAGATGGCTTGGCAGGGGACTGCAAGCCACCTTAGCTATAACAGAGTAGGCAATGCTATCACGAGAAGGATAATGAGCAGTAATGCTAGAGGACTGGGAAGTGCTCCCAGTCCACCTCGCAGAACTGTCCACCAGCTTCATCTCTTCAGCAATGTGATGGCATGAGGAGGATGGCTAGGGTGCCGGCAGGCAGCCACCCACAACCAGGGTGCTAGGGGGTATCAGTCGCTGGACAGGCAAGGTCTCTTGGGAGAGTGGTGACAGCCAAGGTCAACACCACGGGAGCCTCAATGGTTTTGTCAGAGGTCCCAGAGGGCTGGATTGTAGCAGGAAGTCTCTCATCTAGGGAATCCTTGCTGCAGGTGCCCTTCTGCCTCGTAGCAGAGGTTTCCATAACCTCCGCTTGTGTCATGGATGAGAAAGAAGAGGGAGCTTGTGAAGGAGCAACAGCAGATTTAAATGGATGTGATGGATTTCGGTGAGTGATACATTTTGACAGGACCAATGCATAAGTAGTCCCCAGTTGAAGAAATTTAGTCAGTACTCATTTTTTTGCCTCAGGAAAGGAGACTTTCTCCCGAAAGCACACCAGGAGAATCTCCCTCTCATACTTATACCTATCGCAGTCTCTGGATAATGCTGGCTAGGCTTCACCGCAGTGGTAACACTTAACGGGTCCAAGGCAGTCCCCAGTACACGCACACAGCAGGGAGGCCACTTTGAAGGTGCCGGCAGGAGTGCGCCACATGCCCAAATCTTAGGCAGTGGAAACAACACTGGGGGTTAGGAATGTAAGCCTTGACCTGCAGATGATACCATGTGCAACGTTCCTTCTTGGGTAAAACTAGTCTATTGAAGGTCAGAAGAAGGCATGGTATTGGTGTCAATATGCCATCTACCTTCTTTTGGAATCTGTGCACTGCAACAAATCTTTTTGTCGTTCCATCTTTTGCAATAGTGTATCCTCAGAATACAGGGGGGGGGGGGTCCTACCAGAAGACCACTCCTTTACACTGATTCAGTGTTGCATGAGGAGTGCAGGACACCTCAGCACAAGGCACAGTAGACAGGACATGAAGACAAACAGCCTCATCTGGGGAAGCTACCTCCATGAGGAGTTCTGAGGTGCTGCCCTTGGCTCACATCCACAAGGGTTCACAAGAGAATGGTGAACCACAAAAATATCCAAGTCCAATATGGACTGGCCCTCCATAGACTGAATAATTAGGTACTTTTCATAGGTCACTGGCTGAAATTGTCCAGGAAGTATCTTTACCTTAGTGCCAGGCATGTTCTCGATCTCAGCCTGTGACCCATTGAATAGGAGCTGCTTGACTGGGAACCCAAGGTAAAGGGAGCTGAAGTCCCTTTGGCTCCACTTGGAACCTGGAAGGGCTCCAGGGTGGCGACAAGGGAAGGTTGAGAAGAGGAATCTAGGGACGTGTAGATATCAGGGAAAGAGGAAGACCGAGTTACTTTAGTAACTGGTGAGTTAATCATGTAGGGGTTCAAGTACTTCAATTCCCCACCCCCCACCCACCATGGAGCCCAAAAAAGGAAGGCCGAAGGACAGGGCATTGAGCACCTGCCAGCCCCAAGGGTAGCGGAGTGTCACCACTGGGGGACCCAGGCAAGGATGACTCCAGGATGATAGGAGCCATCAGGCCTCCCAGTGCCCACTTGACCCTAGCCAATGCATGACCAGCTGATTGACCTGGCCAGGCCCAAACAGGCCACCGATCTAGCCGGAATAAGGGACCCAAGAGGTGTATTGCTATCTCCAGGACATATCGTGCAGCATCACTCAGCCCCTAGGACTCCCATCTCCCATTATTACGGGACGTAATGCACGGCAAACACGTGGGGAGGCAACAGTCCTGCCCTAGATGGCAGATGTGCAGGGATTAACACCACCAGCAGGCCTCCTTCACCAGTGACGTAGGGGGTGCTTGGTCAAGGAGGACAACAGATGCCGAACCCTACAAAGGTATGCACACCTCCAGAGTGGGTGGCACTGCCAGCAACGCTTCAAGCCTTGCCACCACGTCAACGGGACCCCCCTCAGTTGGGTTTTTGGTAGGAAAATGACGTTGTCTCTTACATACAATATGTCAACTCTGGCAATGTCTTCCTTCTTTCTTTCCCATTCTCTGTGAACTACTAGCTTTTTAACTCAGTATTTTGGGCCTCTTGATTTGAATGTATATTCATTGTCTTTCTTTTGTTCTTTTATTTTAATGGAAGGGAAAGGTTTGCAGGATCTCTGTTTTTGTTCTGATCTCTTCATACGTGAATAAGAAGTAAATATACAGACTAAAGAGAACTTAATCAATTTTTCAGAGTTCATGTTGCAACTATGTAAGTGGATGGTTAATTATGTAAGAAAATCTGTTCAGAAAAGCTCAAGTAATTCATTTAGGCAAAGTCTTCTTTTCCCGCTTGTTCTTGCTGAAACCCCAATCGTTACGTAATTAAGCAAGGAAGACTCTAATCCCTGCTGTTTAGAAGACTTTCCTCAGAGCTAACTAGATATAACTGGAAGTACTACTAGTACTAAAAAAACGTCCTTGTAGTGAAAAGATTATACCTCTCGTGTCTCATGTATATTTCTATCTTCCAGAAACCAATATGCAAATGGAGAGGATCGTGGCAGGAGCAGCAGCAGTTCTTTGGTTTATTTATGTTATGGCAGCATTCAAGACTGTGGATGGTGATCAGCTGTGTCCAGGTTAACATGAGTACACATTCCAGTACATCATAAGAATGTTTTTCTAACATTCCAATATTACTAAACTCTATAAAGTCTACTTCACTTCCGGTTAAACTCCCATGCACAGTAATGAATATGACATGACAATGATAATCTATTGTATTTCTTTTTCGGCTAGATTATCAGGCACAGCACTGAATATTGCATGGCAGTGTTGCATTAACCCACCACGTCCCGTTGACGTGTATATACGTCCACACGTTCTGTCACTGTCAGTCCCATTGACGTATATAAATGCGAATCAATTGCAAGCTTCCTAATTTGCACAATTTTCAATTTTCGCGCATGATTTTTGGTACATATACACGGGACACCTTCCTCTACAAGATGCCAGGTAGGGATAATGTCTTACCCCGCATGACCTCCCCCCCCTTCGCACGCCATTGTCTCGGCAATTCACCTGTTACCAGAGCAAAGACATACCGTGCCATGGTACGAAATTCAGGGCCAGAGCGATTCCCCAATCAATGACAAAGTTTACGTAGCATTAGAGGAAGAAACAGTCAGAAATGATGATCAGGTAATGTCGCCAAAAAAAGGCAAGTATGTTGATGTGTTTGGTGAGTGAAACAATGCTTATTGTAATGCTAGGTGTTTTAAGTTTGGTTTCCCACAGTTAAAGCACCTAACGGGTAGCGGGGTCCTCTTTCGAGACCGGGGCTTAGATTAATAGGAGAGGTGCAGGACACAAAAACTCAGGTAATAACCTTACACATGTATTACTCAGACAAGGGAAACAGCAGATGTTACAGACACAATATTCTGGGTGATCATAAACTCTTACAACTAGATAGGGTGAAGAGTATCTCACAGGATACTGTTGGGAAAATATAATAAAACAATGTTCGAGGTGGAATGTTCTGATTTAGTATAGTCCAGGGTCTCTACATGCATGGAGGGGCTAGGGCTATTTCTCACACAAGAGGGGGGGTGTAAGGCACTGGGGTTGGATTGTAATTATAGTACTATGAGGCAGGTTTTGATGATAGCATGTTCACTTTGTTATTTTCTGCCTTAGAGTCACTTTTGACCAATTATCATTACTTACTCCATGGACCTGGTGTTAGTCTTATTATCTTATAGCCAGACACTGTGTCTATCCCTTTTTCCGGTATTTGGTCTATCACTGTAAATTCACTATTCCACCTCGGCACTATTGAATCACTATTATTACACAGTACAGTCACTATAATTCTCACGGCTCCAGGGGTGTGGCTGAGGGGCTGCGCAGCAACGCTACTGACGGGGCTGGGCACCACCAAGAGTCCCCGTGCTCAGGGGACACGGGATCATGCGCAGGGGCGTCTGCTCTCGTCCGGGGCTGTTGGCGGCGAAGTGGCCCGAACTCTTGGGACTCGGTATTGGAGTGTGGCCCTCAGGGCTAGGGCCGAACAACTGCCTGAACCTGTCGTTCAGGCTCCTGACGGAGGGGGAGGTCTTCCACCATTGGGGTGTGGGGAGTTCCCGCCAGGGCATTCTGGAGAGGGTTTGGAGTTCCTGAGGACTGCAGTCCTCAGGGTTGGGCGGCACCGACAGGAGGGGGCTGCAGCACTGGCCTGCATCAGGGTCCGTTGGGTGAGTCTCCTCCAGAGCCAGTCGTAGGGAGCGGAGGCCCGGGGAGACTATGGGGCCTCTCCAATACTCATCTATGCCCTCGGTGCTGGGGGTCGGGGAACAGCCATCAAACTTGGGTGACGGGGTGACTCTCAGCCACCTCCTGCTGTAGGGCTCGGCTACTGGCTGTGGCTTCCTAGGGGCGCGGCTACTGGCCACCAAGGCCCGGCAACTGGCCATGACCTGAGAGGGTGTGTGTCTGCCAGCAGTCCCGACTATGCCTTTGGAGCTGCTACAGGCCATCTGACGAAGGTGGGAGCGACTACAGGCCGTCTCCTGCAGGAGGGGTGTAGAGCGGCTACAGGCCACCTCAAGGGGAACACCTTCGGAGCAGCTACAGGCCATCTGGCAAAGGCGGGAGTGGCTACAGGGTGTCTCCTCATTACCCTCAGAGCAGCTACATGCCGTCTCCTTAGCGACGGGTGAGTGGCTACAGGCCGTCTGGTGAAGGTGGGAGCGGCTACAGGCCATCTCCTCATTACCCTCAGAGTGGCTATAGGCCATCTCCTTAGTGAGGGGCGAGCAGCTACAGGCCGTCTCTGGGGGAAAGCCTTCGGAGTGGCTACAGGCCGTCATGTGAAGGTGGGAGCGGCTACAGGCCGTCTCTTGCAGGAGGGGTTTGGAGCGGCTACAGGCTGTCTCCTTATGAAGAACACCTTCAGAGCTGCTACAGGCCATCTGGCGAAGGCGGGAGTGGCTACAGGCTGTCTCCTTATTACCCTCAGGTTGGCTACTGGCCGATTCCTTAGCGAGGGGCGAGCGGCTACAGGCCGTCTCCTTTGGGGTGCTGGCAGGAGCTGGACAGACAGCTCCACCCCTTAGCTGGTTAGTGAAGACTTGCTTGGAAGGTAGTGCAGGATTCCTGCTATGGTGACTGCGGGCGGGCTCCAGGTCATAGGGGCGTGCGGCCCAGGCTGACTTATGCCGTTGTCATCCTGAATCCTGGCTTGCGGCTGCTGCTCCTCCGTGGGTTCCTTGTGGGGGTGTCCGGGAGTTCCTGGCGGCACTATGCTGTATTCCTGGTGGGGGTGGCTGGGTGCTCCAGGGGTCACTATGCTGCATTTATATTGCCTATATTACTGTGTGAAAACCAATATACTCTCAGACTGCATATAAATTCGTGTCAAATAAATAAATAAACACCATTTATGAGTGGTGCAGAATAGTTACCCTCCCATAGAACTCGTTTTCTTTGGAGCCAGCCTGATAGAAAACCCAGTAAGATAAGGAGTACTGCTACCTGTATCGAGTATTTTAAACCTCAGATGAGCGATTTCTCTATGAATTTTCGACGTTTCTCACCAAAAGCAGAGGTTTGAGTCCAAAAAAAAAAAAATCCAAAATTGGTCGGGATTGGGGGGAGTCAGTGGTGGAAAATCGTTCGGGACGGGGCGGGTCAAAGTAATGATCTGACAGTGCTGTGAATAGTTTCACTGAAAAATGATACCCACATATTTATACTGTTATACAATGCAGATCCAAAAGTTTCTGCCTGATTTTACCCATCATCAGGTAGTGGGTCAAGGCTGGTCCGGTATTGTCAAACAATACTTCAGTAGTGTATCATGCTGAACAGTGTTTCAATAAGTGAGTATAATTCTTGCATCATTGCAGTGCTGCAGACCAGAACTATATTCTTGTCAATGATGACCAATAACATAGTCTTCGCAGTTTTCTTATTAAGGCATGATAGCTAAAAGCTAAATTACTGACAAACATAAACTGCATCTGTGAACATATTAACCCATCACATCCCGAGATTTTCTGCACCTCCGACATCCCCCAATCCCGAGCTATTTTGGAAAAAAAAAATTTTTGGCTAAAACTTCCTCTTTGGTTAAGAAACAAAGGAAAATCACCAAGAAAGGGCTTACCATGGTCCATAAGTGGTAGGAACAGGTGAGGTCCCCCGCGCCAGGTATCGTATTCTATCATTGACGTGTGAGGCGCTCACGTTTTCTATGGTAGGAAATATTGGGAGAAATAACAAACAGCACCTCTACATTTATTGAATTTGAACTAATAAACAATAAGAGCAACAATATAATGAAGTTCAAACACATATATATGAAAAATAAGCATTGTACCTTCGCGTGAGCATAGCGAGTTAGGTCCTAGTGGTAACATGCTATGTGCTAAGTTTCTTGTATCAGTCAACATATCATTTTTTCTACTTGTATACTTCTGTTTCATTGACATTTTACCTATTTTGTACCCCCTCCACAATATGTCTACCCCCGATGTATATATGTCCCCCCCCAATGCATACATGCCCTCACTAAACTTGCTAGGTCAGCATGCTTTCCCACGCCTGAAGACGGCGTTATTGCATCAGTTCATATCAGGCAGCCTAGTCGGGCAGACTATTTTACTGTGAGCTTGTAAAAAACTCCTTATCTAGCTGTTTGTACACAGAGTTTCTATCACCAAAGTATTGCAAGTTACATTTGGTAGCAGCGGTGTTTCGAACCATCAGATTCTGACCGCCTGCTTGGCTTTTTAGTGCTACAAGATACACGACGTCTCGCATCTGCCAGCCTCGCCCCTCCTCCGTGCCTCTAGTGGTGTAATACCTTGGCTGTGCTTTTCGAGTATACCATTTTTCTCACCAGTGCTCACCTCTCAACCAACCCCAGTACGCCTTGTTCCTGACCGTACGTGTCACTGTCGCCGACCTATGCACCTGTTGCACCTGTTCCCAGCACCTGTTCCGAACTCATCATAACTCCTGCCCCCACGGTGCCACTTATCACTGTCTGCCCACTGCCTGCCCACCACCATTCTCTGCATTTGCAACTCAACAGCTCTACACCTGCCTTGCACCCACATCTGCCCTCACCACCCACCACCGGCCTCCGCCGTTGCCTGCATCTGGTCTGCATTACGGAGCCTCCTAAGACCGCCACTCCCTGCCGGTGATTCATCGCGGCGTCTCTTCTCCTCTCCGCCCAGCTGTCTCTCCACCGCCGCCCCACCCCGTCGCCCCTTCCCGCCCCGCCCCGCTCCAGCCCAGCTGTGCCCAGCCACCCTGCACGTCATACATCTCGACACTCCCGTTTCTACTGTGTAACTATAGTATATCTTTCCTTTCTATAGAGATTATCCTCGATTTTCTCTGCAGATTGGTTATTGTAAATATTCCATCTCATTTCCATTACCCCGTTTTCATCTTCACCGACGTTATTTATACTCCATCTCATCCTTTGCATTTTATTTAAGCCATCCATCCCCGCACCTTCATTCATTTTCACACCTACTCGTGTATTCCATTCTCTCATTGTTTTGTTATACATTTCCACCTACATATCCATCTTCATCCTTTCATCTTCCATTGCCGCATTAAATGTCATACTTTCCAGGTCAACCGCTTAACGCCAGCCCTCTCGACCTGAAAATATCACCTGATCATACCCCGTCTGCCGACTCTAACACAATCACTCATTTACGAAGTGGCAAAGAGTACCACCGCTCTCTACCTGAGACTCCCGTTTCACTTCCCGCAGAATCACTTACTACCCATCCTACACTCGTAAATCCAGATACCTCCTCCTCTACTCCTGCCTCTACTCTCCCTTCTTCTTCCTACTCCTTCCCATGTCATTCCCTCTCCTGCCTCCCTTCATACCCCGTCTTGCTCGCCCTTAACTGCCACTACCTTCTCTCTCTCCCACACCTCTCCTGCCGCCACTTCTACACTTCCAGCCATGGCCAACCCTCCACAGTCTATCTATCTCGACGATGCCAATCGTCCCAAATTTACCGGCCAGGACCCAACTTGGTCTGTCTACGATTTCCTCAGAGAAGTCGACACAGAAATAAACAATAGATAAATAACCGAGGAATCGCTCAAAGTAGCTTACCTTCTCGGTCGCTTGCACCACGGTAAATCGGACAACGGATCCGCGATCCGTACAGGACATTTCGATAGCATTCGTACCTTTGCTGATTTTCGTACGGAACTCATCAGCCTTTGTTGCCAGCATTCAAATACCGCGTCTCTCATGGGATTCATTAATCTCCTAAACCAACTAGATGAGGGCTTTACGCGTCCCAGCGCAATATGCCAAGCTCCGCAAAGCTGCCGCCGCCATGAAAGCAACTAGTAGCGAGATGCTCCAATTACTGGTAGGCACGAAATGGTTAGAAGACAAGAATGGCGTTCCAATGCTCTCACTCACCAACTTTGCTGACTTAATTGGTTACCTCAGATTCCTTCACTGGCTTACTCCTAAACAGCGAGAGCTAGCCTTGGAAATCGGTTTCAATCCAGGAGATAAAATTATTCAGGTCACTAAAGCCATTCATGAAAGAAAAGGTTCGAACTACACGCGTCAGGGCACCACCCAACCCTTGGCCTCCTCAGTCTGTCACACCTCCACTACCCCAGACCAATCTCGCTCCCATCCCACCACACGCGGCGGACCTGCCACACATCGCTCTCCTACCGCAGGTCGTGATCAATCTAGCGCCCGACGGAACAGACAATCTTCGATTCTTTGCTGGTACTGTGGTCATCCTGGACATCGAGCATCCAGTTGCGATCGTACATACAGACGTCCTCACTCCCAAAGCAGACAGCGTACGCCTTCCTGCTCACGTCGTCCACACCGCAAATACCACAAATCAAGCACGACTCACACCACTGAGGAATGTCGTTACCTCAACTGCCAACAGTCGGGGGAAGCGCCGCGCCCGTATCTGACCAATATCACGTAGAACCAGAAACCCAACTCCCCATCTGCCATGTAGGTCCCATAACATCCTCGGGTTTAGTCATTCTCGGCAGCAGTCATGACATACCAACGTCATTCTTCTTGGACACAGGATCTATAGTAAATCTCATCTCCGAAAATTCCTTACAAATTATTCATCGCCATCACAACCACGTCAGTTTCCTAGAACCACCAGACATTCGCCTATGTGGTGTCAACGGCTCAAAGTTTAAGGTTATGGGAAGAGTCACCCTTGAAGTCAAACTCCACAGAGATTTGCCCCCTATCCCCATTGAATTTCATGTCACTAATGACTTGCAGTATCCCGCAGATGCCCTTACTGGTTTCTCCACCATGGCACAACAGTCCATTGCATTATTACCTGCTTGTGGTAGTATAGACATTTCTGGATTCCCGGTTTACACTATGGAATGTCCCTGTCTTGTTCTTACGATCAAATCAGTCCTTCAGTTACCTCTGTCCCTATCACTACCAAAAAGTCCAACCCAGCCCAAACCACCACTATCATCATCTGAGAATACGGAGATCATTTCTTTACTGACTGCGAGCAAGGACATAAATTCCTCAATGTCTCCTGATACATCATCTCAGCCCTCGAACATGGCTCTTACCTCCTCTCCCGACAACACTCTCGCTGACTCAGATATGTCTCAGTTACCAACCTCACACAGTCTGAATGATCTTCAACACGCAGAGACGAAACGTGCAGTAACGAATACGTGCACAATTTTGTTACCGCATGAGTTCACCAAAGTCTCTGTTTGTGTTGCCGGTGCGAAAGAAGGAGTGGATGTACTAACCCTACCTGAGACGTGTTGTGTGAATGGCTTGACTTATGAGTCAGCGTGGTGTACAGTCTTAGAGGACAGTTTATGCTACCTGTACTTGCTCAATGTCACAAATG
The DNA here is from genome assembly GCF_032717465.1 of Coenobita brevimanus. Taxonomy (NCBI): domain Eukaryota; kingdom Metazoa; phylum Arthropoda; class Malacostraca; order Decapoda; family Coenobitidae; genus Coenobita; species Coenobita brevimanus. The sequence goes on from NC_136993.1 coordinate 27,261,540, forward strand.
CTCCACTAAAACTTAAAAGTGGTGTAAAGATTGGAGACTTCCTAGTATACCAAGTGGCCGTAAAGGTGTGCCAGGATTCCTCAATTCCTACTATTCAGACTGATGATATGCCAATCGGTGTATGTACTATTAACTCTACGGGATCTGCGCCGACATATTCACCCGATATGCTCTCACATCTCACTTGCACAAATTTCCCAGAAAATACGCCTCAGCTCCTCGACCTTCTGACCTCGTACAGAAACGTGGTTGCCTTACCCGGTGAACCGATGGGTAGAACCGACCTTATCAAACATACGATTGAACTACTACCAGGAACTCAGCCAATTTACATACCAGCGTATCGATTTCCTCACAGTCAGAGAAAGCAGACAGATCAAATGGTACAAAACATGTTAGACCAAGACATTATTGGACCCTCCGTCAGTCCATGGAATAGCCCACTTTTCTTAGTACCAAAGAAGGACGGCAACTTTAGACCAGTAGTCGACTATCGTAAGGTCAATTCTGTCACCGTTCCAGACCGTTTCCCGTTACCTGTCCTCACTGATTTGCTAGAATCCCTTGGTGAAAATAACGTAGTCTTTTCATCTTTAGACCTCCTCAGCGGGTACTGGCAGGTCGAAATGGAAGAGTCCTCTCGCCCAGTTACAGCCTTTAGCACCCCTTCCGGACATTTTCAGTTGAAGAGACTCCCTTTTGGTCTGAGAAATGCTCCTTCCGTGTTCATGCGACTTATCCATTCAGTCTTCAGCGGTATGATGGGACATTCTCTTTTTGCTTACCTAGATGATATCATTGTTGTGAGTAAATCCATCCCTGATCATTTTACCAAACTCCAGCAAGTCCTTGAATGCCTCCAGCTCGCAGGCCTGAAAATCAATCTCAGTAAATGCGACTTCCTGCGAAAGAAAATCAAATTCCTAGGCCATGTCGTAGATGCACAAGGCATTCATACTAATGAGGATAAAACTAATGCGATCATTAACTTCCCAGAACCTACCACTACCGACGCTGTACGAAGTTTCCTGGGCCTCAGTGGCTATTATCGTCGCTTCATCCAGAATTATGCAAGATCGCCGCTCCTCTGACCCACTTACTCAAGCAGAATGTGCCCTTTGTTTGGACTAACGACCAGTCACAGGCTTTCCAAAAGCTAAAGACAGCTCTTGTTAATGCCTCTGTTCTAGCGTTCCCTGATTATACCAAACCCTTCCTTCTCTGCACAGACGCCTCAGGCACTGGCCTTGGTGCCGTTTTGATGCAACTCGATGAAGCATCAAGGAAGCGCGTAATAGCGTATGCTAGTCACCCTGACAACCGCTGAGCATAACTACAGTGTCACAGATCTCGAAGCGCTAGCGGTAATCTGGTCCTTGAAACATTTCAGAGATATAGTCTACGGTTATCCAGTGCATATCCAAACAGACCACCTTCCACTATGTGATTTGTTCAAGAATCGCAACCTAACAGGTAGACTAGCTAGATGGTCTGTCATCATCCAGGACTTTAATCCCACTTTTCAATATGTACCAGGCAAGTTGAATGTAGTCGCAGACGCACTCTCACGTCACGTAGCAGCAGCTATAACATCACTGCAGCCCGAAGTAACTGAAAACACTACACTAACATCAGAAGTTGTTCGAAACTTTCAGCACCAAGACCCCATGTGGTCCAAAGTCATTTATTTCCTAGAATCTGGCGATGCCTCGACCTTACCTACTCTGCCAATATCACTAGATGAGTTCATGTTAGATGATGATCTCTTGTACAGGAAAACAATGCTAACAGGCAAAGATATGCCCAATCGCGAAGTACGCCAACTTGTTGTCCCCACTGCCCTGATACCACAGGTTCTTCATATTGTTCATAATACTCCTCAAGCTTCCCATCCAGGTAAAGACCGATGCTTGCGCCAAGCACGTCTCAAATACTATTGGCCAACCATGCGCCGCGATATCAATGCCCACTGTGACTCTTGCCTCTCCTGCCACCGCCACAAAGGATCAACTGGCTTACCAGCACCTCTCTTACAATACCCAATCCCATCACGACCATGGGAAACCGTCTCAATCGATCTCTTAAAACTACCTCTCACAGAATCTGGCGTTGAGTACTTGTTCGTAGCGGTCGACCACTTCTCCCGCTACTGTGTCCTCGTACCCCTCTCCGACAAGACCGCGAAGAGCGTTGCCCGTGCCTTTGTAGATCACGTAATTTGCCCGTTCAGTATCCCTCATACCATTCTTACTGACAACGGTACAGAGTTCAACAATAGCCTTCTCGATGAGATCTGTCGCCACTTTCATATCAGTAAGTGTAATGTCGTGCCTAACCACCCGGCTTCCAATGGCCTTGTAGAACGCCACAACTGTAAAATCTTAGAGTGCCTCAGACATCTAGGCTCCCATAGTTCATCCTGGGATGACTGGATTCCCCAAGTGGCATCCTCCATCAATAGTTCCATCAATGCATCCATTGCTGAATCTCCCTTCTTCGTCCTCTTTGGCTTTGACAAGGACCTCCCATACTCTCTCTTATCCTCAAAGCCAGAACCCATCTACAACATGGATGATTATGTTAAACTAAAATTGGCCAACTTCCAGACAATCCACCAGTATGTCCAATCCACTTTGGCTTCCTCTCAGGAGGACATGCTTCAGCGCCAACATAAGTCCGCCTCTCCTATCACTATCAATGTAGGCGATCTTGTCTTTGCTCATTCCCATTCCCATACGCGTTCCTCACCAAAGTATTGCAAGTTACAATTTTTACTGCTTGTAAATGTTTTCATTCATTACGATGACATGCAGCATAAGTATAGCGCACATCGCCTTACGAAGCGCACTCACTATGACTCGTATTTCAACATACCCAATTGTTTTATCACTTTCTTATTATTTTTTCCTTTACATAGAACCATTCCTCCACCACTGTAAATGTTTTCAATTATTTACATTCATTACGAGGGCATTTAGCGAAATGCTAGAGCATATTCACGTAGCAAGCACACTCTCAAACACTCGTGTTTCATTTTCTACTTTATTTTTTCACTTCAATTATACTTTGCCACTTACATTACACACGTTTACACCCCTATACTGCACTATACATAGTTACTGGCATTATTTATTCAAGTGAGCATCAGAATATAGCATGAAAATACCCTCGCAATGAATGTTTCGACCAACGTAATACTCAAACACTTACATACAAATTCTTCACATATATTACACACTTTCCAACTTGTTGACTTCTATTTTCATAATTACGGGCCTTATTCTTTCCACTGAGCGTCAGGATATCGCATCTCTATAAACACGCTAGGAATATTTTGACTTAGAATGTATTTCAGCACTTACAATAATTTGAACTTATATTATACCCGTTTGCATTTCCAATAATAATATTTACATATTTACGGGCCTTATTTATTGCACTGAGCGACAGAATATCGCATAAAAAAAACCGCGCTAGGTATGTTTCCACTTACAGCATATTTATACACTTACATACTATTTTTGCACTTATGTTATACCCGTATGCACTTTATACTAATATTTTCAGATCAACAGGACTGATAATTTCACTGAGCGTCTGTTTGTCGCATTTACTTCATAGTTTCAGCATCCTATTGCATTCACACCATATTAGAATTGCAACAAGGTGTGATATTCGCTGAAACATGGGTGAATACAGAGACCCACGTCACACTCAACGCACTCATAGCGGGTGTCCTTCCTTTGTGTGGTGAGTCTCACCCGGGAATTGCTACACACGTGACACCTGCGTTGAGGCCTAGGTCTGTTTGGCTGGGGAGGGATAGGAGTGGGGAAATGGCGGCTGGATATTCTCAGGGGAGTTTGGGCAATAGGGGCAGTGCGGGTGCGATGTTGGGGCCTTTCAACAGCATACCATGCAAACATCTCTCTTGTGAGCTCCCTCACAAACCCTTCAAAGGTTTCCTGAACTCCTGTTGTCATGGTGTGAAGGTGGTGGCAATTCAGAGCAGTGATGTCTCACAAGTGAAAGAACAGTTTATTATACCACTTCGTCGTGGTCCTGGCACACTCTACCGTCGATATCATGGAGTCTGACTAGTTCACCAGGCGCATGTTTATGTTATAGTCCATGACACACTCAGGTTTCCAAATGCGATGCCTGTTCTCGCTCCAGTAATTAACAGAATCAGTACGGTGCATCAAGGGGTGGTGAACCGTTGACAAGAGGCTTACTTCTCTATTATGGTTCCACACAGTTGCAAGTATGTTGTTGGCTTTGAAGAAGACAACCTCATTCCTGTCAAGTTTCCGCCCTACCTTGACCATGTGATGCCGGTTCACCTTCATGGTTCCACAGATTCCCATTTCATGCATGTGTAGATAACGAGCGAGAAGAGGGCTAGTGTACCAATTGTCCAGGTATAGGACGTGACCACGATGAAGGTAGTCTTCTATCACTGTCTTTACCACTGCTCCCGACAGTCCAATACTCCGATCTTCTATTATATCTGTCTGTGCATCGGTGTACAAGACTATGTCTTGAACGTATCTAGTCCTACAGTCACACATAATAAAGATCTTGAACCCAAAACGGTGCCTTTTACTGGGTATATACTGCCTAAATGAAATACTGCCTCTCCACAACACGAGACTCTCGTCTATGACGAGGTCTCTATGGGGATAAAATGACGAATGAAAGGTTTGCCTCAGGTGATCAAAGACCAACCTTATTCGCCTCATCTTATCTGTGTCGTTCGCATTTGCAGGATCATCAGCATCATAGAAGTGGAGGTGACTTAGAATTTCTTGGAAGCGATTACGGCTCATGACTTGCCCAAATATTGGTGTAAGCATAACTGGGTCCCTTGTCCAGTAAGCCGTAATTCTGTTCTTTCGTATAATACCCATCAAAAGGACCAGGGCAAAAAAATAGGAACATTTCTGAAAGGGAGACAGGGTAATCATGTATGATAGAATGCCTGCTCCTTGTTCCCAATCTTTCACTCTTACAGTGCTGGGTGCTTGCAAAACGGTTGGTTTGGTCAAGAATCTGCTCCACGAATGCATCACTAAAAAACAGGTGGAAAAAATCCATCCTAGTGGAATTACGGTGAATTCCGGAAACAGTGCAGCCAGAGCGCCCCTGCTCATTGAAGGAGTAAATGAGGGGAGAAAAATCACTCCCATCCTCCCAATTCCATCCCACAAATCCCTCGTCCCCATCATCCCCATCACCTTCTTCGTCTGGGTGGGGAGGAGATGCTGGTGGGGGAGGATGGGGAGAAGAAGTGCGGAGGGCTTCCCCACTCTCACTCCTCTTCCCTCTGCCTTTACCCTTTCCCTTTCCCTTACCCTTATGGCCTTGAGGAACATTAGGGGGCTGTGGGGATGAAGTTCGGGAATACTGGGGAGCATAAGACGTGCTGGGGAGTGGTTCCTCCCCACCTTCCCCCTCCATCACAACATCACGTGATTTTTCATGCACCCTTACTCGCCCACGTGTTTGGGGATACTGGGGAGCATAAGACGTGCTTGGGAGTGGTTCCTCCCCACCTTCCCCCTCCATCACAACCCCACGTGATACAGAACGCACCCGCACTCGCCCACGCGATACACCCCGCCGCCTCACACTACCTAGGGAGAGCGATGACTCACTCAAGCCACTCTCACTTTTCATACTCCTCCCTGCACTTTCCATTTCACTCCCCACTCCCTCCACGGCACTTCCTACCTCCCTAAACAAAATACTAGGCCCATACCTGCTCGTCCGACGTGGTGTGTGCTTGGGGCCACAATGAGTAATCACCTCACGTCCATACCACGTGGCAGCGCGTCCCACGGCTCCATCCTTGTCCTCGTCATCAAATTCGGGTTCCACACATGTTGGGGCTGGGCATAGGATGTTGCATGTGGTTTTTTGGCCGGCTGCCCCACTCTAGCACTGCCGCTTCCTGGGGGACGGGACTTCTTCATCACTGCTGGTGGTTTCCTCCCCCTCTGGCTGCACATATCTTTGTCAACAACCTCGTCGTCCAGTGGGGAATCACTGTCGCCTGTAAAGGCATCCAGGGCGGCTTGAATTTCGACCTCTGAGAGACCTCTCGTCGCCATGTCTGAGCAGGACCGGTGCTAACAGGTGAGTGAATGAGCCGCAGGTGAGCGCGGGTCACGCGGGGTCGCCGAGTGTCCCTGCCTGGTGCCTGGTAGGGGAAGGTCAAGTGATGATACGTACCGAAAATCAAACGCGAAATTTGAAAATTGTGGAAATTATGCACATTGCAATTGCACGATGTACTGGTACGTCGCCGGGACTGGCAAATGCAAAACGTTGCAACGTACCCATACGTCGACGGGACGGGGCGGGTTAAGAATGAAATCTATTCATCTGTTTATCTATTGCCAGACTTCTCAATCCCATAAGGGGATTGAGGATTCAAATAGATAAATAGAAGCCACAAACAAATCGCCTCCATGCCACCCTGTCAAACGCTACTGCCCCACTCCAAGCTCACACACCCCCTCTCTCATATACTTCTCCACTCCATCCTTCCATCTCATCCTCGGCCTCCCCCTCCCTCTCCCCCCCTGCACCTCACTCGCATACGCTCTCTTCGTTAGTCTCTCACTCTCCTTCCTCTCCACATGGCCAAACCATCTTAATGTATTTCTCCTAACATATTCTATCACATCCACAACCACATCACAATGCTCCTGCACTGCCTCATTTGTCAGCCTGTCTCTCTACACAACTCCACATGCTTCTCTCAGATAACTCATTTCCACTGCTCTCACTCTTGACTTGTGTCCTTCCAATAAGGTCCAAGCTTCACTTCCATATGTTAGGGTTGGTTTCACACTACTGTCATGCAGAGATTTTTTATTTCCACACACACTCCCCTGTTCCTTATCGCTGGCTTCAAAGAATCAGCAACCTTTCTTCCCTGTTGTACCCTTTCAAGCACTTCACCCTCTAAACTTCCATCCTTACTCATCACACTACCTAAGTACTAAAACACATTCACATTTTCCATTTTCTCCTCATCTTTCCTCGCTGTACATTCAGTGACTTCATTTCTCTCGAAGACCATAAGTTTACTCTTCCCTGCATTCACCTTTATATTCCGTTTCTAACACACTCTCCCAGATTTATTCACCAAGCCTTCGTCTTCACATAACAATACAGTATCATCTGCAAACAAGAGTACAGTGAGTGAAGTACGATCTCTAATTAACGATAACGACAAACTGGTAGATTTTAATCAATATATTACTCATAGTCTCTGTAAGATATGACGTGATGGTGATTTGTTTGTGGCCACCCCGTATAAGGGATAAAGGCGTGTGGCAATAGATAGAAAGACAGATATTTTTAATAATATTTATTGTCATGGCTAGTGATTATATCACTGAGACAGAAACACTGAATGAGCACAGGATGAATATTGATCATGGCAGACGAAGAAATATAGCAGATGCTCTATTAAACTTCAGGGTTAAACACTTCGTACACCAAGGTTGTAAAAATATGTTGTAGGCGTGGTAGGGAAACACCTTGTTTAGAATCTGAGCAGTCACTTCACCATGCGGTGGTGCCACAGGACTGAAAACTGGCAAATGCTTCATAAATTATCAGACAGGATAGGGAAGTTTAAACTGAAAAGCACAAAACAGGTCTTTTCACATCAGCCATATTTAAAATGCTTAGTCCGTTATTGATAGATAAAAGGATGTCACACCTAGAATCCCCGAGACTGACAAGAGGTAACCAACATAGCCTCAGAAGTGGAATATAATGTCTGATTGATATTCTAGAATATCTCGTGTTCATAATATGAAAAGTAAGACTTATACTTAAGTTTCCAAGTTACAGTATATGATAACGTATTAAAAAATAAAGAGCTAAGGAAAGAGCTTGGAAACTACAGGTAAATTACATAACTAGTTCACAAACTGGCTACCGGAAAGAAGACTAAAAAATTTCCGATATCATATCTTCCCCCTGGATGACCTTCAGCAGTTGGGTTCCATAGGGCTCAGCCTTTAACTGTAATGCATATTATCTTTATAGAGGAACTAACATAGGCGTAGGGTTATGTAATACAGTATCCAGATTTGCGTATTATGGTAAATTGGAAAGGCAGTCTTCTTCTAAAATGATGGGTTATTACTATAAAACAAATAAACAAAACAGGGAAAAAACTGAGTGGTCTACCAAATAGCAACCGCATTTTAACATGTTAGATGTTACATGCTGGAAGTCTTAAAAGTAATTCTGAATATGCGATGATGATAAAAAGAAAGCACAGCATAAATGTGCAATCCCACCCACAGCAGGAAATTATGAAATCAAGAGGCACATAATACCACAGTTATCTCTAAGAAAGATATCTGTACTAATACCATAGTTCTAAAACTGTATCTGGTTACAACACTTTATTAGACATAATCGTCATCACCATCATCATCATCTCTTTGGGGGCCAAACTGTGCCTTGCCCACCCACAGTGACCTATAGACTGGGAAATACACACACACACACACAAACACACACACACACACACACACACACACACACACACACACACACACACACGCACACTTTATATAAAAGAATATGAGGTTGATGTTTCAGAAAACATAAAATTCACATATATCGGCAAAAAAAAAAAAAAAAAAAAGGCTGGTAGGTTAATCAGACAAGTTTTATAATTCGCAATTTATAACTGAATTGGTCTAATCAGAATATGTTCAAAGACTTGTTATTCAATTAATGTCTTCATTAAAAACTAAAAAACTCTGAAGTATGGTGACTAAAGGAATTGAAATGATCTATCCTTTAAAAAGATGGGCTAAGAGGTAAATGTATGTTTCAAAATTGTACAAAGATACAATGCTGAAACAGATATGTTTTCCACAGTGGCTCTTCAGCATCCCTGGGTAGGTAAAGGCCTCGTGTTAAGTTAGATAACAATACGCTCTTCAATCCTTCAGTACTGGTATTAATATATTTAAAGGCAATATAAACAACCCTTTGTCTGCTGGTGCCATTGTACAGTGTATCTTTGTCATCGTTATCTTAAAGAATATGTTGTCCTTAATTAAGGTTAACCAGAATAATAAAAGGAACGTATGTTACCTGAACCACATTATTTCTGCTTTAATTTACTAAAGAAATTAACAAAGAAACAGCAAATAAATACATAATTATTGAGCCAAACTCATTGTATAAAGTCCTCTTAATGTTAAGATCACAGGAAAATAGTTTTCAGATTTATTTTTTCTATCATTGCCATGATAATTTCCTCAGATATTTTCACCTGCATGGCTAATGACTGGGCGATTTATTGGGAACGAAGAGACTTCACGCAGTTATATTAACAGTATGTCTTATAGTTCTGTTTATAAGATTAAAGTCAGACCACTACATTAGTAGTAGGTGGTGGTGACCATCATCCACTTGATGTAGTGCTGCCTACTTCTTCCTTACCCTTTATCATTCTTTTTCTGTGCCTGTCCTCCTCTCTTCCTATTTCTCCCATCTTTCCTGTCACTTTTTATTGCTTTTCTTTCCTTTACAGTTGGCTTTACATTGAGTGACAAGCCAAATGATTTCCCGTAAGCCAAGAAACCATTTACAACGCTGGGTGGTAACCATATAACCAAACTATACGTGCTCGTTACGTTTCAGTAAGTGAGTTGGTGGAGGGTCAGTGCCCTTCCCCGTAAAACAACTAACTCAAAGTCAAATGGCCACTCCTTATGGGAGTATGGCGTCTGGCAGTAGATAGATAGTATACAGACCACTACACTGAACTCCAAGGTCTGTGTGGCCTCTGTACCTAATTATCTTTCCGTAATTACTAACCATCCACACAGATCACAAAACTGTCAAAAATTACTGTGCCCTGGGTTTGCATTGAACGTTGATCCGATGTTTCTATTGCATTGTGTAGGTCTACATACACAATGTGCTCTATGTCCTATAGTTTAATGTCATTAATTACTTTTCTTTTCATTGCTTTTGTTTTCAGTAACTAGATTCCTATGCCTTCAAGTACCACTTTCGTAATTCTTGTTAACCTTATCCAGATATGACCGTGGAGGAAGGACTAGTAATCGAAGTTCTGAATGCGATACTTGGAGCTGCAAAGGAACGGGATTACTGCACTGTCTTTATTGCAGAGAATAACTCGGTACGAGTTTTCTTTATATACTGTAGGTGCATCTGATAATGGTCTACTGTATTTTAATGCTTCAATGCGAATTTGCAATCCATTTTGATATGAGCTGGAAGATGAGAAATTGCTGTGTTCTAATTATTTACAGTTCAGTGGTGTAAGTGAGGTGGCAGCGCCATGGGGTGTAGGTGTGTTCAAAGTGGCGGCGAGTGGTCAGAACGCTAACGTGACGCACGCACAGCTCTCCCAAGTGATTGGCCAGGCAGGCTTTGTAAGTTAACGTTCACATTTTACTGCTGAGGAGGGTGGGTCACTCTTCCGTCATCAGTAAGGGAATCAAAACTCAGTGCAGACTTGGAATCAGGTATAGGATTTCACAAATGACAGTGAAAGAAAAAATCGAAACACTGACACACAGAACTTTCTATTAATGTTGCTTTGTCACCTGGGTTCACTTGCGCAAAGCAATACCGACGTCTGTGAGACGGGAGTCCATGAAGGTGAAATGAGGGGAGGGGGGGGCACAAAATTAGCCCAAGAAGAAATAGAAGGTGCAATATACAGACCCACCGGGCATTTTCAAAGGTTTCTCTGCTACCATTGTTTCAGTAGCATTTTGGCCGAGACCAGACCACCTTCTGAGTTAACTGCGTGGATAAGTTTAACTAAGCTGTCTAAGAATGACCAACGCAAGACATCATTCATTACACTAACACACTTCCTGAAAGAGGTGTTAAAGAGTTCCAGGTAACATCAAACAAACCCCTTCCAGACCTACTGACTTCATTGGCGTTGACAACATGGTGCCTTGTGAGGGAAATAAAGCAGCTGACCCTATTTTCACCATCAAGGATCTCACTGCACACCTCGCTGCCTTGACTGACCAGCCAGACTCCCCACCCCCGAAATCACAAGTACATTATAGCACTGTCTGGCAAACCTCAGGCCTCCAGCATCCAGATAACAGCTGCCTTTGTCACAGCCACATTGTCTTCATGGGATAGCAATGGATGATGAACAATTATTCTTAGGGTGTATATCTGAGACAGCTCAGATGTATACGTAAGGATAAACATAGCCAGGACGTGGGACAACTTGCAGCTGTCACTTCTACTGTGAACAGCTGCTAGAGATCGAGCAATATGGAAAGCCGTTATTAGGTGACCAAAGCCAATGCATGCAAGAGTGTTGGGGCCTTAATAAACGAGTGGACGAACTGCGAATAGCAAGAACAGACACAAGACTGTCGATATATATATATATATATATATATATATCTATCTATCTATCTATATATATATATATATATATATATATATATATATATATATGGAGGATGGTATACGTTTATTGATATCTGGTCGACAGGACGGAATGCATTATCAGGGAGTAGGATTGTTGCTGGGTTGTAAGGCAAATAAGGCTTTATGTGAGTGGGATCCTATAGATGAGCGATTGTTATACGCACGGTTTAAATCAAATCATGGCAACATCAGTCTGTTTGTGTGTTATGCACCTACTAATGATGCACTCGATGAAAGGAAAGACACATTTTATGAAAAGTTGCAAGGAGTAGGAAGGGTACCTAGACATGATGTTTTGATCTGCGTTGGAGACTTTAATGCAGTAATGGGCTGTTCAAATGAGGGATTTGAGGCATGTATGGGTAAGATGGGAGTTGGTAGTAGGATGAGTGAAAACGGAGTGAGGTTTGGAAGCTTCTGTCTAGCAAATGACTTAGTCATCGGGGGCACACTCTTCCAGCATTGCAATATACACAAGACAACTTGGGTGTCGCCGTGTGGAAAACATAAAAATCAGATTGATCACATCGCTATCAGTAGGAGGCATAGAAGTTCTCTGCTAGATGTTCATGTTAAACGGGGAGCGGATATTGGTAGTGACCATCAACTCAGCATTGCAAAAATAAGGTTTAAACTTAAAAATCAGAAGAAGGAAAAATCTGGTGTTGGTAGATACGATATTGTTAAGCTTAGAAGGGAAGGAGAAGAAAAGGAGGAATTCAGATTAGAATGCAGAAATAGGTTTTTGGTGTTGGAAACGTTGGAAGAGGGGGAGAGAAGTGTAGATGAGATGTGGGAGGATGTGAACAAAGTTTTGCATGAGACTGCTGAATGTACGATTGGAAGGAGACATAGCTTCAGGAGAAAGAAATGGATATCAGAGGAAACGTGGGATATGATAAAAAAGAGAGGTGAGGCTAAATTGAGGAGTGAGATGCAATGCGTTGATGAACAAGAGATTGAATTAGCAAGAGCTGCGTACTGGAGTTTGAATTCAGAAGTAAGAAGGTTAGCTAGGAGAGATAAAAGAAGATGTGTGGATGAAAAGGTTGCAGAGACTGAAATCTTAATAAACAAAAATGATGGACAGAGTCAAAGAATAGCATATGAATCGATTAGAGAACTGAGTGGTAATGCAGGTAAACGCAAGGAAATACCAGTTAGAGACAGGGAAGGAAATTTATTGACCAAAGATGGAGATATTAAAAATAGATGGAAAGAGCATTTTGAGACAGTTCTTAATAGACCAATACCACCAGAAGAGGATATACCGTCTGTTCAGGAAGATTTAAATATAGAAACAGGAGAGTTGAGGCTTGCAGAAGTGGAGAAAGCAGTAAAACAGGTAAAGAATAATAAGGCACCAGGGGAGGATGGTTTATTTCCGGAAATGTTTAAAGTGGAGGGGGATAGATTAATAATGATCTTGACCAAGCTATTCAATAAGATATGGGTGACGGGGTTACTACCATCAGTTTGGAAGAATGGTGTAATTGTTAAAGTTCCGAAGAAGGGAGACCTGAGTGAATGTGGTAATTGGAGGGGAATCTCTTTGTCACCGATAGCTTTGAAAGTTTTCAGTAGAGTGTTGTTAAATAGGTTGGAGCCAGTGGTTGAGGGTATTCTGAGGGATGAACAGGCTGGTTTTAGAAAGGGACGTGGTTGCAATGATCAGATCTTTATAGTTAGGCATTTGATGCAGCAAGTTAATGAAATGAGAGTACCGTTAAGTCTTTGTTTTGTTGATTTTGAAAAGGCTTTTGATAGTGTTTCGAGAGAGACTATGGGGAAGATCATGAGACATTATGGAATACCAGAGGAGTTTGTGAGGGTCATTATGAACATGCATGAGGACACATTTTGTAAAGTGATGATTGATGGTTGTCTGAGTGATTCGTTTGAAGTCAAGTCTGAAGTAATTCAAGGTGGTGTTCTATCGCCTTTACTATTTATATTGGTCATTGATTACATTATGAAACGCGTTGGAACAGAAACCGGTGCAGGTATACTTTGGGGAGAGAACAGGAAACTTTTGGATTTAGATTGTGCAGATGATATAGTTTTGATTTGTGATGGGCCAGAAGAGATGCAGAGAGTGTTGGACTGTTTGGTGAGTGAAGGTCGCAAGGTGGGTTTGGTTATTAATTGTGGAAAAACTGAAATAATCAATATGAATATGGAAAATGCGCAGGAATGTGTAATTGGAGGTATGGTTGTAAAGCAAGTTGATAGGTTTAAATATTTAGGTACTTATTTAGCCAAGGATGGTTCTTTGAACTTTGAATTCGAGGAAAGGTTAAAGAAGGCTAATCAGGCAATGTGAATGCTTAAAAATATTTGGAATAATAACAATTTCTCTGTGCATACAAAAATCAAACTTTATAAGGTAATGGTTAGGAGTATCTTAATTTATGGACACGAGTCTTGGTACAGCACAGTGACTATGGAAAATAAATTCTTGGTGTTTGAAAATAAAGCACTTAGAAGAATATTAGGAGTTAAGTGGTGGGAAAGGATACCAAATAGTAGAATTAGAGAAATAACGGGAGTGCAGCCGATCGATGAATATGTCAGATTCTCACGATGGAAGTGGCTAGGACATGTGTATAGGAGACAGGGAATAGTACGAGGTACACCAGGGTGGGTGGCACTTGGTAGGAGAGGTAGAGGAAGGCCAAAAGAGACGTGGGTGAGGACAATGAGACGGGAAGCTGGAGATGAGTGTTGGGGAGATCTTGAGGAGTTGGCACAAGATAGGATGTGGTGGTGTGAGTTCATCGAGGCCCTATGCATCCCCGAGGGTGCCACAGGAAATGATTGATATATATATATATATATATATATATATATATATATATATATATATATATATATATATATATAGATAGAGAGATAGATAGATATATAGGGTGATCCACAATTTTTTCCGGAAACTATGGGAAATGCAAGCTTATGCAATTCTAAGCACAAAATACTCTATGAGTATAGGTGTTTAATGTAATGGTTTACAATTGGAGAAATTTTCAAATCTGACAGACAAGTGAGCGGGAGGCAGATGGCCTGGCGGCAACCTTGCTGTATTGCCAAGTTACTCAATTCTCTTTTAAACTTTACACGTTGCTCTCATTCTGAATTAAACAATTCTTTCATTAATCGTCAGGTGCATATAGCAGTGTGTGATTGGACCAGCCGAGTGACAACGAGAGGTTCTATACACCTGCCACACCACCCTCACTACTACACACAACAGTTATCGCCAAGCAATTTTTCTCTGGTTTTGACTTTTTTTCCACACCACCCATGAGGTAAAAGTCTCGGCGCATTTTTTTTAATAGAGGTCTCCCCAGGAGGCCTAATCCTCTCTGAAAGTTCTGAGATGTTGATAATGAATAAACACTGCTAAACAAACTTACAAAATTAATGATGTTCAAAGTAACCACCGTCAGCTGCTATGCACTTCCTTGCACGATCCAACACAGACTGTGTAGCCTTCCTCAGAACTGCTGGGTTGTTCCTGATAATTTGTTCTGTTTCTTTGATTTGATGGAGGAGTTCTTCTCTGCTATTTGTCTTTTTTTTTTTTTTTATGCCAGTGACTTCATGTGTCCCTCGAGGTGAAAGTCTAGAGGTGTTAAATCTGGGGATCTTGCAGGCCATAGGTGAGGTTCTCCACGGCCTATCCATTGGTCTGGGAATTCTTGATTGAGGTATTCGTCACTTGTCTGCTGTAGTGTGAAGGTACCCCATCTTGTTGAAAAACGATACGTCGCTGTGTCTTCAGGGACTTTCAAGTAATGCTGGAAGTTCATTTCTGAGAAACTTAATGTAGACATCTCCTGTAAGCCTCCCTTCAAAGATATGAGGTCCAATCAGCTGGTTGTCAATCATACCACACCACACACATTAACTTCGGTGTTGAAAGTTCTGTTCAAGTGTTTCCTTGAGATTTTCTTCTGACAAACAATGTGCATTACGAGTATTATGTGATCCACCGCGGATAAATATGGCTTCATCAGCGTATAAAATGTACTTGCACAGCTGAGGATGATCTGATAGCCAAGTACAGAAATCAGGGGCGTACCTAGAGAGATAGATGAGAATGGCAGTGAGTTAGTGGACATTTGTGCTGGGAGGAGGTTGGTGATAGCCAATACTCTCTTCAGACATAAAATGATCCACAGGTATACATGGCGAGTTATGAGAAGGGTGGGTGGTGAACGGAATGAAAGGAAGGCAATGATTGATTATGTGTGTGTAGATGAAAGGATGCAAAGATGTGTAATGGATGCCAGAGCTTATAGAGGCTGGGGGACTGGACTTTCTTACCACTACTTGGTGGTGGCCAGAATTAGGATCCAAGTAAGATAGAGAAATAGAAGAAGGGAAAGGCGAGAGGAAGGAGTAGTTGCAAGGAGTGGAAAGGCTACAAGAGGATGAGAAAAAGGCAGAGTATAAGAGAGAAGTGGAGGAACGATTGGGCAAATGTGAACTGGGGCAGATGGGGGACGTGGAAGGTGTGTGCGGGATATTTACAGAAGAAATATGTGCAGCATGTGATGTGGTGTGTGGGAGGAAGAGAAGACGGAGGGGGGTGCAAGGAACAGCGTGGTGGACTGAAGAGCTGAGACAGGCGGTGGCACAAAAGAAGAAAGCATACAATGACTGGATGAGAACTAGGGGCGTGGAAGAAGTTGAGAGGCGGAAGAGAGAGTTATATGTAGAAAGAAAGAGGTGAAAAGATTAGTAAGAGAGAGTAAGAAGAGAGTGGATGAGGAATTTGGAAGGAATTTGAGTGTAAAGTGGAGGGACTGTAAGAAAATGTTCTGGAAAGAGGTGAAGAGAGTAAGACAGGGTGGAAGTGAGGTTAGAAGGGGAGTGAAAGATAAAAATGGTAGATTACTAGTGGAGAAGGAAGAAAAAGTGAGCAGATGGAAAAAAAATTTAACCCGTCACGTCCCGAGCTATTTCGTACCTCCGACACCCCCCAATCCTGAGGTATTTTCGAAAAAAAAATTTTTTGTCTAAAACCTCCACTTTTGGTGAGAAACATCGAAAATTCATAGAGAAATCGCTCACCTGAGGTTTGAAATACTCGATCCAGGTAGCAGTACCTCCTTACCTTACTGGGCTTTCTAACAGGCCCGCACTAAAGAAAACGAGTTACATGGGAGGGTAACTATTTCACATCAATCATAAACGGTATTTATTTATTTACTTGGTATGAATTTATATGTAGTACGAGAGTATATTGGTTTACAAACAGTAATATAGGCATTATAAGCATTGTTTCACTCACTAACTCATCGCCATACCTGACCTTTTTTTGCCATATTACCTGATCATCATTTCTGACTGTTTCTTCCTCTAATGCTATGTAAACTTTGTCCTCCACATTGTCATTGATTGGGGAATCACTATGGCCCTGAATGTCTTTATTGGCCAGGTCACTGGTAACAGGTGAATTGCCGAGACAATGGCATGCAGGGGGGGGGAGGTTATGCGATGTAAGGCACTGTCTCTGCTTGGCATCTTGTAGAGGAAAAGAGGAAAGTGTCCCGTGTATATGTACGAAAAATCATGCGTGAAAATTGAAAATTGTGCAAATTATGAACCTTGCAATTGCGCAACGCAGCAGTACGTCGTCGGGACTGGCAAATGCAAAATGTTGCAATGTATCCATACGTTGTCAGGACGTCGCAGGTTAAGGAATTGTTGAACATACAGGATGGAAGTAATGCGAGTATAATTGGCTGGGGAATGGCTGGGAGAAGGAGGGAGGTGAGAAGAGAAGAAGAAATCAGTAGGACAGAAGTTGTGGAAGCAATGAAGAAAGTTAAATTGGGGAAAGTCCCAAGAATTGATGGAGTGTGTGGTGAAATGCTGAAGCATGGGGGGGAGATTGTAGTAGAATGGATGTGGAAGATGTGTAGATTGGCCTGGGAGGAAGGTAGAGTCCCGGAGGATTGGAAGTTAGGTATAATTATTCCCTTGTACAAAGGAAAAGGGGAAAAAGAAGTGTGTGGTAATCATAGAGGTATTTGTCTTCTTAGTATAATAGGAAAAGTGTATGGTAGGATACTTATTGACAGAGTTAGAGAAAGAACAGAGGAATTAGTTGGAGAAGAACAGGGAGGCTTTAGGAAGGGAAGACATTATGTAAATCAGATATTCATTCTTAGATCTTTAGTGGAAAAGTTTCTAGAGAAGGGAAAGAAGTTGTATGCGGCTTTCATGGATTTGGAGAAAGCATATGACAGGGTAGACAAGGATTGTGGAAAGTAATGTATTAAGAATATATGGAGTAGATGGGAAGTTGTTGAATGCTGTGAAGAGTATGTATGATGGTGCTAAGGCTGGAGTGCGTGTGGATGGTGAACTAAGTGAATTTTTCTCTTTGAAGGTTGGGTTGAAACAGGGATGTGTCATGTCTCCATGGTTGTTCAATCTGTATATGGATGGGGTAATAAAAGAGGTACAGTCCCCAACAAAACCGACGCCCCTCACCTTGCGCTATTCTGAACCCGACGCCACTGATACAGAGTTGATGAAGCATCGTGATCTGGTTCATATGTGATCTGTTACGGAACAGAGAGAGATAATGAACACTTCAAGTGAGAATACTAAAATCACTACTGTTCCACAAATTTCCAGGTTCAAAACAAAAGAGTTAGGTAAAATTACAAGTTAAAGTTTAATGCTCAAACTAACAACTAAACATTCATGACTCAAAAGGATAATGTAATGGCAAAAAGCAAGTTAAATATATGGTTAACTGCAATAGCCTCTATTAACACGAAATTAGCAGGAGTAAATTTATCTAAGTCAGCCCTGATAAAATGAGAAAACCGGATAATGCTCAGTTAATGCAAGATATATTATTATAGATACAAAATATTGTTCATAATGGCTGACATCAAAAACTCCACATAAACCACAAAAACCTCACCAGGCCCACGAATTAACACCTTATGCTATACAGTAAAAGAAAAAAATGTAATAACACTTATACTCAAATTACACAGCAGCTAGATGGTTGGAGACTTCCTGAGCACTCACAAATATAATAACAACTGTACAGGGGAGGACAGAGACGTGAACAAAATGAGGAGTAGATCTAAGTGGCAATTAATGCAGAGACTGAGCTCATTATATAGGGGCCCGCAGAGCTTGATACAACTTGTAAGAAGGACGTGCAAATGAAGCCACAGGGGACAAAGAGTTGACACTCCTCCTCTGAACAACAGAAAGAACGACTATAAAGGAGGAGAAGGGGGAAGTGAGGTAGAACATGGAAGCTTGGTCACTATGGAAGCCACGAGGCAAATGGTGATCAAACATGCAGCATACTGTACGTTAGAATTATACAAAGGATGATGAAATCATAGGCTATGTAACACCTCTCCACAAAAAAAAAAAGAAATTTACAAAGGAAATTTCTTATTACTCTAAAACAATCTGTCTAAAGTCCAGATAAGCAATCTGCAATAACATTTTCTTTCCCCTTGACATGTTGTATGTCTAATGAATACTCCTGAAGAAATAGACTCCATCTTGTCAATCTCTGATTTTTATCTTTAAACTTACTAGGGAATTTCAGTGGGTTATGATCAGTATAAATGACTATGGGGTCAAAACCAGAACACAAATAAAATGAAAAATGCTGTAAACCCAAAATCAAGGCCAAAAGCTCTTTCTCAATAGTTGAGTAGTTCTTTTGAGGTGGAGTGAACTTCTTACTGTAATAAGATACAGGGTGTTCAATACCCTGATCATCCTCTGGCAGCAAAACAGCCCCAGCTAGACCTTTCAACTCAGGGTCAGCAACCTGCAACTCAACCAACTCTTGACGAGACAAATTATCAACACTACGGGGTACTGCCTCATCTGGTGAGTGGTCCAAATTAGCAAGAAAAGTGTCAGCTAGGATATCATCATCATCATTATCCTCTAAGTCACCAGTAACTTTAGACTTAGCCCTAGTGACAACACATGCAGAGAACACATCAGGGACATCACAATCCTGGGTCGCAGTCATTGGTTCACTAGATAACTGAGGATCTGGACACACTTGATTTCCACCAATATCATTTCCAAGTAAGAAAGTTACACCTGACATTGGGAGTGTCTCAACCAACCCAACCATAACGAAACCATTAACAAAACCAGACTCTAAATTCACTCTGCACAGAGGGACAGAGAAGTAAATATTCCCTACACCTTGTAAGATTACAGTTTCATCAGAGGAATTAACATTAGAGCTTAGAACACTGGTCAGCATAAGGGATTGGCAAGCACCTGTATCACGATATATTTTAACTAATTTCATGTCATTACTGTCCAGAGGACTGACAAAACCATCAAACAGGAAATTAGCACATGAACTCTTGAGAGTGTCACCCACGTTACTGCTCAAAAGAGGAGCTTCATCATGAGAATTTAATTTACCCCTCAAAGCAGGTTCAGTTAACTCGGTTAAAGAATTCTGGGAACTCTCAAGGATGGACACTAGACTAATTGACTGAATATTTAAAGACTCCTTTTTGTTCACATCACGCTGTCTCCTGAAACATTTCTCCGTAGTATGACCAAGCTTACTACAATAAGTACATTTACATTTCTGAAATCTAGAGATGGAGCTGGTATTTACTTCCTGAGAAACATCATCTTTATTCTCTTTCCTGTTACCTGTACTCTGAGTAGAGGCAACGTACTTACTCTCAGCTTTCCTTTTTTCTTTAGAATATCTCTTCTTAGTGAGAACATATTCATCAGCTAAAACTGCAGCATCAAACAAATTATCTTTTCTTCTCTCATCAAGATATGGGCTTACATCTTTATTAAAACACCTTTTGAAGTCCTCCAGCAAAATCATCTGCTTAAATTTACCAAAATCAGAATTTACATTCTTAGAATTTAACCACTACTCTGACAGATCTTCTTTGATTTTTGCATACTCAACATGGGATTGCTTATCTTGCTTATAAGTTGTCCTAAGTTTTACTCTATAGGCTTCAGGAACAAGCTCATAGACCTTAAGAATCAAGCTCTTAACTACATCATAATTATCAGATTGATCCTGAGGCAAAGATGCATAAGTTACTTGAGCTTTGCTGGTGAGAACAGTTTGAAGGAGTACTGGCCAATACTTTTTGGGCCAATTAAAACCTGTAGCTACCCTCTCAAACAACTGAAAATACTTTGTTAAATCAGATTCATTAAAAGGAGGGACAAGTTTAACATTTTTAGCCACATCGAAATCATCAGAGCTAGATGATCCAGTTCCACCTTGTTTCATGCAATACTCATGGTCTGCCTGAATCCAGCAAGTTCAACTTGTGCCTGAAACTCAGCCTCCTTAGCACGAGCCTGAAACTCAGCCTCCTTAGCACGTGCCTGAAACTCAGCCTCATTAGCACGAGCCTCCTGCAGGGCTAGCTGTAACTTAGCTATTTCATTCTGCGTTTGCTCATCTGGAGGAGTTACATTAAACAAGCTTTCATTAATCATGTCAACAATTTGATCTATAGAATGATGAGAGCGAACAGCAATTCCCAATTGTTGAGCAACAAGCTTAAGTTCATTCTTTGTTCTGTTTTCTACATCACACACTGTTGGACATTTGACTAAAAATCTTTGGCTTCATCAAGCTTAGTAATAGTAGACATCATGAATAAATCACAGTCACAAAATATCAAGCAATATCCTTATGATATTATCCTGAATATCCTGATAAGAGGTCGCCAAATTTATGTTATGGAACAGAGAGAGAAAATGAACACTTCAAGTGAGAATACTAAAATCACTACTGTTCCGCAAATTTCCAGGTTCAAAACAAAAGAGTTAGGTAAAATTACAAGTTAAAGGTTAATGCTCAAACTAACAACTAAACATTCTGGACTCATAAGGATAATGTAATGGCAAAAAACAGGTTAAATATATGGTTAACTGCAATAGCCTCTATTAACACGTAATTAGCAAGAGTAAATTTATCATCTCAGCCCTGATAAAATGAGAAAACCGGATATATTATTACAGATACAAAATGTTATTAATAATGGCTGACATCAAAAACTCCACATGAACCACAAAAACCTCACCAGGCCCACGAATTAACACCTTATGCTATACAGTACAAGAAAAATGTAATAACAATTATACTCAAATTACACAGCAGCTAAATGGTTGGTGACTTCCTGAGCACTCACAAAAGTAATAACAACTGTACAGGGGAGGACAGAGATGTGAACAAAATGAGGAGTAGATCTAAGTGGCAATTAATGCAGAGACTGAGCTCATTATATAGGGGCCGGCAGAGCTTGATACAACTTGTAAGAAGGACGCGCAAATGAAGCCATAGGGGACAAAGAGTTAACACTCCTGCTCTGAACAACAGAAAGAACGACTTACTCTACTCTAAAGGAGGAGAAGGGGGGAGTGAGGTAGAACACGGAAGCTTGGTCACTATGGAAGCCACGAGGCGAATCGTGATCAAACATGCAGCATACTGTATGTTAGAATTATACAAAGGATGATGAAATCATAGGCTATGTAACAGATCCAACAGATGGCGCAGCAGTCAAGTGGGAGGGAGGGGTAGGGACTGTTGGACAGAGGCATTGTATTGCATTATTCTCTGTGAATACTGCAACACAGCGCCTACAAGATATTCTAATGGGAGTTTGTATATAACGTTATTTCCACGCGTCTTATGAGTTCGTTCCGTGATCAGCCAGTATCTTACAACTGGCGTTACACATCATATCATAGTCTATGGTAAAGTTATCGTAAGCAGCAGTTCTTATCGAAGTTGATAAGGCGCGCACAAATGTTAATGAAGACCCTAATAATATTAGTATGACAGATATGAAAATGTTGATGAAAGTTATTACAGTGACTGAATGCAAGGACCATCAGTTGATCTAATCCAAGACCTTGCATTATCATAACTGTCAATAGCCAACCGAACGCACGTATGGTGACATGCTAAGTGTGTGTGTGTGTGTGTGTGTGTGTGTGTGTGTGTGTGTCCTCGAGAACAAATCTTGCCAGCTAGATAATGAATATATTGCAGGGACGAGATAGTTTTGGAGGTGTTGCAAAGCAGTGATCGAATACTTACTGTAGCATATATACTTATCAGTACCGCAGGTCTACATTTAAAACATTCTCTGCAGAGTAAGAAGTTTATTGCTTTCCTACATTATTTTATTCAGAAACGTAACATCGTAGTTTGTGATGAACCTAAGATTACTAGCAAAATTACAGCATTTTTCTTATAACAAAGTTAATGATTAGCTACATTGTAAGCAGTCACCTAAAGAATAGCCTACATTACTGAAGGTAATGCAAGCATTTTACAGGATTCCTTCCCAATGACTTGCTGGGAGTGCGAATAGTGTAGCATACCTAGCTTCCATATCAAGCCATTTATCCTCTCTGTACTAATACACTTTGCATATTTGCACATACACAATATAATAACATAATGTGTAGTTGCCACAAATTAACGTAACTTGAATGCCATTTACAAAGAGTTGAAACAAATATTATTTGCATTAATATTTGCTCCAGCCACCCATCACATCGACTACTTTATTTATTCTCTTAGGCATTGATTCCACTAGATGACGACAAATTGTAGGCCGTCGCCTTACACTTTCCCACACCTCCAATGCATTCCTTTCAATAGCATGCATGTTTCTCTCCTCCCCCACATCCCAATCCCTACTCATTATTCCCCACAGACCTTCTATGGGGTTTAAATCACACCCCTTTGCAGGCCAATTAATAAGTTCAATTTCCTGATGCTGGGCAAACCATTCTTGCACCACTCTGCTGGTATGAATGGGGCTCTTATCTTGAACCAGCCTAATTGTCTGTGGGTGTGGAATTGCAATTACCTGCACTGATGGTAGCAAAACCTCCTCTAGAATTTGTATGTAATCTATCCCTGTCAGTCTTCCATTTATGTTAACAAGTTCCTCTGGACCATAAGCCCACATCCAGCCCCAAAATGAAATGCTTACTCTTCCGCTTCTTGCTCTCTTCGATGTTTTCAGGATTGAACCGGGTGTGTTTCTGTCTCCAGCACTGCCGTATACCTGCGTCAGTAGAGCAGAAACAGGTCTCGTCAGTAAAAATTACCGAATTCCAAAATTCGTTATCTGCGGGTAAATACTGCAATGCAAACCCAAGTCTCCCCTCCCGTTGAGCCTCGGTTAACCTTTTCTTTTTAGCTGGGACGTAACAGTGGATCTGTCGCTCGTGTAGACGACGTTGCACTGTCTGAGAACTGCAGGGAAGTTGCAGTTGTTCCACTAGCCTAACAGAGATGTTCATCGGACGCTCTACAATTGCCTCTACAATTTCATTGTCCTGCTCTTGGGTAGTGGCGCGTGGTCGACCTCTACGCGGACGTGACCGGAGATGCCCTTTCTCTTCCCACCTCTGAATCCATCTTCGCACTGTTTTGACCGACACTCCCGTGTGTTCTGCGATCCGCCTTACCGGCATCCCAGTCTGACACATACCAACCATCCGTCCTCGCTGTGCCACTAGCTCTGGAGCATTGTCATGTCTTGCAGCCATATCTGTTAACAAATATAAGAAATGAACTAGGGGTGTCCTCATAACACAATTAGTATTATTTATCAAAGGTATTAAATATGTTATTTGACTTTTGATTACATAGGATGCAAATCTTTACTTAATTGATATTTTCATATTCTCAACAACTGTTTATCAATGGATGCCTTTAGAGGATAGAAGTATTCTCTTAATAACCGGGCATAGTGTTCAGTTGCCATTACATTTATATCCTTAACAAATAACCATGAACGCAGGACAACAATATACTTACTCTGTAGCGGTGTCTGCACACTTCTGAATCCTGTGTGATGTGGTGCATCCCTCATCACCTCTGCCGCTTAGTACTAGCCAACCCCAAACTGCTGCACTACATAAACTGCTGACTAATACCAACATTAGTCTCTTCTCTGCTACGAGGTTAATAGTGCCACTAACACTGACAATTATCTTATCAGATACCTCTTTTGTATGTAATTACTTATCAGGCAAATTTCGACCCACTAAAGGTAATAATAATGAAATCACTCATTATTCACCTTGGCTTTCCCACTCCCCTATTCCCCCCTTGTTCTACCCATCAGTTCCTACCCCTCCCTCCCACTTGACTGCTGCGCCATCTGTTAGATCACACATGAACCAGATCACGATGCTTCATCGACTCTGTATCAGTGGTGTTGGGTTCAGTATAGCGCAGGGCGAGGGGCATCGGTTTTGTCAGGGATTGTACAAGGTAGGGTAGTGGATGTTGGAGTGCCCCTGGTGAGAGGTGATAGTGTTTGGAAACTCCCTGTACTGTTGTTTGCAGATGATACTGTGTTGTTGAGTGAAGACGAATGGGAGCTGCAAGGCTTGGTGGATGAGTTTTAGGAGAGTGTGTAAGAAACGGAATCTAAAGGTGAATGTAGGGAAGAGTAAAGTGATGGTCTTTGAGAGAGGTGAAGTCAGTGAATGTGCAGCGAGGTTGGATGGTGAGGAATTGGAAAATGTATGTTTAAGTACTTGGGTAGTGTGATGAGTAAGGAGGGAGGTTTGGAAGGTGAAGTGCTTGAAAGGGTACAGCAGGGAAGAAAGGTTGCTGGTTCTTTGAAAGCAGTGATAAGAAACAGGGAAGTGAGCATGGAAGTCAAAAAGTTACTACATGACAGTATTGTGATACCAACTCTAACATATGGAAGTGAAGCTTGGACGTTGTTGGAAAGACACTAGTCAAGAGTGAGAGCAGTGGAAATGAGTTATTTAAAAGGAGCCTGTGGAGTCACATGGAGAGACAGGCTGACGAATGAGGATATAAAGGAGCGTTGTGGTGTTGATGTGGATGTGACAGGAAGCATTATAAGGAACACACTGAGGTGGTTTGGCCATGTGGAGAGGATGGAGGGTGAAAGACTGACGAAGAGAGTGTATGTGAGTGAGGTGGAGGGGGAAAGAGGGAGGGGGAGGCCGAGGATGAGATGGAGGGATGGGGTGGAGAGGTATATGAGGAAGGGGGGTGTGAGTTGGGAGCAGGGCAATGAAATGGTGGGGGACAGGGCGACGTGGAGGCGTTTTGTTTGTGGCCACCACAAACGGGATTGAGGCGTCTGGCAATAGATAGATAGACCTAGAGATTTGGGGGTCCGGGGGGATAGGTGCTTTGCGGGGCCCCCCCTTAACCCCTGCACCGCGGGCTTGTTTACCAATTACTTGCGTGTCCCGCGGGGTTATTTGGGCTCCGACAGACTCTCAAAAAATATTTGCTAAAAATCAGTTATTAGTCCTAGAATAATAATTCTATATATGCTTATAGCACATACCTTCAGCTTTCTCCTGGAATGATTGTTGAGCCTTCGTCGGTTTCCGTAGGACTTGTGGAGACCTCTGAAGTAGGGTAACTAAGTCTCCACTTTACACTTCCCGACAACCCGTTATATGATTACCACAGCCAGATACAAACACTATAAACACTATTCTACCATTTTCAAGTAGTTTGGGATCCATACTAAAAAAAAAAACAGTGTGAAAGCAATGGAAATTACGAGCGCGTCTGATCGCCGCACTTGCGCTAGTTCGCTCTAGGCACTCTGTCATTTATTATTCATAAAACCCCTCACACTTTATATTTCTATTACTATATCACACTTATATATATCTGGAGTCTTTCTCCATAAGTTTCCTTCAGTCGTATTATTTTATTGTCACTGAAGTCATTCTATTTTTCAGTCAGTAAAATACGTAGAGAGCCACGGATTCACTCTCACTGTTATAACATAAATTATTTGTACTCATATTCTTATATTACTAATTACTTGCATTACTATTTACATTTTCTATTCTATTTTCAATATTTACCCTTCTATTTTACTTACAATATGTTATTCATTGTCACTTTCAGTAAGATAAAACTATAATACACTGTTCAATCATATGAACTGAACATCCATTGCTTTCACCTGCTATTTACACATTATTTACACATTATTTCCAAATAATTCTGCTTCCACACTTGCACTGTTAGAACTGCTTCTGGCTGTGATAATCGAAGAAGCAAGTTACACAGAGGGGAACCTGGCATTCAGCGCACTGCCAAGAGGTGCGTTTATGCTCAGGTGTGCGGCGTGTGGTATGCGCACATACCTGACACCTGCAAATCGCAGCCTTCCTTTTCCCTGTGGCAGGCATTAGCTCAAGTCTGTGCCGATCCATATACGCCCTCTGCTCAAGTCGGTCGGGAAGTGTAACTGGATGGCGCCTTGGAGTTGCTGCTTGCACCTTACCATATTTTTCCAGCAGCTGCTGGACACAAGTCCTGGCGAACAACCTCAGGGAGAAGGACTTGGGTGGCTTTACCTTCATCTTGTACAGGATGAAGGCGTTCAGCATCGTCATATCTATGAGATGCAGAAAAACTTTCCTGTACCACCTAGTATTCTTCCTGAGGGAGTCGATCTCACCAATCATCATGTCGGACTTGTCCACCAGCCGCATGTTTATATTATAGTCCAACACAGCATCAGGTTTCATCACAGGTTCGCCTGTCCTACGGTCGACCTTCCCACTGTCTCTCATCTCCCCCTTATGTACGGTGGTGAGCATGTGCACGACTCTCTTGTCATGCCACCGTATTGCCAGCATCTTCTCAGACTTGTGTAGGTGCACGTCTCCTCGCTGCGAGTTTCCCGCCTCTGGGAATTTGGGGAAGTTGGCACGATTACTTTTCACAGTGCCGCAGGAGCCAAAGCCGTGCTCAGAAAGGTATTTGGCAAGTTTCGGTGCTGTGTAGTAGTTGTCTGTATACAGCACATGATTCCCACCAAAATACTTTTCTAGGAGCACTTTCACTACACAGCCTGAGAAGCCAAGGGGGTGTGTTTTATCGAGATCGACAGTGCTGGCTGAATATATGACGAAGTCAAGGATGTACCCCGTCTTACAGTCGCACAGTACAAAGAACTTAATTCCAAAGCAATGGCATTTGCTTGGAATGTACTGGACAAACCGAAGACGTCCTCTGAACAGAACCAAGGACTCATCAATGACAACCTTCTGAAATGGGTAGAAGAATGACATGAACTTATCCTTCATTCTGTTTAGAATCTCCCGGATCTTCCAGAGTGGGTCGGTTTAGGAAGGTACATCATTATTGGCAAAGTGCAGGTTTCCCATGATGTTCCGGAAGCGATCTCTGGCCATGTACTTGTTGAAGGTCGGTGAGGGTAGTAAGGGGTCCATGGACCAGTATTCTTCCAACTCATGCTTCTTGGAGTGTGGCATAAGAAGCATGAGGGCAAAGAACACATACAGCTCCTGCACTCCCAGCATGGTCCACTGTTGCATCTTTGCTGCACCTGTACCACTAGCAGCACGTTGTGATTCGAACCTGTTGGTCTCATCACATATGTGCTGCATGACTTCGTCATCTAGGAAGGCCAAAAGGTAGTCGACACACTCAGCATTTTCGTCCATAGTGAAGGCAGGCTGAACTCCTGACGAGCTCTCATCGAAAACCAGGGTTTCGGAGACAAAATCTGACCCTTCTGTCCACGCGAAGGCGTCCAGGATTCCCTGGCATGGCGGTGGAGGGATGGTGGTGGTGGTGGTGGTGGAGGTTGGCTGAGAGGGAGGCTTATCTCTGTCAAGGTCACTTGCACTGACCCTAGGTTGCCGTACAGCACTAGCAGCCCTTACCCTACTAGCTACACTACTTTTCACTCTCTTAGATCTACCTCTACCTTTACGGCCGGCCTTCACTGTTGATGCTGGTGGTGACTCCGACGACGAAGACTCTGGAGATAACTCAGCCGACGATGATGACGAGATGAGTAAAGCGGGGCTTGGGGAACGGGGAGGTGAATACTCTCGTGACTCATGGCGGGCTGGGTCACGTGGGGGCATTGTTCTGGGGCTAACACGCCGCCTTTTCACTCCCTTCCCAAATTCTTTTCCTTCCTGCACTAAAGGCTCCTTTCCCTTGGAGCTAGACACAGATTCACTGGTAGGAGCACTTGCTGTCGCTGTTTCTGGCGTGATAACTTCACCCGGCTCATCACACGATTCACCGGAATCGTCAAAATCGCTGTCCATTATTATCATGGACAATTCAGCAAGTTCTCGTGCCACTGCAGAGTCACTGAGGCCTTTCCTGCTTGCCTCAACACTTTTCTTGGGGGTAGAGGTCACGGGGCCCTTTGCAATGGGCGCAGAAGCGGCAGGAATGGCAGGGCGCGAGTGCGACATGTTGTCTCTGCAGTGGAGGACAAGGAACTAAATGCCGCGGCTTATCTGAGAAGGGAAGGGTTGACAATGACACTTTAGGCTGACTGCTGCTAACTTACAGGCTAATTTTTTATAGGTAGAAAATCTCGGCAATAAATAAAGAAATAGGTAGTTCCAGGTGAATGTAAATGTCAATTAGGATTCTCCCTTCCTTTCTGATATATATTTTTATTACAGACATCGATTACAAGGCATAAATCAAAGGGGAAATTACCGTGGTAATGTAGCGAATGAATGCACGTGAGGTTTTGTCAGGTGATAATTAGGCAATTTCTGGAGTATAACACTATCACTTACCTGTTTTTTTTTTGGTATATATTATTGGGTAAAAATATTGGGCATAGGGCTTATTTCAATGGATGAAATCTATGGAAAAAGAAGGGGGAAA
The DNA here is from genome assembly GCF_032717465.1 of Coenobita brevimanus. NCBI lineage: Eukaryota > Metazoa > Arthropoda > Malacostraca > Decapoda > Coenobitidae > Coenobita > Coenobita brevimanus. Next base: position 27,290,752 of record NC_136993.1, read on the forward strand.
TTTCTGTAGTGCAGCGCGGCGTGGGAGGTGAGAGGAGAGGGTAATGGAGGGCAGGTAGGGAGGGGAGTCACGAAGGGGGTAAATTATCTGAGAAGGGAAGGGTTGACAATGACACTTTAGGCTTACTGCTGCTAACTTACATGCTAATTTTTTATAGGTAGAAAATCTCGGCAATAAATAAAGAAATAGGTAGTTCCAGGTGAATGTAAATGTCAATTAGGATTCTCCCTTCCTTTCTGATATATATTTTTATTACAGACATCGATTACAAGGCATAAATCAAAGGGGAAATTACCGTGGTAATGTAGCAAATGAATGCACGTGAGGTGTTGTCAGGTGATAATTAGCCAATTTATGGAGTATAACACTATCACTTGCCTTTTTTTTTTAGGTATATATTATTGGGTAAAAATATAGGGCATAGGGCTTATTTCAATGGATGAAATCTGTGGAAAGAGAAGGGGGAAATTTCCGTAGCGCAGCGCGGCGTGGGAGGTGAGAGGAGAGGGTAATGGAGGGCAGGTAGGGAGGGGAGTCAGGAAGGGGGGAAAATAGCTAAAATGTCAACAATGGATGGGAGTACAGATGAGATTTGGAGTGCTGACTAGTGTTGGACATTGGCAGTACTGATATATGATACAAGCCACCACTTGAGAGCCCGGGATAATTCAAAATAACACAGAATCACAAAAGTGACGCCCCGCGGTATGATCCATTGTAGCCGAGCGTCACGAAAGTGACGCCCCGCGGTTAAGGGGTTAATTCTCAAAACTTATCTAATATCTCAGCCAGGATTGTCGGGATGATAAATATATATATTTTTCAATATTAATAAAAAATCTTATAAATTTTTAAGGCTTTGGGGGGCCCCCCCTCAATTAGGGGCCTGGGGAACAATTTGAAACAGCACCCCCCCGCCCCCTGTCAGGTACGCCACTGACTTAAATCCAGTCATTGAGCAGAATCCTCGGGTTGTAGATACTGAACTTGCTGTGTGTGATATGGGTACAGACCTTCCTGCTTGAATGTTCTCCATACCTTCGCTTGTGGAACACTAAGTCAGGATGAAATTCTTCCTGTACTGATGCTAGGGCTGCGATGTACAGTGAGCGCCAATAGTCATGTCATGAAATTTGATGAAAACATAAGCTGACGGGCTAAGCATCTGGTGTATTCCGCCGTCTGTCATACGGAAGGTGCATAATGTTTCACGAGTTACATTTAATCTTCGGACAAAACTGCGACACGACTATTGGTGCTCACTGTACCATTCCTACTATGCGTCATACTTCATCTTCCCTCTCCTTGCATTCAGCTGTGGCTCCAACTCCAGGAAAACAACCTTTGTCCTGGAGATGCTGGTATACTTGGTAAAACACTTTTGCATCTGGGCTTGTTCTGTTTGGATATTTCCATCTGTATTCTCTTGCTGATGCTTCAGCGTTGTCATTGCAGAACCCATAGATAAAAATCACATCTGCATACTTGACGCTTGTAAAAGTGAATGGCATTGTAGCGAAATGTGGGTGAAACCGTCTCTAGAATAAATGGGGCTGCCACACTAGCTAGCAGTTGGCGGGAACTGTCAGTCTGAGCTCTGAGTTACCTCATCTCGTATCACTGGTATGCCATCTTTACCATGTTTATTCCTTCAGTAGTAGACTTATTTGTCGCTTTAAAGTGACATAGTTTTCTATGTAGAACAATTACTTACATGACAACTAATGAAAGAATAGTTTAATTCAGAATGAGAACAACGTGTAAAATTTAAAAGAAATTTAACTTGGCAACACAGCAAGGTCGCCACCAGGCCAGCCGCCTCCCGCTCACATGTCTGTCAGATTTGAAAAGTTCCTCACTTGTAAACCATTTCATTAAACACCTATACTCAGAGTATTTTGTGCTTAGAAGTGCATAAGCTTGCATTCCCCAGAGTTTCCGGAAAAACACGTGAATCACCTTATATATATATATATATATATATATATATATATATATATATATATATATATATATATATATATATATATATATATATATATATATATGTTGTTATGTGGGTGTATATTACAGTGCACTCTTAGCCCTTAATTAATCATCAAAAGGGATAAGGTAAAACTTACAAGAAAACTAACTTTACTGTAGACTCTAACATACATAACCAAAGAAGAAACCAAGGTTCGTTTTACAAAAGGACGATTCATATAGACCTCAGAATACAAATATAAAACAAGTTATTTCTTACCTAACCAGAATACACTCAGTGAAGTTTAAGTGCTCACAAAGCTCGAGGAAACGTGGAGACTTCGAAGGTTTAATCCATAATATAATTCACACACTAGTGTGAGGAATAACCCAAAAAGTAGTGTGCACGAATAATGTTTTGTAATTAAAGTCACGTATTACGTAATGTTTGGGAAAAGTGCAACACAATGTGACAAAAGTGTACCGTGACAGTAAATGTGAACAAATGTGTACAAATGACAAAATGTGTACAAGAATGAGTGTACAAAAAATGAGACAAAATGTGTACAGGGATGTATGTACAAAATGAGACAAAATGTGTACAGGGATGTATGTACAAAATGAGACAAAATGTGTCTCTTCACATTTTCTTTGAGCTTATAAAGGAGACTTACTCCACCTTTCTCAGCTAATTAACCACTAAGCTGTCTTATGGAATATCTACTGCCAACCACCAAGTACAGATTCACCTGCTACCAACGGGAGCCAATGGCGAAGTTACACAAATTATACAAAACTACTGACGTGCCATTAAGGAGACAGAGCAAACTTTATTTAGGTTTCTATTGGCATATACTCTGTTTTAGCTCCTCCCACACTATAAGTTACACCCACAGTTCAAGGACAAGAGGAATTTTCTGTGTAATTTGTGAGAAAAACATCTGGTGTGTTATCAGTCCAGTGACCGCTAAGTAAACGCAGCTGGGGACAAGGGTTACCCCTACAGCCAGCAAAACTGATAAGGAAAAGAATTTATCATCTGTCTCCTTACGTTATCATTTATTTTCTATTTCACCCATTCGCCACAGGGGTAACTACACCAGTAACACCTTCCTTCCTGAGAGAAGAAATTTCCCAAGGGGAAATTTCTGGAGACTGTACAATTAAGTTCTGGACAGGTAATCTGCTAAAACATTACTAACACCTTCTACATGTCTTACATCAAGGGAATATTCCTAAATAGGGCCCAGCGGGTCAATCTAAGATTTTTGTCCTTAATTTGGGACAAAAATTTCAGAGAATGGTGACCAGTGTACACTACAACATCGCCTGACCCTGGACCAACATACACAGAGAACTGTTGAAAGGTAAGTATGAGTGCAAGGAGTTCTTTCTCAATAGTTGAATAATTTCTCAGGTCCTTATTGAACTTTTTGCCAAAATAGCACACAGGCATCTCAGAGCCTTGATCATTATCCTGACACAAAACTGCGCCAGCCAGTAGGCCATTGGCATCAACAGCTAATTTAAAGGGTTTATCAAAATTTGGAGCTTGAAGCACTGGGTGACTTGACAGGATGGCTTTGACTTTAGAATAGGCTTCCTCACATTCTGGCTTCCACTCATACTTGACTCCTTTTCCTAACAAATCAGTGAGGGGGGCTACAAGATCAGAGAAGTTCAGGACAAAACGTCTGTAGTACCCTACCATACCCAAGAATAATTGCAACTGTCTCTTATTTTTGGGTTGGGGGGAATTGACAATGGCCTGAACTTTAACATCAGGTGGACCCACTTGGCCTAAACTGATCACATAACCTAGGTACTGCACTCGAGCCCTCACATTTAGTTAAATTAAGCACTAAATTAGCAAAGGACAGTCTCTGCAGCAAGGCATCTAGTTGGCTCAAGTGTTGTTCCCAGGTGTCACTAAAAATAATAACATCATCAATGTAATTAACACAACCGTCCAAGTCCTTGATGAGATCAATTATCAGCCTTTGGAAGGTGGCAGGAGCATTCTTCATACCACAGGGCATGACCTTACATTTATAAGTATTGCCACCAACCACAAAACAGGAAATTTCTTGGGCCCTTTCTGTGAGTGGGACTTACCAATATCCCCTCATCAAATCTAATTTTGTGATAAACTTAGCACTGCCTATAGTGACCACACAATCATCTACTCTAGGAAGTGGGTAAGTATCAGTCTTGGTAAGCGAGATGACTTTATGATAATCAATACAAAAGCGATATGACCCATCGGGTTTTGGAACCACTTTTACCGGGGAGCACCACTCACTTTGACAGGACTTGATTAACCCCTGCTGCAACATGTAGTTCAGTTCCTCTAGGATGATGGCCTGCTTCTGAGAACTAGCCTGGTAGGGGGACTGCTTTACAGGGCTGGCATCTCCAACGTCCACATCACTGTGCCACTTCCGTCCATCCTGGGGTGTCCTGGAAGACATCAGGGAACTTCCTGAGAAGGGCAGCAAGCTCGGCACACTGGTCTACAGTCAAGTGGGAGAGTTTATCAGTCAGTGTACTCCAAGCATCCTGGTTTTCTCTCCAACTGGTCGTCTGGTCCAAAGTCAATGGGCAGCCCTCGTCCTCTGCCAACTCGACAGGCAACACCACGCATGCAGCACTAGGGAGGTCCACGTCTCGCCTGTGGTACTCCTTCAACATATTTACATGGAATAATTTTCGTTCCTTCCTCCGGTCTGGGGTTAAAATGATATAATTTGCTTCACCTACCCTCTTCTCTACTACATAAGGGCTGGCAAAACTTGCCTGCAGAAGCTGACCATGAATGGGAAGCAAGACAAGAACTTGATTGCCTGGGTGAGGCACTTTGTGCCTTTCTTAGAGTGGTCATACCACCTCTTCATCTTCTACTGAGAAGACTCCAAGTGTGCCCTGGTTACTTCCGTACTATAGGCCAATCTTTCTTTAAATTTTGACACAGTCTAGCAAGTTAATTTGGTCATCATCCTTGACCCACTGTTCTTTGAGGATCTTAAGAAGACCTCTTACTTCATGGCCAAAGATTAACTGAAATGGGGAGTAGCCCAAGGACTCACTCGGTGCCTCTCTCGTTGCAAAAAGTAGGAAAGGCAAGCACTTGTCCCATTTTTTTCAGCAAACTCTATAAAGTTTGGTGATACCTCTCTAATGCACCCTGACTCTGAGGATGATATGCTGAGGAAGTGATCCGGGAGATTCCTAACTCCTTAAGGGTTTGTCTGAACAGTTTGGAATTAAAATTACTCCTTTTATCTGACTGAACTTCCCTAGGGAGACCAAAACGGGTGAAGGTCAGCATCTCCTTTACAGCCAATTTAGCTGAAATATTTCTCAAGGGAATGGCTTCATGATATTTAGTGGCCATGTCTAACATTGTGAGGATGTACTGGTGGCCTGAGGAGGTTTTAGGCAAAGGGCCAACAATGTCCACAAGGACTCTAGTGAATGGGGCCACAAACACAGGTAGAGGAATCAAAGGAGCCCCAGGGATGGGCTTATTGCTCTTATTGACTGGCTGACAGGTGTGACATGACCTAAAGAACCGGGAGACATCTCGACGGATTCCAGGCCAGTAAAAATGCTGCCAGATGCGGGAGAGAGTCTTCCTCACCTCTAAGTGACCTGCTAAGGAAGAGTCATGAGCAATGGACATAATTTTTGTCTATAGGGTCTTGGAACCACCACCTGATGTACAGTCTCCCACTCGTTATCATAAGCAACACTAGGAGGTCTCCATCTTTTCATTAACACGTTATTTGGCCTTAAATAATAACACTCTGTCAGTTCAGACTCACATTCATCTTCCCTAACTGCTGAGTCAATTATAGTGGCAATCTCTGGATCAGATCTTTGCATATCAGCTAACTTTGCACTTGCATCAGTCTGGGGAGAATCATCAACCTCTGAGTCATTCAACTGGGCAAAAAAAGGTATCTCCAAGATTATTGGCATTGCCAGTGCCATTACTGTCAACATTCTCATGGCTGACTCTTGCCATCATAGCTCTAGTTACAGCACATGCGGGAAACAATTTAGGACATGTATCTTCCAACTCTTTAGTCCTATCCTCACTCAGGGGAGTTTTTGACACGCAGGGAATAGCACTCACCTGTCCTCCCACCAAGTCACTACCCTGAAGGAAAATGACCCCTTGTACAGGAAGCTGGTCAGCAACACCCACACACACTGAACCAGTAACTAACTCTGACTGGAGATTCACCTCAACTTGCAGAACAGATACAAACTCAGCTATACCCTGCAACAAGACACATTCATTAGGGTCAGCTGCATCAACAATCCCCTTCAACATTAGTGACTGTGAAGCTCCTGTGTACCCAAGTATAGTGACTTCCTTACCACCTTTTCCATGAACTGAAACTAAACCCTTAGAAATAAAGTTAGCAAATAAATGACCTGGGGAGGAGTCACTTTGAGTACTGCTTGGGGAAGGACACTCTGATGGAGTCTTAATACCACTCTCACCTGAACCTGACGGCTGCACTGCTCCAGTTTCACTAGTGTCTAACAATGGCTCTACAGGAGTCTGTCTATCCACCACTGACAGTTCCACTCTGGCATTATCAACGATATGTACCTGCTGAGGTTGTGTCTGACTACCGCTAACAATATCTGTGGGTGGCTGCTCTCTGTTGGTGTCAAAAGATTCCCAAGAATTTACCAAAGTAATAGGTTTTGCAGAGGAACTTAATCATTGTTTTTTCCAGCACCAATCTTCCAAGTGCCCCATTTTCTGGCAGTACTGGCAAAACCTGACACTTTTTCTTGACCCTCTGGCAACACTGTCCTCGCTTTCGTAGAACTAACATGCTCTGGGGTTGCAGTGTTCCCACAAGTGTCACTTGACATTAACTTGCCTTAACCAGAATAAGGTTTCACAAAATCTAGTTGGTGCACTCTCCTACCCTTAACAAATGACTAAGGTTTACGTTCGGGCTTATGAATTATACGATAGTTATCTGCTGCAACAGCAGCCTCAGCTAGTGTATCTAAATCTTTCTCCACAAGGTATGTAGCCACATCCATATCTACCTTACCAGTGAAGTTCTCCAAGATCATTAATTCTTTAAGTTTACAGAAATCATCAACTTTCTTAGAATGCAACCATTGATCAAATAAAACTGTGAGTACTCTAGCATAGTCCACATGAGTCTGATCTTTCTGTTTAAAGGAAGATCTAAATTTAAGCCTATATGCCTCTGGCACGAGTTTATATGCTTTGAGAATGGCATCTTTTAAACAATCATAGTTAGCACTTTGATCAACTGGTAAAGAAATATTAGCGTCTTGAGCCTTTCCTTTCAAAACACTCTGCAGCAGTACTGTCCAAGAGTCTTTTGGCCACGAGAGACGAACTGCTACCTTTTCAAACATATGGAAGTACTTAGTGACGTCTTGCTCATTAAAGTGAGGTACTAGCTTAATGTTCCTAGCAACATCAAAAGATTCCCTGGAAGATGAACTACTAGCTCTAGGTAAACTATCAGGGTGCATCAGTCTGAATTCATGATCCATTTCCTTTTGTCTCATTTGAGCCGGTAATTCTGTTTCCCTTTTTTTGGCTTGCACTTCAGGTTCTCTTAGCTTAATTCTGGCTAACTCAAGTTGCACATTGTCACCAGTATCATGAGCAGAAAAATCACTAGGGCCAGGTATCTCCGATGCCAAAGGCTCAGGGTCAATACTTTGTGCAGTAACAAATGGCTCAGAACTAGCTATGAAGGACTCACTTTGCTCAAACATGGTCTCCAGTATTAAATCAAGTAACTTTGTGATTGAGGCAGGAAATCTCAACTGTAAGGCCTGAGCAAGGAATATAAGCTCGTGTTTTGTGTGTTTTCACTTTGTTTGGGAATGGCTTAGAATCCAAAAATGCTTTCACACCACAATCACTCATTAGGGCCATGATTACTGATTATAGTTAAGTAGGTAAGCGTAAGACTGTGTATGTGGCCAAGGTTGCCAATTTTATGTCACAGACCTATCCTGGCCAAGAGGTCGCCAAATTGTTATGGAGGTGTATATTACGTGCACTCTTAGTCCTTAATTAATCACCAAAAGGGATAAGGTAAAGCTTGCAAGAAAACTAACTTAACTTTACTGTACACTATAACATACACAACCAAAGAAGAAACCAAGGTTTGTTTTACAAAAGGAGGATTCATATAGGCCTCAGAATACAAGTATAAAACAAGTTATTTCTTACCTAACCAGAATACACTCATTGGAGGTTAAGTACTCACAAAGTTTGAGGAAACATGGAGACTTGGAAGGTTTAATCCAGATATAATTCACACACTAGAGTAAATGGAGGGGTGAACCAAAAAATAGTGCGCACGAATAGTGTGTTTTGTAATCAAAGTCACGTATTGAGTAATGTTAGAGAAAAGTGCAACACAATGTGACAAAAGTGTACCATGACAGTAAATGTGAACAAATGTGTACAAATGACAAAATGTGTACAAGAATGTGTGTACAAAAATGTGACAAAATGTGTACAGGGATATGTGTACAAAATGAGACAAAATGTGTCTCTTCACATTTTCCTTGACCTTATAAAGGAGACATACTATGCCTTTCTCAGTTAATTAACCACTAGGCTGTGCTATGGAATATCTACTGCCAACCACCAAGTACAGATTCACCTGCTACCAACGGGAGCCAATGGCGAAGTTACACAAATTATACAAAACTACTGACGTGCCATTAAGGAGGCAGAGCAAACTTTATTTAGGTTTCTATTGGCATATACTCTGTTTTAGCTCCTCCCACACTATAAGTTACACCCACAGTTCAAGGACAAGAGGAATTTTCTGTATAATTTGTGAGACAAACATCTGGTGTGTTATCAGTCCAGTGACCGCTAAGTAAACGCAGCTGGGGACAAGGGTTACCCCTACAGCCCGCAAAACTGATAAGGAAAAGAATTTATCATCTTGATGGCTCGTCTGTCTCCTTACGTTATCACTAATTTTCTATTTCACCCATTCGCTATTGAGGTAACTACGCCAGTAACTGTATATATATATATATATATATATATATATATATATATATATATATATATATATATATATATATATATATATATATATATATACGCCAGTAACAAAATATATATATATATATATATATATATATATATATATATATATATATATATATATATATATATATATATATATATAAGTACTGTATACATACAAATACGAGCAGATTATAGTGTTATACTGTTCTTCCTGTTAGATATACCTTGAGCAAAAAAAAAAAAAAAAAAAGTCCTTTCCATCAATGCTTGACCATTTCAACAATGTTTACGTCATCAATACACTGACTATAACTGGCTATGTTTTCATTCAGTCTCCTGAAGGCAGAAGTGTCATCACCAAGTGCCGAGATAATTATAAGAACCTTATTTATCATCTGAGACTTAAATCTCAGTTTCTGAATTGTAGACAACTACTTTGGTTAAAGAGTTTCCTCTTTCCATGGATACTCAAACCTGGACTTGTGAGTGCCAGATCTGCCCAGCCATCTCTTCACCGCCTGTCAAGATATTTTACTGCAACACCATCACGTCATTCATCCCAACCGTCCTTGAAAATTTTAAGTTTTTATATACTCTTTGGTTATTCTTTCAGATGTTTCCCAATTTACACAACAGTTTGGGCTGGATCGTGGTTTGTCATGTATCCAATCATAGATTTCTTTTTTTTTTTTTTTTTGCATAACTGAGCTTTGACGTCAGTATTCATACATTAATAGACTCATTCTTGTAACGTAATGCTTTCTCTCTCTCTCTCTCTCTCTCTCTCTCTCACTGCGAGTGTGAATAAATATATATCTGTACACACAGTTGCATATGAATTTGTTGTCCTTTTGCAGATAAGGAAAAGCTCAAGATCCATAACGGTGGTCGTGATGAGTGACAACCCAGCCTTCCTTGCCGCCTTCGCCGAGTGGTCTTTCAGGGGTCACCTCCAGGTGCAGTCGACGAGGTTCCTTGTCCTCACCCGCCTCCCTCTCAACCGCCTCCCACACTTGCGCAACAGCTTGGGAAAAACCAACTCCATGCTTATCATCATAAACAATGGACCCTCTCTTAAGTAAGCCTTTTGTCATACATACTATTATGCACTTAATACTTATGCATGGCTCTCAAAATTCTGATCATTAACTGCAGCAGGCTCAGTAATGAATGAATATTGTAGCAGAAAGCGTTATATAAAACTTGATAAGAGCTCTACCCGTGTTACCACCTTGTGACACATGCACAACAATTATATACATGTTATTTATTGGTTATTATGTGAAGATGTGTACTGTAGGTTCGCCAGTAAAGTGCAGGTCAATGATTGCGGTTGAAAAGTGGCTGCATTGGATGGAAAGGTGTGGGTGATACAGCATGAGTGTGGTGGTGGTGGTTAAAGTGGCACGAGTATGCCCTTTAACCCCTAGGATATGCAGTTCAATCAACCGAACTACCCTGAAAACCTGTATGTGGAGCCGATTTTTCTGCTCCTACAGAAGTAAAAAGCTTTATGTCCAAGGTATGGAGCTTGAATTTACACACCTTATGCCGCAAAGCAGAGCATTTTAGACCAACTAGTTCATGAGCTAGAGCCCATCAAAGTTGAAAAAAGTTACCCTTCCAAGCAGGGCGACTCCAGTTTTCTGTGCGCTCCCACCTCATCCCTCTCTCATTCCTCCCCTCCCATGACCTTCTTCACCCACTCCCATCACCCCCCTCTCTTCCTCCCCTCCCCCCTACCCCCTACCCCCACCCTTCAGAATTTTTTATCTATTGTCAGACACCTTAGTCCCTTATATGGGGTGGCCACAAACAAATCGCCTCCAAGTCGCCCTGTCCCCCGCCATTTCACTGCCCTGCTCCCAACTCACACACCCCTCTCTCATATACCTCTCAACCCCATCCCTCCATCTCATCCTCAGCCTCCCCCTCCTCCCCCTCTCCACTTCATTCACATGCACTCTCCTCGTCAGTCTCTCACCCTCCATCCTCTCCACATGGCCAAACCACCTCAGTGTGTTTCTCCTAACACTTCCTATCACATCTACATCCACACCACAACGCTCCTTCACATCCTCATTTGTCAGTCTGTCTCTCCATGTGACTCCACAGGTTCCACTTAAATAACTCATTTCCACTGCTCTCACTCTTGACTTGTGACTCTCCAACAACGTCCAAGCTTCACTTCCATACGTTAGAGGTGGTATGACAATACTGTCATGTACTAACTTTTTCATTTCTGTGCTCACTTCCGTTTCTTTTCACTGCCTTCAAGGAACCAGGAACCTTTCTTCCTTGTTGTACCCTTTCAAGCACTTCACCCTCCAAACTTCCATCCTTACTCATCACACTACCCAAGTACTTAAACGTACTCACATTTTCCATTTCCTCATCATCCAGCCTCACTGAACATTCACTGACTTCACCTCTCTAGAATACTATAATTTTACTCTTCTCTACATTCACCTTTAGATTCCATTTCTTACACACTCTCCCAAACTTATCCACCAAGCCTTGCAGCTCCCCTTCATCTTCACTTAACAAAACAGCATCATCTGCAAACAACAATAGAGGGAGTTTCCAAACAGCGTCCTCTTAGGGTCACTCCAACATCCACCGCCCTACCTTGTATCTCTTTTATAACCCCATCCATATACGGATTGAACAACCATGGAGGCACGACACATCCCTGTTTCAACCCAACCTTCAAATAGAAGAACTCACTCAGTTCACTATCCACATGCACTGCAGCCTTAGCACCCTCATACACACTCTTCACAGCATTCAACAACTTCCCATCTACTCCATATATTCTTAATGCTTTCCACTCTCCTTGTCTGCCCACTCTGTCATATGCTTTCTCCAAATCCATGAAGGCCGCATACAACTTTTCCCTTCTCTAGAAACCTTTCCACTAAAGGACTAAGAATGAATATCTGATCTACACAACCTCTTCCCTTCCTAAAGCCTCCCTGTTCTTCTCCGACTAATTCCTCTGTTATTTCCCTAACTCTGTCAATAAGTACCCTACCGTATAGTTTTCTTATTACACTAAGAAGACAAATACCCCTATGATTACCACACACTTCTTTTTCCCCTTTCCCTTTGTACAAGGGAATAATTATACCTGACTTCCAATCCTCTGGGACTCTACCTTCTTCCCAGGCTAATCTGCACATCTTCCACATCCATTCTACTACTATCTCTCCCCGATGCTTTAGCATTTCACCACACATTCCATCAATTCCTGGGGCTTTCCCTATTTTGACTTTCTTCATTGCTTCCACAACTTCCATCCTACTGGTTTCTTCCTGTCTTCTTACATCCCTCCTTCTCCCAGCCATTCCCCAGCTATTTATACTCGCATTACTTTCATTCTATATGTTCAACAATTCCTTAAAGTGTTCTCTCCATGTGTTCACTTTCTCCCTTCTGAAGTAGTAATCTACCATTTTTATCTTTCACTCCCCAACTGACTTCACTGCCACCCTGTCTGATTCTCTTTACCTCTTTCCAGATCAATTTCTTACATTTCCTCCACTTGACACTCAATTTCCTTTCAAATTCATCATCCACTCGCTGCTTACTCTCTCATACTAATCTTTTCACCTCTTCTTTTCTACATATAGGTCTCTCTTCCGTCTCTCAACTTCTTCCACATCCCTATTTCTCATCCATTCATTATGTGCTTTTTTCTTTTGTGCCACAGCCTGTCTCACCTCTTGATTTCACCATGCTGTTCCTTGCACCTCCTTCCTTCTTCTCTTCACTCCACACACCACCTCACATGCTGCACATATTTCTTCTGTGAATATCTTGCATGTCACGAGTTGGTGCGATCATATATCTAAACAAACTCGTAACATTAAACTTTGGTGGGAAACCGCGAATTCTAGTGGAATCCCAGTATTTATCACTCAGTCAACCGCTACGTATTCACCCGATCGGGAGTGTTTTTCAGGACATTTTTCACTATTTCATAAGTGATCGTCTTTGTGCGCGACATTAGCACCTCCGCCTGAGTCATTTGTTATGGGCATGTTTCGCTCATTCTAGCCATTAGCAAGTGCGGCTCGACACTCGTCTCTCTCACGATTTGAACTCAGTCAGGATTTGAGTGCCGTGGAAGCAGGATGGGCCCAGTGTGTAGCAGTGCCGCCATTGTCCAGTTCCTGAATTCCCACCTAGCATGATTTGGCGAGAGGCTCAGCGTGTGCAGCATCCTTCCTCAGCAATGATGCCCAGTCATCCGCTTGGTCCACTCTCTGACCAGTATTTCTTTTCGTTTTTCCTAGGTTTAAGAGTTTAGCTTTTGATTGAGCGAGTAAGTGTGTTCTCCTTATTTTGAAATCATTTGAAACATGTAAAATAAATTTATTTCACTGGAATCAATAAATTTACGGTTCTTTTTCTTGAGCTTAATGTAATGTAAACTCCTGTTTTATTACTCCATATTAAGCTTACTTTAGTTATAGCTCCTAGTTTGCATAAAAGCTATGTATTATTCATAACTGGTACTTAGGCCAGTCCTTTTTATTAACTTAAATCCGTTGTGCCATCTAGGAGTTAATTGCACCAGCAAGAACCTGTTTGTCATTAATAGCATTAGTTATTGATTGTCAGGGGTGGAGTCACTTTCTCCAGAGGCCAACAGTACTAATAAACAGCACGTGTGAATAATTAGTCTTTGCTGTGTACTGTTGAGAGAGTTTATAAATTCTCGTCCTTAAAGAATTGGCGAAGTAAGCCGGTGATAAAGTAATCATTGGTTGATTTTCACAAGTCAATTCTTTGTCCTGTTCTCAAGTATTATTGAATAAATATTCATAATACTGTATACGCATAAAAACCCCATGACATCTGGCTACCTCATTCCAGGATATTATCTCCTACCTCTAAAGTTATTCACGAGATAATACTCACTCGTTCATACTTAGGTATTTATCATTAAAGTCTATAGGCACTATCTTACTGGTGATTATTGATTCATTTCTGTTAATTTAAGTAATAGTTTTCACAGTCAGTTGTTTGTTTAATTTTCTTTCTTTACCAGTTTAATTAGATAAAACTGGTCACCACTAACCTGTGCCTATATTCTTTATTCTTGATTATTGGCATCTTTCTTTGCAAAATTGCAGTCAGTACTGAGTCTCTAGTTTACTTAGATTGAATAAGGATCATGTCTACCAGCGTCTATGTACAGGAAGCTAAAGAAATGGGGCTTATGGATCCGGAGAAAATAAAGGACTTTGTCCTCTCTCGGTTTACTTATGAGCAGCAACGCGAGAGTGATGCTAGTGCGGAGCGTCGAATTCAGCATGAGGAACGCGAAAAAGAGCGTGAATACGAGTGAAAACAGTGCGAGGAATGCAAGAGAGAGCGCGAACACGAGTGACAACAGCACGAGGAATGCGAGAGAGAGCGTGAACACGAGCAAAAACAACACGAACTCGAGTTAGAACAACGTGAGAGAGAACGTCAACACGAGTTAGAACAACGTGAAAGAGAATGTGAATACGAGCCTGAACGACGAGAACATGAACGTGCTGAGCGAGAAGCATGCGAAAGACATGAACTTGAAGTGCTGAAGCTCAAGCAACATTCCTTGGCTTCAGACACATCTGGTGCAGCTGGCCCAAGTTCCATGGGCGCCATCCCTGCACATATTATGGCGACCCCACACATCAAGCTTCCTCCATACAAGGAAGGCGAGCGAATCGAGCCATACATAGATCGTTTTGAAGACATGGCTCAACTTTACCAGCTGGATGATGCAGCTAAGCAGCTTCAGTTTCTTAGCCTGTTTGAGGGCCCTGCCCTCGATATTCTCCACAGAATTCGTGGAGACAATCTCACATATGAGATGATGAAGGCCGCACTTGTCAAAGCATATGGTCTCACAGTTGACGACGCCAAGAGTCAGTTCATGAGAGCACGTTTACAGGAAAAAGAGACTGCCATTCAGTTTCTTGACCGGCTTACTGCTTTCTTGGATGAGTGGATGGAGAAAGATGAAACTCCTTCCATGCGTGAGGGGATAATTGACCCTATGCTGCAAATGCAGCTAGAAAAGCCGTGGCCTACTGAACTTATGGCTCAGCTTAAGATCTGCCAGGTAAGAGATGCCAGCCAAATGGTGGAGAAGGCTGATGCATTCTTCACTGCATATGGGTATCAAACTCGCAAGCAGCATACCTGGAACAGGAAAGCTGATAAATCTGGGAAACCATCTCAGACTGAACCCCAGCAACAAGGCCGTTCCCAGAATAATAGCCAAGGTCCAAAACCGCAGAGGAAGGACCAGGGGCAAAACACCCAGAATCTGAGTGGAAGGGGTACAACAGGTACCCTAACCAGCAGCAGTATCAGCCATGCAACCGACCATTGGGACGGTCCTTTTCACCACCAGCTCAAGTGAATAGGAGGCAGGAGGCGAACGCAGCCTTCATTCCTCAGCAGCAGCACGGTGGTGTCGTCCCTAGCAGTACGGGTACTTCCCACAGTTCACTAGCCCCACGGCAACAGTGAACCCCCCCTCCATAGATGGCCAATGCTCCATCTCCCCAGGCAGTGAGTACAACCCCTCAAGTATCTAATTCTCAGGGCACCATGTTTGCCGCATCATTTATTCAGCAGCCTAATCAGTGGCTAGCTGCTTCCTCCACAGGCCCTCCCACAGGTGACAGTGCCTTCCTTGTTCAGCCAGGGTTTGTGGGAGCCATTCCTGTGAAGGTCATGAGAGACAATGGGTCCTCAGGTTGCCCTGTCAGGTAAAGTCTAGTTCGGCCTGAGCAGTACACAGGTTGACAGATTCAAGCTAACCTTATTGATGGATCAGTGAGATTGTTCCCTGAGGCACATATCCAGGTGGCATCTCCATTTTACACTCGTACGACACTCGCAGTTGTCATGCCAGAACCTTTATTTGACCTTATCATAGGCAATATTCCCAGTGCCAAGGATAGTTGCATTGAAGATGATGCTACTCAGACTTCGGCTACAGTAACACGAGCCATGGCTGAGGCTCCAAACTGTGTCACCCCAGTGACCATTGAATTGCTGCAAGATCTGATGTGTAGCCAAGTTGTTGTTCAAGAACAACACTCTGACCTGACACTTGCTGCCATGTGAAAGAAAGAAAAGGGTAGAGTGATAAAGTATTCACGGGGAGGTCAAGCCAAGTTCCTTTGCAAACAAGGACGGCTATACCTTGAATCATGAACACCCCAGGGCGAGGTTCGACTGCAGTTTGTCGTTCCCGCCAAGTACCGCAAAGCAGTGTTAGAATGAAGTCAATGTTCAGCCTCAGGAGGTCACATGGGCAAAAGGAAGACCCAGGGCCGTATCCGAGCTGACTTTTTCTGGCCAGGGATGGGACGAGAAATAGATAGTTTTGTGCGTTCCTGCACTGTGTGTCAATGTACCACTAATCAGGGACATGTCCTTTCTGTGCCATTTGAATCCACACCCATAATCTCAGAGTCAGTTGAGAGACAGGGCAGTGGTGAAGTGGCTGTAGACCTGACATCTCGCCCGTTGGTCCCAGAGGACACGTTACGTCCAGGACCTGTATATATATGTACCATAATTTAAGGGGGAAGTTTGAGAACCCCACAGAGACAGTCTGAGGCTGTGTATGAATTACCTTCTGGAACGTTTCGAGCTGTGGGCCTCTCTCAGGATTCCCAGAGAATGGACAATATCCACAAGAGTGTTCACACCCACGATGGGTGTTAAAATGTGACCTGCCTGAGACTGCATAGGGATTCTCAGCTTCCTGTCATTAGTCGTAAGTGTAGAGTTAGGTTAACCAGTAAACTGCCCGTTCTAAGGGATTTGAGCAATTCAAGAACTGACACGTATCCTGGTTAATAATATTAGGTTAACAAGTAAACTGTCCGTTCTAAGAGATTTTGAGCAATTCAAGAACTGACACGTTTCCTGGTTAATAAGTTAGCTTAACCAGTAAACTACAAGGGTCCTGAGAGATTTGTAAATCTTAAGACTACTCTTCCTGGTTAATAATGACATAAGTACTGATTGCTAGGCAGAGAGAGAGAAATGACACTTTTGATGCTCCACCTTGATTCCTTTCATAGGTGGAGCTAGTGAGTGCAACATTGCCATGCAGAACAACTGATCATCCCTGACGCATGCTGCTGCCTCTTCTATTCTGCCTCGTCGTCATTATTTACTATTGATTTGCATTATGTAATTTTACACGTAGGTACAGTTACACCACAACTGTCACATCTACACCGTGTATTACATACATCACGCTACATAACAATTAGTTGTTAATGTAAATGTAGCGAACTTTTCGTTCAGTTTGACCTGAGTACAGGATTTTTCACCATCGTCACGGAGTTTTTCTCTCAAGCTTGCTTCTATTAACGTAAATACGAGTTTTTTTTTGCTCACTGACGACTTTGACTTTCTCCTGTAGCAGGATAGCACACACACACACCACAGTGTGAATCTTGTATGACTGAGTTAGGATTTACATGTATGTATATTGAAATTTTTTTCCTGAGAAAAAAATTTCATTTTTAATGGGGCGTAATGTCACGAGTTGCTGCGATCATATATCTAAACAAACTCGTAACATTAAACTTTGGTGGGAAACCGCGAATTCTAGTGGAATCCCAGTATTTATCACTCAGTCAACCGCCACGCATTCACCCAATCGGGAGTGTTTTTCAGGACATTTTTCACTATTTCGTTAGTGATCGTCTTTGTGCGCGACATTAGCACCTCCGCCTGAGTCATTTGTTATGGGGGTGTTTCGCTCATTCTAGCCATTAGCAAGTGCGGCTCGACACTCGCCTCTCTCACGATTTGAACTCAGTCAGGATTTGAGCACCGTGGAAGCAGGTTGGGCCCAGTGTGTAGCAGTGCCACCGTTGTCCAGTTCCTGAATTCCCAACTAGCGTGATTTGGCGAGAGGCTCAGCGTGTGCAGCGTCCTTCCTCAGCAACGACGCCCAGTCATCCGCTTGGTCCACTCTCTGACCAGTATTTCTTTTTGTTTTTCCTAGGTTTAAGAGTTTAGCTTTTGATTGAGTGAGTAAGTGTGTTCTTATTTTGAAATCATTTGAAACATGTAACGTAAATTTATTTTTTTTCTTGGTGTTATACACTCCAGCACCCTCTCCCCTCACCCTTTCCCTCCTCCCCTCCCCCCAGAGCTGTCAAATCAAGTAGCTGTAAGAATTTCAAGGGGATAAAGCTAGAGCTACCCCCTCTTCTCCTACCCCCTTCAGAATTTGCCAGCTCATGTTTTTTAAACAACAGCATGCAAAATAATTATACCAGTGTTCCTCACTCACTCCCAACACCCTTCGCCCCCAACACTTCTCCCTTCCCCACCTTCCCTCCCCCCATCCCCTTCCCTCACAGCTCTGTAGCTGTCAAAAGAAAAAACATATGAAAAATGATAAATTCTATGTTTCGTGCATTAGAGTATGCAATTACACAAACAACAATTGGGTACTGAATGAAAATGTGCGACATGAATAGTAACAATGATGTATAGTACACTAGGCAGGGGGGGGGGGAGAGGTATGCGGACGGCATACTACAGGGGGTGGGGAGAGGTCTGGAGGGGTGGTACGGGGGTTTAGAGGTGGGAGACAGATACCACAAGACAAAGAGGACAGGCAGAGGGGAAGTACAAGGGTGTGAAGGGTGAGCAGGGGGAATATAACACTCCCCAGGGAGACAGGGAGGAGGGGAAAGGGGGGGAAACCACGGTGGCATGATGGAGGATGGTGGGGGAGGGGGAGGGAGGGAGCAGGAGGCGGTCAGAGGCGAGAGAGGGGGAAAAAGAACAAAGGTATTGGGGTAGTGGAAGGTGGCGAGAGGTAGGTGGGGAATCACCCCCCCCCATGATGGGTAGGGTCCCAGATCCTCCCCCCTCCCTACTCAGGACTAGGTTCTCATTGGTTTGCATCAATATACGTCACAATTTTTACAAAGGCCCCTCTATTGATCACATTCGGCATCTAGCATAATCCTGTAAAAGGATAGATCGATCTTGTTAGTACTTTAGAGGTTAAAGACGGCAATGATATGAAGATATTGACTACTGCTGGGAATGTTAAAGTTAAGTTTCCTCTTACACTGTCATTGTACCGTCACCTCTGCAATCCAGACTTTTACATGGTCAAAAGGGGTAGAAAACAAGTCACTATTGATGACCAATGTGTGCTGGAATGGTCAGGAACTCAGATTGATGGAGACTCTCTCCCATTAGCAGCCTCTTCGGTTGCGTTTATTACATTTCAAGTGGCCAAGTTAAGAGTGGTAGCATGCCAAAATGACTGGGCCAGTCTCCAACTAGGCCAACCCAAGCCCAACCTTCGCAGTTTCCCAGACTGCTTCTAAGTTGTACATTAATAAACTACTAGGTAAGCTCTACACGACCAGTTCTCAAGGGTTATACAAACAATAAAGTTCGAGTGGCAGGGAATGCGTATTAACAAGACCAAAAAGTATAAATCTTCCCCAGCTACTGCCTTTACAGATTAAACATGAATCAGTTGGCACATTGTTCGAAAAATATATCTCTATATGGTCCTAATATCAAATGCACAAACCTTAGCTCCTCTGTCCCGGTCCAAAGAGTTTCTTCATAATCGTACCTCTGAGCACAAATTTCACTGGTCCAGTCCTCTGCCACTCCCGACCTTAACTTCCACAACTGGGACCTTGATTCACTGGGACTTCGACCTCCACGTCTGGACTTGGATCTTGACTCACTCAGGTACTTCAACCTCCACACTGGGATTTTGACTCACTGAAACTTCGACCTTCACGGTTGGACCCACTAGAAGTTAATATGAATAATGAATAACTATTCTCCCCAATGCAAGTAATCCCTTCACATGATCAGGAAGGTCTCATAATAAAGAAACATGAGTTACAACACTCGGCATCTCAAGTAATAACAGAATAACACATGGCACTTCAGGCACATAGGTCTGCTCAAAATAATACTTACTGTAGGGATAACATGGAGGAAAAAGTACTGTAACAACTACAGTAAGCATGAATAACTGTAACTCTAACCATGAAAATCATCACTGTATCAATATCATTGTGCCTCACAAAGTAACTATGTGAACATTTACTCACAACATAGCCCTAATAAGTACTGAATTACCAAGTCATTTCAACACAATAATAAATAATTCACAGTCCCCGGGCACCTAATACTTGGCCTACAAAAAAAAAATCACACATTTATCTGAGGCTCAGACAGAACTCTGTAGCATTTCGTATTCCAGTTACTAAATAATAATATAACGTACAGTACACAAATATATAGGATATACCTCACTATCCAGCTCAAAAATGTAGGGGAGGTGAGCGGGAACATAGGACTCGCTTGTCCAAAGGCTAATGGCGTCACCGTTACATTTCCTGAGGAAGGACAACACGATTCTACCCGAGTCTGTTTCTCTATTTCGTCACTATTATCACTCGTGAGATATCACTATTCGCGCTTCAACATATCAGACATCATTAATATCAAATTACTTACAGAATTCCTTGGAGGGGGGGGAGGGAGGATGACGACCGTACCGACCAACTGCCATCTATCACGGCCGGTGAGTGAGTGAGATGCCAAAACTGCGTGAGTGATGCAAATGGGAGGGGGGGGATGACGGCATACGTAATTTAAGATTTTAATTATTACCGACTCGAGATAGACTCAGTGTGATGTCTTTCCCCTTACAATAGATTACTCAAAATAAATTACATTCTCTAGTTACAATAATTACTCAACATCACCTCTCACTTTATACCCCTACATAGAAAAATAATGAAAATATTCGTGCCCCACATCACCTTGCGCACACGTACACTATGCTGGGTCACGTGACCAAAGGTACATGTTCCCATCGACTCGAGATATTATATTATAAAGAGACTTAATACTAGTGAATTACCGTAGAAAAAAAAAAGTGACTTAGCAGCTATATCTGTGCTGTTTACTTATCCCCTAATTCTACTGACTATCAAAAATTCTTCGACTATCTTACTTCTACGATGGAACACATTCTGTCCATTTCTCCTTTCTCTGAAATCTCCATTCTTGGAGATTTCAATGTTCACCACCACCTTTGGCTCTCCTCTCCTTTCACGGATCCACCTGGTGAACAAGCCTACATCTTTTCTATCCTTAATGACCTAGAGCAGCTTGTACAGCACCCTACCCGTATCCCTGACCGCCTTGGAGAGAGCTCCAACATACTCGACCTCTTCCTCACAACTAATCCTTCTGCTTACTCTGTTAATCTTTTCTCTCCGTTGGGCTCCTCCGATCACAACCTTATTACCTTAACCTGTCCTATCGCTCCAGTACGGCCTGCGGACCCTCCAGAGAAACGTCGTCTGTGACATTTTGGAGCTGCGGACTGGGAGGCCCTCAGGCAGTACTTCTTTGATTTTCCCTGGAATGATTATTGCTTCCATGGCCGTGAGCCATCTGAGTGTGCCTTGCGCATTACGGAGGTTATTCTCTCGGGCATGGAAGCATACATTCCTTTCTCATATCCTTTGACTAACGCAAGAAAGCCTTGGTTTAATCACGCTTGTTCTAATGCTGTCCGCAACAAGGAGAAGGCCTACAAAAGGTACCGGAGCCAACCCACCCCTGAATCACATAATCTTTACGTTTCTGCCCGGAATCGTGCTAAG
Source organism: Coenobita brevimanus (assembly GCF_032717465.1). Classification (NCBI taxonomy): domain Eukaryota; kingdom Metazoa; phylum Arthropoda; class Malacostraca; order Decapoda; family Coenobitidae; genus Coenobita; species Coenobita brevimanus. Next base: position 27,312,499 of record NC_136993.1, read on the forward strand.
TCTGTTCTTCGCTCTACTAAAAATAATTTCATCCATATTAAATGCTCTCAACTCTCCAACTCGAATTCTTCCTGCTCCTTCTGGCACCTTGCCAAAAATCTTTCTAACAACTTTACCTCATCATCCTTCCCTCCTCTTTTCTACTCTGATGGTTCTGTAGCTATTTCTTCTACTGATAAAGCAGATCTCTTCGCACAGACTTTCTCCTCCAATTCCACCTTAGACGATTCCGGTCCTGTTCCTCCATCACTTCCGCCCTCTGACTTCCTCATGGCTGACATTAAAATTTCTTCAGTTGATGTATTTTCTGCCATTACTGGCCTCAGTACTAACAAGGCATATGGGCCTGATGGGGTCCCTCCTGTTGTTCTCAAAAACTGTGCTTCTGTGCTTACACCCTGCCTAGGCAAACTATTTCGCCTTTGTCTGTCAACTTGTACCTTTCCTTCTTGCTGGAAGTTTGCTCTCATTCAGCCAGTCCCAAAGAAGGGTGACCACTCCCAACCCTCCAACTATCGTCCAATTGCTTTAACGTCCTGTATTTCAAAAGTTTTCGAGTCAATTCATAATAAAAAAATTTTAAGGCATCTTTCCTATCACAACCTTCTTTCCGATCGTCAGTATGGGTTCCGTCAGGGACGCTCCACTGGCGATCTTCTCACCTACCTTTCAGACTCCTGGTCATCCTCCTTTCGGGACTTTGGCGAAAGCTTTGCCATTGCACTTGACATCTCAAAGGCTTTCGATCGAGTCTGGCACAAATCTTTAATTTCCAAACTGCCCTCCTATGGTTTCTATCCTTCTATCTGTACCTTCATCGCTAGCTTCCTTTCTGGTCGTTCTATAGCTGCTGTCGTAGACGGCCATCGTTCTTCTCCTAGATCTATCAACAGTGGTGTTCCTCAGGGCTCTGTCCTATCACCTACTCTCTTCCTTTTATTCATCAATGATCTTCTAAGCTGTACATCTAACCCTATCCACTCATACGTTGATGACTCCACCCTTCACCTTTCCATTCGGTTCCCGCAACGCCCATCTCAACAGTTACTTCAAGAAACAAGGGATGAGGCTATGGCACACCTAATGTCTGACTTGGCTCATATCTCTGACTGGGGTAAAAATAATATGGTTGTCTTTAATGCTTCTAAGACTCAGTTCTTACACCTATCAACCCGACAAAATCTTCCACAGGTATACCCACTAATGTTTAATAATATTCAGATTAATCCTGCATCATCCTTGAACATGCTTGGGGTTTCATTTACTCGGGACTTATCTTGGAAAGATCATATTACATCTCTTGTAAAATCTGCTTCCAAGAGATTGGGTGTGCTAAGCCGACTCCGCTCTTTCTTTACCCCTGCACAATTGTTGACTCTATACAGGGGTTTTATCCGCCCCTGTGTGGAGTACAACTCTCATGTGTGGGGAGGCTCCCCACATACAGCTCTTCTCAATAGGGTGGAGTCAAAGGCTTTTCGTCTCATTAACTCTCCTCCTCTTACTGACTCCCTTCAACCTGTCTCTTCGCCGCACTGTTGCATCTTTATCTCATTTCTATCGCTACTTAATGGTCACTGCTCCTCTGAACTGTCTGCTTGCATTCCTCCACCTCTACGACGGGCGCGTAGCACCCGTCTGGCAGCAAACTCTCATCCCTTTTCTGTCTAACTCTCTAATGCAAGAGTTAACCGTTACTCCCAATCTTTCATTCATGCAACAGGTCAGCTCTGGAACTGTCTCCCTCTGTCTGTATTTCCTCCTGCCTATGATCTCCAGTCTTTCAAACGCAGTGTGTCCAGACATCTCAAAATGATCGGATCTTGAATTTGGCTCTCCATTGTATTTTGTTTTTCTCTTGGAGGGAACTGTTACTGCGGGCTCATGGCCTTTGGTTCGTTCTTCCTCGCATAAAAAAAAAAAAAAAAAAAAAAAAAAGGTAATTAATCTATGTTCTGGACACGTCCGCACGGTAACAGCCATGCCTCGGCCACTCTCTCTCTCTCTCACTTAACCGAAACTTTTGGTCATATAAATAAACTAGATACAACTCATTATCACTTCCTGGCACTACATTATTGTTAAGAGTGGTGTTTGAGTAGGAAACTTGAAGCCATGTGACAATGTGATCACAGCACCCGCGCAGCCAGAGAGTATTTCCGCTGCACGTAATTTTGCACCTTCGTTTCTGATTTGACACAAATTCAGGACGTAAAACACACGCATACAAAGCCAGCCAGCTAACCCCACAACTGAAAACATTATTACTCTGCTTGCTTTGCAATGCGGGTGGTAAGTGAGCGGAGTGGTACTGTTCTCAGTTGTGAGGTTGGCTGGCTGACTTTCTTTGTTCTTACCTCTTACCTAATTGTTCTTACCTAATTGTATCTTTACAGGAATGAGTCAAGCTCGTACTGTCCCGTGTCTTAAACCATATTCATCATACATATCCTTAAATCTGTGAATTGTTTTGACACACACTATTTCATTCGGTAATGCATTCCAATGATCAATTGCTCTGTTTGGGAAACTGATTTTCCTCACGTCTTTATCACCAATCTTCTTATGCAGTTTTTTGCAGTGTCCTCTTGCTGATGCTTCCCCATATGTTAAGTAATTATTTATGTCTATTTTCTCCTTCCCTGATATGCATTTATATAGCATTATCATGTCACCTCTTTTCCTTCTCTCCTGTAGTGTTGGTAGATTCAGTTTATTTAGTCTTTCTTCGTAGCTTAGGTCCCTTAAGCTTGGTATCCATCTTGTAGTGGGCCTTTGAACTTCTTCAATTTTGTCTATGTGTTTTTTGAGATGAGGACTCCAGACTACTGATGCATACTCCAGGGTTGGTCTGATGAATTATGTTATTATCCTTAGCATGTCTTCATTTATGTATGTGAATGTTATTCTCATATTTGCAATCAGTGTATACATGTTCCGTACCTTCTCACTCATGTGGTCAGCCGGAGATAGTCTATTATTGATAATCACTCCTAGGTCCTTCTCTCTTTCTGATGTGTGTAGGGTTTTATTTCCTAACGTATAATCCCAATCAGGTCTCTTTCCACTTTTACCAAGCTTGATTACAGGACACTTGTCCACATTGAATTCCATTTGCCATGTATTACTCCATTCATGAAGTTTATTTAATTCTTCTTGTAGCTCTTTACAAGAGTCTGTTAGTAATTCTCCTTTGTATTTTTGCATCACCTGCAAACATATTTAGATAGCTTTCATTTCCAGTGTTACTGTCTATATCATTTATATACACTAAAAACATGATTGGTGCCAGGACTGAGCCCTGTGGTACTCCACTAGTCACTTCTTTCCATGATGAGTAGTTCCCTCTTAGTTCTGTTCTCATTTCTCCTTTTTTGAGAAAATCTTGCATCCAACAAAACAGTTAGCCTCGAATTCCTCATTGATGGTACAGTTTCCATAAAAGTTTTTGGTGTGGTACTGTGTCAAATGCTTTCTTGAAATCTAAATAGATACTGTCCACCCATCCTTCTCTTTCCTGTATTGTGTCTGTTACTCTGTCATAGTAGCTCAACAGATTAGTAACACATGATTTTCCTTTCTTGAAACCAAACTGTCTTTCTGTTATCATATTGTGTTCTTCTATATGATTTACCCAAGCTTTTCTTATAAGCTTTTCTAATACCTTGCTTACAACACTGGTCAGTGATATTGGTCGGTAGTTGAGTGGATTTTGTCTATTCCTTTTCTTGAATAAGGGGACAATATTTGCTTTCTTCCAAATATCAGGTAGTTTACCTTGACTCAAGGATTTCTTGAATATTAAAAATAATGGTTTACTTAACTCATCTGCACATTCTCGTAGCATCCAACATGAAATTTCATCAGGACCATTTGCTTTTCCTCTATATAATTTACTTAACTCCTCCTGTATTACTTTTTCTGATATTTGTGTATCTGGTAGTATGTGTGGGCATGCATGCTCCACATAGTCCCTCTCAAAATTTTTTTCTTCTGTAAAAACTGATTGGAAATTCTTATTTAGTACTTCACAAATATCTTTCTCTTGTGTATAGGTGATTCCCTCGTCCGTAATGGATTGTATTATATCTTTTACTTTGGTTTTGCTTCTGATGTAGCTGTAAAATAGCTTCGGTTGATCACTATTTTTATTTATGATATCCTCCTCAAACTGTTTCTGGGCTCCACTCCTTATTCTTGTATAATCGTTTCTTGCCTGTTTGTAATTATTATATGCCCTTTCACTATTGTGTGGGGGTAAACAAGACCTCTCATGAACGGCTTGTTCTGTCAACATGAAACTTTCAGGATATCAAGATAAAGGCAAAATCTTGGACGAGTTCGAAAACGGGCACTCGGGATCAAGGTCAAGGTTACCAAAAGTCAACTAGTTGATTTTTGGCAGCCATTTTGGTGACTTTGACACCGAGTGCCCATTTTAGAACTCGTCCAAGATTTTGGCTATATCTTAATACCCTGAAAGTTTCATTTTGATAGCTCAAGCCGTTCATGAGATACCATGTTAACCCACACACAAACAAAGCCAGCCAGCCAGCCTCACAACTGAAAACATTACCATACTCGCTTTGCAACGCTGGTGCTGAATAGTGGCATAAGTGGAAAAGATTATGCACGACGAGCAGGGATGACGGTGTTAGTGAGACGGTGGAGCACACTAACAAAAAAAAAAAAAAAAGTACACCTAGCTTCCATGTGCCTCATGTGTTATGACATAGGTGACAAATCCTGGTAAATGAATGCACCAAACATCACAACCTGTGTCAAGAAACGAAAAGGCTGAACGTGATTAAAAACAATTATGAACGACATCAAGGATACAGTGAGTTACTTCAAATATTTCTTTAATACGCTTAACTGTCAGTGCAGAGAAAATAGCGACTTTTTACTTAGAGAAAGGCCTAAATTTGTTAGTGTTTGTCTATTCCCTTACATAACTGTATAGCCACATAATTCAATCGATCTCTCTGTGGAATAAGAGTAGGCAAATACGCAGGCCAAGGGAAGATCCACTACTTACTTGTATGTGATGTAGAAAACACTTTTTTTTTTTTTTTTTTAAATGGGTCCGACTCTGGGCAAAGGCTTCAGAGCCTATATCTCGGGGGCAGTAAGCCTATCCCAAGGCCCAGTAGTCGTCCTACACCTCCACATGTCACCACTTCGGCACTAACACCCACCGTCCATATTGAGTATGTGCTAGGGCTGTCTCATACAGGACTGGTGTATTGGTATTAGCGGGGGTACTTTTACGACATGTCAGCGGGTCATCTGGTAGATCAGGAAAGTCTGCTTTTATGAAATTCAAATCCTTAAACTGTTCCCTGCCCCAGCCGGGATTCGAACCTGGGTCCATCAGGACTGCAGGCCGCCTCTCTACCGAGAATGATTAATAACTGTAATGATTGTGAAACTTGTGGGCTATGAGAGTTAACACAAGGAGAGTTAGAGTCTCCCGTGTTAAGACGACTTGAAAAAGGTGCAAGAGGGAGCTTCGCAAAGTGGGTTATTCTTTGAGTGATACTAAGAAGTCCCTGGGTTAGGTTAAGAAGCTAAAAAGAAGTATGGACAACATCACTGGGCATTACAATGTTTGCCACTTGAATCCCGTGAAGGGTTCTACAGTAGTATTATATTCACCTACAGACGGTAGCTTAGGAGATTCACATCAGATTGGAGGGCTTCTTAACATGAAGAAAATCGTCTGATTTTAGGTAGAACAGAATACAAAAGACGCCACAACATCATATGGATTAAATTTTCACTCTTGTCTATGATCTTTTTCTGGTATCTGTTCACTCAGTATCCTAATTGGACATCTTGAATGGGATGGAGGAAAATAATAACGTAGATTCGATATGCATAAAGGAGAGTCTTCAGTTAACCCTCTAACTGCAAGTGTCAGACGATTTGACAGTACTCATGGAAAAGATATACACACCCAAAATGTAAAAAAACTATCAATATTAATGTCTGCTAAAGCGTAAGAAATACATTAGTTTTTGCAGCTTGAGCCTCTTTATTGCCAGACACCTTAATTTCGCAAGGAATGGACAGAAACAAATCACCTCCACGTCTCCTTTTCCTTTGCCATTTGACTGCCATTCCTCCAGTTCACACCCCTCTCTCATATATCTCCACTCCATCCCCCACTTCCCCTCTCCAGCTAAGAAGGCAAGGTTCTGTTCAGCTTACGGAACCTCACCGCAGCCAAAGAATTAATTATTTGTATTTACTTTCGAAGATGCAGCGTGTTCGTGGAGTTGCCCTACAGCTCGGGAGACTCACAGCCACAGAAGGTTGCCTGGTGGACTCCCTCACGTGGTCTGGCTCCCACCTTCCTCCTCCCACTTTTTCCCGACAAGTTTTACAGGTAAGCGTACTGACTGCGTTCTCTTCATTATTAGGCTTTTACCTAAATTACAGAAGAAACTAACATCAGCTGATTTCAGTAACAAACTTAACCTTTTCAATACAATGAAGTCTTTATTTTATTTTTTTCACACCTTCAGGCAAGTTTATTCAGCTTAGCACGGCTGGATTAAGCATGTGGGAGGCCCGGGGCCCGCTTGGAAGGGAGGCCCCCTTTCCAACTCCCCCAATGGCATACACCACAGACTGGTAACCTAAATCCTAATATATAAATAGGACACTTTTAGTTAGGAAATACTGAACAGGGACTATTCATCCAATGCTGTAATATGTAATGCATAAACACGAAATGAAATAACACAAGTTGCTCTGGTGGGAGGCCCCCTCTTGGTGGGTGGCCCAGGGCCAGGGCCCCTTGGGCCCCCCTCTTAATCCGGCGGTGCAGCTTAGGGATCCACTTTGGTGTAAAGAGGCCAGTGAAAGCTATAACTGACCCTTCTACGAGGAAGCCAACAAATGTCTCCTAAACAGGATTTAAAAGCATGGGAATGAGTGAATAGATGAATAACTTAAATAAAAACTGGCGGCAAAACTGCCACGGTCTTGTGTGGCGAATAACTGAAAAAGGCAACAATATAAAGAACATAAGTCGATAACACCATAAGGTAAAGGGGTAAAAGTAAGACATTAAAACCACTAAACATTAAATCTTACTAAGGAATTTGTGTGCCTCCACAAAGATGAAACCTCCCATAGCACGGGCATCATCTCGAAGCACCTACGAAAGACCGTACAATTCCTTACCCACTCTGTGCTCTGAGCTGCCTGGAGATGGCAAGAATAAAATACAAATTGACGTCGTCATTGTGAACGTGTTATAACGATGGGACCAGAGGGTTTAGTCAGATAAACTTAAATTCATTAAGGAATGACCATTATACATGCTCTGTGGGAAACAGTTCCTCCTGAGCGGTATTTGCTAAGCAAAGGAAAATCCCAGAGAACATTTATTACTAATTTCAGAGGATTATTAATCCAAAGATTTAGCTTTAATTTTCGTTAATAATTCTTAATATTCATAAATTAAATGCTTCTGTCTTTAACCTCTTTGGAGAACTATATTGCAAATACGTGTAAATACTTATGAAGTTTCCATTATCATGACTACGCCTGCATGGTAAGGTGACGTGGTATCCTGATGAAAAAACGGAGGAAGGTCTAACATATCTTGACATAGATAATGTGAATATCTGGCTATCGTTTTATTTAAACTAAGATTAACTTGTAAAGTTGGATTTTCCTTTTAAATATCATGAAGTAATTAACTGTATATAGGTAACTGTAATTAATAATAATTGACATCTCTACATCCCATGAGGGAAGAGGGACTCTCCATTTTCCTTTCAGTTCCTCAAGATCGTTTGAGCCGCATTTTGTAAAAAGTAGCACCAAGGACGCTTGGAAAGGCCCAGGTACACAGACCAAGAATTCAAGCCCGTCGTCATCTGTTATTCCAACTCTATCTAGCTAAGTAACATTTATGACTGGTCAAATCGGGAGGACTAGCTAGGATATAAGGAGATAAAGACTGGTGAGTTAGGGTATTAATAATACCCTGATTTCCTAAGAGACTTCTATTATTTAAATTTAATATTTGTTGTTATACTAACACTCATCAGAAATGAGTGCAAATATTTCCGACATTTTGGTACCCACAGTGAGGAATACAGATGTGTGCTGAGGCGTTAAACGAGTTCAAGGTCGGGTTTGTGGGACACAGTTTACTTCCGCGTAATTATGAAGATAGGGAGACAGGTCATTACCCAGGTACTGAAGGCTCTAATTGAGTTACCCATACCTAAACATGATTTTGATTCCTTGCAAAAATTTCGGATTCCAGTGAGTTGTAATTTAAAAGCTTTAGGTGGTTACGAAGATGAAAAAGCAGCAGCAGATTGTGTGCTTTCTAGAATTGTATCCTTAAACCTGCTACCTAGAACCAAGGATGCCTTGTATGGTAGGTACCGGAGGGATCATTATTTTTCCCCTGTGAGGGGATTGAGGAGGGCTTAGTGCAACTCTGTAAACAATTGTAAGGAACAGTAAGGCCTGCTGATATTAAACAGAAGACTTAAATAAGGAAAAAAACTACTAACCAACTGGCTGAGAAACCTAAGTCAGGGACAGATAGGCCTGTAACTAAAGACGAGTTTGGCACTTTTCTTAGCTCCTTAATATCTGGGGAGAATGTATTAGAGACAAGGAATGGACAAGCTGATGAAAATAAGGAGGTAAAAACTTCCATGGTAAAGGACAAGAAAGTTTGTGCGTTTTGTAATGAAAAACGTTCCAGTGTATCCTGTCAGAGTTATCCTGATTAGGAAACGCTTCTCGAATAATGAAGCTGAAGAAATTGTGATGTTTTATGGTTTGCATGAATTCAGGACACATTTCCACGGAGTGTAAAAGAAAGTTAAAGATAAATCTTTGTTTCAAGTGCAGAAGAGATACTTATCGCAGTGCTTTGTGCCAAAGGATGGTCAAGTATGAGGTTCCTAAAACTGCAGGTGTCAATATGACGGTTGCGAAAGCAAATACCTCAGTATGAATGCAAGCTGCAGTTCCCATAACTGCAGATATGAAAGTAATGATAGAAAATCGAAGTATATCAGCATGTGCTCTTTTTGATACGGTTGCACAAAAAACCTTGATTTCTGCAAACATTGTGGAGATATTAAGGTTTCCTATTATCGGCAAAGTAAATCTAACCATTACAGGATTCTTAACTACAAAGGAAGCACAATCCTTTGATTAGTTAGACCATTAATACAACTTGGCAGATATAAATGCTGTATAACAGAAGCTGTACTGGATAAGATGGAAGCAAGTGTATATATATATATATATATATATATATATATATATATATATATATATATATATATATACAGAGAGAGAGAGAGAGGGGGGGGGGCTTGTTCTGAGGGAACCGCAGCTTATACAGGAAAAGCAATACCAGTGTTGCAACGAACAGCATATTTATTATGGCCAGACGTTTCGACATATTCATCTATGTCATCTTCAGTGGATCTAAAAAGATGAAGAAAGACCTGTAAGGTATTTAAAATCCTAAAAGAACTATATGAGCATGAGCTCATTGTACGTACATAAAAGAGAAAACGTAGTGTTAAATTATAGGGAGGACTTAACTGCGCAATATATTCAGAGGGACAGCAGACAGACAATTGTTTAGGGCGGGTTTTTGTTTATAAATATGAATGGATTGTAGTATTCCTAGATTCAAACTGGTATTAGAATCCATTCATATTTATAAACGAAAACCGCCCTAAACAATTGTCAGTCTGCTGTCCCTCTGAATATATTGTGCAGTTAATTCCCCCCTATAATTTAACACTACGTTTTCTCTTTTATGTATGTACAATGAGCTCATGCTCATATAGTTCTTTTAGGATTTTAAATACCTTACAGGTCTTTCTTCATCTTTTTAGATCCACTGAAGATGATATAGATGAATATGTCGAAACGTCTGGACATAAATATGCTGTTCGTTGCAACACTGGTATTGCTTTTCCTGTATATATATATATATATATATATATATATATATATATATATATATATATATATATATATATATATATATATATATATATATATATATATAAGAACCGAAAGACACCTCTGATCATCTACAGAGGTCAGGGATAAGGTTGGCAAATCAGGATGTGAAATACAGTGGGACCCATAAAACTGATCATCAGGTCAGATTACTGTGAAAGATTCCTTCATTGAACTTTCAAGAAGAATAAAGTACTAAAATGCCCGCCGCCGGACCACCCACCCCGCCATCCCCCACCCCACCACCGGGCCACTGCCACACCACCACCCCAGGCAGATACAACGGGGGGGCTAGTGACCCAGGGCAAAAGGGTCACCTGTCCACTACTGACCTGTGCCCCTCTTCCCCGCAACTGCCCCGACACCAGGTGAACAAAGATCGGCAACGACCTTGCAGGCGGGACAACCATCGTCAGCAGTAGGGTGGGACTGAACAGGTTTCAGTCCCAAGTAACGTTTTGGCGACGGCCATAGTTACCCCCTCAAGGGCAGGAGGCCCAGCAGTGTGCACAGAGGTGTCAGTGCCCTCAGCCACTTCCAGGGCAAGAGGACCCTTAGTGAGCACAGAGGTGTCAGTGCTCTCAGCCACGTCCAGGGCAGGAGGCCCAGTAGTGTGCACAGAGGTGTCAGTGCCCTCAGCCACGTCCAGGGCAGGAGGCCCAGTAGTGTGCACAGAGGTGTCAGTGCCCTCAGCCACTTCCAGGGTAAGAGGCCCTTTAGTGAGCACAGTGGCATCAGTACCCTCAGCCACGTCCAGGGCAGGAGGCCCTTTAGTGAGCACCGAGGTGTTAGTGCCCTCAGCCACTCCAAGGGCAGGAGGCCCTAGCAGACAGCTAAAAGTGGGTCCCAGGGTAAAAAGACCTGGAGCAACTGCTGTGACAGACCCAGGAGAGAGTCGCCTCTGTGCTTCCCTCCCGGTATGTAGGAGAGGACACGGTCTCCGTGTATACTCAGCCTACCGCGTTCCCCTGTGGGAACTGGTCGGCACCACCCGGGAGTGTTGCCCCGGAGGTGTCGCCAGAGTGGAGGTAAAGTCCGAGACCGGACCTGCCTCCCACTCCTGGGAAGTCTCTGTCCTTCGCAGGCACCAGCAGGAGACGAGGCCACAGTCCAACCCTGACGGCGTGTCCCCTGGGAGACGACCGCACCCACAGGACCCCCATGCAAGCCCAGCAGACTACAGGCGAGGGCAACCCCGACTCCCTCACCCCGTGGAGCCGCCAACACCAGGCCCGCCTCCTCCAGCTGTTTGGCCCCAGTCCTGAGGGCCACCTCTCAGGTCGAGGCCCCTAGACAGGAGAGCCTCCCTGCACCCCACCAATTAGACCCTGAGGTAAGGGCCTCCCTTCAGGTCGAGGCCCCCAGACAGGAGGGCCTCCCTGCACCTCACCAACGGCCCGGACCCGGGCAGTGACTCCCCTGCGGGTAGTGTGTTGCCCATTACAGGCAGAGTCCCCCTGAGGTCCTCCCCTCATGCCCGACGACAGAGTGAGACAGCCCAGGAAACACGGGTAAATCAGTGACGCCCCTTATACTGAAAATAAGCCAGGGGAAGAGGAACAGTGAACGGTGACAGAGTGTGATCAATGCAAAACCAGTGACTATTGTTATTCACCCAAAAGAATTACATACCCAGCAGAGTAGAAAATACTTAATCATAGAAAGTAGAGTAGCCTAATTGCACCTGCCCAGAATAAAAGAACTTCCTGTAATAGTGAATGACGGTCAGGGTGCGAGGGAAAATCAAAAGCCTGTGTAAAGTGTCGCCGCGACCAGGTAACTATGTCGAGTGTCGTGATCCGCACCCTGTCTTCATTATAGTAATATTCCCCCCCCCACGGACTCTTAACCTTGTTTATTCCCCTTGTTATCAAGTTCATATATGTTTTGGGTTTAAATGAAATACGGGTATCTCCATATATATAACTAAAGACATTGGTATACATGCATCATATCGTGTGTTAAGTGCAACTGTATTTTGTGCTATCATAGTCTAACTCTCTGTCCCTGTATCCTTTATCTTAAATATGTGTTTTTTTTTTTTTTTTTTTTTTTTTAATAACTCCCCGTAGTTTCGAAGATGTGTTTGGAAATTGCAATTATGGCGGGAAACCAAAAACACCTCCAGCGATGAGGACCTTAATGTGGTGGACCACACACACACACACACACACACACCATATTGCCATTGGCTACACCATACGCCTTCGTCATATTCCCATTGACTGTCAGTCCATTGGACTTCATTGCCTCTTCCCTCCACAGAATCTCATACAGATCCCTAATGCATGCCAACATTCGCTGAGGATTCATAACTCAGGACATTCATGGCCGTGCGATCTTCTCATAAATACACTAACACCACTTATCAACACTCTTGTTTCTCATTGTCCACTGTACCTTTCTACGCACCCTGTTTGAAGCTTTCGCAATATTAGTAAAAACAGAGTAAGTCTCGTATTATAGAAATATTTTCTTGGAGAAAAAATGTACAAAACACATTCTAGCATTGCAGGTATGAAAAGGGAACGCCCAGCAAGAGAGAGAGAGAGAGAGGTGTAAGCCTGACAAAGCCACGGGAGGGAGGGGAGATAAGGAAGATGGTAGGACAGATGTAAGGTACAGACGGTGGACCAGAAGACAGTGGCAGTAAACAGTGGTATGGTGTTGGTTTGGCTGTAAGATGTATCACTCTGTATCATATTGTAACGGTTTTAGAATTAAGGGAATAGATGTGTTAAGGTATACTGCCTAGTTTTTATGTCCTGTTCTTTTGTTGGTGCTTTACTTCCGGTCCGGAAAGAGGACCCCGCTCAGTCACTAGTGTTTTTAGGATGAGGAGTCGACCTAAAAACACTCAGCATAACCCTGGTGGCAAGCGGTGGTTCTGGATCCGAGTAAAAGCACGGAGGAACGAAAAAGGGAAACTTGCACAATGGCAGCCAAACTTCACATTCAATTGCCGAAATTCAACCCGGACCAATGTAACATTGATGAGTACTTGGATATGGTTAAACAACTCTTAGACATATGGTTCGATTTGGACAAAGAAAACATTGCAGTCACATTACCTAACCTGGGTAAAATAATCGCCACTGTCATTCCAAAAATCGTCCCGAGACTAAAATGGGATCAATCGAAACAAATTGTGAAACAGGCAGTGACGCCATCTCTGGGCACAGTTGTAGCCTTATCGCAACTAGACGCCCTCACATACGACGGAAGCCTCGATGACACCTTCATTCAGGCTAGGCAACTCGTCACCGCTGCGTACATGGGCACTGACGCAAAAACCCGGGAACAACTCATATTTCACAAACTCCTCAGGACCCTCCCCGGTTTCATTAAAGACCACTTCATAATACATGAACCGACGGGAGACTTGGATAAGGAAATCAACTTAATAAGGCGCCTTCTAGCCGTCCACTCCTCCCCCAAACTCATCGGCGACATCAAGCAATTCCCCACGGATCTCATCCCCGTAAATCCATGGGAATTTTCTCCTTGCTGCCCTGAGTGCCCAATCCACGACATTCGTGAACAGCTAAAAGCTGCCCGGCGCAGAAAAACAACGCAAGAGCATCTACAAGCCTCCCCACCATATGCCGATTTCCCCAAGCCTCAAAGCAGGAAAGCAAGACGATGAAGGCACAGAAGGCGCCCCCCCACTGCCCCCGCATCCCACCGTAATGACTGGGGCCACCTCACATCTCCCCCAGTCTGCAACAGGGGGAAACGTCATCTTTCCTTTTCCTCTCCTCTCACTATCTCTTCTATTTTGCCCTCCCCTATTCCTACCCCTATTACTAACCTTCCCACCTCACACACCATTCTCCAATACTACCGCCTCCCCCTTTCCTATTTCTCCCCAACACAAAGCCTGCCTCCCCCTTCACAGACCTCCTAGAACCCTTACCTCATCGTCCCCTAACCTACTTCCCAAAACCACCACCTCCTGTCTACTCCCTCCCACCTACCACCCCGCACCACCCACCACCATCACTTCCCCACCACTCATTTTCCCTGCCAACACAGCCAACTCATTCGCTTTCCCTATCACACCATCCTCCTCCTCACTCTCACCTGCCTCTCTTTCCTCGCTCACCTCCCCCACCCCACCCTCAACCTCACCATACCCACAAACCCCTTCCCCCACTTCACCCTTACCTGACCCACCACCACCTTCCTCTGATTCTGATCCTTCAACAACCTCACCTCCGCCTGCATCTACTCCGGCTACCCTACCTCCTCCAACCTACCACTCCCAATCACAGCCCGCTACGGCCATCAACAACACCGCACCACATCACCCATCACCAACTCCCACCTTCACTGCCGCGGGAACAACCACCACAACTGTACAACCACAACTACCACCACACCCCACCCTCACCCCACCACGCACCGCCCCATGCAACACATCACCCACCAACTCCCCACGTGCCCGAACACCATCACCGCCTACGCCCACCCTCACCACCATGACCACCAGATTACGGTGCCTCTTCCGCCCACCATCTAGATACACCCCCACACCTCCATCTCCCCCCCATCCTGCCCCCCATTCCCCAACACATGCCACCCACACCCCAAACACCACCCCCATTACCCTCCCCCTTCATCAGGCATCGTGGAAACTTCCAGAGATGAAAATTCAAAGTGTGCTATGGCTCCTCCACGACCGCCCACCCATCAGGATCCGGGGGACACACCACCTTCTCCGCCTCCTACGTCAGACCAACCATCCATCCTCCACCCATCTCTCTCTCAACCCCCATTGGGAGCCCAACAACATCTCCCACCACTGGGCAAACCTCCTACAACGCCTCACCCCGGCCCACAAGACGTCCACCTCCACCACCTACCACCTGCAATCACGAGGTCGTGACTTTTTCGACACGGAGGGTGGTAAAATGCCCGCTGCCAGACCACCCAGCCCGCCACCCCCCACCCCACCACTGGGCCATTGCCACACCACCACCCCAGGAAGACACAACGGGGGGGCTAGTGACCCAGGGCAAAAGGGTCACCTGTCCATTACTGACCTGCGCCCCTCTTCCCCGCAACTGCCCCGACACCAGGTGAACAAAGAGGGGCAACGACCTTGTAGGCGGGACAACCATCATCAGCAGTGGGGTGGGACTGAACAGGTTTCAGTCCCAAGTAACGTTTTGGCGACGGCCATAGTTACCCCCTCAAGGGTAGGAGGCCCAGTAGTGTGCACAGAGGTGTCAGTGCCCTCAGCCACTTCCAGGGCAAGAGGCCCCTTAGTGAGCACAGAGGTGTCAGTGCTCTCAGCCACGTCCAGGGCAGGAGGCCCAGTAGTGTGCACAGAGGTGTCAGTGCCCTCAGCCACTTCCAGGGCAAGAGGCCCTTTAGTGAGCACAGAGGTGTCAGTGCCCTCAGCCACGTCCAGGGCAGGAGGCCCAGTAGTGTGCACAGAGGTGTCAGTGCCCTCAGCCACTTCCAGGGAAAGAGGCCCTTTAGTGAGCACAGAGGCATCAGTACCCTCAGCCACGTCCAGGGCAGGAGGCCCTTTAGTGAGCACCGAGGTGTTAGTACCCTCAGCCACTCCAAGGGCAGGAGGTCCTAGCAGACAGCTAAAAGTGGGTCCCAGGGTAAAAAGACCTGGAGCAACTGCTGTGACAGACCCAGGAGAGAGAGTCGCCTCTGTGCTTCCCTCCCGGTATGTAGGAGAGGACACAGTCTCCGTGTATACTCAGCCTACAGCGTTCCCCTGTGGGAACTGGTCGGCACCACCCGGGAGTGTTGCCCCGGAGGTGTCGCCAGAGTGGAGGCAAAGTCCGAGACCAGACCTGCCTCCCACTCCTGGGAAATCTCTGTCCTTCACAGGCACCAGCAGGAGATGAGGCCGCAGTCCAACCCTGACGGCGCGTCCCCTGGCAGACGACCGCACCCCCAGGACCCATAGGCAAGCCCAGCAGACTACAGGCGAGAGCAACCCCGACTCCCTCACCCTGTGGAGCCGCCAACGCCAGGCCCACCTCCTCCAGCTGTTTGGCCCCAGTCCCGAGGGCCACCTCTCAGGTCGAGGCCCCCAGACAGGAGGGCCTCCCTGCACCCCACCAACGAGACCCTGAGATAAGGGCCTCCCTTCAGGTCGAGGCCCCCAGACAGGAAGGCCTCTCTGCACCTCATCGACGGCCCGGACCCGGGCAGTGACTCCCCTGCGGGTAGTGTGTTGCCCATTACAGGCAGAGTCCCCCTGAGGTCCTCCCCTCATGCCCGACGACAGAGTGAGACAGCCCAGGAAACACGGGTAAATCAGTGACGCCCCTTATACCGAAAATAAGCCAGGGGAAGAGGAACAGTGAACGGTGACAGAATGTGATCAATGCAAAACCAGTGACTATTGTTATTCACGCAAAAGAATTACATACCCAGCAGAGTAGAAAATACTTAATCATAGAAAGTAGAGCAATTGCACCTGCCCAGAATAAAAGAACTTCCCGCAATAGTGAATGACGGTCAGAGTGCGCGGGAGAATCAAAAGCCTGTGTAAAGTGTCGTCGCGACCAGGTAACTGTGTCGAGTGTCGTGATCTGCACCCTGTCTTCATTATAGTAATATTCCCCCCCCCACGGACTCTTAACCTTGTTTATTCCCCTTGTTATCAAGTGCATATATGTTTTGGGTTTAAATGAAATATGGGTATCTCCATATATATAACTAAAGACATTGGTATACATGCATCATATCGTGTGTTAAGTGCAACTGTATTTTGTGCTATCAAAGTCTAACTCTGTGTCCCTGTATCCTGTACCTTTAATATCACTCTGTATCATATTGTAACGGTTTTAGACTTAAGGCAATAGATGTGTTACGGTATACTGCCTAGTTTTTATGTCCTGTTCCTTTGTTGGTGCTTTACTTCCGGTCTGGAAAGAGGACCTCGCTCAGTCGTTAGTGTTTTTAGGATGAGGAGTCGACCTAAAAACACTCAGCATAACAAGTACATTTGTTAAAGAGGCCAGGTGGTAACCTTATTATGGGTCAGTTGCCATTCCCAAAGCAAGCCACAGGAGAGGCCAAATTGGTAGATTGTCTTTGTTACCCCCATACAGTGATTGATGGTAGCTAGAATAGGTGCAGAATTAGAACCTACTCAGACAAATTACTTGCTTGATGAAAAAAATTGAACCTGAACACAAATTCTGGGACCTAGATAGTGTAAGGACACACTCTGATGAACCAACCCCTGAAAACAAAATTAATTTGGATTTGTAAAACCAATCGTGGAATTCAGAGTTGGATTACAATGGAAACCAAACCATTCAGAGTTACCAACAAAGTACCAGGCAACTAAGGCTCAGTTAAATTCTCTTCTAAGAACACCTAACAAGATATGATAATATTATAAAAAATCAATTGAAGAATAAGTTTACAGAAAAGGTAGAATTACCTGTTAACCATAAAGATGAACATTATTGACCACATCATAATGTAAGCAAGGATTCAGTAACTACTCACATAAGGATAGTTTTTAATTGTGGTAGTAAAGCGTCCAAAGGATCGGCTAGCTTGAACGATTGCCTATACTGTGGACCTGCACTAACAGAGAAGTTGGGAAATAGGTTCATAAGATTTAGAGAGAAACCTTATGCTTATACAGCAGACATTAGTATGGCTTTTCTCAGGATAAGAATGATAAAAGAGAATAGGAAATGTACAAAACTCCTCTGGCCTCAAGATCCTCAAAATGAGGATAGTCCTCAAGAAACTTACTATTTCCGATCAGTGCCCTTTGGCTCTTGTGCTAGTCCTTTCCTACTATGCAACACATTGAAGTATCGTTTTGAAAATGCCAAATGCCTAGAAATATGGCAGGCTTTCCACATGGACAATTTACAAGGTGTTGCTGATACAGAGACGGAAGCATTGAATGCTTATGAAGTAGCCAGTTGCGAATGTGAGAAGGCAGATTTGCCATTACGGAGCTGGTATACAAATTTAACACTTTTAAGGAATAGAATACAAGAGAACTATCCAAATACTTACATTCTCCAAACTCAAAATATGTTGGTCTTAACTGGGATACAAGGGCTGATGAAATAGTTTTAAGCCAATTAAGTTCTCTGATGCCATTCTCACCAAGAGGTCCTTGTTAAGTCAGGTCTCCATGTTATTTTACCCTTTAGGATTGGTCAGTCCTATAGTTATTAGGGGCAGATGTTTAGTGCAAAAGGCTTGGCGAGAAAAATTGGACTAGGACACTGAATTAGGTGAGACACATGTTGAACAATGGGAAGAGATTAGAGAGGAATTTGAAAAATAATCCAGCTTATGTATTACCAGGCAGATAAGGAGTAACCAGCAGTCACATTTGCATATGTTTTGTGATGTTTCTCAAAAGACATATGGGACAGTAACTTATTGTGCAAAAGGAGATGATAGTAAGATTATGTCTAAAGCCAGAGTTGCACCAATTCAAGGAAGAACCCTACCTCAAATGGAACTGGCTTCCATAAAAGCAGGAACCAAATTGGCCAGGTATTTAACCACTACTCTTGACAGTTTGAGGATATTTACATATGGACTGACAGTGAGATCTGTCTTTACTAGATAGGAAAGGAAGGCAGTAAAATTCTTTTCGGTCGCCATAGAGTGAAGGCTATACTAGAACTGTCTTCCAAATTTAAATTTATGGATGTGTTCTCCAAGCAAAACCCAGCTGATCTGCTCTCGAAAGGCTTGACAGTAAAGTGACTGATCAAAGATGAATTGTGGTTTAAAGGTCCTAAATGGTTACTTACTAAAGAATGGCCTGAGCAGAAACAGTATAGTACTGCTGAGGTTAGTGTTGTAAACCTGGATCAGATGTGATGGACATCAATAGATTTTTATCACTACGACAACTCCTTAACATTACTAAATTAGTTGTAAAAGTTTTGAATAAGAGAACAGGGTTTGAGGAGTTTGATCCCATGGAATATTGGCCGAAAAGGCTTCAAAGAAAATATTACGGAGTGATTTTTGACCTTTTATGCCTAAGCACTACCAGCAGTAATAAGTTGATAAGAGATTTAGGATAATTCTTAGGTGGAAAGGGTCTAATTAGATGTCATGGCAGAATAGTAAAGGCTGATTTGCCTCTCCAACCGAGACATCCTATATTGTTACCCAAGAATGATTAAGCCAATGAGTTAACTCTTCATGGAGGTGTGCCGCAGACTATTGCCTGAGTCCAAGAAAGGTATTGGATCCCTAAGGGTAGACCGTTGTAAAGAAATATATCAAGAATTGCATTATATGTAGGAGGTATGAAAAAACACCATATGACTATCCAGGACCACCTGCCTTACCAGAGGATAGGGTAAATATAAGTCGGCCCTTCAAAGTAACTGGAGTTGATTACACAGGGGCTCTAACTGTTAAGGGTGACGGAACTCCCTATAATATGTATATATGTTTGTTTACTTGCACCTACACAAGGGCAGTTCATCTAGAAATGGTAGATTTAAGTTCAGAGACATTACTGACCGTATTCAGAAGATCTGCAGCTTGAAGGTTTTGTCCTAGTAAACTAAGAAGCGACATTGGAACATCGTTGGAGCATCACCTCTAATAATTTTGTTTAATCCAGTGTTTGGCACTTGGCCTTTGATTGATGCTGCTACTGTGAGTGAGGCAATAGGCAGGATGAAGGTGGGGAAGGCAGCAGGTGTGTCTGGGTTGACTGCCGAAATGTTGAAGGCCTCAGGATATATAGGGGTGAGGTTAGTCACTGACCTGATAAATATGATTGTTTGTGAGTGTGTTGTCCTAGGTGATTGGCTGAAGAGTGTAATTGTAAATATGTATAAAGGGAAGGGTGATGCCCTGGAAAGAGGAAATTAAAGGGGTATAAAACTTTTAGATCAGATAATGAAGGTAATGGAGAGAGTTTTAGAAGGTATGATTAGAGAAAGAGTGAATATAAATGACATGCAGTTTGGGTTTATGCCAGGTAGGGGGACCACTGATGCCATATTCATTGTTCAACAACTTCAGGAAAAATATATTGGTAAGAAAAGGGATCTGTATTTTGTTTTTGTTGATTTGGAAAAGGCTTTGATAGAGTCCCTAGAGAGGTGGTGAAGTGGGCAATGAGAAAGCTTGGCTTGGAGGAGTGGCTGATTAGGGTTGTTATGGCTAGGTATGTGGGTGCTATCACCCAGGTAAGAGTGAATGGAGATCTGAGTGATGAGTTTTCCGTGAACGTTGGTGTGCATGAGGGGCCAGTTTTGAGTCCCATGTTGTTTATCATGGTATTTGAAGCCCTCTCACGTGACTTCAGAAACGGACTTCCGTGGGAGATGTTGTATGCTGATGACTTTGTGTTGATTGCAGAGAACGAACGGGAAGCGGAGGAAAGGTTTAGGAAGTGGAGAGATGGTATGGGGCACAGGGGCTTAAAGGTAAATGCAGATAAAACTAAAGTGATGATATCTAGAGTTGGTGGCTGTACTGTCAAAGACGAGGGAGAGTGGCCATGTGCAGTTTGCCACAAGGGCGTGGGAAGTAATTTCATCCTATGAGGTGTTTGTGATAAGTGGGTGCACGAGAAATGTAGTGGTATCAGAGGTAGACTGCGAGATAATGCTGATTTTATGTGTGCGAGTGTCGGGGAGATTGTCCGGTGTGAAAGGATTGAACTTGCTGGTGAATCTCTTGAAAGTGTGGAAGAGTTTTGTTATTTGGGAGACATGTTGTGTGCTGGAGGTGGCTAGGGTGAGAAGTGGTTGGAAGAAGTTCAGGGAGCTCTTGGTTCTCCTGACATTGAGAGGACTCTTCCTACGTGCTATGGGGTCTTCGTATGCAGCATGTGTTAGGAAAGCAGATACCTTTGCCAGTACCTTTGCCAGAAACTCTACCATAGACGATACCAGCCAGAATGTCCCAGTACTGGGACTTGATTCTCCCGAAATTGCCCTACTTAAAATACAGACAAGACACGTAAAATCCATCCTAGACAATTTACCTACCAACAAAGCTCCAGGCCCAGATGGAATTCCGCCAATTGTTTTGAAAAAGTGTTCCCCTGAACTTGCCTCTGTCCTAGCTAAATTATTCAGACTATGCATACGTACTTCTTTATTCTAAAATTCATGGAAAGAAGCCAATATCCACCCAATTCTGAAGAAAGGAACTTCCTCTGACCCCTCCAATTACAGACCAATAGCTGTCACATCTTCTTTTGGTAAGGTATTTGAAACTTTAATTAATAAGCACATTGTTAAACATCTTGAATCCAACAACTTAATTAGTGATAGACAATATGGTTTTCGCCACAAAAGATCCACTATTGACATACTCAATCTCTTAACTCATACCATCCATCAATCAATTGAACTTTTTGGAGAAACTCATGCAGTAGCTCTTGATATCTCTAAAGCTTTCGACAGAGTATGGCACCGTTCCCTGCTGTCCAAACTCCCTTGCTATGGACTAACGTCTTTTGTTCCTATGATTTCTTCATATCTTAGTGACAGGAAAATAAGAGTAAAAGTAGATGATGTATATTCCAATTTCCACTCAATTAACACCGGCGTGCCGCAGGGATCAGTTCTGGCGCCAACCCTATTTCTGGTTCATATTAAAGATCTCTTATCTGTCACCCACAATCTCATTCACTCATATGCAGATGACTCAACACTACATGGTTCATTCACACTCAGACATCCATTTACAAAGACTAATATCTCTACCTCTCAACTCAGTACAGCCATCTCCATAAAACAAGATCTATCTACAATCAGTGAATGGGGACAAAACAACCTTGTCTCATTTAATGCTAATAAAACTAAATATATACAGTTTACTAATAGACAGATATTGCCAGATTCGTACATTACCTTCAGTGCTACTAATATTCCCATCTCCAAAAGTATTGAAATTCTTGACGTCTCACTTAACAGTGCCCTCAGCTGGACCTCTGATGTCAGATCACTTGCTAAAACCGCCTCAAAGAAACTTGGATTATTGTACAGAGTCCGGAACTTCTTCACCGATAAGCAGTTAGCTATAATTTATGAGTCATGTGCGCTCTCAGCTTGAATATTGCTCACCCTTGTGGAATGGTTGTGGAGAAGTTTCATTAAGACAACTAAACAAAATTCAGAATAAAGCAGTTAGAATCATTAACAACCCTGCCATTACATATAAACTACCTCCCCTGCAAGTAAGAAGGAATGTTGCCTCCCTTGCATTATTTTACAGATGTTTTTTTGGGAAATGCTCAGACGAAGTTGCGTCCATGGTGCCACCTCTCCATGCCTTCCCCCGTGCTACTTGGGCATCTGGTAGCGCTCATGACTGGAATGTCACTCAGCCATATTACAACTTCTGCCTGTCAAAATTCTTTCATTCCCCGAACTGCATCTCTCTTGAACTCGCTTCCCCATAGTTGTTTCCCTCCAAATTTCAACCCACAACTGTTGAAGTCTAACTGTTACAGATATTTTATGAACAGAGGACACCAGTAATCTGGTGTATGGATTACTTTTTTGTACTTATTTGTTTTTCCTTCCACCGTTCTGTTATTTATGAAAAAAAAAAAAAAAAAAAAGGAGTGTAATGCTGTATGGTAGTGAGACCTGGGCAGTAAAGGAAGAGGATATTCGAAATATTCGCAAGCTCAGAGGTACAGAAATGACAATGATTAGGTGGATGTGCAGTGTGTCCCTGCATCCAGGGTCTGGGGGGGATGGGTTTATGATGGAAGAGTTGAGACGTAGGATGGGACTGGAGTGTATTGATGTTGTGATGAGGAGAGGTAGATTGAGATGGTTTGGGCATGTGGAGAGGATGGGGAATGATAATTGGGTGAGAAAGGTGAGAAGTGTTAATACAGAGGGTGGGGTTATGAGGGGTAGACAGAGAAAGACATGGGACGAGGTCATTAAGTGTGACCTCAGGGTTAAGGGACTGAACAGGGAGGCTTCAATAAATCGTGCAGCATGGAGAGCCGCCATTAGGTGACCAATGCCGACGCATACAAGCATGTTGGAGCCTTAACAACGAAACGAATGAATGACCCAAAGGTTAAGTCGACGCTGGGAATCTGAAATTGTACCTGTCAGTTCTTAGCTCCTAGAGCCTCATGACAAAATGGATTCACTGAACGAATGATTGGTATTGTGAAGAACTGCCTTAGGAAAACCTTACACGGAATTAAGACCACTGAAGAGGAGCTGAGAACAGTAATAACTGAAATTGCAGCTAGGATTAATGATAGACCTAACCCATCTGGATGATACCAGTGTATCAACTGAGGCTTTGACACCAGCTAATATGCTGTATGGCAGAAAGTTCCATCTGGTGCCCTGTGTGGTTATCCATGAGGAAGTGGATGATCCCACGATAGATTAACCCTCTCTGGCGCAGGTGATTTGAGTTGTTAGATTGTTTAACAACCTGTAAAGTGCACCATGACAAGAATCAGGTAAAAAAACATACCAAAATATGACACACATCGGCGGGAAACTTGTGTCCTCCTTTGTTTGACACGATGTGCATCATGGTGCGTTGTACAGGATGGTATTTAATTACTTGATTGGAGTCTATGCATGAAAGGGTTAATGAGCTAGGACAACATCTGCATGAGGGATATCATCGTTTGAAAAAAGTATTGGACACTTGGAGCGCAGATTATCTTTGAGCATAAAAGAAAGGTTTTATGGGGCTCAGGCTGCCAGCAATAAGTCAATCACAGACATAGGAGATGTGGTCTTAGTAAAAACAAACCAACCAAGATCCCAGTGGCCATTAGCTAAAGTCATCTCCACACATCCAGATTCGGAGGAGGTGCTGAGACTTGTAAAAATTAAATTTAGGGGACATATGAACATAAAATCCATTGATAAATTGGTGCCCCTTGAGTTAACGGCCACCCCAGAGACTGTGAATGATGGAGAACAATTGAGTCAAGATGCACGATCTGAAAGGGCCGTAGCATAGGGTTCTTGAGATTTGTGGAGAGATCTCATGGTTAGTGGCCACATTACATGATACAGCGTATCATTTTTCGCCCGGCCCCAAAACTGTGGGAAATATTTTCCCCCAAAGCGGTATTTGTGCTCTTTCCCTTTAAAAACAGTTGTCCCTGTTGAAAGCAGGGGAAAATACCAAAGAACGTTTATTACAAATTTTAGCAGTTTATAAACCCAGATATTTATCTCTAGTTCTCGTTAATAATTTTTATTATTAATAAATTAAATGTTCTTGTGTTTAACTTTTGCGGACAACTGTATTGTAAATACGTTTAAATAATTAGGAGGGTTCCATTGTCATGAATACGCCTGCCTGGTAGGATGACGGTATCCTGTAGGGAAAACGGAGGAAGGCCTAACATATCTTGACATAGATAAAGTGAGTATTTGGCTTTCGTTTTATTTAACCTAAGATTAACCTGTTAAGTTGGATTTTCCTTACAAATTTCATGAAGTAATTCACTGTATTTAGGTAAATGTAATTAAATAATATTTGACATCTTTGAATCCTGTGGGGGAAGAGAGACTCGCCATTTTTCATTCTGTTCCTCAAGATCATTTGAACCGCATGTTGTAAAAAGTAGCACCACGGACGCTTGGAAAGGCCCAGGTAAACAGACCGAGAATTCAAGTCCATCTACATCTGGTATTCTGACTCCAAGTAACCTTTATGATTTGGCCAAATCGGGGGGACTAACTAGGATATAAGGAGACAAATACTGGTGAGTTAGGGTATTAATAATACCCTACTTTCGTAAGAGTCTTCTAGTAACATTTATTGTTGTTAGACTAACACTCGTCAGAAAAGAGTGCAAATATTTCTGACATACTTATGTCAATAAAAACGTATTCCCTCAGTTTAGCAAACTTTTTCTTCTTAAAGGCCTTTGAGATGTCTTGGTACTATGTTTAACAAACTGGAAGATAAAGTGGTGAAAAAGACGGAATAGGGAAGAATTTTTGTGTATAATAATAAAAATACAGTTATGAAAAAATTATTTGTGCAACAGAAGGTTAGTAGTTCAGATTTATATGTGAAAAATTTGTAAGAGATTCTAGGGGAATGTTAGGATATAAACCCTGACTTGTTAAAATCTCTTGCAACCGATAGGCATAAACCTGAGACACATTTATCAAACTGGTGCCAAGATCTAAAAGGTAGATAAGGAATTGTCTACATTTGGTTAGACATGACAAATACTGTTCCATTTTCTTAATGCCCCTTGGACAGTAGAGACATAAATTTAAGTCTTTCCCTTCAGATTGGCAGTGGGTCCGCATCTGCTGGTGGCTCAGGTTCCATTGTCGGTGCACAGAACAAAGGTGGTCGACGACCCTGATGTGCCTGGGGGGAAGCGGGTCATCATTTTGACCCCTAAAGTCAAACTGCTCGAAGTTGTTTCAGAGGCTATGAACTTCACGTAGGAGATCTGACATGCAATCAAGTGTTTGTAAGAGTGTATGAGTGTGACTGTGTGTGTGTGTGTGTGTGTGTGTGTGTTAAAATAATGGCATGAATCCATTACTTCTTTCCAACAGAAATGCATAAATATTATAGATGGTTGTACATGAAAACACTCTTATGTCAGAACGTCGAACTGTTTCAGAAACCTTTAACTTCAACAAATATATTTAATGTGTCTTTCATTTTGTGTTCGCATGTGTGTTCTTTATTTACAGTCAGTGTTGATATGGAATCAGATAATTATCATCATCATGATCATTATCATTCAGACCGTAATTCCCACCTAAGAGTTGAGGTGATTTATTTGATTTGATTAATTTATTGGGAAATGACTGCCATGATTAAGTGATTTTGGATAGAGGAATCTGGGGGGCACTTAACCCTGCCAGAAACCCAGGTTATATGGTTACCACCCAGCATAGTAAAAGGTTTCCTGGGTACAGGAAACCATTTGGCTTGTCACTTAGTGTAGAGATCATATGGCACCTCTACATTGAGTGAGTGGATGATGGACGCCCCCACCTACCACACTGACTCTGTCAGATACGATTATGTGAAGCTACAGAACGTGGTGAATGTTTTTGTCGTATCCGATAGAGCCAGGATTCCGGTGGCTTGAATGATGAATGAATAGAAGCGTGACCCATTGGACTGGGCAAATTTGGGCTGTCTGGACATTGCTACTCCCCACCCTGCCCTAGAGTGGGAAAGGAGGTCCGGATGATGATGGTGATGATGATGATTAATATATTACGTTCAAAGGCGACAAACCTATTACAGTGCCATGCGGCCATATGTGAGGTGAATACAGGGGAACTCGTGCCATGCAGGACATGCAGTGTAGCTATAACAAATTAACATCAACCAAAGTGTGGGTGATTCATGAGAATAACATCTAGGTTATCATCTTTCAACAAATGTTTACAAGTGTCCACTAATGTGATTCTGTGTGGTATTAAATCAGAAACAAGTGGACATTTCAGGCAATAATGGTCAAGGGTGTTGGCATTGGGTGCGTCACACAGGTTACAGGAGGAGAAATAAGGTGCATTGCCCACCCTAGCCACCTGCCACACAGGTCAGTAGCCCAGTCTGAGGCGTGCACACACCACGTTATGTTGACGAACCATAAGACCACTGCGACGATATCTATGGGGACGAGAGAGAAAGTGGTAATAATTTTGGACAGATGCACTGTGAGCCCTCTCAGCATTTCTACAGTGGAGAATAGGGGAGCAGCCTGCTCTGTGTATTGTCTGTTTGTAGCAAATGGGGGATGCATTAGTAGCATCCACAGCTGGTGGATCCAGTCTAAGGCAGTCCTTGCAAGGAGGTCAGCGGAGTTGTTGGCTGTGAGACCAATATGAGAGGGAATCCACAGAAGTGCACCACCAGCGAATGATCGCGAGCAGTGGTGAATTGATGGAGCATCTTCATAACGAGGTGTTGACATGCAGGCCTCAGAGAGGAGAGGGCATGGAGGGCCGACTGTGAGTCACAGATGATCAAGCCACTGTTGTTCGTCCGTATTAATAAAGTAACTGCATCCAGGCATCCATGTAGTTTGCAATACGTACAGCTCGACGAGGTTGGGAGTCAACGGCCCAGCCAGCTCCCTTGAGGTGGATCCAGATTTGGGGAAAATACAGCACAGCCAGCACTGCCATCCTCCTGCAGGGAGCCATCAGTGTAGATATGTAGGCCAAGGGGAGGGAAGATGACAGCCTGGCGATGTTCTCCAAAGCTACCTGTTTCTGAAGCTGAGGCAGGTCAGTCTTGGAGTTCGGAGTGTATGAGATAGCAGACACAGGGGTCTGCCAAGGTGGAATGCCATAGTCCACTTCCTCAGCAAGCACCAGCACGTTGATGTTTAGCCATTGGACGTTTAAACAAACAGTATTAGCTAGTGTGTGAAGCAGAGGTCTTGGTGCAATGGGATCAAGGGAAGTCTGAATGATGTGAGAGTAGTGGGGAGAAAGGTGAGGATAATGCAGGCACATAACGCTGAAGTATGTAACCACGGGATATATTCTTTCAACAAGTGGTGGAAGGTTGAGATAATGTTGCATGTTGACAATGCTGGTTGAGCCAGGGTAGCCCAGGATGAGTCTCATTATTGCATTTTGGAACATCTCAAGAGGTTGTAAGGCTGTTCTGGAAAGTTGGCAAAGAGCAGGGGATAGATAATCAACAACTGAATGAATGAGCGCTATGTATACAGTTCATGCTACAGGAATAGACACCCTGGCAGCATAATTAGTGAGCCACTTGAGAGGTTTTAGGCACTGCTGTAGCCAGGTCAGCAGATCCTGAACAATCAGATGTGCACGTTGTCTTGCAGGAATGGAGGGAGAAATATGTACAGGCAACCCCAGTTAAAGGTACTGTGTGCACAGAGGAATAACACAATCCCCGACAGAGAATACAGGCAGTGTTCTTGCTGGACGGGAAGTGAAGGTTCTACTCTCGTTTCTGGAGAGATAATGAGTCTGCATTTGGAAGCTGACTCGTGAAACAAGTGAAGGAAACGTTGTAGATCTGCTGGGGAATTTGAGTGAATGCAGATGTCATCAGCATAGCAAGCAATCGTGGTTCCAAGGATGTCAGGAAGGAGGGTGAGTAGGTGATGTATGAGGATATTAAGCAAAAAAGGACTAAGGACACCACCTTGTGGAATACCAAGCTCAAAATCTTTAGCAGTGCTGTATGCACCTTTAACCCGTTAACTGCGCATGGTGGTTTATTGGAGGTGTCTGTGGTGCGCAGACATAGGGGTAACAATGAAATTTCCCAAAGACCAAATTTTGTCATAGGAATTGAGAGAACCCCTGCCAAAGTATATAGTAACTAAATAATAGCTCAATATTTACCTTGGTAAAGCCATGGATGAACATAGAAGTGTCTGATTCCCTATTGGAGTGTATGGTTTTCATTTTCTTTTTCGGTTTCTGTTTCTGTTTCAGTTTTGAAGGCTCAAACATGCTTGCATGGGTTGGCCTTGGTCACCATGGCACTATATTCAAAATTCACCTCCGCAGCCAGGGCTGTATTGTGCAGTCGCACTCGGAACAGTTCTGGCTGTATAGAGCAGTTAATGGGTAAAAAAGAACACGAGAGAACCTATTAGTCAGGTAACCACGTATCCATCACAGAAGGTATCCCTTAACTCCAAAATCCACCAGCTGGTCAAGGATGATGTCTCTGTTGGCGACATTAAATGCACTGTTTAAATCAATGAAGGCCATTACATTGGTGGGGGATAGGTGGGTGTATAGCTCTATGAGCCAGTGATGTGTCCTTCACTGAGGTAAAAAGCCTTACAGTCGGGGCAAGAGCTCGTCCTGCAGCCTAAACAAGAGTCTTGTGAGAAGGATGCGTTCTAGTACTTTACTGAAGCAGGAGGTGAGGCAAACATGTCGGAATTTATCAGTGCCAGGTTTAGGAATAGGCACGATTGTACTGCAGGTCCAGGCTTGTGGCACGTATCCCAGATGGATGCAAAGGTTGAACAGGTGGAGAAGGGGATTACTAGGAACTTTCAGGAGGACACAGAGGACAGAAAATGTGATGCCATCATCACCTGGAGCCGTTACCCTACCTCTGGCGAGGGCCTGTCACAATTCATTATCAGTTATAGCCACACCATCCTTATCGTCTGTTCTCAGTAAAGCGGCGGTGAGACAGAGTGCACAAAAGTTTTTCTGAGTGGAGAGCACGTCCTGTATGTGTGCAAGAAGGGCGCAAGCCCCTGACTGTGCAGACCAGGCATCTACAAGATCTTGTGCGTACTGTGCTGGACTGTGGTGGAGGACACTAGGGAGTTTCTTCTTAACAACCTTGTTGATAAGGTGCCACATGGAATCAACAGTCATTTGATGGTTGATGCTATCGGTAAGTTTATGCCATGAATCGGTATAAACGAGTGCTGGAGAGCAACTAAATCATCCCTCGACAATCAATACCGATGGAGACTCTTGGGGGAAGGTCATCTTTGAAAGGCAAAACCATCTTCCACTGCCTTCCTCTCTGCCTGAGCAATGCAATTATCCAGTGTCCAGGTGTGGGCATCATGATGGCGCTTAATGTGTGGCCTGCTGACATAATGGGTGTAGAAGTCATGTGTGGAGCTGACAAGTGATGAATACAATTTTTTGGGACAATGAAGGTCGAACGTGGGAAGAAGGTTGGTCATATAGGAGATGTATGTAGGGCAGTACTTGGGTGGGATTGCAATGCGAGTGCATCTATGTACAGGAGAAGGTGTAGCAGGGAGGGAATAATGAAGGCTGAGAGCAATGTGATCAGAGAAGAGAATAGGGATAAATGAACAAATGACCCGGGATGCCACGAGGCAAGATGTAAGGACGTGATCTAGTGTGCCTCCTCGAGAGTGTGTGGCCTCACTGGTGTCCCAGCGGGTGAGCTGATTATGATGAATATACTCAAGAAGGCTAGTCCTGTTATGGTTAACGGTGGCAGAAAGGTCCCCCAAAGCAGGGTGTCGGGCATTATAATCCCCTATGTATATCATGCCATGGATGGTGAGAGCTCGGACAGCAGCTGTATTCAACCTGCTTGGCGCAGAGTACATGTTGCACAACCGAATTGTGCCGCTTCCAATGGTGACCTCAGGAAGCTGGAAGGTTGTCCTGTCATCTACAGAGCTTTGGAGGAAACGGTGTGGGATGAAGGAATGGACGTACGTGACAAGTCCATTCCTAACTCGATGGGTGTAAAAAACATAACCACTGAGAAAGGGTGCCTCTACCCTGAGTAGCACACAACCAACCAAGGATTCCTGAATGAAAATGATATCCGGGTGGCGACTGTATACATATCCTTTGAGTACAGTAAGTTTAGACCAGTTAGTAACACCACAGACATTCCAAGAGATGACATGCAGTTGTGCCATGTTACCGAACTTTGTCATGACATTTGTGGGGGCCAGATAAGGAATTGGTGGTGGCATGAGAGGTGTTACACGGCGTGCCACGAGGGGAAGACTCCCTTGGGGGAGCATTCAGTCGTCCAATGGGAGTGACAGTGGAGTCCAGCTTCTCTGTAAGGGTGGTGACAGTCGTAATGATGATTTGTTGTGATACAACCAGTGAATTTAATGTTGTCTCAGGTATGGCTTGCTTGCTAACCAAGCCATCAATGAGGGCTTCTATTGCATCGAAACGTGCTGTAAGTGAGCTAATCCGAGTCCTGAGTGTGGCAACAGCATTTCAAAGTTCAGTGACTGCAGCTGAGCCCGACAGTGGAGGCAGGGGGAGTGGCAGCGCGGAGTGGTGGTGGTGGTGACGCTAGTGGAGCCCCACCCTTGGCAACAGGGGCAGAGTTAGCCCGGCATCTAGTGCACCCATGCCAAATGTTAACCCCTTCTTGATGACATCAGGGACATTTCCAGTACAAGGTATCTGGAGGTGGTGGGTTGGGTTGCATCGAGGCTGTATCAGAAGCAGGTGGAGGGGGTCGGTGAGGACATGTCCATGAGTCGTGTTGGCCTGAGCACCATGTACACCATTCTGACGCAGAGCAATACTGGGAGATGTGACCAATTCCCCAGCATCGAAAACACCACAGTTGCTCGTCCTTCATCTTGCGAAACTCACAAGATGGGAGGCAGGGAAGGAAGCTGAAGGTGACAATTGGTGGTGGCAGATGAGAAAGGCTGCATTAGACTACCAGCTGGTTGATAGGAGTGCCATTCTGGTGGAAACGTCGGGCTGAGTAGATACCTGGCAGCTCCTTGGCCAAGTTGGGATCTGTGCAGACAGGATAAGGTGTAAGAAGGTAAGTAGGAAACTTATGGGACCTCTCAGGTGAGTCTTGAATTTCCAAAGAAAGGGATAGGAACTCTCCTTTAATTACACTATCTACTATGTCCCTGCGACGTCTGAAGATGTAGACAAAACGGGAAGTGATGGCAAACATCTTGACCTCTGCTTGGTTGCAGTCAAGGTGGAAAGCACGGTTAATCTCAGACAACCATCGAAGTTTGATGTCCACAGTTGGGTTGTCTTTGAATAAAAGCTTGATGTAGTCAGCCCTGGGCACAAACGCTGCAGGCGTAGGGGCAGGAAGCAACGGCGAAACTTGGGGGGATTGAACAAGCTGCGGGAGGCAAGGAGTGTTGGATCCAAGGCCGGTTGCCCTCTGCAGAGGACCAGAAGTCTCCTGCCACTTGGAGGATTTGGCAGAAGGGGATGAAGGCTCATTGTTGCTGTCCAAGGTGTTATGCATGGGGCGCTTGGCAGAAGATGCCTGGCCAAGGAGGTGAGATGCGGCAGGTACAGATAGTGCTGGTTCCGTAGCTGCTTCCCCAGCTAGCGAGACATTGTTACTACTTTATGGTAGCTGTGGCCAGTCACTCTGAGCCATCTTATCCTCATCACTCAGCACCAGGTCAGCTTCAAGTTCCTCGAGGGTGGCAGGGCCCGAGTACTCTATGCTGCACACCTAGGCAGGCTGCAGGGTGAATGAGGCGTCAGCTTCACCAGCACGACAGAACAGATTAATAGTAGCAGGGGAAGTGAAGTGACGCATCCATGATGTAACACAGGTCATACTGTGCATGCGCAGAAACGAGAAAACACGACCAGGGGGGATCCGTCTGCCTTGCTGAATTTTCCCCCCAAACTACAGGCTAAGTACAAACACCAGAAAAACACAACCAACGGTGAAGTAAGCACTAGACGTTTATGTTGCTCCCTGCAATGAAGAAGGGTGGAAAAAACAGGTATATGAGCTGCACACAGCAATGATTTGTTTATGTCCGGGCCTCTGGTGGCGAAATCCTAGTTGAGGTGACATAATATTCAGAAACTATTACACAGAAACCACAAAAGTAGAACTATCAAATAACATGGGTAGTAAAATGAGAAATCACCAATATTTACATATTCAATCCTTTGAATAAAAGAAAATGCTCATATGTTTTTGAATTTTTATTTGTAAACGAGTTTCAGATACACTTGTGAAATAAGGATTCCTGTGACAACCAAACTGAAAATGTGATGCCACACATTTGGCAAGTGTTTCTTCTCACATACTTCCTCCATCCAATTTGACCCTTTGTCAGTTTCTCAGCTTTTTCAGCTTCCATACATTGTGTTCTTGCTTGGACACGTGTGCCGTCTAACACTGGCTGGAACACTGAAACAAACATTATTTCAGCATGCTAGAATCCTGATGCCGAACATGCTTCAAACATGTCCGTAGTAATTTTCTGTTACAAATTTCGTGGCAACAGCTTCAACATGTTCGATGCTGACGTGCAGTCCACACACACACGTGTCAGTGGCAGTGCTTCCATTATATCGGCGTGAGAAATTCTGTTGCTTGCTGCCACTGCCACAATGGTACTTTGTGGACAGAAAGCAAAACGTCCTGTCCTATAATAAGTATGCCTATCATGAACTGGTAGCAGTGGGCACAGACACAGTGTAATCATTGGTGTAATACATGACGATATTGGACCTGTACTGCACAGGTAAGTGACAGTGGGTTATTCAAGAATTTTTCTTTATGGAAGTTCAGCATCTAATGTACGGCGTGGTTAATTTTTATCCAACAGGAAGCTCTGGCTTTTGAAGGAAACGATGAGCCTCTATATACGTCGCTGCATCCTCCCATGATATTCTGTTTTTCTTACTCGTCCACCGAAATTGTCTGATCAAAATATTGATCTTCTTCATGACGTCAGCACGATCCACTCAGTGTGTCACTGATGTCGTTCCATGTGTCTAGTTGCTTACTCTCGTGTTGGTATTCTGAGTCTGTATGATATCAGAACACACGATGTGCCTGAGAAAATACTATTAATCATAACACTTGGTCCCCGGTCCACTTTATGATGTTGAGGCAATCCCCGCTCACCCTCTATGGTACTCAGTTAACTATCTAGCCAGCTACATTCATGCCCAGTGCAGGAAACGTCCATGCCAGGGCTACCAACATGCTTCTAAATGACGTTATGAACATGTCCATGACACTGGTGCTTCGAACATGCATGCAGACTTAATCAAGACAGTGTTTCGTACATGTTCCAAGCACATATGTCAAGCACAGGTATCTGGGACCTTTGTACAAGCACACTTTTAATTGACCCTCTTGGTGTTCGCTCCTCCTTTGCCCAAATCACGTGAGTAAATGGTGAGTGCCCATACCTATCACCTAAGAGGCTACTGTGCAAGGAAACTAGTGTTAAACTCAAAATCATGAACTGCCAGTGTCCTTACTGTCTAACATCGGAGTGCACACACACACACACACACACACACACACACACACACACACACACACACATGCATACGTGCGCATCTCTGCACGGTATATATATATATATATATATATATATATATATATATATATATATATATATATATATATATATTGTTACATAGCCTGTGATTTCATCATCCTTTGTGTAATTTTAACATACAGTGTGCTGCCTGTTTGATCACGAGCGTGTTCTACCTCACTCCCCCCCTTCTACCGTTATAGTAGAGTAAGTCGTTCTTTCTGTTGTACAGAGCGGGATTGTCAACTCTTTGTCCCCATGGCTTCATTTGCGCGTCCTTCTTACAAGTTGTATCAAGCTCTGCCGGCTCCTATATAATGAGCTCAGTCTCTACATTAATTGCCACTTAGATCTACTCCTCATTTTGTTCACATCTCTGTCCTCCCCTGTACAGTTATTGTTGTGAGTGCTCCGGAAGTCTCCAACCATCTAGCAGCTGTGTAATTTGAGTATAACTGTTATGGCATTTTTTCCTTGTACTGTATAGCATAAGGTGTTGATTTGTAGGCCTAGTGAGGTTTTTTTGTAATTTATGTAGGACTCATTTTGTCAGCCAGTTTTAATACTATTTTGTATCTGTAATAATTTATCTTGCATTAACTGAGCATTACCCAGTGTATTTTCATTTTATCAGGGCTGACTTAGGTAAATTTACTCTTGCTAATTTCATGTTAATAGAGGCTATTGCAGTTAACCATATATTTAACCTGTTTTTTTGCCATTACATTATCCTTATGAGTCCTGAATGTTTTGTTGTTAGTTTGAGCATTAAACTTTAACTTGTAATTTTACCTAACTCTTTTGTTTTGAACCTGGAACTTTACGGGACAGTAGTGACTCTTAGTATTCTCACTTAAAGTGTACATTATCTTCCTCTCTTCCGTAACATAAATTTGGCGACCTCTCATCAGGATATTCAGGATATTATCATAAGGATATTGCTTGATATTTGGTGACTGTTACTTATTCATGATGTCTACTATTACTACACTTGATGAAGCCAAAGATTTTTTGTCAAATGTGCAAACAGTGTGTGATGTAGAAAACAGAACAAAGAATGAACTTAAGCTTGTTGCTCAACAATTGGGAATTGCTGTTCGCTCTCATCATTCTAAAGATCAAATTGTTGACATGATTAATGAAAGCTTGTTTAATGTAACTCCTCCAAATGAGCAAACGCAGATTGAATTAGCTAAGTTACAGCTAGCCCTGCAGGAGGCTCGTGTGAAGGAAGCTGAATTTCAAGCACGTGCTAAGGAGGCTGATGTTAAGGAGGCTGAGTTTCACGCACAAGTTGAACTTGCTAGGATTCAGGCAGACCATGAGTATCGCATGAAACAAGGTGGAACTGGATCATCTTGCTCTGATGATTTTGATGTGGCTAAAAATGCTAAACTTGTCCCTCCTTTTAATGAATCTGATTTAACAAAGTATTTTCAGTTGTTTGAGAGGGTAGCTACAGGTTTTAATTGGCCCAGAAAGTATTGGCCAGTACTCCTTCAAACTGTTCTCACCGGTAAAGCTCAAGTAACTTATGCATCTTTGCCTCAGGATCAATGTGATAATTATGATGTAGTTAAGGGTTTGATTCTTAAGGCCTATGAGCTTGTTCCTGAAGCTTATAGAGTAAAATTTAGGACAACTTACAAGCAGGATAAGCAATCCCATGTTGAGTATGCAAAAATCAAAGAAGATCTGTTAGAGCAGTGGTTAAATTCTAAGAATGTGGATTCTGATTTTGGTAAATTTAAGCAGATGATTTTACCGGAGGACTTCAAAAGGTGTATTAGTAAAGATGTAAGCCTATATCTTGATGAGAGAAGAATAGATAATTTGTCTGATGCTGCAGTTTTAGCTGATGAATATGTTCTCACTCACAAGAGATATTCTAGAGAAAAAGGGAAAGCTGAGAGTAAGTACCTTGCCTCTACTCAGAGTACAGGTAACAGGAAAGAGAATAATGATGATGTTTCTCAGGAAGTAAATACCAGCTTCACCTCTAGATTTCAGAAAAGTAAATGTACTTATTGTAGTAAGCTTGGTCATACTACGGAGAAATGTTTCAGGAGACAGCGTCATGTGAACAAAAAGGAGTCTTTAAATATTCAGTCAATTGGTCTAGTGTCCACCCTTGAGAGTTCCCAGAATTCTTTAACTGAGTTAACTGAACCTGCTTTGAGGGGTAAATTAAATTCTCATGAAGGAGCTCCTCTTTTGAGCAGTAACGTGGGTGACACTCTCAAGAGTTCATGTGCTAATTTCCTGTCTGATGGTTTTGTCAGTCCTCTGGACAGTAATGACAGGAAATCAGTTAAAATATATCGTGATACAGGTGCTTGCCAATCCCTTATGCTGACCAGTGTTCTAGGCTCTAATGTTAATTCCTCTGATGAAACTGTAATCTTACAAGGTGTAGGGAATAATTACTTCTCTGTCCCTCTGTGCAGAGTGAATTTAGAGTCTGGTTTTGTTAATGGTTCCGTTATGGTTGGGTTGGTTGAGACACTCCCAATGTCAGGTGTAACTTTATTACTTGGAAATGATATTGGTGGAAGTCAAGTGTGTCCAGCTCCTCAGTTGTCTAGTGAGCCAGTGGCTGCGACCCAGGATTGTGATGTCCCTGATGTGTTCCCTGCATGTGCTGTCACTAGGGCTAAGTCTAAAGTTACTGGTGATTTAGGGGATAATGATGATGATGTTATCCTAGCTGACACTTTTCTTGCTAATTTGGACCACTCACCAGATGAGGCAGCACCCCGTAGTGTTGATAATTTGTCTCGTCAAGAGTTGGTTGAGTTGCAGGTTGCTGACCCTGAGTTGAAAGGTCTAGCTAACTCTGCTTGCAGTGAGGAAGAGTCAGCCGGTGCTTCTACTTGTTATTATATAAAGTCAGGAGTACTTATGAGGAAGTGGAGACCCCCAACAGCATCAGCCGACTGTGAATGGGAGGTTGTACATCAAGTTGTCATCCCTCGTGTTTGTAGGCAGGATATTATTAGAGTGGCTCATGATTTAAGTTTGGCAGGACACCTTGGAGTGAGGAAGACTGTGGCACGCATTTTGAAACACTTCTACTGGCCAGGTATCTTCAGGGATGTTTCCTGGTATTGTAAGTCTTGTCACACCTGTCAAGTTGTGGGGAAGTGTAATCAGACCGAAAAGGTTGCACCTCTGGTTTCCATTCCTCCTTTTGAGGCGCCTTTCACCCGTGTGTTGGTGGATATTGTGGGCCCTCTTCCTAAGACTTCTTCAGGATTTTCTGATGTGTTGACCCTGATTGATATGGCTACTCGTTATCCTGAAGCCATTCCACTTAGAAATATCTCAGTAAAGAACGTGGTTAAGGAAATGCTAGGGTTCTTCACAAAGTTTGGTCTGCCCAGGGAGGTATAGTCAGACCGGGGAAGTAATTTCATGTCGTATGTTTTCAAGCAGTCTCTGAAAGAGTTGGGCATCACCCAGATCACGTCTTCAGCTTACCATCCCCAGACCCAAGGAGCGTTGGAGAGATATCATCAAACACTCAAATCGATGCTCAAGAAATACTCTTTGGAACATCAGAAAGACTGGGATAAAGGTCTTCCATTCGTCGTATTTGCCGCAAGAGAATCTCCAAATGAATCACTGGGCTTCTCACCTTTTGAACTACTGTTTGGCCATGAAGTAAGAGGACCCCTTAAGTTACTCAAGGAATGCTGGCTGTCGGAGGAAGATGACGTCAACCTGCTGGAGTATGTGATGAAGTTCAAAGAACGGCTGTCCACTGTTTTACAGCTGGCGAGAGAGAATTTAGGAGCTGCTCAGGAGCAGATGAAGACTTGGTATGATAAGAAGTCCAGGTTACGCCACTTTCAGCTAGGAGATCAGGTTTTGATTCTGCTACCGGTTCATGGGCAACCTCTTCAAGCCAAGTTTAGTGGTCCTTATTTCGTGGAGAAGAAACTCAGTGATGTCAACTATGTCATCGCCACACCAGATCGTAGAAAGAACAAGCAACTATGTCACATCAACATGCTAAAGTTATATCACAGGCAGGACGAAAATAATCCAGTCTGCACTGTAGCTGTTCCACCCGAGTCTGCAAGTGAAGCTCTCCCATGCAGCATGAGCCTGAGTGATAGTTTGGGGAAGAATCCTGATATCATGAATGATCTCCAGACTAAGCTTTCTCATCTAGCTCCCGAGGAAAGGCATGAGTTTTCGGCATTACTGCAGGAGTACCCGCAAGTGTTCCGTGCTACTCCAGGAAGAACCACTGTGTTGATGCATGATGTCGATGTTGGAGACGCAAAGTCAATTAAATTGCCTCCTTACCGTGTGAACCCAGTGAAAGTTCCTCTCATCCAGAAAGAGCTTGGCTACCTGTTGGACCACAAGATGATTGAGCCCTGTCAGAGCGAGTGGAGTTCTCCTGTCACTCTAGTCCCTAAGCCAGGTGGGTCACAGCGGCTTTGCATCGACTACGGACGTGTTAATCAGATAACCAAAACAGACACTTACCCTCTCCCTTGCGCGGACGATTGCAGACAAGATCGGAAAGGCTAGGTACATAAGTAAGTTTGATTTGTTAAAGGGATACTGGCAAGTACCTATGACTGAACGTGCTAGGGAGATCTCATGTTTTGTAACACTAGGAAAGACTTTTGCATGTTCAGTAATGCCATATGGTATGAAGAATGCACCAGCCACATTTCAGAAGCTCATGAATGTTGTAACAGAGGGTTTGGCAGGGTGTGTTGTTTATATTGATGATGTATTAATCTTCACTGACAACTGGAAAGATCACCTATGCCATGTCAGTAAATTTCTTGAGCGTTTGGTTCATGCTAATCTTGTAGCTAATTTATCAAAGTGTGAGTTTGGTCAAGCTAAAGTTCAGTACCTTGGGTACGTAATTAGTGATGGACATGTTGCACCACCAGCAGCTAAGGTTCAGGTTATAAGTGATCTTCCCAGACCTAAAAGTAGGAAAGAGCTGCAAAGATTTTTGGGAATGGTAGGTTATTACCGGAGATTTGTTCTTAACTTTTCTATTCTTGTATCACCACTTACAGACCTACTGAAAAAGGGAGTTAAATTTGTCTGGACCGATAACTGTGAATCCTTTTTCAACAAACTTAAAGCTATTCTATTAAGTCAGCCAGTGCTCGCTACTCCAAATTTTGCTAAGCCTTTTAAGATGGCTGTTGATGCAAGTGATACAGGAGCTGGGGCTGTTTTGCTGCAAGAGGATGATCAGGGTATTGAACACCCTGTATCTTATTACAGTAAGAAGTTCACTCCACCTCAAAAGAACTACTCAACTATTGAGAAAGAGCTTTTGGCCTTGATTTTGGGTTTACAGCATTTTTCATTTTATTTGTGTTCTGGTTTTGACCCCATAGTCATTTATACCGATCATAACCCACTGAAATTCCTTAGTAAGTTTAAAGATAAAAATCAGAGATTGACAAGATGGAGTCTACTTCTTCAGGAGTATTCATTAGACATACAACATGTCAAGGGGAAAGAAAATGTTTTTGCAGATTGCTTATCTAGACTTTAGACAGATTGTTTTAGAGTAAAAAGAAATTTCCTTTATAAATTTCTTTTTCGTTGTGGGGAGGTGTTACATAGCCTATGATTTCATCATTCTTTGTGTAATTTTAACGTACAGTGTGCTGCCTGTTTGATCACGAGCGTGTTCTACCTCACTCCCCCCCTTCTACCGTTATAGTAGAGTAAGTCGTTCTTTCTGTTGTTCAGAGCGGGATTGTCAACTCTTTGTCTCCATGGCTTCATTTGCACGTCCTTCTTACAAGTTGTATCAAGCTCTGCCGGCCCCTATATAATGAGCTCAGTCTCTACATTAATTGCCACTTAGATCTACTCCTCATTTTGTTCACATCTCTGTCCTCCCCTGTACAGTTATTGTTGTGAGTGCTCCGGAAGTCTCCAACCATCTAGCAGCTGTGCAATTTGAGTATAACTGTTATGGCATTTTTTCCTTGTACTGTATAGCATAAGGTGTTGATTTGTAGGCCTAGTGAGGTTTTTTTGTAATTTATGTAGGATTCATTTTGTCAGGCAGTGTTAATACTATTTTGTATCTGTAATAATTTATCTTGCATTAACTGAGCATTACCCAGTGTATTTTCATTTTATCAGGGCTGACTTAGGTAAATTTACTCTTGCTAATTTCATGCTAATAGAGGCTATTGCAGTTAACCATATATTTAACCTGTTTTTTGCCATTACATTATCCTTATGAGTCCTGAATGTTTTGTTGTTAGTTTGAGCATTAAACTTTAACTTGTAATTTTACCTAACTCTTTTGTTTTGAACCTGGAACTTTACGGGACAGTAGTGACTCTTAGTATTCCTATTAAAGTGTACATTATCTTTCTCTGTTCTGTAACAATATATATATATATATATATATATATATATATATATATATATATATATATATATATATATATATATATATAACCATGATTTTAACCCTACCAGGTTTCTGAGTCAAGCAGATTATGTCTGTGCCAGAGTCAGCCACTCACGCTGACCCTCATCTTCACGGCCCGATATTTTACTTTGATCGCTCTCTGTAAATACACTTTTCATGATAGAATGTTGGTTTTGGTGTCATTTTAAAGCTAAATAGTTGTACTTTATCGTAGTATGTTCAAAAGAGGAGAACAAAGAAAATAAAATGTCAAAATGATGAGTTGAAGTTAGGCGAAAAGCAAAGATTTTAACCCTTGCCGTAGCAAAATATTCGGCAAAAAATAATGAGTAAAGATATGTAAATTT
Source organism: Coenobita brevimanus (assembly GCF_032717465.1). Taxonomy (NCBI): domain Eukaryota; kingdom Metazoa; phylum Arthropoda; class Malacostraca; order Decapoda; family Coenobitidae; genus Coenobita; species Coenobita brevimanus. The sequence goes on from NC_136993.1 coordinate 27,353,081, forward strand.
ACATTAAACCATGCAAAAATACAATAAGTTACCTTTACAGTGATGTATGGATTATGGTAATTTTTGCATTTCATTGTGCACTAAAGCGAAAGGAAAAAGATGCACAATTTTATTTTAATGTTGGCCGCATATTCGGTTCGCGATGTTTTTCTTTGATCGGTCAGTGTAAATACACATTTTACGACAGGATGCTGGTTGTGGTGTTATTTTGAAGCTAAATAGTTGTAATTTATCGTGATATGTTCATAAAAGGAAAACAAGGAAAATAAAAAGTCAAAGTGACGAGTTGAATTTAGGCAAAAAACAAAAAATTTATGCCTTGCTGTAGAAAAATATTCACCAAGAATAAAGTTATAAAGAAACAAAGCCATGAGTCCTACCGGCTGTGCAGTACCGCCACACATAGAGCAACCAAACCGTGACATCATGTTAGAACCTCTTTGTTATGATGCGTTAATGCGACTTATGGTGAATATTTTATAAGTTTCTTAAAATGATGATTAAAAGCGTCATCCGAATCACTGAAGTTGGATTTGAAATGACGATCGAAATAGTCATTTGAAGCTCAAAGGGTTAATGTGGAAGTGGTGTTAGATTCCTTTCTTGTCACTAACTTTGCAGATACGACTATGTGACCCCCTCTGACAAAGCGTGGGGAGTGGAGCAGCCTGACGGGTCCTGGACCGGCATGATTGGAATGTCAATGAGGAAAGTAGGTCCATTTACAGCCTTGTATCATTATGTATTGGATGTGAAGTAAATCATTTATCACCCGTCCCCGCCCCGGAGGGGCTTGGGGACGGGTGTTGTTTTCACTAGGATTGTCTGTTTTTTGCCTGTCTGTCTTTCTGTCTATTGACAACTTTACACGAAAACTACTGGTTCGATATTGACAAGAATTTGAAGGATGATGGGCTATGACCCACTGAGCACCTGATAAAAAATTGGGCCAAACTGGGCAAAGGCCCAGGCTGAAGCCGTCCCCCCCCCAAAAAAAAAAAAAAGGTTTTCGCCATAATTCCTGTCAAATTCGTCATATTGATGTGAACCCCAAACCTAAAGGTGCATCTTTCAAGTCAGCATCCTATAACAAGCCTCATTACATCAGGCAGATCATCGCCAGTTAGCGGTAGGGGGGTCAGTGTCACGTGGTTTGGGCCTAAAATTTCAAATGGGCTTAAAACTTAAATTTTCACCAGATTTACTCCATATTTGATAGGTGAAATCTTTGACTAAATATTCTGTTGTGTTTGTACATAGCACAAAAATGACTCGCGGGGATGGGTTTGCTGTGCCTTGGCACCACTTCTTGTTTTCTTTATATTTTGCCACTTAATCAGTTAACTGAAGATCAGCTTGATTAAACTGTTATTAGAGATGCATATACAGGGTGAAAGATGGATAGACATATAGATCAAAGGACGAGACACAAAACAAACAGTCATGAGACACTGATGTCAAGAAGGGTAGACAGGAAGACATGTGTGATTCTGAAGTACCTGACAGTATTGTATTTTAGATACTCATAAACTCTTCATTTCAGGAAGTGGACATCAGCCTTGGCCTCTTCGACATCACTGTCGCCAGAGCCAAGGTAGTGGACTTCACTTTCCCCGTCGACATCATATGCAGCAGGATGATCGTTGGCCATCGTAAGCCTGAGGTGAATCCCTGGAGCTTCCTACTACCCCTGGATCCTCGTGTTTGGGCAGCTCTTCTTACGGCTTTATTGGGGGTCCTTGCAGTAATGACAATATTTTACTCCTGCCTACAAACCCAGGCTTGTCATTGTACAGGGCTAATGGTGAAGGCATCCAGCTGCGTTCGAGTGCTGTTGCAACAAGGTAAGACCTCCAGCCTGTCCTATATGTTATGGTGGAAGTTGTCACTTTTAGGGTAGTATTGCCATCTTACCACAATGTGTGGTTGTACAGTTATACTGCATTATTGATGAAGGCATATAGTTGCATTCGTTCGGTCCCTTGCAGCAAAGTCTTAACAATATCTCATTACCTGCACTATTGCATCAAGGTATACCACTTTGGCGTCTTAATTATAACATCTCATTCCAAGCATTTTGTTTTGTTTTGATACTACGTGGTGTCAGGGATAAGAATAGTTATCATGAATAATTATAATAACTTACATTCATATGTATGCAGGAGTGAATTATTATTATTAGTAGTAGTATTATATAAAAAAAAAAAACTATTTCTACCACCAAATTACATTACTGAGAATGACAGAAATCCCTCACGAAAACACTCTCGGGATGGCTTCGTAACTAATACAGGGAGCTGTTATCCACACCTTACGGAGTCCTGAGATCAAAATTACTAAGAGACTCGGTAGCCTATGCTGCAAAGTTCCTTAATGAGTTGCAAGCCAGCCTTGATTTATTGTTTCTACTCAGCAGTGAAGCGGGACAAAACTGGTGACAAAATCTGTAGCAAAATATCCAAAAGAAAAAATTCCAATAGCACTTCCGAAGCTGAGATATCATCTGCTTGAATGATAATGACATATCATGTTGGTTTGTCTGATGCCAACTGTTAACGGTTGAACCACATCACAATGAAAATACATAGAAATATTACCATTGTTTTTTATTATGTTCTTTATTTACCATTCATGACAAACCCCAGCACTCTAAGCCAAGTTGTCGCTGAAGGCCATGTGGGAAGGGTATATGAGAGCAAAGAAATATTCTGATGCATATATGGGGCAAAAATAATCCTATTAAGTATGATTACGCAGTAAGGAAAATACGATACCACATGAGAGAACTATCAGAATGAAGTAATAACTCAGTTATACCTTAATCTGGAATAAATTCATGTGTTTATTTCACACATTTTTTTATTTTGTTGATTTTGAAAAGGCTTTTGATAGTGTTTCGAGAGAGACTATGGGGAAGACCATGAGACATTATGGAATACCAGAGGAGTTTGTGAGGTTCATTATGAACATGCATGAGGACACATTTTGTAAAGTGATGGTTGATGGTTGTCTGAGTGATTCATTTGAAGTCAAGTCCGGAGTAATTCAAGGTGGTGTTCTGTCGCCTTTACTATTTATATTGGTCATTGATTACATTATGAAACGCGTTGGAACAGAAACCGGTGCAGGTATACTTTGGGGAGAGAACAGGAAACTTTTGGATTTAGATTATGCAGATGATATAGTTTTGATTTGTGATGGGCCAGAAGAGATGCAGAGAGTGTTGGACTGTTTGGTGAGTGAAGGTCGCAAGGTGGGTTTGGTTATTAATTGTGGAAAAACTGAAATAATCAATATGAATATGGAAAATGCGCAGGAATGTGTAATTAGAGGTATGGTTGTAAAGCAAGTTGATAGGTTTAAATATGTAGGTACTTATTTAGCCAAGGATGGTTCTTTGAACTTTGAATTCGAGGAAAGGTTAAAGAAGGCTAATCAGGCTATGGGAATGCTTAAAAATATTTGGAATAATAACAATTTTTCTGTGCATACAAAAATCAAACTTTATAAGGTAATGGTTAGGAGTATCTTAATTTATGGACACGAGTCTTGGTACAGCACAGTGACTATGGAAAATAAATTCTTGGTGTTTGAAAACAAAGCACTTAGAAGAATATTAGGAGTTTAGTGGTGGGAAAGGATACCAAATAGTAGAATTAGAGAAATAACGGGAGTGCAGCCGGTCGATGAATATGTTAGGTTCTCACGATGGAAGTGGCTAGGACATGTGTATAGGAGACAGGGAATAGTACGAGGTACACCAGGGTGGGTGGCACTTGGTAGGAGAGGTAGAGGAAGGCCAAAAGAGACGTGGGTGAGGACAATGAGACGGGAAGCTGGAGATGAGTGTTGGGGAGATCTTGAGGAGTTGGCACAAGATAGGATGTGGTGGTGTGAGTTCATCGAGGCCCTATGCATCCCCGAGGGTGCCACAGGAAATGATTGATTGATTGATTGTTTATTTCAGATGTCAGCCCTGTCAGGACATGGTGGGTATGGGAGCGTGTGGTGTTGGGTGTGTGGATGCTGACAACTGTGGTGCTGACACGTAGCTATACAGGCAACCTGGTGTCCCTCCTGGCCGTCAGATACATCCCAATGCCCATACAGTCTCTCAGGGACGTGGTTGATAACCCTATTACATTTTTAGTACCGAAGGGAACTAGTCATGCTTACACTATTCAGGTTAGTAATTATCCCATGAACGCTCGCACAGTAGCACATAACGTCACTGGAGATTGATGTATTTCATGTCTCTCTCAGTCAGCGGACCTACTGTGACTAAGGACAGACTCGGACATAATCTGAGGTAAATTGTCTGATCATGTAGGCCTAGATAAACAATGGAAATTTTACATATTCCGTATCAGTAGGTCATGTTCTTGGCAAGCCGTTCCTCAATAGCAGTCATACTGCAGGAGACAATGAGAGGCCATATGAAAGCAATGGGAAAATATTTTATGGTTTATTCTTCCAGTTTAAATATAAAATTACACTGTTGAGTAATTTGTCACTATATGTATAATCTGGGGTAATTGTAGAAAGGCTATATAAATCACACTTCAAGACATTCATCTCGTTACTTCCACATGGTTAAGATTGGTGCTTATGCGACATAAAACACGATCGAGCACTTTACGTTAAAATATGTCCAGTTCTAGCCTAGTATAGATGGGTGCTATAAATACAGCCTTTAAGACAGTCATTTTCCTACTTTCAGACGGCTGAGAGTGGTATTTTTCGCGAAATTAATAATCTGCAGAAGGAAGGTAGATTTCAAACCTTCACTGTCTCTGAGCTGGCGGAGAACCTGAATGTCAAAGTGAGGAGGGGGGACCACACCCTAGTGAGCTTGGAGGACGTGACCAAGTTGATGATAGCACAGGACTTTTCAGTTACAGGTGAGTTAGAGAGAGAGAGAGAGAGAGAGAGAGAGAGAGAGAGAGAGAGAGAGGGGAATAATCCCCCAAGCTAGACCTCATTAGATCATATACCCTGCTAGGGTGACGGGAGAGCGCTACCCCTCCCAGCACGGCAGCCACCCGGACGGGGCATAAACTCTCGACCTCACGGTCTCGAGCCCGACCACCTACCACTGAGCTACCACGCTCCCCAGAGAGAAAGAGAGAGAGAGAGAGAGAGAGTGTGTGTGTGTGTGTGTGTGTGTGTGTGTGTGTGTGTGTGTGTGTGTTCATTATTAATTTGCCCTTACACTAACATGTCTATATTAGGTGATGGGAGTGTCATGTACCTTAGAACACCCACACAGTGAACTAGGGACTCACCTACATTGCATAAAATGGCTCACCAGTATCAAGAACAAACGACAAAAAAGGTCATCTTAACCCTATTGCCATAGAATAAAACATTTGGATTTTCTTTATTTTTAAATTATATTTTGGGAGACGTAAGACAGTTAAAAGGTTGACCTTGACCTGGAAATATAAAAGATAAAGAGAATATGAGAGGTAGGTTCACCGCCCCTGGCTCGCGCAAAGGCTGTGACGTCAAGGATAATAAGAGAGAGAGAGAGAGAGAGAGAATGGGAGCATGAAAGAAAACGATTGTAATGGTATACCAATGTAATCTGGCGATTTATGAATCATTTGTAGGTGTTTGGTGTTGCTATGCTCTCAAGCAGTGATCTCTGCCAATATTTTCAATTGTTTTTCTCATAATCAGGTAGCTTACAGGCACCTGTGATATCGGATCTGTGTCTGTATGACCCTGTATATGACATTCCTATATTCTTCGAAAACAGATAGTTCCTCATGAAGACATATTTTATAATATCTTTAAAACATACCATTAACCTTTTCTTTTTCTTTTTTTTTATGGAAGAAGGAACCAAAGGCCATGAGCCCGCAGTAACAGTTCCCTCCAAGAGAAAAACAAAAATTCAATAGAGAGCCAAATTCAAGATCCGATCATTTTGAGCTGCCTGGACACACTGGAGGGTTAAAGATGATCATAGGCAGCAGGAAATACAGACAGAGGGAGACAGTTCCAGAGCTGACCTGTTGCATAAATGAAAGACTGGGAGTAACGGTTAACTCTTGCATTAGAGAGTTGGACAGAAAAGGGATGAGAGTTTGCTGCCAGACGGGTGCTACGCGCCCGTTGTAGAGGTGGAGGAATGCAAGCAGACAGTTCAGAGGAGCAGTGACCATTAAAGTAGCGATAGAAAAGAGATAAAGATGCAACAGTGTGGCGAAGAGACAGAGGTTGAAGGGAGTCAGTAAGAGGAGGAGAGTTAATGAGACGAAATGCCTTTGACTCCACCCTATTGAGAAGAGCTGTATATGGGGAGCCTCCCCACACATGAGAGTTGTACTCCACACAGGGGCGGATCAAACCCCTGTATAGAGTCAACAATTGTGCAGGGGTAAAGAAAGAGCGGAGTCGGCTTAGCACACCCAATCTCTTGGAAGCAGATTTTACAAGAGATGTAATATGATCTTTCCAAGATAAGTCCCGAGTAAATGAAACCCCAAGCATGTTCAAGGATGATGCAGGATTAAGCTGAATATTATTAAACATTAGTGGGTATACCTGTGGAAGATTTTGTCGGGTTGATAGGTGTAAGAACTGAGTCTTAGATGCATTAATAACAACCATATTTTTACCCCAGTCAGAGATACGAGCCAAGTCAGACATTAGGTGCACTGCATGCAATTTAGGATGCAAATAAAAGTAATCCATATAGGACATAATTATTTATTTTAAATCTCTCTTATCTTTAGAGTTGTATGATTTTTGCGTTTACCTTCTTGGAGTTTTGAGCCTCTCTGTTCAAAATCCTTATCCTAAAATAAACTCTACATTTAATGAAATAGCATACAAACTGTCGGCATTTTCACAGAACATACCCATTTGCGATCGTCACTGAACTCACCCGGCAGTACTATAGAAAACGGAGGCCGGGAAGCTCATGTCACAGGGCAGGTAGGTGAGTGACTGGCCTGACTACCAGGCTGAGACCCTCAGTGTGGATTATCTGTGATGTCATGCACAGACCGAGACACGTTTTTGCTCCACACCCCTTCGGTGTGAAACTACCTCATATTCTCTTTACCTTGGAAATATAATTGTGGTCCTTTGTTACTTACGATTTAGATAACTGACCCAATAATAAAAGAACTGTAGTCAGCATTATTCCGAGACAATGTTTGGTAGTTTCAGCGTCAGTCTGGCTTGTATTTGGTTGACCAAGATGACATTTTTTATTATCCAGTTTTTCGAAAATGTTACATCTTATATCTTAAGACCGCTGACAGATATACCAGAAAGGTCATATAGTGTATTCATGGTACTAATTTTGCCTATATTTAACTATTTTCTTGGTACCAACAGGAAAGTGTGACTTCTATCTAGCACGTGAGAAGTTTTTAAGCTCTATGACTGCCATGGCGGGGCCCAAAGACAGCCCACTCATCAGCGCTGTCAGCCGCAGGTCAGCTATTATACATCACTTTTATTTGCCTGATCTGGTAAGTTACTCCTGAGGTGATTAAGATCATTCGGCTTTAACAAAATTAATATTTATGAAGTTTATTTGGATGAATAGGTTATCAGTTTGCTATTCCGTTTTTACATTAACTTAGCCTAAAATTGCCATCTCTTCATTTTGAATAAGGAATTGTAATTGTTGCTTATCACTAGAATTGTGCTGGTCGTGAAAGAGTAGTTACGTGAACAAAGCTACAAAAGGACGAAAATCTGGGCCAAGTTAAGGTGAAATGTTTATCGTAACATATTCATAATCACGTGTTTCCAGGATCATAACAGTGAGAGAAGCAGGTATGTACGACCACTGGATCAACAGCTACACCCCCAACATGACCACCTGCCTCAACCCACCCACAACCATGGCCGTCAAATCCTCAATAAGTCTCTCCAATATATGGGTAACTTCCTCACTGTGCTTTCGTGAACCATACTTTCTACTCATCCATCCAGCTATCTATCTATTTGTCTTCCAACCATTTATCCATCCACATATCCATCTCTCTCTCTCTCTCTCTCTCTCTCTCTCTCTCTCTCTCTCTGCCTATCTATTCATATATATTAAGTTAACCTGTAATACATGTATTAAATATGTTGCAGTTTGCTAAAAGTATATTCTCTCACATTGCAGGGAACACTGGTGGTTTACGTGGCTGGCCTGGCCATTAGTTTGCACGTGTTCTGCTTCGAGCTCATCTACTCACACCTCCGGTAATGTGTCCGTGATGAAGGATGTGAGGCTGTTGGAGTGGCAGAGTCGAATCAGTCATCCACCGGCGTTTGGGGTTTCATACTGCAAGTTACTGACTAGGTTGTATACTAGATATTTTACAGACAGTTACTAAAGTTGCGAGATCGAGTTTGTAAAAAAAAAAAAAAAAAAATCCAATCTTCAGCTCAAGCGTCATTTTCAATTCATTTTTGCTGTTAATGAAGCTTTTATTGAGAGAAAAAGAGGATCTGGAATTGGACTGGACACATTCTGAAACTCTTCTATGCTGAAGGAAAACATCTAGGAATGGCAAAGGCAAAATAGGAAAGATATCAACGTATTTAGCCAGTTTATATTACATCCTTGCTGCATACAATTTATTCACCTTACAACAAGCTTTAAGAAATAAAGCAGGTTAGATATGACTTTCATTTACCACTTTAACTTCAGCACGTCTCCCCGAAGCTGACTTAAAGGATTTAAAGACTAATGGATGTTGTTTGCAACCTCTATAGTACATGAAATGCTGTATATTCTAAGCCACATAAAGTCATCTAATAATAACAAACATTTAATAAAAGATTCCTTAAGAAAGAAAAGGAGACTTGAGATTTTTTATAAGCCCTTCCATAAGAAAATTGTTTTAAACTTTGAAAAACAGACTCGACAGAGCAAGGATGTTTCTATCTATCTGTCTGTCTATCTATTGTCAGACGCCTAAATCCCGTAAGGGGTGACCACAAACAAATCACCTTCAAGTCTTCCTGTCCTCTGCTAAGCGGCTGTCCTCCCTCAAGCTCATAACCCCCTCTCTCATATATCTCTACACTCCATTCCCCCATCTTATTCCTGATCTCCCCCTGCTCCCAAACCACCTTACTCACATACACTCTTCTAGTGGTTCTCTCATTCTTTATTCTCTCCACATAGGCAAAGGATATAGTAAAAAATACCGGTATGTTACTGTATTTCCTAATAAACCGAAAGTATTTTCCTCTCAAGCAAGGGAAGCCTTTGCTATGTATCATGAAAGCATCTGGAGAGAAAAAGAATTAACTGTGAAAGGTAATCGCATGCTGAAAACTCGAGCACTCCAGTACCCTCACTTGCTTTGCTCTGGCGAAAAGTAAATGTGTACTGTAACTACATTTGTATGTTTTCAGTTATTTTGTATGGTTTCTTGCGTTGATTCATTGTATATAAAATTACTTTTTCACACTAATAAGTACACACACACACACACACACACACACACACACACACACACACACACACACACACACACACACACACACACACACACAAATACGAACATCTGTAATACATTGTACTCGGACTACCAGAGAGGATATTTTACATTAGTCGTTAAGTTATGGAACACAAATATCAAGGCAAATGGTCTTACAAAGATGACTTCTTCAAACAGAAACAGCGACTCCAAACATAAGCCTCTCATCAAACATCATTTTCTTTATAGTCTAGCAAAGATTGAAGCTTTTTGTAAACATTGCAAAACCGAATACACGGTTCGATCCTGCTGATTTCCTAGGTTATTCAATATGTCTTCAAGTCATTCAGTGTTAAGTTAATCATTACACATAAAGGTAATATTACTGAATACATTTTATGGAGTCCAAGTTTGTACAAGGCTTCTTTGAAATAATAAGGAAAGAGTATTTGTGTTGGTGTTCATGGGTCGTGTAGAAAGTGAAGAGGCATCTTGGAACCTCTTCCTAAGCGATTTATTTATTTTTTTTTAATGCAAGAAAGAAGGAACCAAAGGCCAGGGGCCCGGAAACCGTTCCTTCCGAGAAAAAAAAAAAACAATACAAAAGAGAGCCAAATTCAAGATCCGTTCATTTCGAGATGCCTGGACACACTGCGTTTGAAAGATTGGAGATCATAGGAAGTAGGAAATGCAGACGGATGGAGACAGTTCCAGAGATGACCTGTTGCATAAATGAAGGACTGGGAGTAACGGTTAACTCTTGCATTAGAGAGCTGGACAGAAGGGGGATTAGGGTTTGTTGCTAGACGGGTGCTACCCACCTGTCGTAGAGGTGGAGGGATGCAAGCAGACAGTTCAGAGGAGCAGTGACCATTGAAGTAGCGATAGAAAATAGATAAAGATGTAACAGTGCGGTGAAGAGACAGAGGTTGAAGGGAGCCAGTATGAGGAGGAGAGTTAAAGAGACGAAAAGCCTTTGACTCCACCCTATTGAGAAGAGCTGTATGTGGGGAGCCTCCCCGCACATGAGTTGTACTCTAAACAGGGGCGAATAAAACTCGTGTATAAAGTCAACAACTGTGCAGGGGTAAAGAAGGTACAGAGTCGGCTTAGCACTGCTAATTTCTTAGAAGCACATTTGACAAGAGATGCAATATGATCTTTCCACGATAAGTTCCGAGTGAATGAAAGCCCAAGCATGTTCAAGGTTGATGCAGGATTAAGCTGGATATTAATAATCATCAGTGGGTAGTCTTGTAGAAGATTGTGTCAGTTTGATAGGTGTAAAAACTGAGTTTTTGATGCATTAAAAACAAGATTATTTTTACTCCAGTCAGAGATGCGAGCCAAGTCAGACATTAGGTGCGCCATAGCCTCATCCCTTGTTTGCTGAAGTAATTGCTAAGATGGACGTTGCGGGAACCGAATGGAAGGTGAAGGGTGGAATCATCAGCGTACAAGTGGATGGGGTAGATGTACAGTTTAGAAGGTCACTGATGAATAAAAGGAAGAGAGTTGATGATAGGACAGAGCCCTGAGGAACACCACTGTTGATTGATCTAGGAGAAGAACAATGGCCGTCTACAACAGTGGATATAGAACGACCAGAAAAGAAGCTATAGATGAAGGCACATATAGAAGGATAGAAACTGTAAGAGGGCAGTTTGGAAATTAAAAATTTGTCAGACTCGATCGAAAGCCTTTGATATGTCCAGTGCAATGGCAAAGCTTTCGCTAAAGTCCCGAAAGTAGGATGACCAGGAGTCTGAAAGGTAGGTGAGAAGATCACCAGCGGAGCATCCCTGACAGAACCAATACTGACGATCAGAAAGAAGGTTGTGATAGGAAAGATGCTTTAAAATTTTACTGTTAAGAATTGACTCAAAAACTTTTGAAACACAGGATGTTAAAGCAATCGGATGATAGCTAGAGGGTTGGGAATGGTCACCCTTCTTTGGGACTGGCTAAATGATAGTAAACTTACAGGAAGAAGGAAAGGTACAAGTTGACAGAAAAAGGTAAAAGAGTTTACCTAGGCAGGGTGTAAGCACTGAAGCACAGTTCTTGAGGACAACAGGAAAGACTCCATCAAGCTTATATGCCTTGTTAGTATTGAGGCCAGTGATGACAGAAAATACATCAGCTGAAGAAATTTTAATGTCAGCCATGAGGAAGTCTGAGGGGGGAAAGTGATGGAGGAACAGCACTGGCATTGTCTAAGGTGGAACTGGAGGAGAAAGTCTGAGCAAAGAGATATGCTTTATCAGTAGAAGAAATAGCTACAGAGCCATCAGAGTAGAAAAGAGGAGGGAAGGAGGTGGCTCAACCGGTAGAGAGGTGGCGTGCGGTCCTAACGGACCCAGGTTCAAATCCCGGCTGGGGCAGGGAACAGTTTAAGGATTTGAATTTCATTAAATCACGCTTTACTGATCTACCAGAAGTCCCACCGACATGTCGTAAAAATACCCCTGCTAATACCAATACACCAGTCCTGTATGAGACAGCCCTAGCATGTATTCAATATGGATGGTGGGTGTTAGAGCCGAAGTGGTGACATGTAGAGGTGTATGGTATGTAGGAGGACTGCTGGGCCTTGATAGCAGGCTGTGAAGCCTATGCCAAGAGTCGGACACATAAAAAAAATAAAAAAAATAAATAAAGTTGTTACAAAGGTTTTTGGCAAGGTGCCAGATAGAGTGGGAAGAATTCAAGTTGGAGAGTTGAGAGCATTTAGTACGGATGAAATCTGCAGCTCCATACTGCCATAGACGATGTTTCTTTGGAGGGTTCACAGGCTGTACCAGAGTGAGAGGAGAGGTTCAGGTAATAAGGCTGTGATCAGAGGAGCCCAACCAAGAGGAAAGATTAACAGTGTGAACAGAAGGATTAGTTGTAAGGAAGGGGTCAAGTATGTTGGAGCTTTCTCCAGGGTGGTCAGGGATATGGGTAGGGTGCTGTACAAGCTGCTCTGGGTTATTAAACATAGAAATGATGTAGGCTTCTTCACCTGGTGGATCAGTGAAAGGAGAGGAGAGCCAAAGGTGGTGGAGAACATTGAAATCTCCTAGAATGGAGTTTTCAGAAAGACGAGAAATGGATAGAATTTGTTCTATCGTAGAAGTAAGATAGTCGAAGAATTTTTCATAGTCAGTAGAACTAGGAGATAAGTAAACAGTGCTGATATATTTAGTCAGAGAATGATAGGAAGGCCGAAGCCAGAGAGAATAGAATTCAGAAGAATCAAGTTCAGGAAGACAAGAGCAAGATAAATCGTCACGTACATATGCACAACAGCCACCTTTGGTTTTGAAATGAGTATAGAGAAAGTAGGAGGAAACAGACAAGGGTTTGCTCTCAGTTGCCTCAGACAGCTGAGTCTCTGTCAAGAATAAAAGATGAGGTTTAGAGGAGGAGAGATAGTGTTCGACAGAGAGAAAGTTAGAGGAAAGGCCGCGAATGTTGCAGAAATGAAGAAGTGAGTCAGACAGTGTTTCCAGGCATCTCTCTGAGTCGTCACTGGGAGAGGGCGGATGGAGGGGAAATTTATGGTCCCCTCCCCGGGAACTCCGAGGCCTGATTTACCAATGCCATTTTTTTTTTTTTTTTTTTTTTTTGAGAAGGAGGTGCAGTGTGTACTGTGCATATAGTTTGGTGTAGACAGTTAGAGAAACATGTATTGGAGTGCATGCTGGCTTACTCTGTGTGTTACTGAAACACTGAAAAAGTTCAGCAGTGGGGGATGGTCTGGAACTAGTCCCGAGGGCTGATGAAATGGGAGCTCCAGCTCTCCCTCTCATCAGCTTTCCATCCACCTTGGGAGTACTGCCCTGTTCGACTGGTGCTACAGTCTACTTATTACCCCCCCCAAAAAAAAAATCTTCCCTCTGCCGTTTATATCGCTTTCTAAATCAACATGCTTTCCGTCAGTGACGTACAAGATTATGCTGAGCTGTAAGGTGAGGAACAAATCGCTATGAAAATGGAACTACTGAGCCAACAGAGTCCCCTGGGCCCATATTCTCGCCAGGTAAGGAGGCTTCGTAACACCCCTTCCTTAATTATTCATTTTTGGATATGGCTGGTTAATATCCTTTTGTGTGCAGTATATGCAGAGTATGGCGATATTAGAAGCATTTATGTAACACAGAATAGGGCGTTAAAGTGTAATAGGCAAAATAAATTGCTTAGGAAGAGGTGTTAGAAAGATCCCTTACCCAACGAGAATACTGGCCTAGATGACAGTGTTGGTTTCGTAATAAGTTATACTCAGCGATTTGTTCCACATCTTACACCCCATTATCCTCTTGTACGTCACTGACATACAATATACCAATATATAAACGACATAAAAACCACGGAGGGATTTTTTAGAAAAGGTACAATTTTTAGAAAAAGGAAAAATTTTGCAATATACAGTGATCCATTGTTGACTGCTGTGTGGTAGGGGAGTGTGGGTGTGCTGACACAGATAAATAATGAACCTCTGGCTTGTCCTCCTCACTGGCTGCCTGACCTTGCACGGTCTACTGCCTCACCCGTCACTGCCTGACCATCGCCTCTCTGCTGGTAAGTCTTGAGAGTGTGGCGCCGTGCTGGTGTGGTTGACGGTGTTAGTGTGGTGGTGGTGTGGCTGACGGTGTTAGTGTGGTGGTGGTGTGGCTGACGGTGTTAGTGTGGTGATGGTGTGGCTGACGGTGTTAGTGTGGTGGTGGTGTGGCTGACGGTGTTAGTGTGGTGATGGTGTGGCTGACGGTGTTAGTGTGGTGGTGGTGTGGCTGACAGTGTTAGTGTGGTGGTGATGTGGCTGACGGTGTTAGTGTGGTGGTGGTGTGGCTGATGGTGTTAGTGTGATGGTGGTGTGGCTGACGGTGTTAGTATGGTGGTGGTGTGGCTGACGGTGTTAGTGTGGTGGTGGTGTGGCTGACGGTGTTAGTGTGGTGGTGGTGTGGCTGACAGTGTTAGTGTAGTGGTGGTGTGGCTGACGGTGTTATTGTGGTGCTGGTGTGGCTGACGGTGTTAGTGTGGTGATGGTGTGGCCAAGAGAGAAATCATGACACTGCAACAGAGGTGTATGAATATCAGAAAATGGACAAAGAGGCAAAACTAAAACTACGAGCTTCAATGCACCAATGGAGGATCTGTGTCCTTCTTTGACATACTGGCAAAATGATGGACAGGCAAATCCGCAACAGCAAAAGGATCAGCCACAGTCCCACCTGCCCCACATAAGGCAGAAGGGGAGGGAATAAGAAATTTTCGTGAAATATTCCTCATTCAGTTGCACACCTGAGTGAAGGAAGTCCTCGAGCTGATGGAGGAAACATGGCCCTTCCAGTACGAATGTCTGGCCTCTTTAAAACCCAGCACACATAAACTCATGCCTTCTAAAATGCCACCAAATACTGAGTATCCCCATGGTTGTGACGAAACCGAGAGAAACAAAATCATTTGACTCTGACTGCAGAACTGAACTCAGGGGTCCACAAGGAACCAGATCTTTACAAAACTGACCTTTCGCCCATGAAATAGATAACAGGGCCACCGAGCACAACATATCAGTGAAATAAGGGTCAGTGGAGCTTGATTCCATGAATAGTGACCAGTCTGCCCTCTCCTGGCACCAGTGAGGATGATAAGGTTAAGGTCTCCCCTCAGCAGCAGTTAAAAATAATGGGAAATGGTCATTGCCATACAGGTTTGACAACACGCTCCAGTTAAAATGTAAAAAAAAGGCACCCAAGTACAGGGATATATCAACAGCAGTAAAGGACGCAGTCAGTCAATGGAATTATAACACTGGAATTCAAAACACTCAACTCTTCACCCTCCACAAAGGCTAGTAGCATAGCACCATGAGGATTGGACTCACTGTCACCCTACAGTGGAAGATGACCTTGCAAGCCATCTAGAAATGGAAGTGGGTAGGTGTTCCAGATCCACACATTCGAGAGTAGTAGTAGAGGGAAGATAAAGACTATAAAGACAATAAATAGTTTACTAACGACCTAGAAAAACCTAGACAGCAATAGCTTGCAGATGAGTGCAAAGGTCCAGATGAGTGAATGGAATATCACAATGAAGGAGGCAAGTTGCACCTGCATGACGATCTAGGCCTGGAACAGGATCAAAATAAAATTCATAGTAACAAGAAGTACTGGAAGGAACAGAATCACCAACCATGGTCTCCTGGATGAAACGCACATAGGCAAGAATGGTGTAGCAAGATGAGGCAATTCTTCTAGCTATAGTGGAATCCCAGAGGGGAGGCAAGTGCCCTGTCATGATTAGGGATGGGTAGGGATAGTCAACATCACTAGCAGGTCTTCTCTACCATTGATGCATGGGGTGGGTGATGTTAAGTCCACGAGGCCAACAGATGCCAAACCCTACAATGGTAGGCAGGCCGCCAGCATACAAGGTATGTGGCATTGCCAGCCACGCTTCAAGCTCCATCCCCATGTCAAGGTAAGCCTCTCCTCGTAGCATGGGAGAGAAGTTGGAGTGAGAAAGAAGGTATGCACCATGAATAATGGTATTACTAAACTGAGTACAACTTATACCACAACTACACCAACAACGACGACTTCTCCTGCCATACCTGGAACGGTGGCGTCTTCGTCTTGGGTCCACCCCCAGAGGTTGTCGATGTGGAGGAGGACACACAACAACACTGTTTTTTCTACACAGAGAAATGACTCTCTGTCGGTCATTTCTCGAAGACTTATTCTAGCCGGTGACATTGAGAGCAATCCAGGACACATCAACAAATACATATGCCCAACTTGTTCAAAACGCATCACTTCGAGTTGACAGACAGAGTGTTCAGTTCTGTGCAGTTCCTGCAAGAACTGGATCCATTTCACTTGCACAACACTTGCATCCAGAGAACAATACACAAACACCTGGACCTGCTCCTCATGCTCCTTCCTTCCTTCCACTAACCCCCCCACCAACTCCTCTCTTACTCCTTCCTCACCTCCTCAGCCTAACCCACTGATCCTTCCCACACCATCCAATCCCCCAACCCCTCCCATTCTACCCCAATCCAATTCACCCCAACCCTTATCTCTAACACAACCATCACCAACATACGCCGCCTTACCACAAATTTAAACTCAGTTCATTTTTTCCTTCAGTCCATATCCCCTTTGGCTTTTTTCCTCACAGAACCATAAATCTCATCCTCTACTGATATATCCCCATTTTGTTTTCCCGGTTACCATCTACTTACAAACTTCTGTAACAAGGGCAGCACCTGTTGTTACATCCAGTCCCAATATGCAGTTGACACTGTTTTAAACATCACTTCATCCAGTTTTGATTACTCATGATATAAACTATATTTTCAAAATATTACCAAATATATTTGTGTAGTTTATCGCCCCTCCAATGATTCTTCGGAACCCAGTGTATTTGATTCCATATCCACACAGTTGAGTAACCTTAACCTTGCCCTTAGCACCGAAATTACCATTTTGGGTGATTTTAACATACATAATGTTGAATGGTCATTGTATTCTGCCAGAACTGACGACGCTCGTCTACAGTGCGAACTGTTTGCAGAATCGTTTAATCTCACCCAGCTGGTAAAGCAACTAACCAGAATACCTGATAATCCCGACCATAATGCCCATCTCTTGGATTTATTCTTGACAAATAATACAGATCAATACAGGATAGAGGTACTGTCACCACTTGGATCCTCTGACCACAATCTCATCAAAGCCTCATTAGTTAACCCCCCAGCACCTCCCTGTTCTGAACCTGTCAGGGTGACCCGAAGGCACTTTGATAGGGCAAACTGGGATGGATTTAGAAATTATCTTGCTGACATTCCATGGCAGTCTTTCTTCTCAAGTGATCCCAATTCCACCCAGTCCCACATTTGCAACTTAATATTAGCTGGTATGGATTTATTCATACCAAGTCAACAGTTCACTAAAAGATCGAACTCTCCAAAATTGTTTGATGGGAACTGTGCCAAAGCAACAGCCCAAAAGTCATTAGCATATAACTCTTACTTAAAATCAGAAAACATCTGAATCACTCTCTCAATTTAAAATTGCTGGAAATCATGCAAAAGCTGTATTAAATCTAGCTAAATCAAACTTTCTTCAAAAGCAAGCAACAAAACTACTTAACAACCCTAATGACAATAGAATATGGTGGTCAACTCTTAATTCTTTCGATAATAACTTTAACAAGTCATCTTCCATTCCCCCACTAAAATCTTCAGATGGCAACATTACAAATGACCCGCGTGGGAAAGCAGATATTTTGCCAGTACATTTGCCAGAAACTCTACCATAAACGATACCAGCCAGAATGTTCCAGTACTAGAACTTGACTCTCCCGAAATTGCCCCACTTAAAATACAGACAAGATACGTCAAATCCATCCTAGACAATTTACCTACCAACAAAGCTCCAGGCCCAGATGAAATTCCGCCAATTGTTTTGAAAAAGTGTTCCCCTGAACTTGCCTCTCTTCTAGCTAAATTATTCAGACTATGCACACGTACTTCTTTATTCCCAAATTCATGGAAAGAAGCCAATATCCACCCAATTCCGAAGAAAGGAAGTTCCTCTGACCCCTCTGATTACAGACCAATAGCTGTCACATCTTCCCTTGTTAAGGTATTTGAAACTTTAATTAATAAGCACATTGTTAAACATCTTGAATCCAACAACTTAATTAGTGAGAAACAATACGGTTTTCGCCACGAAAGATCGACCATTGACATACTCAATCTCCTGACTCATACCATCCATCAATCAATTGATCTAAATGGAGAAACTCATGCAGAAGCTCTTGATATTTCTAAAGTTTTCGATTGAGTATGGCACTGTTTCCTGCTGTCCAAACTCCTTTGCTATGGACTAACGTCTTTTGTTCCTTTGATCTCTTCATATCTTAGTGACAGGAAAATAAGAGTAAAAGTAGATGATGTATATTCCACTTTCCACTCAATTAACGCTGGCGTGCTGCAGGAGTCAGTTCTGGCGCCAACCCTATTCCTGGTTCATATTAATGACCTCTTATCTGTCACCCACAATCCCATCCATTCATACGCAGATGACTCAACACTACATAGTTCATTCACTCTCAGACACCCATGTACAAAGTCTAATATCTCTATCTCTCAACTCAGTACAGCCATCTCCATACATCAAGACCTATCTACGATCAATGAATGGGGACAAAACAACCTTGCCTCTTTTAATGCTAATAAAACTAAATATATACTGTTTACTAATAGACAGATATTGCCAGATTCGTACATTACCTTCAGTGCTACTAATATTCCCATCTCCAAAAGTATTGAAATTCTTGGCGTCTCACTTATCAATGCCCTCAGCTGGACCTCTCATGTTAGATCACTTGCTAAAATCGCCTCAAAGAAACGTGGATTATTGTACAGAGTCCGTAACTTCTTCGCTGATGAGCAGTTGGCTATAATTTATAAGTCATGCGTGCTCTCAGCTTGAATATTGCTCACCCTTGTGGAATGGATGTGGAGAGGTTGCATTAAAACAAATAGATAAAATTCAGAACAAAGCTGTTAGAATTATTAACAACCCTGCCATTACAAATAAACTACCTTCCCTGGAAGTAAGAAAGAATGTTGCCTCCCTTGCATTATTTTACAGATGCTTTTTTGGCAAATGCTCAGACGATGTTGCGTCCATGGTGCCACCTCTCCATGCCTTCCCTCGTGCTACTTGGGCATCTGGTAGCGCTCATGACTGGAATGTCACTCAGCCATATTGCAGAACTTCTGCCTATCAGAATTCTTTCATTCGCCGAACTGCATCTCTCTGGAACTAGCTTCCTCAGAGTTGTTTTCCTCCAAATTTCAACCCACAGCTCTTCAAGTCTAACTGTTACAGATATTTTATGAACAGAGAACACCAGTAATCAGGTGTATGGATTATTTTTTAAATTCATTTGTTTTTCCTTCCTCCGTTCTGTTATTAAAAAAAAAAAAAAAAAAAATTCTATCCCTTCTTCTCCACCCACCCACCCTGTGCTGCAGCTCCCAACAGACATCAAACACACATTAACATTCTTCAAATAAACATTGATGGCATAAACACCAAAAAACAAGAACTCACACAATTCATCAAACAACAAATCATACACATTGCCATCTTACAAGGAATAAAACTATGCAGAATACAACCTACACCTACATTTTTGCCACCATCAACAAGACAGGGCCGACGACAGTGGTGGCGGACTCATCACCCTGTTACACTAATCCATCAGCTTCTCAGATACAAGTGTACATACAAAATCATGCCCCCCACATGACACCAGCACAGAAATAAAATCAATTAAAATACGCACTGGCAACAAATCAAACATAACAGTCGCCAATACATTCGTTCCCCCCCAGTCATCCCCCACAGTACCACACAATTATTCTCTTCAAATACAGCACACCACTAACATACCCAACATCGTCCTGTGTGGGGATTTCAACACCAAGGCGTCGGCCTTGCATGCCAGCAACAGAGACTGGTACTACAATCCCACACAGATAATCTTTTCATCCTCAACAATCTCCATCAACAAACCCATATCGAACACCAAGCCCTCATCCTCCCATCATCCCCAGATATCACCTTTTGCTCCCCAAACCTCGCCCCCACAAGACCCTGGAGAGTGGTCAAAACCCTCCTGATCATCATCATTACCAAAACCAGGATCACCCCAGCTGGCCACAGATACATATACACTACTTATAAGAGAGCCAACTGGGAGGCCTTCACAAGTGAAAAAGAACAACACTTTGAAACATTAAACAGTACACAAATTACAACCATCAACACTGCTGTGCACACTTTCAATACAATTATTCAAAACGGAGACAAATTACACATCCTTAGAGGCAACAGAAAGAGACACAATCCCAACTTCACACCAGAAACTCAAGGCCTCATCAGTCAACGGGACACACTGCAACACTCCCCAACACCCCATACACAAGATACCGTACAACCAATACAAGCTCTGAACACTCAAATAAACAACAAAATATCAGAGCAGCAAACACTAAATTGGAATAACTATCTCCAAACACTTGACCACAAAACAAACACCAGCAAATTCTACAAAACTCTAAACAGCATCACACTCTCCATCACCAACGGTACACAATTACACGCTGCCATCACACCAACAGACATCATACCCTCAAACAAACGACAAGCAAACACTCTCATCAATCACTTTTCACATATCAGTCATTTAAACCCCCATCGCAACGACCGACGTATCATCCGACACAAGAGACAGTTTCTCACAGATCCAGACTTTGCACCCTTTACATACAACCAGACGAAGCACATCATTAACACACTTAATCACTCATCGGCCTGTGACCGAGACAACATAAGCAACATACACTTTAAATATCTTGGACCACAAGACATACAAGCAATCACCAACATATCAAACCACCGCTACTCACACAACATAATTCCCAACATCTGATGCATGGTACTATGGTCACTATTCCCAAACCCAACAAAGACCCCACGTTACCTTCCTCACACCACCCCATCACATTTCTCTGCACCCCTTTCAAAGTAATTGAACTACTAGTAATACAATTAGTAACAGCTCACATCCCTCTAGCCTCATCACAACATGGTTTTAGGCTGCTACACTCCACAAACACTCTTCTTACAGATCTTACACAAAGAGTTTTTGATGGCATCGATTCATAGCTTCCTATGCTGATTACATAACACATGTAGACACCAAAACGCAAACAGAGCTGCATACATCTTCCAACCTTACCTCAACACACTATATGAATGGTTCACCACAAACAGACTCAGTATAGCCCCAGCCAAATCTAGGGGCGTAGCCCAAAAGTTCACAAGGGGGAGGGGGAGGGAGAAAGATGTCTACAGATTCTTGAAAAGGTGGTGGAAAGCGAGCGAAGCGAGCTGGGGGGGTCTGGGGGGGCTCTGTGAGCCCCTCAGGAAAATTTTTGAAAATTAAGTACTTTTAGGGTCTTTCTGAAATCTATGAAGGTATGTATTGGAATATTTAGATGATAACTCATTATAATGAAAATGGCGAAAAATATAGCAAGAAAATGATTTTGGCTGAAAAAGCTTTTTTCAATGATCCTTATGGAATAAAAGACCAATAATGCATCTGGGAGTCTCATCATCTGTGTGTGTGTGTGTGTGTGTGTGTGTGTGTGTGTGTGTGTGTGTGTGTGTGTGTGTGTGTGTATGTGTGTGTAAAATGATTTAATTATTTATTTTTTTCACTAATTAATAATTTCTTAAAGATTTATTATTAATTTTTTTAGCCCCATACGATTTCAAGACCCTCAGGGGGGGGAGGGCGGTCGCCTCCACCGCCCCTCCACTGCGCTACGTCCCTGGCCGAAATCTACAGTGACCTCTCATAAACTGGGCAGCAGAATATAATCACATTCCACACCTCATCATAAACAACACCCCCTTGCCCCCCCCCCCACACACACACACAGTCCTTGGTGTAATGTATATTACATCAATGTTACTTACACAACAGATCACAAACATTAAAAATAAATTAACACCAAGACTCAAAGCTCTAAGGCCACTTGCCCATACAACACTCGGACACAACGAAGAAACCACCACCACAGTATGCGAACAATGTATACGTTCAGTGATGAATTATGCAAGCCCTGCTTGGGCTTCTAACTGCAGTAAAACACACTACAACACCCTACGGACCATACAGACTAAGGCCCTAAAAATAATCACTGCCTGTACAGTTACTACACCTACAGAACACCTACACCAAGAAACCAACGTCCTCAAAGTCAAGGATCATCTAGACACGAGAGGCACACAAATTCTTGCCCAGTCACCACAAACCCATACCATCCACAACACTACATGGCAGCACATCTACACACACCAAGGAACATCAAAACAACACCCAGCACAAGGGAGGCGGTGGCTGAATGGGTAGAGAGGCGGCCTGGAGGCCTGATGGACCCAGGTTCGAATCCCGGCTGGGGCAGGGAACAGTTTAAGGAATTGAATTTCATAAAAGCAGATGACCCGCCGACATGTCATAAAAGTACCCCTGCTAATACCAATACACCAGTCCTGTATGAGACAGCCCTAGCATGTATTCAATATGGACGGTGGGTGTTAGCGCCGAAGTGGTGACATGTAGAGGTGTATGGCATGTAGGAGGACTGCTGAGGCCTTGATAGCAGGCTGTGAAGCCTATGCCCAGAGTCGGACACATAAAAAAAAAAAAAAAACACTTTATGGAAGACTGCATTGCATGCAGTCGCCTGTGCCAACAACACAACATACACTCCTTGAGAGCTCTGTGGGAAAGCCCAGTCTCTGCCATGGCCTTCCTTAGGGACTCAGGGCTGTTCGGCCTTACTGCCTGGGGAACAGCTACTACTACTTCTACTGTATTATTATTATGATTATTACTACTACTACTACTACTACTACTACTACTACTACTACTATTACTACTACTACTACTACTAATTGCTATTATTATTACTACTACTACTGTACCCATACTATGTACACCTAAAACCTATATATATATGTATATGTAACCAGTACCATTGATGAAATCAGCACACTTCTCTAAACTGCTGACTTAAGCTTAGGTTCCCACGCCTGCTGCTCGCTGTGAGTCAGTATGGGGCTAGACATCTCACAGAGCACAGGTATAGAAGTTCTCTCTGGAATAAACCTCCATTATACGTCACCTCAGATCTTTGAAATAAACCTGAGTGGGGAGCATGGGGCTATTGAAACAATTTGGTAGCAGCGGTGTATCGGACCTCATTTCGCCTCTACCGTGATTTAGTGCCACGACGAGAGTGATTCCTACACCTGCTTGTGCATTCTCCACACCTGCTGCACGTCTGCCTTTTGCCTGCCTTGTGTTTGGGACACCTACGCCTTCCATAGTGAACACTTCCTGCAACTTCCCTGACGTGTCGTCACCGACGTACGGGCCACATCGCTTCTCAACAGCTGCTATTCTACTGAAACTCAATAAGGAACTATCAGGTGTCAGCTCTTCCATCCTCATTGTCTTCATAATTTTATGATTACCATCCCGGCTCACCCCACCACACCCCAACCGCCCCTTCTCACCTACACCTTCCGCATTGCTGACCAAGCAGAACCTGCCCCAGCAGCCCCACCCGCACCGCCTGGCAACTGCGGCCACCGGCATCGTGCCCAGGGCACGTGTCTCCACGTCATCGCTGGCCTCCCATTCGTCGCCTGAACTTGTGACGTCATCGCCACCCCACCCCCCGCCACCTTCGCCACCGGGGAGAGGTCTTTCATTCAAGTACCGTCTCAACTTCCCTTCCTCCAAACAAGACTTCCCTTCATTCTCATTGCTTCAGTATTCCTTATATGTACTTGTATAGTTTATGCTAATCAGTTCAAGCCCTGTCTTTCTATAGAGATTACTCTCCGGATTTTCTCTACAGATTGTACTTCATAATACCATTCATCTGTCTTTTATTCACTATCGTGCATCGCTTATATTTACCTTCATTCTCTGCACCACCACCCACCACGCTCACCTCTCACCTCATTTCTTTTCATCTGATTTCCCTTGTTCATTTCGCCCCCATTGTAAATATTTACTCCCATTACTATTGTACATATTTCATATACCCTCATTCTCACATTGTATATAAAAATTTTCATTCTCATTATCATTTACCATTTTCTTTTTTTTCTCTCCTTCACTACATGTCATACTTTGAAAAAACTGAGCTCTCTCCCGTTCGCCAGCGACAAGCAACTGAAAGTGAGCCTGTAACTCCCGATAATGACGATTCAGTGACTCTTCTTCGTAGCAGTTGATCGTACCAAAAATATTCTTCATCCGCCCAGACAACTCCTAAAACTGAACATTCTCATACTACCCTCACCACCATCACCCCTACTACTACTACCACTACTACTTCTTCTGCTCGAGAGGACCCAGATATCTTTCTCCCAGATAAGTTAAATCCAGATATACCTTCATCTTTAAATGACTCCCTAGAACTTCCTTCACCTCCTACTACTTCCACTTCCCAAGTTGTCTCTGATACAACACTTCAGCTCCCAACTCAGCCACCCATAACTACCATTACTTTCACTACCTCTCAGCCTACTACTTCAGTTACTTCCACACTTACCCAACCTCACCCTCTTCCAACCATGGCAAACACCCCACCCCCCTCCACAGTCAACATATTTGGATGATGCTAACCGCCCTAAATTTACCAGCGAAGATAACTCAGTGTCCATTTACGACTTCCTCAGAGAGGTAGAAACGGACATTCGAAACAGACAAATCACAAATGAACCCCTCAAAGTCTCCTATCTTATGGGGAGGCTCCATCAAGGTAGGTCCCCAATAGGTGACATGTAGAGGTGTACGGTACGTAGGAGGACTACTGGGCCTCGAAAGCAGGCTGTGAAGCCCATACCCAGAGTCGATCACATAAAAAAAAGAAAGAAAAAAAAAAAGGAACTGTGATTCGTTCAGGCCATTTTGAGGACTGTCAAGCATTTGATGCCTTGCGTCGTGAATTATCTCAGCTTTGTTGTCAACATTCAAATGCCGCCTCTCTCATAGGTTTTACCAATTTATTATCCCAAATGGAGGAGGATATGAAGGTCCCACTTAAAGATGCAAAATTGTATGAGGCAGCAGCGGCATTGAAAGCCACTAGTTCTAAGATGCGCCAGTTGTTGCGTGGCACCCAGTGGGTCAAAGACGTTCAGGGAACATTTATGATTTCCCTTGATGACTTTGGAGATTTGCTGGGTTATCTGAGATTTATGAATTGGCTTGACCCCACCCAGAAAGAATTAGCATTACAGATAGGATTCAACCCAGGAGACAAAATTCAAAATGTCTCCAAGGCCATTAGCGAACGAACGGGATCCAACATCACTCGTCAGGCCACTAATCGCCCTTCCTTTTCCCAAGTTCTCCACACCTCCGTTGCTTCGTCGGATCACTCACGTTCGCGACCAATTGCAAGAGGACAACCTAACACTAACCGTTCCCTTTCACGCTGTAGATCACCAACTGGCGGTCGTGATCAGTCAAATGTGCGCCGGGGTAGACAAGCCTTGATCGTGTGTTGGCGCTGTGGTCACATCAGACATTGAGCATCCAGTTGCGACCGCGAATACCGACGTCATCCCTCATAGTGTCGCCAGCGTACGCCATCACGAACGTGTCGCCCCAAGTGCAAATATCATAAGACCAGTACGACTCACACTACTGAGGAGTGTCGTTTCCTAAACAGTCGCCAGTTGGGGGAAGGGGAGCTCTCGCACCGGACCCGTATCACGTAACTACAAAAGACCAACTCCCTATCCGCCAGGTAGGGCCTATCACTTCTTCAGGCTTAGTCATTCTAGGGTGGAGTTAAGATGTACAAACCTCGTTTTTCATGGATACGGGGTCTATGGTAAATTTGATATCTGAAAGCTCCTTAAACTGCATTAGGGGACCAGGTAAAAGGGTCGGCATTCTTGAGCCACTGGACATTCGTTTATGTGATGTGGATGGCTCCGAGTTTCGAGTCAAAGGGCGAGTTGTTTTGAAAATACAATTAGATAAAGCTTTGACACCTTTTACAGTGACATTTCATGTTACAAATGACCTCAAATATCCAGCAGATGCCCTTCCAGGCTTACCCACCATGGCAGAATACAACATAGCTCTAATCCCGTCTTCTACTAGTATAGACATTTATGGCTTTCCAGTATATGGCATGGCTTATCCACGTCCTGTCCTTTCCCATATTAACTCAGTCATTCAGTCCCCACTATCTTCACCACTACCCGAGAGTACAGGTGAATGCTCCTCATTCTCTGAGAATAAAGTAATAAATCCACCACTCCCTGGGAGCGTTGAAGTAAATTCACCAACTGCTACTGATACACCCTCTAATCACTCAACAGTAAATCATGATAACCCCTCTAATGACAGCCCTCAAGCCGACTCAGACACGTCTCAGTTACCTACCTCACAAACTTTGAATGATGTTCTAGAACACGCAGAGATGAAGCGTGCAATAACAAATCAGTGCACAACTTTGTTGCCGCATGAGTTTACCAAAGTCTCTGTTCATGTTGTAGGTGCAACAGCTGGAGTGAATGTACTGACATTACCAGAGACGTGTTGTGTGAATGGTTTAGCTTATGAGTCGGCGTTGTGTACTGTGTTGGAGGATAACTTGTGTTACCTGTACTTATTCAATACCAGGAATGCTCCTATCAAACTTAAAAGTGGTATAAAGATTGGAGACTTTCTAGTTTACCCATCGGCCGTAAGGGAGTGCCAGGAGGTACAAATCTCCATATCTACTAAACATGATGATGATGATGTGAACCAATCGGTGTGTATGCCATTAATTCTAAGGGATCTGCTCCAACCTTTTCACCTGACTTACTCTCAAGACTGACTTGTGATGGTTATCCACAACATAAAGATCAATTAGTTAATCTATTGCAATCATATCGAGACGTAGTAGCCTTACCCGGAGAACCTATGGGTAGGACAGACTTAGTGAAGCACAAGATACAACTGGTCCAGGGTACTCAACCGATTTACATACCAGCCTACCAATTGCCTCACAGCTTGAGGAACAAGACTGACGAGATGGTACAACAAATGTTAGATCAGGATATCATTGAACCCTCTGTCAGTCCGTGGAATAGCCCACTTTTCTTAGTTCCAAAGAAAGATGGCCAATTTAGACCAGTAGTGGACAATCGTCGAGTAAATTCAGTTACTGTACCCGATCGCTTTCTATTGCCGGTCCTGAATGATTTACTGGAGTCACTAGGTGAGAACAACGTAGTCTTTACATCACTTGATCTACTCAGTGGCTACTGGCAGGTAGAAATGGAAGAATCATCTCGCCCTATAACAGCTTTTAGTATCCCTTCTGGACATTTTCAGTTCAAGAGACTTCCCTTCGGATTAAGGAATGCCCCTTCTGTATTCTTGCGACTCATCCATTCAGTTTTTTGTGGCATGATGGGCCATTCTCTCTTCGCCTATCTAGATGGTATTATTGTTGTGAGCAAATCCATTCCTGAACATTTTGTTAAACTTCAGCAAGTATTTCAGCGCCTTCAACTGGCTGGTCTGAAGATTAACCTCAGTAAATGTAACTTCCTAAGAAAGAAAATTAAATTCTTAGGGCATGTAGTTAATGCACAAGGGATTCATACTAATGCCGATAAAACTAAGGCAATAATCAACTTCCCGGAACCTACCAGTACAGATGTTGTAAAGAGTTTCCTGGGATTAAGTGGTTATTACCGGCGATTCATAAAAAGTTACAGATCGCCGTTCCTCTGACTCACTTACTAAAGAAAAATGTGCCTTTCGTTTGGACAAACGATCAGTCACAAGCCTTCCAAGCACTGAAAACAGCTCTTGTAAATGCCCCAGTTTTAGCATTTCCTGATTATACACAACCATTTCTTTTGTGCACAGATGCCTCGGGCGCAGGCCTTGGTGCAGTTTTAATGCAATTGGATCAAAGATCAAGGAAGCAGGTAATAGCGTATGCTAGTCGCTCCCTCAACCCTGCCGAACGTAATTATAATGTTACAGATCTCGAAGCTCTGGCAGTGGTCTGGTCCTTGAAACACTTCAGAGATATAGTATATGGTTACCCAGTGCATATCCAAACAGATCATCTACCTCTATGCGATCTGTTCAAAGGACGTAACCTCACAGGTAGGCTAGCTAGATGATCTGTCTTCACCCAGGACTTCAACCCGACTTTTCAGTATGTCCCAGGAAAATCGAATGTGGTCGCGGACGCACTTTCACACAATGTGGCAGCGGCTGTCACATCAGTGCGGCCAAACAACACTGATAACACCCCACTAACACCAGAAGTCGTTCAACATAATCAGCGCAAGGACTCTGTCTGGTCTAAAGTGATTTATTTCCTGGAATCGGGAGATAATTCTACCTTACCTACTCTGCAAGTACCAATTGATGAGTTCATTCTAAAAGACAATATCTTATACAGGAAAACATTTCTAACAGGGAAGGAATTGCCCAATAGGGAAGTCCACCAACTTGTTGTCCCTACTGATCTAATATCTGTGGTACTTCAAATAGTTCATGACACATCTCATGCATCCCATCCAAGTAGAGATCGATGCTTGCGACAGGCACGTCTTGCATACTATTGGCCAACTATGCGTCGAGATATCAATGTACACTGTGACTCTTCTATTTTGTGCCACCGTCACAAAGGATCAACCGGATTACCTGCACCGCTCTTACAATACCCAATTCCGTCACATCCGTGGGAAACTGTCTCTATTGACCTTCTAAAACTTCCGCTTACGGAATCAGGCGCTCAGTATTTATTTGTAGCTGTTGATCATTTCTCTCGCTACTGTGTCCTAGTTCTACTTGCAGATAAGACCGCGAAAAACATAGCATGTGCCTTCATCGACCACGTAATTTGCTCATTTACTACACCCAACACAATAATTACAGATAATGGAACTGAGTTTAACAACAGTCTTTTGGAGGAAATTTGTAAACAGTACACTATCAACAAATGCAATGTTGTCCCTAACCATCTAGCTTCAAATAGCCTCGTAGAGCGACACAACCGAAAGGTTTTGGAGTGTCTCAGACATTTAGGGTTAAATAGTGCCTCCTGGGATGAATGGATACCCCAAGTAGCAGCTTCAATAAATAGTTCCATCAATTCATCCATTGGTGAATCTCCCTTCTTTGTCTTATTTGGGTTCGATAAAGACCTTCCCTATTCCATCCTATCTTCAAAGCTTGATCCCATCTAAAATGTGGAGGAGTACATGAAAGTGAAGATAACGAACTTCCAGAAAATCCATCAGTATGTCACAGCAAATCTGGCCGCATCTCAGGAGGACATGTTGCAACGCCAACATAAGTCTGCCTCACCTATCAGTATCAACATTGGAGATCTAGTCTTTGCTCGTTCCTATACTCGCACCTCCAAATTGGATGACAAATTTACAGGCCCCCACCGTGTCATAAATAAACAAGGTAACAAATTTCAAGTACAAGAATTGTCAACTAAAGATACCAAGTGGGTAAATGCAGATGACCTAAACCGTGCACCTCGAGGCCTGGTGTTGGAAGAGTCCCTTGCACAACCTATCACTACTTCTCCTTCTCCACCTGTTCCTCAGTCTGAACCTTCTTCATCCAATCATTATTGGTCAAAGCTGCACTCCGCACATAAACATCTTCATGATCTCTCTCATTAATTCAAAATTATTTTCTAGGTAAGATGTTAGCGGTCTACCTCAGTGAAGTCACTTAGACTCTGAACAACTTCGCAGACATTCTCAGACAACAGATTTCTAAGATTAATATTGTTTCTCAGCTCGTCTATCTAAAACTTCACCTCGACAATCTCCAACTCTCTATTGACTCTCTCCTCTCTCAAGTTTCAACCTTGGTTCGTATTCTAGTTGATGCTGTTGATGGACGTGTCACTGTGGACTTAGTACTTATTTCTGCTCTTCGCTCTGTATTGAAATGGGCTCACTCTACCTTCGACTTGTCTCCACTACTTTCTTTTTCCTCTCTAGAATTCTACTATCAAGTTCTTGAGGCAACCCTTCTTGCAAACTATGTCATGGTTCATATTCCTCTTCTCTCTGCCATCACCTTTAACCTCTTCCAACTTATTCCCTTTCCTTTCAGGTTTAATAACTCCCTAGTACAAGCATCTGTTCTCTCGGAACATTTCCTCCTATCCCATGATCACCTTTCCATTGCCTTTATCTCCTCAACAGATCTCACCAAATGTTCTTTCCTTACCCCTACGTCACGCCTTTGTGCTGCTTACCTTCTATTTTCCCTAGTAGCGCCGCGACCTGCGAGTCTGCCTTAGTTCTCAACCATTCTGTAAACTCTGCCTGTTCTTTTGCACCGGCTCCAGAACTTCCAGTCCATCACGCTCATCTCAACCACGTCCAGTACTTCTTTTTCACGGTTCCTGTCTCTGTTACCATCATGTGTCCTGATTCTTCTATTCATTCAGTGCTTGCTAATGGTCTCTATAAGACACCTGACTATTGTACAGTCAAATCTGAATCTGTAATCACTTATGCCACTCGTTACCACCAAGCTGTCCGCAATCACACCTATGACATCTTTCAACCACTCAACACGCCTTCCACTCTACCATTTGATAATATCCCTATCACCTCTGCAAACTTGCATGCTAATCTTTCTAAATGAAAGTGACTTCATTATGGACCAGTTTTCTATGGCCTTCAGTCGTTCATGGGTATATCCAACAATTGTGTTTCCCCCAGTGGCCATCTCTTTGATAGGTTTCATTTTTATGATCTGTGCAATGCACTGTTGTGTAAGGAAAAAGGAATGCCACCTTCAAGAAATCAGAATCGCAACAGGAGTTGTACAGCCTCCCCGGGCTGTAGAAGAAGGCAGTGTTTAATGTCCATCCATGGTAACTAAAAGTGCAGAAGCATCCAAATACCATCTATTAAAAGAAAATAAGAAAATAAATATATGTAAGAAATTTGAACAGAAACGTCTTACATTATAATGAAAAGGTGTAACCAAATAAAAAACGAACAGTTCACGAGTAACAGAAAAATGTAGTGGCAGCCAAAATACTGTCCATATTTTCTACTAGTAGCATAACCATATAGAATATATGTGGAATAGTAAATCTAGTGTGAAGTTACTGAACCAAATATGGATTCATACGAGAAAGACAATAGTAGTGTGCATCATATAGTCGGATGGGATCCCTATAAATATAGTGACCTCTACACATATGTGCTCCACAAATGATATATTACCCTTCAGTCTATTCTTTTATTATTGTACCTACGTACTGTGCATTTACATCATATGTCTATACACCCATTGTTATATTATTCCTATGTATTTACATTTTTTTTCTTCTTCTTTCACATGGCCATGTATTGTATATACTATATTCCTGTGCCTTGCTACAATTCCTATGGATTGTTTTTATCCACCAATAATAATTAACCCATTTACTTATATACATACTAAACACCCCCCACACTTTTTTTTTCATAATTATTGAATTTCCACTGCATTCCTACCTTCATTGTGTCAGGAGACACCAATTCCATTTTTACCGAGGGAGTATTGTACCCATACTATGTACACCTAAAACCTATATATATATGTATATGTAACCAGTACCATTGATGAAATCAGCATACTTCTCTAAACTGCTGACTTAAGCTAAGGTTCCCACGCCCGCTGCTCGCTGTGAGTCAGTATGGGGCTAGACATCTCACAGAGCACAGGTAAAGAAGTTCTCTCTGGAATAAACCTCCATTATACATCACCTCAGATCTTTGAAATAAACCTGAGTGGGGAGCACGGGGCTATTGAAATACTACTACTACGACGACGACGACGATGGTGACGACATCATCATCATCATCATCATCATCATCATCATCCAGACTTCATGCTAGGGTGGTGTGAGGCAGGGTTCAGAGAGCTAGAAAACATTATATAATGAGACAGAGTTTAACTGAATTTGCTACACACCCACTCATTTCACTATTCAAGCCCCTGGAAAGCCTCTGATAAACCAGAAGCACTCTATAAACAGCTGCACATTACACAGGTCTACACAAATAGAGTGAAATACATAAACACTTAACGTGCCACCATTAACATCAACATATTGTTTGTTTGTTTGTTTGTTTTTCCATCCACAGGCAGGGCAAGGAAGGATACAGGAAGTGAGGAAAGTTGGGGGGGGGGGGAATAACAGCATGCCTAATGAAATGAGCCTCACATTCATCCAGTTACCATTAAAGTTCCTGAAATTTGACTCCACTTAATGGGTAAGTCTGTCCAGACATGGCTTCACATTTGCCTAACAGAGTCAGTATAAATACGCTGTTATTACTGAGTAAACCCGATCTGTCTGGCCAAGCTGACCAGTTAATCACAGGCAAGCAATGACCCCTGCATCCCCGTCCCGAGCAGTGTTCTCTTGTGGTAGAGGTTGCTCACTACAGCGAAGCGAGGGGAAGTGTGCAGAGATTTGCTTCCTGGGTGGATGCGACCATTGCTTCTTTCCATGCAATGAATTGAGGCACTATAATAAAAGATTTCAAAGCTTAAATGTATTTGGCCCGTCGTTGCTGCTGACAACAACGTAAGTTCAGAACAGTTAACATAAATAAAAACGGATCAAGTGCAGAAAATCATTCCCCAATAGTTTCAGTTCACACTGTGTTACCGCAGCTGGAACATGCAAAATATTTGAAAGGCACATGTTGTAACTGAAAACTGCAGTATTATGGTGCGATAATGGTTTTGTGAATCACGAAATACAAAACTGAATTGATGGACCCAGTATCTACAGCAAAAAAAAAAAAAAAAAAAAAAAACTGTTCCAGCTTTATCAGGTAAAAAATTATCAGCTTCCAAAAAGCATGACAGGCGGGCCGGGCCGGGCCGGACCATCATTGTAGTTTTCAGCCAAACACCAAGAGTAAAATATGCTCGGTCTTAATAAGCCTGAGAAAATGTCAGTTGAGGCTTCGTAGCACATTTTCCTAAGCAATTTATTTTGCATGTTACACCTTGGGCTGGCATTCTTGTCATATTAGGAGGCTTCTTTGTGCTTCTTTCTTTCCGATAAATATTGCATACGAATACAGTAAGTCATTTATGTGGTCTGTGTTCAATGCCGAACGATATAAATAACATACAAGAGATTAAGGTGAACTACATAAAAAAAAAAAAAAAAGGGTACTGAGCAAGTGCTAAAAGTACTCAGCATTAGTCAGAATACGGCATAAACAGCATCAAAGGATGAGGCTTTGGCGCACCTAATGTCTGACTTGGCTCGTAACTCTGACTGGGGTAAAAATTATATTGTTATTTTTATTGCATCAAGACTCAGTTATTGCACCTATCAACCCGACAAAATCTTCCACAGTAGTAACCACTAATGTTTAATAATATCCATCTCAATCCTGATTCAACCTTGAACATGCTTGGGGTTTCATTCACTCAGGACTTATTTGCAAAGATCATATTACATCTGTTGTAAAATCTGCTTCCAAGAGATTAGGTGTGCTAAGCCTACTCCGTACGTTCTTTACCCCTGCACAGTTGTTGACTTTATACACGGGTTTTATTCGCCCCTGTGCAGAGTGCAACTCTCGGGTGTGAGGAAGCTCCCCACATACGGCTCTTCTCAATAGGGTAGAGTCAAAGGCTTTTCGTCTCATTAACTCTCCTCCTCTAACTAGCTCCCTTCAACCTGCACTGTTGCATCATTATCTCATTTCTATCGATGCTTCAATGGTCACTGCTCCTCTGAACTGTCTGCTTGCATCCCTTCACCTCTACGACGAGGGTATAACACCCGTCTAGCAACAGACTTTCATCCCTTTTCTGTCCAGCTTTTTAATGCAAGAGTTAACCATTACTCCCAGTCCTTCATTTATGCAACAGGTCAGCTCTGGAAATGTACCCCTCTGTCTGTATGTCCTACTTCCTATAATCTCCAGTCTTTTAAACGCAGTGTGTTTAGGCATCTCGAAATGAACGGATCTTGAATTTGGTTCTCTTTTGTATTGTTTTACTTTGTATTGAACGGTTTGTGGGCTCTAAGCCTTTGGTTCCTTCTTTGTTGGATTAAAAAAATAAATAAACGAGTTACTGTAAACTGTTGGCTAATATACAAAATAAATCGCTAAGGAGGGGGTGACACGATGCCTCAATATTTGTCAGCATACGGCACACATATCATTCAAGATAATGAAGATGTTATTTGCAGAATTAATCTGTAAGTTAGAGGTGCTACGAAGCCTATGCCACCTTGAATATGGTACAGTCAGCCTATGAAGTGACGACAGAGTATCCAGAAGGTTTCGGTCAGCGATAATGTACATACTGTACTCTTCCTTAAATCTTTACAAGGAGAAACCTATTATGTAAAATTGTCACAGAAAATAATAAATAAATGCAAAAGTGCAGGTATCTTTTAAAATTGTAGGAATCAGGTCGTTAGTTACGATAATAGAAAATCCTACGGGGAACTAATTGAAATTTCAGAACTATACCTCACGGACAGTCAAGAATAATTTTGCGGAGTTCATATCTAATATGTTAACACATAATTTTTTATTAGCGTAATACCAGAAAGAAATGTGCTTTAATAATAAATTAAAATCAGTCAGTATTATTTATAATATAGTTTTCGTTACAATACTAAGGAATAATTTAAAGTCATTTATTTCAGTTTTTGTTGTCCTCATAGACGACGACAGAAAGCGAGAATGCGGCGTAAGTTAGTAGGCTATTTTAAATGATTCGATCAACATGCACAGAAAGACACTTTTACTCAAAAAGAAGCAGTTATTACACTATATTTGGCCAGTTTTTCACTAAAAAAAATTCTCTTGAAGTTTTAACATAAGCCAGAGGACTATCAATGAATGAATAATAAGGAAATCCTCGATAATTTGCCGAGAGTGGGAGCTCCTTGGATAATGACAAATTTGAGTCATAGCCTAGTATCCTCACTGTCTAAACAATTGGCAAGAGAAATAAAATGCAGATATTCATAAACAAGCCAGAGTTCAAAACTTTCAAATCAGCATTTTCAGTTAAGCAGGACACAGAGGTTTATTTTAAAAGAAGGATACTAGAGATAGAGCAAAAAGTATGTGCTGTTGCATTGCAAGAGTATACGCTCCTGCTTTCGTCCTCTTCACTCCCTAGTGTATGAGAGAAGAGCAATATCTGTCATATCTTCTTACAGCTTAAAATGATTTTGCATCAGTTAGGAATGAAGTCTCTGTAAGCGAGGGGAAGACATGGAATAAAAGGCAGAATGGTCTTGCTGCTACTGCAGGTAGGGTATCATTACTAAGATAAACTTCATTGTTGCGGCATCCTGATTGTTGCTGTATCACCACCACAACAATTGAGAACAGGGTAGTGTATTGCAGTCACAAGAGTTCTGCTTAACTGGTCTTCGAAACTACAGTAGAGCATCTGTATTTGAAATCCTGAGAAGCATACTTCGTATTCCTTCAGGAACAGGTGATTAAGCTGCGCTCCGCGCGGACTAATACTTTACGCATTCATTCAAATCAGCAGACGTATCTGAGTGTTAACATCCAATATGTCGCTACCTCATGTTATTCATTTTACGTAATTCTTAGCGTGATACACCATATATTTTATTTTATATGAAGTAATGGAGGCACAGAAGTTTTACCACAATCACTAAGTTTTCACTGAGCGTATATCAGTGCAGTGACCGAAATAGTCTGAAACTCTGCCATCACTTCTTGGGGCGACTGTACAAGGGAGTCAAGATGCAATGCAAGGAATACATCGCTAAGGCAGAGGTGCCACGAAGCCTCCACTCCATGCAATGCTTCTTTAACTATTTCAGCCTTGGTGCTCCCAGGTCTGTATTGTTGGTTCAGGAAGCTCCCTGACACCTTTTTCTGAGCGGTGTATTTTGCTTATTACTCCTTACTATCCACTTTCGTGTCACTTAAATCACTGAAATACCACGCTAGTCAGCATTTAACATACGGATTGATTGTAACCAGCCGTATAAAAAATAGAAAAAAAAGAAAGGGAGAGATGCTAAGGAGCTTCCTTAAGTGATGAAAATATCGACCCAAGTCCACCTGAGCCCCTTCCTAATATTATTACTCCTTTCACTTTCACTTTCCTTTAAAAAAATATAACAATGTCTGCGAATAAACACCTGAATTCCAAAGAATGTTTTTTCTTTTTTTCTTTTCTTTTTTAACAAAATATCATTCATACTTTAACTGTTATTAGCAGTTACCGTACACGATTCTTATTTTTTTTCCAGGCTACCTTTCAGGATCCCCCCAGGAACCAATTTTGATGCTCTCTGGGGGTATCCAGGCGCTGCTTCAGAACGCCTGACTCCTTGTTTCACAACACGTCATTCTTAGTGACTTATTTTGCAAATTACACCTTAGTATTATCATGTATACTATCATTATCATCTTAACATTGACTTGACATCCATAAAAAATTGTGCTGATATTACGATGTAATGTGCAAAATAAATCGCTATGGAAGAGATCCTATGAATCCTCTAAGACAGTTGGACAAGGGTTATATATGACGTTAACATGGTGGACAGTACGCGAATGATGAAGCAGGGAAGAGAGAGGGCTTTAATTTTATTCTAGACTCCGGCTTTATAACCAGGGTTTTCGTTTCGTGAAAATCGTCTGCTAATGTCGAAAAACAAATGACCAACGGACCTAGACGGGGATGAAGCGGAGATCATTCCACATCTGTGTGGAAAACTTCCATTTATACTTTTCTTTTCGATAAAGGATTAATGACCTCGTTAGGATGCATTAATACGTATTGTTATGTAGCGTTTGTGTATAATATCAACACATTTACTACAAGGAAGAATACGTCGAGGAACACTGTCTACCTGCACCTGGTTTGTGGTATCATTGCTACTTTACAAATTATCACGTAGCAAATTATTTACATGGCAAATGTCATCAATTTGCAATTATACTTACTTCTAAGTGTTCAGGAGCTGCAGAAAAATTCTTTCCGTGCATAGTGGGTAGATGAACTATGTACACTTGGGGACAGGTTTTCCTGCTACACCTCGCTATGAGCGAACGAATCCTGGCGTACCCTTACTGCACGGCGTGTACCTGTGTCTAGCCCCGCCCTCAAACCCCTACCTCCCTCGCCACCCCCACCATATGCTCACCAGCACACATCGTCGATCTGGATACTGAATTAGTTTGTTTCGATGCATAACCGATGATGTAAGTACGAAGGATGTTTTTATAGGTATGGGAATGTCATACAGGTGTTGGATACATAATTGTGCTAAATGACTACAGCGTCCATTCATGCAGTAACACCAATGAATGTGCGCGATTCGCCTTGTGCACGAGTGACCAAAAATCATAACCAAAAACCCTTTAATGCGCGAGTTTACCGCACAGAACGCGAGGCAGAGGCAAGGAGTGGCTCAAAAATGCCATTTTCTACTAGTGCGCGACCACCCCTCACACAGCGCCTCACGTGTCGTCATGTTGACGTGCAGAAATTCCCGGGCATTCTACTGCACAGCTTGGGGTACAAGGGAGCGGGCGCGCCATAACAGTCCCGGCTCTTCCACTGTGTGGATCTGCTCTCTACAGCTAACCTGTCATGTACAACGTGTGGTGTTTTTTGTGCTGCCTGTACTTTGCTGCACCATGGCTCCAACCCCAAGAGCAAAGAAACTTCTGAGGATGAAGAGGATGCAATGTCAGAAATGTCAGCATTGGACTTTGAAGGGTTTATGGCCGAAGTGAGTGACTTGGATGCTCCTGGGAAAGGTGATCAAGAGGAGTCTGCGGAGGGAAGTGTTGGTGCGGTGGGAGGTGCGGTGGGGAGTGCGGCGCTGTAAGTGTTGCTGCGCCTCAGAACCCCTGTTATTTAAGGTCATCAGGCCTGTTGTCTACTGTTGTTAAGGTGACTACCCATATTTTTGTTATTGTAGCTATAGCTTTGGTACAATGTCTGAAACATATGACCTTTATTATGTCTCTAAGGGCCAAAAAATGTCCAGGTATGAGGGGGTACCGCCCATATGTAATTATTCCTATAAGATTATGTATTCCTAGTACGCGAATTCCCAGTGCGTGAGCTCGTGCACCACCCAATCTCTCGTGCACTATCCGAGCTCACTGTATAATCCTAGCCCCCTGTTCAGTTAACTTCAGTATCGAGCTGCCTTTTTTATTGCATTCTGGCTATCATTAAAAGTTTTTCTTCATCTTGGGAAGTACGTACCTGTAGGTAGGAGTCTAAAGAGTTCATTTAGATCAGTGGTTCCCAAAGTGGGAGGTGGAAAGATCCAAATGGGAGGGGAGGTACCATGGGACCGTGAGGAAAAAGAGGACGGTAGGGAGGACCTCAGGGTGTCATCAGAACCAAGTAAGCATTTTTTTTTTTACAAAATCTATATGACAAAATCTAAGTCACAAACACTTAAGTGGCATGTATGCTTTACAAAAAAAAAAAAAAAAAAAAGAATTATACACGAAAACATGGTTTTATTTTATTTTGTGGTTCGCCGTCAGAATTAAAAGTTCGAATGGTTTCTTTATATCTTGGTAATGTGGTCTGAACACAATAGGCACCACAAGCCAGCGGCCAACCAGTCAGACAGCAGACACTGTGGGGAGTTCATTGTGTAAGGGCTGGTACAGTAGGTATGAACACAGTTCTGTCTACCTATCTATGGCCAGACTCCTTAATCCCTTAAGGAGTGGCCACAATCAAATTGCCTCCATGTCGCCCTGTCCCCCTTCATTTCACTGCCCTGCTCCAAGCCCCCCCCCCTCTCATATACCTCTCCACTCCATCCCTCCATCTCATCTTTGGCCTCCCCCTTCCTCTACCCCCCCACCTCACTCACAAACACTCTCCTCATCAGTCTCTCACTCTCCATCCTCTCCACATGGCTAAACCACCTCAGTGTGTTTCTCCTAACGCTTCCTATCACATCCACATCCACACCACAACGCTCCTTCACATCCTCATTTGTCAATCTGTCGCTCCATGTGACTCCACATGCTCCTCTCAAATAACTCATTTCCACTACTCTCACTCTTGACTTGTATCCCTTCAACAAGGTCTAAGCTTCACTTCCATACGTTAGAGTTGGTATCACAATACTATCATGTAGTAACTTTTTCACTTACATGTTCACTTCCATGTTTCTTATCACTGCTTTCAAGGAACGAGCAACCTTTCTTCCTTGTTGGACCCTTTCAAGCACTTCACCCGCCAAACTTAAACGCATTCACATTTTCTATTTCCTCCTCACAATACCTCATTGTACATTGATTGACTTCACTTCTCTTGAGGACCACAACTTTACTCTTCCCTACATTCACCTTTAGATTCCGTTTCTAACACACTCTCCCAAACTCATCCACCAAGCCTTGCAGCTCCCCTT
This sequence comes from Coenobita brevimanus, assembly GCF_032717465.1. Taxonomy (NCBI): domain Eukaryota; kingdom Metazoa; phylum Arthropoda; class Malacostraca; order Decapoda; family Coenobitidae; genus Coenobita; species Coenobita brevimanus. The sequence goes on from NC_136993.1 coordinate 27,392,624, forward strand.
CGTCTTCACTTACCAACACAGTAAAATCTGAAAACAACAGTACAGGGAGTTTCCAAACACTGCCCTCTCTCAATAGGGCCGCTTCAACATCCACTGCCCTACCTTGTGTCTCTTTTATTACCCCTTCCATATACAGATTGAACAACAATGGAGACATGACACATCCCTGTTTCAATCCAACCTTCAAATAGAAAAATTCACTCAGTTCACTATCCACACGCACTGCAGCCTTAGCACCCTCATATATACTCTTCACGGCATTCAGCAACTTCCCATCTACTCCATACTTTCTTAACACAATCCTTGTCCCCGTCATATGCTTTCTCCAAATCCACGAAGGCCGCATACAACTTCTTTCCCTTCTCTAGAAACTTTTCCACTGAAGAGCTAAGAATGAATATCTGATCTATACAACCTCTTCCCTTCCTAAAACCTCCCTGTTCTTCTCCAGCTAATTCCTTTGTTATTTCCCTAACTCTGTCAGTTAGTATCCTACAATATACATTTCCTATTACACTAAGAAGACAAAGACCCCTATGATTACCACATACTTCTATTCCCCCTTTTCCTTTGTACAGGGGAATAATTATACCTGACTTCCAATCATTCGCTCTACCTTCCTCCCAGGCCAATCTGCACATCTTCCACATCCATTCCACTACTGTCTTTTCCCCATGCCTCAGCATTTCACCACACACTCCATCAATTCCTAGGGCTTTCCCCATTATAACTTTTTTCATTGCTTCCACAACTTCCATCCTACTGATTTCTTCCTCTCTTCTCTCACATCCCTCCTTCTCCCAGCCATTCCCCAGCCACTTATACTCGCATTACTTTCATTCTCTATAGTCAACAGTACCCTAAAGTGTTCCCTCCATCTCCTTACTTTTTCTCCCTTCTCCACTAGAGAAGTAGACTGTAGCACCAGTCGAGCAGGGCAGTACTCCCAAGGTGGATGGAAAGCTGATAATAGGGAGAGCTGGAGCTCCCGTTTCATCAGCCCTCGGGACTAGGTCCCGACCATCCCCCTTTGCTGAACTTTTTCAGTGTCTCAGTAACACAGAGAGTAGGCCAGCATGCTCTCCAGTAAAAGTTTCTCTATCAACACCAAACTACATGTACAGTACACACCACACTTCCTTTTCAAAATTTCAAAAGACGAAATGGCATCGAATAACATAGCCTCGAAGTCCCCGGGGGGGGGGAACCATAAATGCCCCCACCTTCTGCCCCTCTCCCGGTGACGACTCAAGATGCCTGGAACCACTGTCTGACTCTCTTCGTCTTCATTTCTGCAACATTCGTGGCCTTTCCTCTAACTTTCGCTCTGTTGAGCACCACCTCTCCTTCTCTAAACCTCACCTTCTTTTTCTAACTGAGACTCAGCTGTCTGAGGCAACTGACAGCAGACCCTTTTCTGTATCCTCCTACTTTCTCTATACTCATTTCAAAGCCAAAGGTGGCTGTTGTGTATATATACGCAACAACTTACCTTGCTCTCGTTTTCCTGAACGTGATTCTTCCATATTCTCTACACTCTGGCTTCGGCTTTCCTGTCATTCTCTGACTAAATATATCTGTGCTGTTTACTTATCTCCTAATTCTACTTACTATCAAAAATTCTTTGACTATCTTACTTCTACGATGGAACACATTCTATCCATTTCTCCTTTCTCTGAAATCTCCATTCTAGGAGATTTCAATGTTCACCACCACCTTTGGCTCTCCTCTCCTTTCACTGATCCACCTGGTGAACAAGCCTACATCTTTTCTATCCTTAATGACCTAGAGCAGCTTGTACAGCACCCTACCTGTATCCCGATCGCCTTGGTGAGAGTTCCAACATACTTGACCTCTTCCTTACAACTAATCCTTCTGCTTACACTGTTAATCTTTTCTCTCCGCTGGGCTCCTCCGATCACAACCTTATCACCTTAACCTGTCCTATCGCTCCAGTACGATCTGCAGACCCTCCAAAGAAACGTCATCTGTGGCACTTTCGAGCTGCGGACTGGGAGGCCCTCAGGCAGTACTTCTTTAATTCTCCCTGGAATGATAATTGCTTCCATGGCCGGGAGCCATCTGGGTGTGCCTTGCGCATTACAGAGGTTATTCTTTCGGGCATGGAAGCATACATTCCTTTCTCATATCCTTTGACTAATGAACGAAAGCCTTGGTTTAATCACGCTTGTTCTAATGCTGTCCGCAACAAGGAGAGAGCCTATAAAAGGTACCGGAGCCAACCCACCCCTGAATCACATCTTTTATACGTTTCTGCCCGGAATTGTGGTAAGTCTGTTCTTCTCTCTGCTAAAAATAATTTCACCCGTACTAAGTGCTCTCAACTCTCTAACTCGAATTCTTCCCACTCCTTCTGGCACCTTGCCAAAAACCTTTCTAGCAACTTTACCTCATCATCCTTCCCTCCTCTTTTCTACTCTGATGGCTCTGTAGCTATTTCTTCTACTGATAAAACAGATCTCTTCGCACAGAATTTCTCCTCCAATTCCACCTTAGACGATTCCAGTGCTGTTCCTCCATCACTTCCTCCCTCTGACTTCTTCATGGCTGACATTAAAATTTCTTCAGCTGATGTATTTTCTGCTGTCACAGGCCTCAATACTAATAAATCATATGGGCCTGATGGAGTCCCTCCTGTTGTTCTCAAGAACTGTGCTTCTGTGCTTACACCCAGCCTAGGCAAAGTCTTTCGCCTTTGTCTGTCAACTTGTACCTTTCCTTCTTGCTGGAAGTTTGCTCTCATTCAGCCAGTCCCAAAGAAGGGTGACCATTCCCAGCCCTCTAACTATCGTCCAATTGCTTTAACATCCTGTATCTCAAAAGCTTTCGAGTCTGTTCTTAACAGAAAAATTTTAAAGCATCTTTCCTATCACAACCTTCTTTCTGATCGTCAGTATGGGTTCTGTCAGGGACGCTCCACTGGCGATCTTCTCACCTACCTTTCAGACTCCTGGTCATCCTCCTTTCGGGACTTTGGCATAAGCTTTGCCATTGCACTTGACATCTCTAAGGCTTTCGATCGAGTCTGGCATAAATCTTTAATTTCCAAACTGCCCTCTTACGGTTTCTATCCTTCTATCTGTGCCTTCATCTCTAGCTTCCTTTCTGGTCATTCTATAGCCGCTGTTGTAGACGGCCATCGTTCTTCTCCTAGATCTATTAACAGTGGTGTTCCTCAGGGCTCTGTCCCATCACCAACTCTCTTCCTTTTATTCATCAATGACCTTCTATGCTGTACATCTAACCCTATCCACTCATACACTGATGTCTCCACCCTTCACCCTTCCATTCTATTCCCTCAACGTCCATCTCAGCAGTTACTTCAACAAACAAGGGATGAGGCTATGGCACACCTAATGGCTGACTTGGCTCATATCTCTGACTGGGATAAAAATTACCTTGTTGTTTTTAATGCACTAAAGACTCAGTTTTTGCACCTATCAACCCGACAAAATCTTGCACAGGTATACCCACTAATATTTGATGATAATCAGCTTAATCCTGTATCATCCTTGAACATGCCTAGGGTTTCATTTACTCGGGACTTGTAATGGAAAGACCATATTACATGTCTTGTAAAATCTGCTTCCAAGAGATTGGGTGTGCTAAGCCAACTCTGTACCTTGTTTACCCCTGCACAATTGTTGACTCTATACAGGAGTTTTATCTGCCCCTGTGTAGAGTACAACTCTCATGTGTGGGGAGGCTCCCCACATACAGCTCTTCTCAATAGGGTGGAGTCAAAGGCTTTTCGCCTCTTTAACTCTCCTCCTCTTACTGACTCCCTTCAAGCTTTGTCTCTTCGCCACACTGTTGCATCTTTATCTCTTTTCTATCGCAACTTCAATGGTCACTGCTCCTCTGAACTGTCTGCATGCATTCCTCCACCCCTACGACGGACGCGTAGCACCCGTCTGGCAGCAAACTCTCATCCCTTTTCTGTCCAACTCTCTAATGCAAGAGTTAACCGTTAATCCCAGTCCTTCATTTATGCAACAGGTTAACTCTGGAACTGTCTCCTTCTGTCTGTATTTCCGACTTCCTATGTTCTCCAGTTTTTCAAACGCAGTGTGTCCAGGCATCTGGAAATTATCGGATCTTGAATTTGGCTCTCTCTTATATTTTGTTTTTCTCTTGGAAGGAATAGTTTTGCAGGCTCGTTGCCTTTGGTTCCTTCTTCCTCACATTAAAAAAAAAAATCTACCATTTTGGCCTTTCGCTCCCTAACTAACTCCTTTGACATCCTGTCTAACTCTCTTTACCTCTTTCCAAACGATTTTCTGACGTTCCCTCTATTTTACACTCAAATTCCTTCCAAATTCCTCATCCACTCTCTACTTACTCTCTCCTTCCAATCTTTTCACCTCTCTCTTCCTCTCTATACATAACTCTTTCATCCGTCTATCAACTTCTTCCATACCTCTGTTTCTCATCCACTCACTATATGCTTCCTTTTGTGCCACAGCCTCTCTCACCTCTTCATTCCCCCATGCTCTTCCTTGCATCCCCTTTCGTCTTCTCTTCTCCCCACACACTACCTCACATGTCAAATTAATGTATGATATCTTGCCGTGTAACTATAATAATCTCTTGGAATTGGTACAGTATAAAGCTGCTTTAGTAAGAGTATACGGCATTATTCACCATGGCACGTAGGCCACAAAGGGCACTACAAATAACCTTGCAAAAGCATAGATTACGGAGATATCCACTGTTGCAGTAGTTTATTCGTTATTCAATGCAATAAATACAAGTAGTTTAATTTTCAATTTCCTCTAATGAATTCTTAAATTAATAGACTCTTCTTACGTGAGCCTCTTCCAAATTCAAAAACCAGCATTTTATTTCTCCCACCTCTTAGTGTAGTGCTTACTTTGTCACATTACTTTATATGGTTCATGGTATTTTGGGGGCTAGTAAGCTAAAAGCTTTCCATTTGTAATTCAATTACAAGTTTACAACTTTTCATCCTCAATTATATATGCATTATCTTTTCATTAGGCTATAAGAATGAAGTCAGTTTAAGCTTTCATCAATACAAATATTTTAATTGCTATTTGGTCTATTATCCAAGTTCATTATCATATAATGCAATGATATGTACTTTACTGCCAATGTTAGATATCCATTAGTGTGTGTGTCTGGAGATAATTGGTTTAAATAATAATTATATACAGTATATATATTTGTTTACTGATTTAATTCTCTAAATATAGCTTTGCATGTGGCTGCAAATGCTTGTTGGCCACCCCCTCATGTGGGGAGGTGGGAGTAAAGGGGCCTCCTAAATAGCCTATGCCCCCCCCCCCCAACGAATTTTGAAATGACGCCCCTGGAGAGTGGATGAAAAATTTGGAAGGAATTTGAGAGTAAAGTGGAGGGAATGTAAGAAAATGTTCTGGAAAGAGGTAATGAGAGGTAGATAGGATGCCAGAGAAGTTAACTGGGAAGTGAAAGATAAAAACGGTAGATTACTAGTAGAGAAGAAAGAAAAGGCGAGCAGATGGAGAGAACACTTTATGGAATTGTTGAACATAGAGGATGAAAGTAATGCGGGTATAAGTGGCTGGGGAATGGCTGGGAGAAGGAGGGATGAGAAAAGAGAGGAAGAAATCAGTAGGATGGAAGTAAGGAAGCAATGAAAAAAGTTAAAATGGAGAAAGCCCCAGGAATTGATAGAGTTTGTGGTGAAATGCTGAAGCAGGGAGGAGAGATAGTATTAATATGAATGTGGAAGATGTGCAGATTGCCCTAGGAGGAAGGTAGAGTCCCGGAAGATTGGAACTCATGTATAATTATTCTGTACAAAGGAAAAGGGGAAGAAGAAGTATGTGGTAGTCATAGGGGCATTTGTCTTCTTAATGTTATAGGAAAAGTATATGGTAAGATACTTATTGACAGAGTTAGTGGAATAACAGAGGAATTAGTAGGAGAAGAAAAGGGAGGTTTTATGAAGGGAAGAGGTTGTGTAGATCAGATATTCATTCTTAGATCTTTAGTGGAAAATATTCTAGAGAAGGGAATGAAGTTGTATGCGGCCTTCATGGATCAGGAGAAAGGATGTGACAGGGTGGATAGACAAGGATTGTGGAAAGTATTAAGAATACATGGAGTTGATGGGAAGTTGTTGAAGGCTGTGAAGAGTATGTATGAGAGTACTAAGGCTGCAGTGCGTGTGGATAGTGAACTGAGTGAATTTTTCTGTTTGAAGGATGGATTGAAACAGGGATGTGTCATATCTCCATGGCTGTTCAGTCTGAATATGGATGGCGTTATATAAGAGATACAAGGTAGGGCAGTGGATGTTGGAGCGGCCCTTGTGAGAGAGGGGAGTATTTGGAAACTCACTGTAATGTTGTTTGCAGATGATATTGTGTTGGTAAGTGAAGACAAAGGGGAGCTGCAAGGCTTGGTGGATGAGTTTGGGAGAGTGTGTAAGAAACAGAATCTAAAGGTGAATGTAGAGAAGAGTAAAGTTATGGTCTTCGAGATAAGTGACGTCAGTGAATGTACAGTGAGACTGGATGAGAAGGAAATAGAAAATATGCATGCATTTAAGTACTTGGGTAGTGTGATGAGTAAGGATGGAAGTCTAGAGGGTGAAGTGCTTGAAAGGGTACAACAAGGAGGAAAGGTTGCTGGTTCCTTGAAAGCAATGATAAAAAACAGGAAAGTGAGCTTGGAAGCGAAAAAGGTACATGACAGTATTGTGATACCAACTCTAACGTATGGAATTGAAGCTTGGACCTTGTTGGAGGGACAAGTCAAGACTGAGAGCAGTGGAAATAAGTTATTTAAGAGGAGCATGTGGAGTCACATGGAGAGACAAACTGACAAATGAGAAAGTGAAGAAGCATTGTGGTGTGGATGTGGATGTGATAGGAAGCGGTAGGAGAAACACACTGAGGTGGTTTGGCCATGTGGACAGGATGGAGAGTCAGAGACTAACGAGGAGTGAGTAGGGTGGAAGGTGAGAGAGGGAGGAGGAGGCCAAGGCTGAGATGGAGGGATGGACCAGAGAAGTATATGAGAGTGGGGTGTGTGAGCTGGGAGCAAGGCAATGAAATGGCGTTTGAAAGGGCGGCATGGAGGCGATTTGTTTGTGGCCACCCTTACGGGATTGAGGCGTCTGGCAATAGATAGACAGATAGACTTCACGGGTTAGCTATGATATATAACAATAATATCATAAGTTCTTTTGATAATGGCTGTGAAGAAACTGATGCAGAGTGTATTTAGTTGGTTATCTGTAATTTTTTTGTATCGCGTAAGGATAAACCAATGGATGTACAAGTTATGTGGTTAATTACTTATTATCTGTTGGGTGTGAATAAAATTATTTGTTTCTTAACTGGTTATTTGTCGGCATGAAAGGAAAGTTTATTTTGGTATGAACCTTTTAACTTTCGTGCATTTCATTCAGGATATGTTTTTTTTATTGCAAACCTCATCTAATATATATATCTGGTTAGCTTTTTTTTTTCAATAACAGAAAAGAGGAAGGAAAAACAAATGAATAAAAAATAATAATCCATACACCAGATTACTGGTGTCCTCTGTTCATAAATTATCTATAACAATTGGCTCTGAAGAGCTGTGGGTTGAAGTTTGAAGGGAAACAACCCTGGGGAAGCGAGTTCCAGAGAGATGCAGTACGGGGAATGAAAGAATTCTGATAGGCAGAAGTTCAGCAATATGGCTGAGTGACACTCCAGTCATGAACGCTACCAGATGCCCGTGTAGCACGAGGGAAGGCATGGAGAGGTGGCACCATGGACTCAACTTCGTCTGAGCATTTCCCATAAAAATATCTGTAAAATAATGCAAGGGAGGCAACATTCCTTCTTACTTGTAGGGGAGGTAGTTTATTTGTAATGGCAGGGTTGTTAATAATTCTAACAGCCTTGTTCTGAATTTTGTCTAGCTGTTTTAATGCAACCTCTCCTCATCCATTCCACAAGGGTGAGCAATATTCATGCTGAGAGTGAACATGATTCTTATAAATTATTTCTAGCTGCTCGTCAATGAAGAAGTTACGGACTCTGTACATTAATCCAAGTTTCTTTGAGGGGGTTTTAGCAAGCGATCTGACATGAGAGGTCCAGCTGAGGGCATTGTTAAGTGAGATGCCGAGATTTTCAATACTTTTGGAGATGGGAATATTAGTAGCACTGAAGGTTATATACGAATCTGGCAAATACCTGTCTATTAGTAAATTGTATATATTTAGTTTTACTAGCATTAAATGAGACAAGGTTGTTCTGTCGCCATTCACCGATCTTTGATAGGTCTTGATTTATGGAGATGGCTCTACTGAGTTGAGAGGTAGAGATATCAGACTCTGTAAATGGGTGTCTGAGTGTGAATGAACTATGCAGTGTTGAGTCATCTGCATATGAATTAATGGGATTGTGGGTGACAGGTAATAGATCATTAATATGAGCCAGGGACAGGGTTGGGGCCAGAAGTGATCCCTGCGGCACGCCGGCGTCAATTGAGTGGAAATTGGAATATACCTCATCTACTTTTACACGTATGTTCCTGTCACTGAGATATGAGGAGATCAAAGGAACAAAAGACCTTAGTCCATAGCAAGCGAGTTTGGACAGCAGGGAACGGTGCCATACTCAATCGAAAGCTTTAGACATATGAAGGGCTACTGCATGAGTTTCTCCATGTAGGTCAATTGACTGAGTTAGGAGCTTGAGGATGTCAATGGTGGATCTTTCGTGGCGTGAGCCATATTGTCTATCACTAATTAAGTTGTTGGATTCAAGATGTTTAACAAAGTGCTTATTAATTAAAGTTTCAAATACCTTACCAAGAGAAAATGTGACTGCTACTGGTCTGTAATCAGAGGGATCAGAGGAACTTCCTTTCTTCAGAATGGGGAGGATGGGCTTCTTTCCATGAGTTTGGGAATAAAGAAGTACGTTTGGATAGTCTGAATAATTTAGCTAGAACGAGGCTAGTTCAGGGGAACACTTTTTCAAAACAACTGGTAGAATTCCATCTGAGTCTGGAGTTTTGTTGGTAGGTAAATTGTCTAGGATGGATTTTACGTATCTTGTCTGTATTATAAGTGGAACAATTTCGGGAGAGTCAAGTTCTAGTACTTTGAGTTTCTGGCTGGCATCGTCTATAGTAGAAGTTTTGGCAAATTTATTGGCAAAAATATCTGCTCTCGCACGTGGGTCATTTGTAATGTTGCCATCTGAAGATTTAGTGGGGGAATGGATGATGATTTGTTAAAGTTATCATTGAAAGAATTAAGAGTTGACCGTAATATTCTATTGTCATTAGGGCTGTTAAGTAGTTTTGATGCAGGCTTTTGAAGAAAGTTTGATTTAGCTATATTTACTACACCTTTTGCATGATTTCTAGCAATTTTAAATTAAGAGTGTGATTCAGATGTTTTTGATTTAAGTAAGATTTATATGCTAATGAGTTTTGGGCTGTTGCTCTGGCACAGTTATCATCAAAACATTTTGGAGAGTTCGATCTTTTAGTGAACTGTTGACTTGGTATGAATAAATCCATACCAGCTAGTATTCAGTCGCAAATGTGGGACTGGATAGAATTGGGCTCACTAGAGAAGAAAGACTGCCATGGAATGTCAGCAAGATAATTTCTAAATTCATCCCAGTTTGCCCTATCAAAGTGCCATCGGGTCACCCAGACAGGTTCAGAACGGGGCGGTGCTGGGGGGTTAACTAATGAGGCTTTGATGAGATTGTGGTCAGAGGATCCAAATGGTGACAGTACCTCTATCCTGTATTGATCTGGATTATTTGTCAAGAATAAATCCAAGAGATGGGCATTATGGTCAGGATTATCAGGTATTCTGGTTGGTTGCTTTACCAGCTGGGTGATATTAAACGATTCTGCAAACAGCTTGCACTCTAGATCAGCATCGTCAGCCCTGGCAGAATGCGATATCCATTCAACATTATGTATGTTAAAATCACCCAAAATGGTAATTTCGGTGCTAATGGCAAGGTTAAGTTACTCAACTGTGTGGATATGGAATCAAATACACTGGGTTCCGGAGAAGCATGGGGGAGCGATAGACTACACAGATATATTTTGTAATATTTTGAGAATTAATTTAAACAATGGGTAATCAAAACTGGACGAAGTGAAGCTGTAGCAACATCATGTGTTCTGTCATCCTGGCCACTAAACAAGAATGTGTGGAATGACGTTAAAACCAATGTGGATTACGGCAAAGCTAGTTGTAACTTTCCCCTTTAGTTTGCTTTGGCTATTCCCTCTCCGGTCTCCTTGGTTACTCTTTTCATAAGTTCACCTGACGGGGCTGGGCCACCCCAAAACTTTAATACTGAATTTAGGATACGAAAGAAAATGCAGGCTTACTTTTGTTCTATATTCCAGCCTTGTATCTACCGTCTGCAGTCTCCTTGGTCACTAGAGTCTGTTAACTTCATGTGTTTGAAATGAACCACAGTTATGAACACTGATCTACTGGTGAACAAGCCTACATCTTTTCCATCCTTAATGATCTAGAGCAGCTTGTACAGCACACTACCCGTATCCCTGACCGCCTTGGAGAGAGCTCCAAGATACTTGACCTCTTTCTTACAACTAATCCTTTTGCTTACACTTTTAATCTTTCCTCTCCGTTGGGCTCCTCCGATCACAACCTTATTACCTTAACCTGTCCTATCGCTACGATACGGCCTGTGGACCCTCCAAAAAAATGTCGACTGTGGCACTTTGGAGCTGCGGATTGGGAGGCCCTCAGGCAGTACTTCTTTTATTTTCCCTTGAATGATTATTCCTTCCATGGCCGGGAGCCATCTGAGTGTGCATTCCGCGTTACGGAGGTTATTCTCTCGGGCATGGAAGCATGCATTCCTTTCTCATATCCTTTGATTAATGCAAGAAAGCCTTGGTTTAATCACGCTTGTTCTAATGCTGTCCTCAACAAGGAGATGGCCTATGAAAGGTACCAGACCCAACCCACCCCTGAATCACATCTTGCTTATGTTTCTGCCTGGAATCATGCTAAGTCTATTCTTTGCTCTGCTAAAAATAATTTCATCCGTACTAAATGCTCTCAACTCTCCAATTTGAATTCTTCCTGCTCCTTCTGGCAACTTGCCAAAAACCTTTCTAACAGCTTTACCTCATCATCCTTCCCTCCTCTTTTCTATTCTGATGGCTCTGTAGCTATTTCTAATACTGATAAAGCAGATCTCTTCACTCAGACTTTCTCCTCCCATGACGCCTTATACATTTCCTATGCTGTTCCTCCATCATTTCCTCCCTCTGACTTCCTCATGACTGGCATTAAAATTTCTTCAGTTGATGTAATTTCCGCTATCAGTGGACTTAATACTAACAAGGCATATGGGCCTGATGGAGTCCCTCCTGTTGTCTTCAAGAACTGTGCTACTGTGCCTAGGTAAACTCTTTTGCCTTTGTCTGTCAACTTCTACCTCTACTTCTTGCTGGAAGTTTGCTCTCATTCAGCCAGTCCCAAAGAAGGGTGACCATTCCCAACCTTCTAACTATCGCCCAATTGCTTTAACATCCTGTGTTTCAAAAGTTTTCGAGTCAATTCTTAACAGAAAAATTTTAAAATATCTTTCCTATCACAATATTCTTTCTAATCGTCAGTATGGGTTCCATCAAGGACTCTCCACTGGCGATCTTCTCACCTACATTTCAGACTCCTGGTCATCCTCCTCTCGGGACTTTGGCGAAAGCTTTGTCATCGCTCTCAACATCTCAAAGGCTTTCGATCGAGTCTGGCATAAATCTTTAATTTCCAAACTGCCCTCTCACGGTTTCTATCCTTCTATCTGTGCCTTCATCTATAGCTTCCTTTCTGGTCACTCTATACCCGCTGTTGTCCTTCTATCTGTGCCTTCATCTATAGCTTCCTTTCTGGTCACTCTATACCCGCTGTTGTAGGCAGCCATCTTTCTTCTCCTAGATCTATCAACAGTGGTGTTCCTCAGGGCTCCGTCCTATCACCAGCTCTCTTCCTTTTATTCATCAGTGACCTTCTAAGCTGTACATCTAACCCCATCCACTTGTATGCTGATGATTCCACCCTTCACCTTTCCATTCGGTTCCCGCAACGTCCATCTCAGCAGTTACTCCAACAAACAAGGGATGAGGCTATGGCGCACCTAATGTCTGTCTTGGCTCATATCTCTGACTGGGGTAAAAATAATCTTGTTTTTTATGCATCAAAAACTCAGTTTTTACCCCTATCAACCCTACACAATCTTCCTCAGGATTACCCACTGATGTTTAATAAAATCCAGCTCAATCCTACATCATCCTTGAACATGCATGGGGTTTCATTCACTCGGGACTTATCTTGGAAAGATCGTATTGCATCTCTTGTAAAATCTGCTTCTAAGAGATTAGGTGTGCTAAGCTGACTCTACCTTGTTTACCCCTGCACAGTTGTTGACTTTATGTGCGGGTTTTATTCGCCCCTCTGTAAAGTACATCTCTCATGTGTGGGTAGGCTCACATACAGCTCTTCTCAATAGGGTGGAGTGAAAGGCTTTTCGTCTCATCAACTCTTCTTCTCTTACTGGCTCCTTTCAACTTCTGTCTGTTCACCGCACTGTTGCATCCTAATCTCTTCTACTGCTACTTCGATGGTTGCTGCTCCTCTGAACTGTCTGCTTCCATCCCTCCACCTCTCTCTCATCCCTTTTCTGTTCAACTCTCTAATGTAAGAGTTAACCGTTAGTCCCTGTCCTTCATTTATTCAACAGGTCAACTCTGGAACTGTCTCCCTCTGTCTGTATTTCCTACTTCCTATGATCTCTAGTCTTTCAAGAGCAGTATGTCTAGGCTTCTCTAAATGAACGGATCTTGAATTTGGCTCTCCTTTGTATTGTTTTTGTTTTTTCTTGGGAGGAACGGTTTGCGGGCCCCTGGCCTTTGGTTCCTTCTTTCTTGCATAACAAAAAATGCAGCAGATAGCTCATCTCTGTTTTGTTCCAGACCCCGTCTTTGTAACTTCCCTGCTCAGTGTGCTTGGTTACTAAAGAGTGCTGATTATCTGATAGCATTGGGCCACTCCTTCAACTGGTCTCCTTATGTTCCATCCATCTGCCAACATATAAGCAACATTACTGCACGACCCTCGAGCCGCCCTAGAAACACCTTGGTCACGAAATTACTGAATGGCAGATTAGAGAAGGGTTTTGGCCAGAATTATGTCAAAATCCGTTTTGTTCAATTTTGACAACAGTGAATATGGATAGTGTCATCAAAAGAATTAATCTGCTGCACGTGTGATCACATGCTTCCCTTCATATCATACAATGTTAACTCGCCATTCATACCCCTCACATTAAGCCTGATGTCCACTGAACTGTTTTACTTCACCACAGGAGGCTATATTTCATCTAGGAAGCTGATACTCAGTGTGTTTACATTACAAAGAAGTCAGTATCAAGTCAGTACCAGACAAAATACCTCGGAAGCAAATTGACTCATCGTTAATAATCCTGAAAGATTCAATTTCGTGTTGCGTTTCGGTGCTCGCGAATACATCACCAGTCCAAGAGTCAATATTCATTAAGGATTAGTCAGATTATCATGAAATTTAACTTGGCGAAAGTGGCAGGGTTAGGTTTGTCAGTGATTCAGTGGGGTTGGATGGAATGGAGTGGAGTGGAGTGTGTCGTTTATATGTGAATAGCATACTAGAGTTGTCATGACCTTAAGTGTGTTAATGGTACTAATATTAACACAGTCTCCAGTGCCTCAATCAGCTGAATTTAATGGTCTGGTGCTGGCTGGGGAAAAATAATGCAGATGAGACCATGGCAGGGTTAAGGATGCCACTTGTCTCATGTTCCTGTGACTTGAATACTCGCATAATTGTTAGGCGTTAGATGCATGACAAGAAGAAGGAAGGCGCGACCACGAGACAATAATTTCACACACTTTTATCTCGTCCAGTTTTATGACCTAATTTCTCTCGTAAGATTGCTTCTAACACATAATTTTATTGAACTTTGGGGAGAGTCTTCGTAATAGAGAAGTAAGTGGGGAGAATGTTTAATACATAAAGATTGAAGAAGCCGTCCGTTCACATGTACTGGAGAAGTTAGTGGGGAGAACGTTTATTACATAAGATAGTCTAGTAGCCTTTTATACGAACTGGAGAAGTTAATGGGGAGAACGTTTAATACACAGGATAGTCCAGTAGTGGGGAGAATTTTTAATTAGTGAGATAGTACAGTAGCCTATCACACATAATAAAGTTAGTGGGGAGAACGTTTAATACATTCATAAGGTAGTATAGTAGTCGTTCACACTTTAAGGAAATGGTATTGTCATTGCCACACATGCTCACTGCAATGGTGTGGTGGGTGTGGACTGAGGGAGGGTCGGGGGGCGGGGACTGCTTGATACATAAGCGGTCCCCCTGCGTGCCTGCCACACTATCTGCGTGGCCTGGTGCGGTCCACTATCTCACCACTACTCACCCTCATCTCTTGCAGGTCAGCTTGAAAGTGCCTCCGTGTTGGATATTAGGACGAGAATTCGGAAACAAACTTAACTCTTTCCTCAGCTTACGTACCTGTATTTTATTTTTATTTTTATTCATATATTATTTTTTAAGTTAAGTTTGGGAGAAATACCAGACTGTGAGAGGGTAACTGAGTCTGTACCTTGCCCCGTCACTCCAAATTGTTTCTATAAAGTTATTTATTTGGAAGTAGCAAGATTAAGTGGGAAAAGTCATTAGATGGAGGGTATTATGCCTAAGGTTTCAGTGAAGGACTGGTATATAACTAAAATCGTTAGCTGTAATAGAGTACTAATTACCTTGATAATGACAGGGTTAATACCAATATCACACTCCCGGCCTCCTGTACTCTCTTCGTTGAATAAGATCGCCTGGTGTTGTCTGGAATAAAATACAAAGTTGTCAGGACTTCCATGAAGTATCAGCTGCCCCTAGTAAGTCATATTCTGATCTGAAGAAAGAACAAGAGATGGTAGCTTCTACTCTCCTTCCTTGTCATTCATTGTGCAGTCTTCTTTCCTTGTCCTTCAGAAAATAATCAGAAACACCAAAGCACATGATAAATTTGTTTCCTTATCTTCCCGACAGAAACAAATGAAAGTTACGTTAGCATGCTTTTGAATACAGTCCAAGGTTGTATTCTTAACTCCTCCATTTTGATGACATTACATAATACTTGATTCTTGCCCCTAAAAGTCATGTTACTTTCCTTACATCACCACGGTAGTGAAGAAGTTGAATGCAGGCTATATCCATCTTCTTCAGTTTCGTTATAAGCTGAAAAAATTGTTTGGACACAGTACGAATACAATAGCTATTGGCGAGGTGGCTGTAGAAGTAGCTGTAACCCTAGACTTATCTGGATGTAAACATGATGGGCTGCAGGATGAAGCTGTCCTTAATCTGCATCCCACCACCCATCCTCCTTTCGGGGGATAAGGATGAAGTTGTGGGATGTTTATAACCGGGCAGCTGAGTTGCGCGTTTTATGTGTGCCAACACAAAGGTGTCCCTCACCAGCACCTTAGCGTAGTATTAAAGGGGTAGACCACTGGGCTACATGTTTTATTCTTGCTGCTCAGACAGCTTTATTCATCTGAGGTGAGAACTCTGATAGTGAATGTATCTAAGACTTCCAGGTCGAGAAGTCTCTCTCCAAGCTGAAAAAGTTCGTCTGATGAAAGCAGAAAAATATAAAACTGTCAATACATTAGAAAGCTTAGACCGTTCAAGCCTAGAAAGAACTTTTCACTTTGTTCCAGTTTGCGGAAGAATTTTCGATATGGGGTGGTTAGGGCGCGTCCACATGTGTACTCGAACATGTGTTGACAACATGGCTGATATGTCTGGATACATGTATGGGACAGTATAGGACAAATGTATATAAAAATGTTACAGTGCAGCTGCAAACCTGCTGGCAGCAGAGGTGATGGGATAAGTGTGTCCGTACAGGGCAGCTGAGACGTAATGTGACGTAGCCAACATGATCTTGACGCCGCTGTTCCCAGCATTTTTGCATCTTGTTCGTTACTGTGTTGTTTACATCTTGCCAGCACTAGTTTTAACACACGTGTGGTCGCGCAGTTAAAAGTAGCCTTCATTTTTTCCTTCTGCACAAGGTCTCTCCAGTGCAGTAAAGTATCGTCGTTGGTGTATGTAGAGAAAAGGGCTAATCAGGATAATGGCCTTTTCAGTACGATGCGTTGCTAGAGTGGGACACCTTCATGTGGTACCACAGATATGGCTGGCCGGCTCCACTGCCAGGGTATACAAATATTCTTTAGTTTCCTCCCTATCCCATAACAGGATGATGAACTGTAGGAAAACAAACTTCAGCCTACAGTTCACTGGGGTCCAGTCCAAAGGAGCCTGGAGTCAAAACAACCGTATGATGAGTTCTTGTTATATATTCCTGTTGCCTCCAAAGAAATTCATTCATCTTAGGAATAACCTTTGAAACTGGAGGTAATAATAATTATTGTACATCACCGCAGCAAAATAGTTAACAAGTGCGAAAAATACCGCAGTGAAACTAAAAGTATGGTAGTTGAGTCAGCAGAGATTTACACCCATTCCTCTCGTGTTCTTCCAGCTAAAGCGACGCGAATTTATTGATCTAAGACTGAGCACAGGAGCCAAAGAGTGTCAGTATTGTTAACAGGAAATGTCTATTTCGAAAAACAATCAGGGCTACATTAAATAAGAAAACTCCATATAGAAGAATCGAAAAACCATATATTGATGCAGTCAGGACATGGAGAAAGAATGAAGAATGAGAAACGGATAAGATCATTGTAGGAGTAGGGGCAGTGCGACCTATTAACTGTCGAAAATATTAGATCCAGCATAGATAAGAAATTTAGTCACTTTATTAAGATGACTCATTTTATATTATATTGTTCTGTCCGCGTTTTTTCCTTACGATAGACGTCTCAAACAGCTGGGGATAGATATAACCTTCATTTACGCTTCTTCACATATTATGTCCTATCAATGTTGAATACACTTAATTGTGGAGAGGAAAATACGTAATCAGACTGAAAGTGTTAAGAAGATGCGCCATGTAAAATGTCACTTTAAGGTATAAAGAAGCCCAGCTCTAATGAGGTGTCCTGGGCATGTGCAGAGAACGGAGGAAAAAAAAGTGTCCAGACGTACACGAAGGAATGTAAAAACCCAGTTAAGTAAAAAAAATAAAAATAGAGAAGTTGCAGGAGCTTGTGTTCAAATTACAGGCTATCTGTATATAATGATGCAAATTTGATTCCAGGCAGAAGCAGTGTACAGCTTGCTAGTTTGATCTGCGTTAAAGTAGCGTTCACTTTCCTTCCTGAAGACCCACTGCCATGTCATTTATAAAAGAAAACAAAATACTATCCGTCATACCACTCCTGAATAAAATAGCGCTAGCAAGTATTCATGTGGCAACATTTGAAGGAGCGTGGCACGCACGTGGATAACTTGCCCTAACTTTTGGCCAGAGTTGGGAAAAAAATATATGTGTATTGGAAATAACAGATAACACCAAGTAGGAGTATTAAAAAAAAATGCAGGCGAGTAATAGTCATCTATCGTCATTTACCATTTCATCCTAATGTCTAGAGTTTCCAGGCCTACATACCTGTACAAAATCCATTTTCTGTATATGGAAGGAGTCGATCAGGAGATTGGGCGATAGCAAAAATTTCCTAAGGCATCGTTATACTACAGATCTCTGCATATTCAGCTGTCTTTTTTTTTTTTCCCCCTTACCACCAGCATATATTTTTTTCGCCTTTGGAGAACCCCAAGACCTGTAAAGTTTATTGAAACCTTATGCGGTACTATACATTTTTATCCGTCCCCACCCCAGAGGGTCTCGGGGATGGGTATTGTTTTCACTCGGTTTGTCTCTTTGTTTGCTCGTTTGTCTCCCTGTGTGTCTCTCTGTTAACAACTTTACGCGAAAACTACTGGTGCGATTTTTACTAATATTGCAGGGATGAT
The DNA here is from genome assembly GCF_032717465.1 of Coenobita brevimanus. NCBI lineage: Eukaryota > Metazoa > Arthropoda > Malacostraca > Decapoda > Coenobitidae > Coenobita > Coenobita brevimanus. The sequence goes on from NC_136993.1 coordinate 27,410,667, forward strand.
GGGCTATGACCTTCTAATCACCTGATTCAATTTTGGGCCAAATTGGGCCAAGGCACAGGCTACAGCCCCCCCCCAAAAATATATATATATATATATATATATATATATATATATATATATATATATATATATATATATATATATATATATATATACTGTATATAAAGAGGACGGATAAAAACCGTTTCTTCGCCATAACTCCTTTCAAATTCGTCATATCGACATGAAACCAAAACCCAAAGGTGCATCTTTCAAATCTCCATCCTATAACATGCCTCATTACATCAGGGGGGGTCACCCCCCAGTTGGCGGTAGGGGGGGGTCAGTGTCAGGTTGGTTGGGCCTAAAATTTCAAATGGGCATAAAATCGTCAATTTTCACTCGATATACTCCAAAGTTGTTATGTGACATCTTTGACTAGATATCCTGTTGTGTTTATACTTCAGCACTAAAATGACAGCTGAGGACGGGTTTGCTGTGCCTTGGCACTGCTTCTTGTTTTGAACTATATTTTGACCTAAAGTTGCCATCCTTCCATCTTGAATACGGAATAGAATGTTAGTCACTTTCCTTTTCTGTTAGACCCGCTTGAAAGTAACTGCAAAAGAACGAGAATCTGGCCCACGTTAAGGTAAAACATCTGCTCACCAGATCCATTACTGTTCCATTAGATGTATAGAGGCAAGGTTTCGGTGAGTGACCATTTATTGACTTCCAGCAGTATTGTAACCAATGAATCCTACCCATACGTCGAATACAATCCCTTTTGAATCATATCTGGGATGCCGTAACCCACTAATAACCAGACATTTATTTGGGTACATAGTTATCACGCAGTGTAGTAAGTTGTTTACTGAGCTACAACAACTACAAAACGTATGTAAGTAAGTGTAAAAGCCACCTGAAGGTAACATCATACTAATGAACGCTGTGCAGTCACCTACCAGGAACCGGAGAGTATCAAAAGCCGTCATCGAAGTAATTACATCCTTTCGGCCAATAATGTCATTTTATTCTTGACATTTTATGCTTTAAATCCCCCTGTGATCTTAATCGAATAAGGGCAGATCTCTCGTACCGAAGGTGTTACGGATGCTACATATGACGCCAACACTTAAAAAATTCTCACCATTGCTGAATCAGGTCGTCTGATGATACAGCAGCAAGAACACCGTGAAAAAGACGTAAGAGATGAAACTTTATATGGTGGTGTTAAATATATGAGAGACGAGGTGAATTTCACCTTTTAATATAATGGAATCACTTATTTCATTTATGTTATCATGTTATCTCCATAAGGCTTTATTCAGCTTAGGAACCAGTTTTCGACTAGGAAGTGGTTTGATACAGCATTTCATAACCTCTTCATGCGAGTTAAATAAAACTGAAGATAGCACACAATAAACAATGTCGGTACACTACTGACGTCTGAGGTATGGCATTGAAAAACGAGTAAATATAAAAACATGAACCCCTTCAATATAATGACACATTCTTTTTTTTTTTTTTTTTGCTCCTGCTATTCAACGTTTCAAGCCAGAGGAGCTAGATACAGCCTCCATTAACCCCTTCAGTGCGCGAGATCTGTACTAATCGTAAGGGAATCGTATGGGGCAAGCAAAGTGCTAGAGTGCTGGGAGACAAAGACATCCCTAACTATACCTCATACCAATTAATCTGGCCAGGCATGTATGGCAACAGTGTTCCCGCCGAGATTCTGATTGGCTGGAGGTGGTTGTTCGATTTCGTTGTTGCATAAACCGGTACTCTCTTTATTATCAGATGTGATACTGAATTTGTTGAAAGTACAGTCGTCAAAAGCAATAAGATATCCGTTATATACTTAACAACAATGAAATTCTCGTAGGAAGGTAGAGATATGAGTCAACAAAGTATTATAACAGTCCAAGTCAAGGTCAACATTCGAACAATTCCTTTAAATCTCCGACACTCCTTAATATAACAGAAAATTAAGGAAACCTGCTAAATCTAGGCGTTGGTATAACACATTTAAAATTTGAGATCAGTCCTTACTGTGATAATAGAGGAGATACAGTGAAATAGTTTTCCTTTAGCAAACTTTGAATTTCACGATTGTTTCAAACTTCCCTCCCCGCAGAACTTGTCTTCATTGGAATTTTTAATTATTCAGAGTTTTGGTACGTTTTAAAGGTGAGGACTGATCTTATAATTTAAATGTGTATTATACCAATGCTTAGATTTAGCAGGATTCCTTAATTTTCTGTCATATAAAGGAATGTCGGAGATTTAATGGAATTGTTCGAATGTTGACCTTGACTTGGACTGTTATATTACTTTGTTGACTCATATCTTTACCTTCCTACGAAAATTTCATTGTTGTTAAGTATATAACGGATATCTTATTGCTTTTGACGACTGTACTGTCAACAAATTCAGTATCACATCCGATAATAAAGAGAGTACCGCTTTAAGCAACAACGAAATCGAACAACCCCCTTCAGCCAATCAGAATCTCGGCAGGAACACTGTTGCCATACATGCCTGGCCAAATTAATTGGTATGAGGTATAGGTGCGGCCTTGAAATTTCATCAGTCTACACGAAAATTGTACCACTTGTTTCCATTCCTGTGCACAGTAAATGTTTTAATTGTTATCCTAATCACATCCAGCATTCAAGAGATTTAGTTAACAATTACGAACCTTTGTATAATTCCATTTTCTAAACATTAAAAAAAAAAAAATGTGAACTAAAATTTCCTTTCCTAATCAAAATTCTCATCTGACAGTCTTAATATATTAATGCATTCATAAAAAGCAAAAGGGAAGAGAAAATTTGGTTGAGTTCTTATATTTACTTATATAAACAGGAATCAACTTTGCAATTCTAAAGTACCTACATTTAAATATTCCAAAATCGTACAGGGTATGGAATTGCACCATCAGCGACGTTGGTTATGGCAAACTGATCTGGCTGAGCGAGCTAGGTTTATATGGATGTGGGTGGGCGGGTGGTCGCTCCGGGCCATAGCAGAGATGACAGGCACCAGCTCTACCACCGTAGCCAGATGGATTAGACGATGGCAGACGGATGGTGACCTGCGTTCCAAAAGAAGCAGACTCAGGCACAAGAATTGTAGACTGCCACACAAGCGGACCAACAGAAACAAGTGGTCGTGCGGGGCTGCAAATACAAAGTCGACTGAGATGACACATACAAAATTTAGAACTCTCTCTGGGGCTGTGGATGTAAACTGGAAAGCGATCAAGTCAGTCATCGACTGGGGCTGTGGAAATAAAACTAAAGAAGTGTTAGCCGGGTTAACTGGTACATTTAGACTACCAGATAAATCTCTTACCGCACCTTTGAATATTAATGCTCAGCATTATCCTTATGTGTCGCAATATTAAGCTTTTTTCAGTCAAGATTGTATACGGATCCTATAATAATTAAAGGTTATGTTTATTACGATTAGTCGTTTAGAAAAGCACTGCTCTGTAGCTCACTTCTTCCATGTACAATACTGCATTCTGTAATGCTACGTGATAGAAATAAAAATAAAACCACCTGAGTTCCCTCAGGAGTTTGCATATTACAACACACGGTACAGATATGCTTGTCTTTCATTGCAACTTGAAAGTTGCAATTTTGAAGCTAATCCATTTTAAAAATAAGTCCCTGCTTGTCCTCCCATCCCTTCATTTAAAAAAAATGCTTATTGGTCATGCCAGTGAGATGCAACTAGGTTGAAAGGTGTGCAAATCAGTGTTTGATGCTTCACTTCACATATTTATAGTTTTACTTAACATGTTTTCCCTCAGTCATGACCCCAACTCTCCTTATCCATAGGTGAAATTCATGACCTTTTTAGCTTATCTCTTCTGGTCACGAAAAAAAAAAAAAAAAAGTATATTTACCCTTTCATGCACAGATTCGAATCGAGTCATTACATACCACCCTGTACAATGCACCATGATGCACATCGTGTCAAAGGAGGACACAAGTTTCCCGATGTGTGTCATATATATATATATATATATATATATATATATATATATATTGTTACATAGCCTATGATTTCATCATCCCTTGTATAATTCTAACTTATGATACAGTTTTGTTCATCCTTTGTATGATCCTAATGTACAGTATGCTGCATGTTTGTTCACGATTCGCCACGTGGCTTCCATAGTGACCAGGCTTGCGTATTCTACCTCACTACCCCCTTCTCCCCCTTATAGTTGAGTAAGTCGTTCTTTCTGTTGTTCAGAGCAGGACTGTCAACTCTTCCCCCCCTATGCCTTCATTTAAGCGTCCTTCTTACAAGTTGAATCAAGCTCTGCCGGCCCCTATATAATGAGCTCAGTCTCTGCATTAGTTGCCACTTAGATCTACTCCTCATTTTGTTCACATCTCTGTCCTCCCCTGTACAGTATATTATGATTTTTGTGAGTGCTCAGGAAGTCTCCAGCCATCTAGCTCTTGTCTAATATGAGTATAAGTGTTATTACCGTTTTTCTTGTACTGTATAGCCTAAGGCGTTAATTCGTAAGCCTGGTAAATTTTTTATGATTCTTATTCATTCCATACTGTCAGCCAGTATTAGTAATAATTTGTATATGTAATAATAATATATGTTGCTTTAATTGAGCATTATCCGGTTTTCTCATTTTATCAGGGCTGACTTAGATAAATTTGCTCTTGCTAAATTCGTGTTAATAGAGGCTATTGCAGATAACCATATATGTAACCTGTTTTGCCATTACATTATCCTTATGAGTCCTGAATGTTTAGTTGTTAGTTTGAGCATTAAACTTTAACTTGTTATTTTACCTAAGTCTTTTGTTTTGAACCTGGAACTTTGCAGGACAGTAGTGATTTTAGTATTCTCACTTGAAGTGTTCATTATCTCTCTCTGTTCCGTAACATATATATATATATATATATATATATATATATATATATATATATATATATATATATATATATATATATATATATTGTTACATAGCCTATGATTTCATCATCCTTTATATGATCCTAATGTACAGTATGCTGCATGTTTGTTCATGATTCGCCACGTGGCTTCCATATTGACCAGGCTTGCGTGTTCTACCTCTCTTCCCCCTTCTCCCGCTTATAGTAGAGTAAGTCGTTCTTTCTGTTGTTCAGAGCAGGATTGTCAACTCTTCATCCTCTATGCCTTCATTTGTGCGTCCTTCTTACAAGTTGAATCAAGCTCTGCCGGCCCCTATATAATGAGCTCAGTCTCTGCATTAGTTAAAAATATAAAAAATATAATAAAAATAAAACTACAAAAAAATAATAAAATAAATATTATTATATATATATGTACGTGTGCATGAAAGTGTGTATGTTCATATGCATGGATGCATGTATGTATGTATGTATGTATATATATATCTATGTATATATATATATATATATATATATATATGTATATATGTGTCAATATATATACATATATATATATTTGCCTTAATGACCAGAGACTCCGGCCTCAATGGTCGATAGGCAAAAAAAAAAAAAAAGCATTAGTTGCCACTCAGATCTACTCCTCATTCGGTTCACATCTCTGTCCTCCCCTGTACAGTTTATTATTATTTTTGTGAGTGCTCAGGAAGTCTCCAGCCATCTAGCTGCTGTATAATTTGAGTATAAGTGTTATTACCATTTTTCTTGTACTATAGCCTAAGACGTTAGTTTGTAAGCCTGGTAAAGTTTTTATGATTCATATTGGTTCCATGCTGTCAGGCAGTATTTATAATATTTTGTATCTGTAATAATATATCTTGCTTTAACTGAGCATTATCCGGGTTTCTCTTTTATCAGGGCTGACTTAGATAAATTTGCTCTTGCTAATTTCGTGTTAATAGAGGCTATTGCAGTTAACCATATATGTAACCTGTTTTGCAATTACATTATCCTTATGAGTCCTGAATGTTTAGTTGTTAGTTTGAGCATTAAACTTTAACTTGTAATTTTACCCAAGTCTTTTGTTTTGAACCTGGAACTTTGCGGGACAGTAGTGATTTTAGTATTCTCACTTGAAGTGTTCATTATCTCTCCCTGTTCCGCAACATTTATTTGGCGACCTCTTATCAGGATATTCAGGATATTATCATAAGGATATTGCTTGATATTTGGTGACTGTGATTTATTCATGATGTCTACTATTACTACTCTTGATGAAGCCAAAGTTTTTTGTCAAATGTGCAGTGTGTGATGTAGAAAACAGAACAAAGAATGAACTTAAGCTTGTTGCTCAACAATTGGGAATTGCTGTTCCCTCTCATCATTCTAAAGATCAAATTGTTGGCATGATTAATAAAAGCTTGTTTAATGAAACTCCTCCAGATGAGCAAACGCAGATTGAAATAGCTAAGTTACAGCTAGCCCTGCAGGAGGCTTGTGCTAAGGAGGCTGAGTTTCAGGCACGTGCTAAGGAGGCTGAGTCTCAGGCTCGTATTCAGGAGGCACAAATTGAACTTGCTAGGATTCAGGCAGACCATGAGTATCGCATGAAACAAGGTGGAACTGGATCATCTAGCTCTGATGATTTTGATGTGGCTAAAAATGTTAAACTTGTCCCTCCTTTTAATGAATCTGATTCAACAAAGTATTTTCAGTTGTTTGAGAGGGTAGCTACAGGTTTTAATTGGCCCAAAAATATTGGCCATTACTCCTTCAGAGTGTTCTTACTGGTAAAGCTCAAATAACTTATGCATCTTTGCCTCAGGATCAATCTGATAATTATGATGTAGTTAAGAGCTTGATTCTTAAGGCCTATGAGCTTGTTCCTGAAGCCTATAGAGTAAAATTTAGGACAACTTATAAGCAAGATAAGCAATCCCATGTTGAGTATGCAAAAATCAAAGAAGATCTGTTAGAGCAGTGGTTAAATTCTAAGAATGTAAATTCTGATTTTGATAAATTTAAGCAGATGATTTTGCTGGAGGACTTCAAAAGGTGTATTAATAGAGATGTAAGCCTATATCTTGATGAGAAAAGAATAGATAATTTGTCTGATGCTGCAGTTTTAGCTGATGAATATGTTCTCACTCACAAGAGATATTCTAAAGAAAAAAGGAAAGCTGAGAGTAAGTACGTTGCCTCTACTCAGAGTACAGGTAACAGGAAAGAGAATAAAGATGATATTTCTCAGGAAGTAAATACCAGCTTCACCTCTAGATTTCAGAAAAGTAAATCTACTTATTGTAGTAAGCTTGGTCATACTATGGAGAAATGTTTCAGGAGACAGCGTGATGTGAACAAAAAGGAGTCTTTAAATATTCAGCCAATTGGTCTAGTGTCCACCCTTGAGAGTTCCCAGAATTCTTTAACCGAGTTAACTGAACCTGCTTTGAGGGGTAAATTAAATTCTCATGATGAAGCTCCTCTTTTGAGCAGTAACATGGGTGACACTCTCAAGTGTTCATGTGCTAATTTCCTGTCTGATGGTTTTGTCAGTCCTCTGGACAGTAATGACAGGAAATCAGTTAAAATATATCGTGATACAGGTGCTTGCCAATCCCTTATGCTGACCAGTGTTCTAGGCTCTAACGTTAATTCCTCTGATGAAACTGTAATCTTACAAGGTGTAGGGAATAATTACTTCTCTGTCCCTCTGTGCAGAGTGAATTTAGAGTCTGGTTTTGTTAATGGTTCTGTTATGGTTGGGTTGGTTGAAACACTCCCAATGTCAGGTGTAACTTTCTTACTTGGAAATGATATTGGTGGAAGTCAAGTGTGTCCAGCTCCTGAGTTGTCTAGTGAACCAGTGACTGCAACCCAGGATTGTGATGTCCCTGATGTGTTCTCTGCATGTGCTGTCACTAGGGCTAAGTCTAAAGTTACTGGTGACTTAGAGGATAATGATGATGATGATGTTATCCTAGCTGACACTTTTCTTGCTAATTTGGAACACTCACCAGATGAGGCAGTACCCCGTAGTGTTGATAATTTGTCTCGTCAAGAGTTGGCTGTGTTGCAGGTTGCTGACCCTGAGTTGAAAGGTCTAGCTAACTCTGCTTGCAGTGAGGAAGAGTCAGCTGGTGCTTCTACTTGTTATTATATAAAGTCAGGAGTACTTATGAGGAAGTGGAGACCCCCAACAGCATCAGCCGACTGTGAACCATATATGTAACCTGTTTTGCCATTACATTATCTTTATGAGTCCTGAATGTTTAGTTGTTAGTTTGAGCATTAAACTTTAACTTGTAATTTTACCTAAGTCTTTTGTTTTGAACCTGGAACTTTGCGGGACAGTAGTGATTTTGGTATTCTCACTTGAAGTGTTCATTATCTCTCTCTGTTCTGTAACAATATATATTACCCAATTCGTCTCTTGGTGTGCTTTATAGGTTGTTAAGCAATTGAACGACTCAAACCACCTGTGCCTGAGTGGGTTTATATGATAAAAAGGGTAGGAATGATTAGTAGTACAATTATGCATGAAGTAGATGTAGGAGCAATACCATTTAAAAATCTTCGATCACTTTCATTGGCCACCATTGAAAAGTGTCATGCATCTTCGACATCTATCTATCTATATACCTAGGCTGCTTCCCCCAAGGAAAGGGAGGTAGCCGAGACAGGACGACTCACTCTCCATTTACTCATCCATTCAAACACATTCATTTGCATCTTAGCTCCAAAGGGGAGAACGGACAGATCCTCACCGCATCACACCGCACAAGGGTCAACTGCGCTATGCAACCAGTGACATCTGCAGCAGGGCCCGACAGCAGAACTGGTCTACCCCTGCCACATCATAACAGACCCATCCCCTTAGCCGCACCTGACCTGACTAGCTGATCAGACCAAATGCGGGAGAATATCCCCTCAGGGCTGCGTCATCATTTATTCATTCACAATTTCTCTCCATTTATTTCTGTCACGCACAGCCACTCTTCCTTGCTCAACAGACATCCCTCTCGCATCCAGCGCTCTCTTCACACTGTCCATCCATCCTATTCGTGGTCTTCCTCTCAGCCTTACACCTCTCACATCAGATCTAGTTATCTTTTTCACCAATCGCTCATTATCCATTCTCTCCATATGCCCAAACCATTGCAACACCCTCTGCTCAACTCTACCAGCCATCTCCCGAACAACTCCAGTTCTCTTTCGCACTTCATCATTTCACACTCGATTCATACGCGTCACTCCACACATACTCCTCAGACATCTCATCTCCATTACATTCAAACTTTTCCTCTCTGCTACACCCATATTCCATGTTTCAGCCCCATATAATGCAGTCGGTACCACAACACCCTCATACAGCCTTCTCTTTACATCCATTCTAAGCGAACGACATTTAAACACTTTTTTCATTCCTCCCAGCACCTTTCCTACTTCATTTATTCTAAACTTCACTTCTGCATCTTTTCTTCCATCCACAGCAACATGTGACCCTAGATATTTAAAACAATCTACCTCCTCAAGCAACTCACCATTCAAAACTATATTCATCCCCCTACCATCTATCAACCTTGTACACTTCATCACTTTACTCTTATTCTCATTTACTTTCAATTTCCTCCTTTCACACACCCTTCCAAACTCCTCTACCGACTGTCTCAATCTCTCCTCTGAATCAGTCACCAGCGCAGTATCATCTGCAAACAGCAGCTGCTTCAGGTTCCACTCTCCTCCATCAACATTCACCAGACTCAGACCACCTAAAACTCTTGCATTCACCTCCCTTACAACACCATCCATGTAAATATTAAACAACCAAGGCGACATCACACATCCCTGTCGCAGCCCCACTCTCACGGGAAACCAATCACTCACAGCATTTCCCACTCTTACACACGCTCTACTATTTACATAAAAACTTTTCACCCCTTTTAGTAACCTACCATCAAGTCCATACAATCTTAAAACAGTCCACAAAGCCTCCCTATCAATTCTATCATACGCTTTCTCTAAATCCATAAATGCCCAAAACACATCCTTGCCTTTCACTAAATACTTTTCACACACTTGTCTCACCGCAAACACCTGATCAACGCATCCCCTCCCTCTCCTAAAGCCACACTGCTCATCACTAATCACTCCCTCTGTACACTCTCTAACTCTCATAATTAACACTCTACCATACACTTTACCTACAACACTCAACAGACTTATACCCCTAAAGCTAGTACATTCATACTTATCACCCTTGCCTTTATACAACGGGACATATCTTCGACATACAAAGATAAATTTCAGATGTATATGTAAATTGCTCAGGGCACACTACTGGTATAAGTGAATGCGTCCCACGAGTTCGCATTGTTATCCTACCAACAAGTGTAGCCAGAAAGTGGTTATCCAACACTGAGATAATTGTTTATACCCATTCTACTATAACTTGATCTAAAAATGCCAAACATCCTTGTTCAATATTCAGCTGTAAAAAGAAATTATCGCTGGAATGCGATGCAAGTTATAAAGAATTGCCATGGAAAGGATGTAGAGCCAGAGGTTTGTCTTTTTCTGCTGCTGAGCTAGTAAGCTCCAGATCAACAAAAATCTGAGAATTTAGGTAAAACTACTGTACTATAGGAACTGCAGACAGAAACGTGTTGATGCACCTAGACTGCCTTTGTGGGTGATGACCACTCTGAAACATATTTCTCCAGCTAACTATATAATAGAACTTGATGAACTTTTGATAAATTCAGTAGCACCTGAGATGTTTCATAAAACTTAGTCATGACACTGAGATTATAACCCTCCAATAACAAAGGTTCAAGATAGCTTTAGTCAATTTAACTCTATCAGGCATAAATCAAGGTGAAGGTGGAGATGTATGTTATAAAGCATATCGTCAAAGTGCTCGCTGCCACTACCTTGGAATACGAAGCAACCACATCATAGCTCCCGCGGTTACCTCCCACAGGTGTTATCATGAGTACCACCCCAAGTTTCCTTGCTCTTTGTCATCGCGGGGGGAGGGAGGGAGCTTCACGGACGTGGGCTGAGACCTGATGTGTAAGGGATCTATGACAGAGTACTTTAATGAACTTCATGGTGTGTGGAGGTTTGCTTGCCAGGTGGACACAGCATTTGCATCCCCACTCTGTTCTGCCCTCTTCCCTCTCCTTAGATCCACATTGCTGCCTCAACTGTTTTTGCAGATCCCTTTTCTTCTACTGTTGGTCCTTCCTTCCCTTTACTCCTGTCCTCTCTATTCTGTCTTTGGAATTAAATAGGGTAGAATTTTCCGCATTCATCAAAATTCTCATCGATAGCCCTTAGAGTGTTGCAACAGGAAGGATTGGTGTGTACCCGAGGGGTAACTTGTCTGTCCACATGTGGGTACCATGGTGGTTCGGCACCTCCCCACTGCGTGGATCTCTGCTGAGGTAGAAATGTTGTTACGCTACAGCTGCGGATCCCGGGATCCTGTTGCTTTGTGGTGCAATTTTTGAGCATTGGCCAATGGCCTAACATTGTGCTGGGAAGGTCTGTTCTCCCACACAGGGTTGCCATCCCTTCTTTGGTGGGGGAGGGAGAGCATGCTGGTAGTTCAATCGCTCCTCGGGTCACTGGCCAGGCCTCTAGACTCCAGGTTACAACCACACTATCCTTTCTTTTTCAATGGTCATGATGAGCTTTTTTTTTTTTTTTCTATCACATAAGATTATGAAAATTGTCTCCAGTTCTCTCTTCTCCGGTTCTGCTTATGTTTTCACCTCGATGACGACCCTCAGCTTTTCTTCATACTTCTCTGGCTCTTTCTACTGTTTCCCAACCTCTACTCACCTCTGCTGTTTCCTCCCAATTAACTATGCCAACTTCCAACTCACAGTCACATATGTCTACAACTCCGTTCACCTGTTCATCCTCTATAGAAACTTTTGATCCTTAGTTACCTCCATCTCCTCCTTCATGTAATCTTTCTGTTTCTTCATTTTCCTTTTCCCGTCCTCATACTTCTTCCCTACTTATCATCCCTGTCCTGACCACCTTTAATTTCGGTCCCCAGGCCTGCACTCAGTATTTTAACCACCTCACAAACGGATGACCTCTCACTTTACCTCTCACTGCTATGCCAAATATGCGCTGATGTTATGTTCTCAGTGTGACCCAATGGATATCATCTTCTTAAAGTGCACAATGCAACCTAAGCAGCAATAGTCTAAGTCTTTAGTTGATCCCTCTGGTAATCCAATTTCAGTCTCTCCAGAAGCAGTTAAATTAATCTACAGGTATTTTCCATCCTTCCTCTTTGTTGTCTACTTGTAATAAATAAAAAAATTCCTGACTGTTCTGAGGATATTTGACTCGTTCTTTCCTAACAATGCCACACAATTCTATTTGTGCATTGTTATATCATCCATCTCCGTGGACGACGCCAACAACCAGCTAAATTACCAGAACTGTCTTTGAGTCTCATCATCTTCCCTCCTCTGTCATGATCAGGGACACGGTCCTCTCTGTCAAAAAATATTTTCCTTCCTCTCATCAGTGCACTGCTTCCTGGCGTTTTTGGTCATTCAGTCAAATACTGGGATCACAGGCCGTCTGCCCCAACTGGTCACAAATAGGACACTCATTATCCACATGTACACTGACCTTGCAGTCCTGTGCGAATTGTAGGGGTCGTCATGCAGCCTCCTAGGGAATGTGCTGTGTCTACATCTTTGAAGTCCAAGTGTCACGCATCTGCTGGAATACCGGGCTTACCGTTAAGGAAAAATGTCTACAAGTGCATCACTTAGGTCAGTCCCCTGGCATCTCTTATGCATGCATGGCCCGACCGACAGTACTTCTATGTCACAGTCTCCGGATCTTCCAGTGTCTCCACTTCCGTACCTATCTCCAATTATTCCACTGCAATATTCTCCATTCCGCGTTCCTCATCCTGTTTTCCCTTTTGTTACTTCTGCTCCTTCTGCCCCACCTCCATCCCATTCAGTATGCTCCTGTTCTTCTCCTCCCCCACGTTCCTCATCACGTGCTAACAAACGGAAACGTGTCATTGTGTCTTCTTCATCTCATATTCCTGGTTTATCTCCCTCTCCGTCTACTGTCCAGCCTACCCGATTCTCCTACTTCAAACACCGTCATAATGCTCTACGGCTGGGTCCCATTCAACCTTTGTCTTATCCTGTGGATGCAGAATCCATGCAAAGTATCCTCACCCTCCTTCACAGTACCTCTTCCTTGCCTACCTTTGTCACTGCAGAAATACTTTCCCCTCCCTTTCCTTCCCCAGTCTCTCCCACTCCCACTCCTACTCTCCTGAATCTCCTCCTTCCTCTTCTTATGTTTCCTTCTCATCCTCAATCCAGCCACCCGCCTTCTCTATGATCAATACACCATCTCTATCTTTCCCGATCGTTTCCGTTCTTGATTTACCTTTGCCTCCTGGATACTCTCTTAGTCATCGCCGTAAACAATCTCTGCACTCCTCCCAGACTTAATTCTCTCCTTTGTCACGGTACTTCTTCGCTCGAATGTTAGAGGCTTCCTTACTCATTTTATGGACATTCATTTCCTTATTTCCTCCAATAATCCTCTTCTCTCCCTTCAAGAGACTTTTCTTCTTACTTCTCCGGCTCCTGTTCCTGGCTATACTTTTCTTGCATCCCTTCCTTCATATGACACTGCCCTCCTTATCCGCAGTGATGTTCCCCTTGAGCCTCTGTCTCTTTCTTCTCCTGTCCCTCATGCTTCTGCTTGTGTCATTTTCTGTTAATGGATCACTGTTAGCTCTCTCTTTTTCTCTCCTATCCCTCTGGAATTTCAAATCTTTGTCTTGCTCCTTCATTCTCTTCCTGTTTTGAGTCATCTTCTTGATGACTTTAATTAGCGGCATTCTCTGTGGGGTGATTCCCTAATCACCATCAGAGGACGTTCAATGGAACAGTTTTTTCTTCTCTCAAGATCTTTCCATCGGTAACATTGGCGCCCCTACCCACTTTGACCTATGTATTTGTTCCCTGTTTTGCTTGGGTCTGTCTCTTTGCTCACCTCATACTTCTCTCAATTTTTATTGGTCAGTATTAGAAGACAATCTTTTTAGTGACCACTTCCCCGTCAAACACTCTCTTGCCTCATGCTGCCCTCTTCCTCAGCCCATCCCCCCCTTCCCTCTACTGCCATTTCCACGGTGTTTACTGGTAATTATTTTCTTCCCTTACAGTGCCCCCTCTTCCTCATTCCTCTTATTCGTCTGCGCAAGATTTTTTTTTTTTTTTTTTATGTGTCCGACTCTGGGCATAGGCTTCACAGCCTGCTATCAAGGCCCAGCAGTCCTCCTACATACCATACACCTCTACATGTCACCGCTTCGGCGCTAACACCCACCGTCCATATTGAATACATGCTAGGGCTGTCTCATACAGGACTGGTGTATTGGTATTAGCGGGGGTATTTTTACGACATGTCGGCGGGTCTTCTGGTAGATCAGTAAAGCCTGATTTAATGAAATTCAAAGCCTTAAACTGTTCCCTGCCCCAGCCGGGATTCGAACCTGGGTCCGTAAGTACTGCAAGCCACCTCTCTACCGATTGAGCCACCGCCTCCCCTTCTTCTTTGTCTTGGTATTAAGTGCTGCTGTTATCACCATTCCCCATGGTACACCACTGTCTACTGCCAAACATGTTCCCTTGTGGATTATTTCTTTTTCGTGAGCCTCCGTGCGAAATGTGCTGCCTGGGAAAGTTTTCTTCGTATGCAGTCCACACCTGACTGGATTCATGTTCTCATTTTTCACTGAGCTTTCGCTGCCTTCCATCGCGCCATCCATCAGGCCAGACGTCCTAGTTGGAGGGACTGTATCTTGTATTTCTGAAAATACACCTGTTGCGGCAGTTTGGTTCCAACTGTGTTGGATATTAGGCTAACGTATCCCATCCAAGGCTCCGGTTCATAATACTCATGGCCTGTCCGTGGCAGATTCTTCCTTAGTTGTGGATGCTTTGGAATATTGTTTAAGTCTTTCTTGTAGTGGGTCTCATTTTCCTCGAGAATTTCATCGCCTTTAATTCGATTCTGAATCCATACCAATTTCTTTTACTTTGTTAGCTGCGCGAGTTCTTAAGCTCTTCGTGAATTGTCGTGTTCACTTAAATTCTGTAAAAATACACGTGAAAGACTTGATGGTGGTCATTATACGATATTAAAACATCCCTCCCCACAAACCATATACTGTCTCTTGGCCCTCTACATTATTATTTTTTTTTCAAGGTTTCTTTCTTCCTGACTAGCATATAGTGATCATCCTCGCATTTCTTAAACCTGGCAAACCTGGTCACCATCCACAAGATTACCTTCCAGTGGCCCTAACTAGTCATTTTATGTAAACTTCTTGAATGGATGGTCAGTACTTGATTCATATGGCTCCTTGACTCCCTTTGTCTTTTTCCCCATTAGTTTGGGCATTACAATGCACGCAGCACCTTAGATCCTCGCCCTAGAGTCGAATACTTTATCCATTCTGCTTTTTCTATCAACCAGGTCATTGCTGTCATATTTATGTAGGAAACACCTATAGTCCTGAACGAAAGTCTCATACTCTTCACTGTGTTTTGCTCTACCTGGTAACGTAGGTGTTTTTCTTCAAAAAATTCTCCCTCCGAACCTTTCATGTCCGTCTAAGAGACCTCCTTTCCCTCACCTCTCCCAAATATGAACGTGTCCTCCATGGTTGCGTCCTTACTACTACTCATTTTCTTATAGCTATATATGGCATTTTATCTTCTCTATTCCCATGTTTCGGCCTCGTTGTATGTCGGAGACTGTGCTGTGAAAGCTACAGATTCAGACCTGCCTCGTCTCCAATCTCTTTTTTCTTCACATTGGCTACTACTCATGGTTTTCGTTATTCTACCTCTTAGTCCTGTGCAGTAACGTTTACTCGCTTGCTAACCATACCTAAGTTTTCTCTTTACCTGTGAACTCTTTTCCCTACCGCTCCTCTACCACTTTTATTGACCTACACTCTGACTTCCGATTAAATCTGAATGCTCATATTTTATTCCTTCAAGTCTTCTTTTCGTCATCTTCGTTTGCTGCAAATGCAGTCTCATCTTACGTGGGGCGTTGATCATGTCACAATGCTTCGTCTTTACTTTGTTCTTATTCTTTCTAAACTCGATTATGGTTGCCAAATCTGTTCTTCTTCCGCAACAAACACTCTTCAAAGCATGATTCCGTTCATCATACTGGTCTTTCTGTAGCTATGGTGCTTTAGTGTCAACTCCGTAGTCTTCATTCAGGCATTTCCTTCCCCTTCTTATCATCGTTCTCTTCACACTATTAGATCATTTGCATGTCTCCTTCAGTTTCCTACAAATAAGTTACCCAGTCCTCCCACCATTCTCCAACGCTCTTTTCACTCAGTCTCCCATCTTTTTCCTTTTCTCCTTCGGGTCCCTACCATTCTTTAATCTATTGATTTCACCTTTCTTCCTATTTTCCCACCTTGTCCAGTGCCCATGCCACTTTGGCGTCTCCCTTCTGCTCTCGTCTGCCTTACTTTTCTCCCTTATTCTATGTCTCTTCTTCTCCCTGATACTCTTCACTCTCCTTTCCTGAAGCATATGTCCTTTCACTCTTAAGCCACTCATATCTTTTGTGACGGCTCCAGCTTTGCCGCGTTGTCATGTATGCTGTTGTGTTCCCGGATTCCTCCTTCCCTCCGTTACAAGTATTCTCACGGCATAACTGTATGCAGTTGTTTTTACACTCAAGTCCCTTTCTAGGTTCTCTTCCTCCACCTTTGTTATATTCTACTATTCACTCAGTGTGCTCACTCTCTTACACACCACACCTGCTCCTCATCTTCTAATTACTCACATTCAGTAGTAGCTTTTCCGTCTTTCTGTTCGGGATTACAGGTAAAGGACAGACTGGCTCACTGGCACGTTCTGCAACTTTTACCTCTAGGTCCTCTCTCCACCACATTCCTGCTCTTGATTTTTTTTTTTCGTTTTCTGATCCACATACCCCGTGAACCTGCATGTACACAACAACTTCCATAGTCGTTAGTTCTAGTTTGGTGCACATCAGCTCACCCAAATTGTCTATGGGAGACTATCCTTTCTCGTTTTCGATTGGGTCATACCCGCCTTACTCATGGGCATTTATAAGCCATCACCCTCAGCCCATCTGTTCACTCTGTAACTTTTATTAAATGCAAGAATGAGGGAACCAAAGGCCAGAGGCCAACAAAACTGTTCCCGCCGAGAAGAAGAAACAAAATCAAGATCACAGAGCTAATTTCAAAAACCCTTCATTGCCTAGACACACTGTATTTGAAAGACTGGAGATCCCAGGCAGTAGGAAATACAGAGGAAGACAGTTCCAGAGTTGAACTGTTGCATACATGATGGACTGGGAGTAACGTTTACTCTTGCATTAAAGAGCTAGAAAGAAAAGGGATAAGAGGTTGTTTCTAAACGGGTGCTAGGCACCCGCAGAAGTGATGGAAGGATACAAGCAGACAGTGTAAAGGAGCAGTGACCACTGAAGTAGCGATGGAAGAGATAAAGATGCAACAGGCCGATGAAGGGATAGAGGTTGAAGGGTGCCAGTAGGAGAAGAGTTAATAAAATGAAAACCTTGTTGAGAGGGACTCTATGTGGAGAGTCTCTCCACACATGAGAGTTGTACTCTACACAGGGCCGAATAAAACCCGTGTATAAAGTAAACAGCTGTGCAGGGGAAAGTCGGCACAGAGTAAGCTGAACACACATAATCTCCTGGAAGCAGATTTTACAAGAGGTAATGTGATCTTTCCAACAAAGTATCGAGAGAATGAGACCCCAGGTATATTTACAAATCATGCAGGATTGAGTTGGATATTGTTAACAATTAGAGGATACTCCTGCGAAAGATTTTGTCAGGTTGAAAGATGTAAAAACTGAGTTTTAGATGTATTAAAAACAAGATTATTTTTACCTCAATCAGAGATACGAGTCAGTTGAAACATTATGTGTGCCATTGCCTCATCGTTTGTTTGTTGGAGCAATTGCTGTGATGGACACTGCGGGAAGAAAATGGTTAGGTGAAGAATGGAGTCATGAGCTTTAGAGTAGATTAGGTCATTGATGAATAGAAGGAAGAGAGTTGGTCATAGGACAGAGCCCTGAGGAACACCACTATTGATACCCCTAGTAGAAGAATGAAGGCCGTCTACAACAGCAGCTATAGGGCGGCCAGAAAGAAAGCTAGAGATGAAGGCACAAATAGAAGCACAGAAACTGAAAGAGGGCAGTTTGTAAATTAAAAATTTATGCCAGACTCGACCGAAAGATTTTGAAATATCAAGCCATTGGCAAAGCTTTCGCCAGGAGCCTGAAAAGTAGGTGAGAAGATTGCCAGTGGAGCCTTCCTGGCGGAACCTATACTAATGATCGGAAAGAAGGTTGCGATAGGAAAGGAGGTTTTATCTATTTTTTTTCTTTTTAAGAATACACTCAAAAACTTTTGAAATACAGGAAGTTAAAGCAACTGGGAGATAGTTAGAGAGCTGGAAATGGTCACCCTTCTTTGGGACAGGCTGAATGAGAGCACTCTTCCAGCAAGATGGAAAGGTACAAGTTGATGAAGGCAAAAGAGTTTCCCTTGGCAGGGTGTAAGCACAGAAGCACAGTTCTTGATGACAACAGGAGGGACCCCATCAGTCACGTATGCCTTGTTTGTACTGAGGCCAGTGATGGCAGAAAATACATCTATTGACGAAATTTTTATGTCAGCCATGAGGAAGTCTTGGGGGAGGATTGATGAAGGAACAACACTGGAATATTCTTATGTGGAACTGGAGGTGAAAGTCTGAGGGGAGAGTTCTGCTTTATCAGTAGAAGAAATAGCTTCAGTGCAATCAATCCGGTAGAAAGGAGGGACGGATAATGAGGTAAAGTTGTATGAAAGGTTTTTGGCAAGGTGCCAGAAGGTGCGGGAAGAAGCTGAGTTGGAGAGATTAGGGCATTTAGTATGAATTAAATTATATTTTGCAGTGTGAAGAACAAACTTAGAACTCTTCGGGGAAGAATCATAGAAGAGATGAGATTCAGGGGTGGGTTGGCTCCAGTACCTTTTGTAGGTCTTCTCCTTGTTGTTGACAGCATTAAAACAAGCGTGATTATTATTTTTTTTTTCATTAGTCACATGATATGAGAAAGGAATGTACGCTTCCATGCCCGAGAGAATAGACTCCGTAATGTGCATATCACTCTAAGATGGATATCAGCCAAGGAAGCACCAATCATTCCAGGGAAAATCAAAGTGCAGCCTGAGGGCCTCCCGGTCAGCAGCTCCAATGTGCCACAACCACCGCTTATTGTGAGGGTCCATAGGCCTTACTGGAGTGCTAGGACAGGTTAAGGTGACAAAGTTGTGATCGCAGGAACCCAACGGAGAGAAAGATTAACAGTGTAATCAGAAGAATTAGTACTAAGGAAGAGGTCAGGTATGTTAGAACTCTCCCCAAGGTGGTCAGCGATTCAAGTAGGGTGCTCTACTAGCTGCTGTAGGTCGTTAAGGATAGAAAAGATGTAGGTTTGTTCACCAGATGGATCAGTGAAAGCAAAAGAGAACCAAAGATGGTGGTGAATACTGAAATCACCTAGAATGGAGATTTCAAAAAAAGGAGGAACTGATAGAATGTGTTCCATTTTAGAAGTAAGATAGTAGAAGAACTTTTCATAGGTGGTAGAATCAGCGGATAAGTAAATAGTACAGATATATTTAGTCAGAGAATAACAGGTTAGCCGAAGCCAGAGAGTAGAAAATTCAGAAGATTCAAGTTCAGGAACACGAGAGCAAGATACCGGTATGTTGTTGCGAACATATACACACCAGCCACTTTTTGGCTTTAAAAAGTACAGAGAAAGTAGGGGGATACAGGGAAAGGGTTTGCTATCAGTCGCCTGAGACGGTTGAGTCTTTGTGAGGAAGAGAAGGTGAGATTTAGAGTAGGAGAGATGGTGTTCAATTGAGAAAGTTAGAGGAAAGCCAGCAAATGTTGCAGGAATGAAAAAGTCAGTCAGACAAGGGTTCCAAGCATCTCGCTTGGTCGTCACCAGGAGAAAGGCGGGTGGTGGGGGCTTTGATGGTCTTCCTGCCCCCCCCCCCTCTTTTTCCGAGCCTTTGTGATACAACACCATTTTTAGTTGAATTTTGAATTCAAAATGTAGTGTATAATATGCATGAAGATTGATGCTGGCAGTTAGAGGAACTTGTGTTGGAGTGCATGCTGGCCTACTCTCTGTGTTATTGAAACACTGAAAAGGTTCAGCAAAGGGACGTGGTCAGAAACTAGTCCTGAGTGTTGCTGAAACGGGAGCTTCAGCTTTCTCTGTTATCAACTGTCCATCACCCTCGGCAGTACCGCCCTGCTCGACTAGTTCGATAGTCTACCCTCTATTGCTGTCTGACCATACGTCACTCTTTCTTCATTTCCCGTCTATACTCCAACACAGTCTCTCAGCTTTCCCCATCCCTTCATCATTACGTTGGCTTCCACAGCTTACTGACTTCCTTGGTGACTCTCCTACTGTTTCTGTTTCCAATCTTATCAATTTTTTTTTTTTTTTTTTTTTAATGCGAGGAAGAAGGAACCAAAGGCCATGAGCCCGCAGTAACAGTAACCTCCAAGAGAAAAACAAAATACAATATAGAGCCAAATTCAAGATCCGATCATTTTGAGATGCCTGGACACACTGCGTTTGAAAGACTGGAGATCATAGGCAGCAGGAAATACAGACAGAGGGAGACAGTTCCAGAGTTGACCTGTTGCATAAATGAAAGACTGGGAGTAACGGTTAATTCTTGCATTAGAGAGTTGGACAGAAAAAGGATGAGAGTCTGCTGCCAGACGGGTGCTACGCGCCCGTCGTAGAGGTGGAGGAATGCAAGCAGACAGTTCAGAGGAGCAGTGACCATTAAAGTAGCGATAGAAAAGAGATAAAGATGCAACAGTGCGGCGAAGAGACAGAGGTTGAAGGGAGTCAGTAAGAGGAGGAGAGTTAATGAGACGAAAAGCCTTTGACTCCACCCTATTGAGAAGAGCTGTATGAGGGGAGCTTCCCCACACATGAGAGTTGTACTCCACACAGGGGCGAATAAAACCCCTGTATAGAGTCAACAATTGCGCAGGGGTAAAGAAAGAGCGGAATCGGCTTAGCACACCCAATCTCTTGGAAGCAGATTTTACAAGAGATGTAATATGATCTTTCCAAGATAAGTCCCGAGTAAATGAAACCCCAAGCATGTTCAAGGATGATGTAGGATTAAGCTGAATATTATTAAACATTAGTGGGTATACCTGTGCAAGATTTTGTCGGGTTGAAAGGTGTAAGAACTGAGTCTTAGATGCATTAAAGACAACCATATTATTTTTACCCCAGTCAGAGATACGAGCCAAGTCAGACATCAGGTGTGCCATAGCCTCATCCCTTGTTTGTTGAAGTAACTGTTGAGATGGGCGTTGCGGGAACCGAATGGAAAGGTGAAGGGTGGAGTCATCAGCGTATGAGTGGATAGGGTTAGATGTACAGCTTAGAAGATCATTGATGAATAAAAGGAAGAGAGTTGGTGATAGGACAGAGCCCTGAGGAACACCACTGTTGATAGATCTAGGAGAAGAACGATGGCCGTCTATAACAGCGGCTATAGAACGACCAGAAAGGAAGCTAGCGATGAAGGCACAGATAGAAGGATAGAAACCGTAGGAGGGCAGTTTGGAAAGTAAAGATTTATGCCAGACTCGATCGAAAGCCTTTGAGATGTCAAATGCAATGGCAAAGCTTTCGCCAAAGTCCCGAAAGGAGGATGACCAGGAGTCTGAAAGGTAGGCGAGAAGATCACCAGTGGAGCGTCCCTGACGGAACCCATACTGACGATCGGAAAGAAGGTTGTGATAGGAAAGATGCCTTAAAATTTTTCTATTAAGAATTGACTCGAAAACTTTTGAAATACAGGACGTTAAAGCAATTGGACGATAGCTGGAGGGTTGGGAGTGGTCACCCCTCTTTGGGACTGGCTGAATGAGAGCAAACTTCCAGCAAGAAGGAAAGGTACAAGTTGACAGACAAAGACGAAAGAGTTTGCCTAGGCAGGGTGTAAGCACAGAAGCACAGTTCTTGAGAACAACAGGAGGGACCCCATCAGGCCCATATGCCTTGTTAGTACTGAGGCCAGTGATGGCAGAAAATACATCAACTGAAGAAATTTTAATGTCAGCCATGAGGAAGTCAGAGGGGGGAAGTGATGGAGGAACAGCACCGGAAACGTCTAAGGTAGAATTGGAGGAGAAAGTCTGTGCGAAGAGATCTGCTTTATCAGTAGAAGAAATAGCTACAGAACCATCAGAGTAGAAAAGAGGAGGGAAGGATGATGAGGTAAAGTTGTTAGAAAGATTTTTGGCAAGATGCCAGAAGGAACGGGAAGAATTCGAGTTGGAGAGTTGAGAGCATTTAGTATGGATGAAATTATTTTTAGTAGAGCGAAGAACAGACTTAGCACGATTCCAGGCAGAAACGTAAAGATGATGTGATTCAGGGGTGGGTTGGCTCCGGTACCTTTTGTAGGCCCTCTCCTTGTTGCGGACAGCATTAGAACAAGCGTGATTAAACCAAGGCTTTCTTGCATTAGTCAAAGGAAATGAGAAAGGAATGTATGCTTCCATGCCCGAGAGAATAACCTCCGTAATGCGCAAGGCACACTCAGATGGCTCACGGCCATGGAAACAATAATCATTCCAGGGAAAATCAAAGAAGTACTGCCTGAGGGCCTCTTACTGGTACTCACGTCATTAATGTATTTCCCCCACTCTCTTTTGCCTTAGTGCCATGCGACCATATTATGGCATGGTGCTTGCTTTTCTTAATTCATTCCTTTTTACCATAGGTACTAATTTTGCACCAGCCAATAAATTTTCAATGACGGCCCGACACGTGTGGCGTCAGCTGCTGGAATTCGAGCCCTATTGCTACTGGGCCGGCAATAACTCTGTTCTCGCAGAAGCGGGAGATAAAACTTCAGCATAAATTACAGGCTAATGTGTGTTACTAATTTAAAGTATCCTGTTTTATGAGTACTGGGTTGTGAAATATTATTCTGAAAAAAAAAAAAAACATTTGTTCGTATTCAATATTTGGTTCCACGTAACTGTTACATAATGGATGTACGTTCATGATTTGCATAACTGCAAATGAGTAATAAATGCACTGTACTATAATTACAGTATATATATCTTATACATTCTCAATCACTGTGAACATTTCGCCACCATATAAAAGCCATGCTACACGGAGGGTCAATATGCAGGCCTCTCTTCATAGTCGGCAACTGTGCAAGGCTTGGGACATTCAAGCTTTTACAACCATACAAATAAAGCTGAGTGCACCAAGGTGTAAGAAAGCCTCTTTATTTGTAACAACCTTTTATGGTACAATTATGACTGTTAGATGTGATAAGGCATCACCCCCCATTACAGAGAAGAGTCAGCAGCGATACAGAGGAGTCAAATTTGTCTCAGTATCATATGCCTCAGAAACCATCTGATAAAACTCGGGTCTTTTAATAACATTCGTGCTTTTAGAATTGCTAATACAGGCCCAGGAGGCCAGGTTATTTAGTAGTAATGTAATATCTCCAGCAACATCACAAGAACGAGAACACTTATAATAGTAACAACAAATTATTATTCAAATGTAATGTTTGCAAGATTAAAAATTGTTGCGGCTACTAGTTTAGTTAGCACACCTGAAGAATGCACAAATCACGTATTTTTTATGCAACAAAGAAGGAACCAAAAGCCAGGAGCCCGTAAACCATTCCTTTCAAGAAAAAAAAAAACAATACAAATGAGAGCCAAATTCAAGATACATTCATATCGAGATGCCTGGGCACACTGCGTTTGAAAGACTGGAGATCATAGGAAGAAGGAAATACACACAGAGGGAGACAGTTCCAGAGTTGACCTGTTGCTTAAATGAAGGACTGGGAGTACCAGTTAACTCTTGCATTAGAGAGTTGGATAGAAAAAGGATGAGAATTTGTTCCTAGACGAGTGCTACGCACCTGTCGTAGAGGTGGAGGAATGCAAGCAGACAGTTCAGAGGAGCAGTGACTATTGAAGTAGCAATAGAAAAGAGATAAAGATGCAACAGTGCGGCGAAGAGACAGAGGTTGAAGGGAGCCAGTAAAAGAAGGAGAGTTGATGAGACGAAAAGCCTTTGACTCCACCTTACTGAGAAGAGCTCTATGTGGAGAGCCTCCCCACACATGAGAGTTGTACTCTAAACAGGGGCGAATAAAACCCGTGTATAAAGTCAACAACTCTGCAGGGGTAAAGAAGGTATGGAGTCGGCTTAGCACACCTAATCTCTTGGAGCAGATTTTACAAAAGATGTAATATGCTTTTCCCAAGCTAAGTCCCAGCTGAATGAAACCCTAAGCATGTTCAAGGATGATGCAGGATTGAGCTGGATATCATTAAACCTTAGAGGGTATTTCTGTGGAAGATTTTGTCGGGTTGATAGGTGTAAAAACTGAGTCTTTGATGCATTAAAAACAACAAGATTATTTTTACCCCAGTCACAGATACGAACCAAGTCAGACATTAGGTGTGCCATAGCCTCATCCCTTGTTTGTTGAAGTAACTGCTGAGATGGAAAGGTGAAGGGTGGAATCATCAGCGTACGAGTGGATACGGTTAGATGTACAGCTTAGAAGGTCATTGATGAATAAAAGGAAGAGAGTTGGTGATAGGACAGAGCCCTGAGGAACACCACTGTTAATAGATCTAGGAGATGAACGATGGCCGTCTACAACAGCAGCTATAGAATGACCATAAAGGAATCTATTGATGAAGGCACAGATAGAAGGAGAGAAACCGTAAGAGGGCAGTTTGGAAAGTAAAGATTTATGCCAGAATTGATCGAAAGCCTTTGATATGTCAAGTGCAATGGCAAAGCTTTCGCCAAAGTCCCGAAAGGAGGATGGCCAGGAGTCTGAAAGGTAGGTGAGAAGATCGCCAGTGGAGTGTCCCTGACGGAACCCATACTGACGATCAGATAGAAGGTTGTGATTGGAAAGATGCTTTAAAAATTTTCTATTATTGACTCGAAAACTTTTGAAACACAGGATGCTAAAGCAATTGGACGATAGTTAGAAGGTTGGGAACGGTCACCCTTCTTTGGGACTGGGTGAATGAGAGCAACCTTTCAGCAAGAAGGAAAGGTACAATTTGACAGACAAAGGCGAAAGAGTTTACCTAGGCAGGGTGTAAGCATTGAAGCACAGTTCTTGAGGAAAACAGGAGGGACTCCATCAGGCCCATATGCCTTGTTATTATTGAGGCCAGTGATGTCAGAAAATACATCAGCTGAAGAAATATTAATGTCAGCCATGAGGAAGTCTGAGGGGGGAAGTGATGGAGAAACAGCCATGGAATCATCTAAGGTGGAATTGGAGGAGAGTGTCTGAATGAAGAGATCTGCTTTGTTAGTAGAAGAAATAGCTACAGAGCCATCAGAATAGAAAAGAGGAGGGAAGGATGATGAGGTAAAGTTGTTAGAAAGGTTTTTGGCAAGGCGCCAGAAGGAGCGGGAAGAATTCGAGTTGGAGAATTGAGAGCACTTAGTACAGATGAAATTATTTTTAGCAGTGCGAAGAACAGACTTAGCAAGATTCCGGGCAGAAACATAAGCAAGATATGATTCAGGGGTGGGTTGGCTCTGATATCTTTAATAGGCCCTCTCCTTGTTGCGGACAGCATTAGAACATGCGTGATTAAACCAAGGCTTTCTTGCATTAGTCAAAGGAAATGAGAAAGGAATGTATGCTTCCATGCCCGAGAGAATAACCTCTGTAATGAGCATGGCACACACAGATGGCTCCCGGCCATTGAAGCAATAATCATTCCAAGGAATATCAAGGAAGTACTGTCTGAGGGCCTCCGAATCTGCAGCTCCAAAGTGCCACAGACGACGCGTCTTTGGAGGGTCCACAGGCCATACTGGAGAGATAAGACAGGTTAAGGTAATAAGGTTGTGATTGGAGGAGCCCAACGGAGAGGAAAGTTTAACAGTGTAAGTGGAAGGATTAGTTGCAAGTCAAGTATGTTGGAGCTTTCTCCAAGGCGGTCAGGGATACGGGTAGGGTGCTGTACAAGCTGTTCTATGTCATTAAGATAGAAAAGATGTAGGTTTGTTCACCAGGTGGATAGTGAAAGGAGAGGCAAGCCAAAGGTGATGATGAACATTGAAATAACCTAGAATGGAGATTTCAGAGAAAGGAGAAATGGATAGAATGTATTACATCGTAGAAGTAAGATAGTCGAAGAATTTTTGATAGTAGAATTAGGGGATAAGTAACCAGCGCAGATATATTTATTTAGAGAATAACAAGAAAGCCGAAGCTAGAGAGTAGAGAATTCAGAAGAATCAAGTTCAGGAAGACAAGAGCAATATAAATCGTTGCGTACATATACACAACAGCCACCTTTGGCTTTGAAATGAGTATAGAGAAAGTAGGAGGAAACAGACTAGGGTTTGCTCTCAGTTGCCTCAGACAGCTGAGTCTCTGTCAAGAAGAAAAGGTGAGGTTTAGAGGAGGAGAGATGGTGTTTGACAGTGAGAAAGTTAGAGAAAAGGCCGCGAACGTTGCAGAAATGAAGAAGTGAGTCAGAGAGTGGTTCCAGGCATCTCTCTGAGTCGTCACTGGGAGAGGGGCCGATGGTGGGGGAATTTATGGTCCTCCCCCCTCCTGGGGACTCCGAGGCCTGATTTTCTGATGCTGCCATTTTACTTTTAATTTTGAAAAGGAAGTGTAGTGTGTACTGTGCATGTAGTTTGGTGTTGACAGTTAGAGAAACTTGTATTGGAGAGCATGCTGGCCTACTCTCTGTGTTAATGAGACACTGAAAAAGTTCAGCAAAGGGAGATGGTCAGGAACTAGTTCTGAGGGCTGACGAAACGGGAGCTCCAGCTCTTCCTGTCATCAGCTTTCCATCCACCTTGGGAGTACTACCCTGCTCGACTGGTGCTACAGTCTACTCAGGCGAATTAGGGCACTGACTCAGGCGAATTAGGTCATGCATCAGATGGCGTCAGACAGTTTAGTGTATGGATGCCCATCATTGATCCTGGCTAAGTCGATAACAATATATCTATAATCGGAAAGCGTTTACAGTGATACTAAATCATCGCTAGAAGGCCATTCCGACAGCGATACCTATATGCATCGGCAATACATTGCTATGACGATATTAAATCCCAGTATTACCTAGTTTACTTTTCAGCTATGTTAACTTTAGTACCATGAAAGGAAATTAGCTCATGAAATTACTTTATAAGGCCAATACCACTAAGAAAATACAAAATATACCTTTAAAAATACAAGTCAAGTTACAGCAGGATCATGGTCAGCAGTCAACACTATCAAAAACTCCAGGCTTTTCCCAGGTCATGAATCAAGCATGACATTCGTAATCATTGATAATATTTTGAAACCGTGAAGAATTTCCTGCTAGTTATCAGAACTGACTTAGATAATTTCGTATCATTAATTTTCTCGAAATGATCTTGAACTTCACGTCCACATCCTTTGCTTTTTTTCATACCATGTATTTTGTGCCTCAAATGACGCCAGAAAAAGGTACAGCCATTTGTACACTTAATCTATCTATATACCTAGGCTGCTTCCCCCAAGGAAAGGGAGGTAGCCAAGACAGGACGACACACTCCCAATTTACTCATCCACACACACACATTCATTCGCATCCTAGCCCCAAGGGGAGAAGGGACAGATCCTTACCACACCACACTGCACGAGGGTCAACTGCACAGTGCAATCAGTGACATCTGCAGCAGAGCCGACAGCAGCTGATCAGACAAAATGAGGGAGAATATCCCCTCCGGGCTGCATCATCATTTATTCATTCACAATTTCTCTCCAATCATTTCTATCAATCACAGCCACTCTTCCTTGCTCAACAGACATCCTTCTTGGATCCAATACTCTCTTCACACTGTCCATCCATCCTATTCGTGGTCTTCCTCGTAGCCTTACACTAATCACATCAGATCTAGTTATCCTTTTCACAAATCGCTCATTATCCATTCTGTCCATATGCCCAAACCATCGCAACACCCTCTCCTCAGCTTGATCAGCCATCTTCCGCACAACTCCAGTTCACCTTTGCATTTCACCATTTCTCACTCGACCCATACGCGTCACTCCACACATACTCCTCAGACACCTCATCTTCGTAACATTCAAACTTTTCCTCTCTGCTACACCCATATTCAGTGTTTCAGCCCTATATAACGCAATCGGTACCGTAACACCCTCATACAGCCTTCTATTTACATCCATTCTAAGCGGACGACATCTAAATACTTTTTTTTTTTCATTCCTCCCTGAACCTTTCCTATCTCATTCATTCTAAACTTCACTTCTGCATTTATTCTTCCATCCACAGCAACATGTGACCCTAAATACTTAAAACACTCTACCTCCTCAAGCAACTGACCATTCAAAACTATATTCATCCTCCTACCATCTACCAACCTCGTAAACCTCATCACTTTACTCTTATTCTCATTTACTTTCAATTTCCTCCTTTCACACACCCTTCCAAACTCCTCTACCAACTGTCTCAGTCTCTCCTCTGAATCAGCCACCAGTGCAGTATCATCTGCAAACAGCAGCTGCTTCAGATTCCATTCTCTACCATCAACAGTCACTAGACTCAGACCTTCACCGAACACTCTTACATTCACCTCCCTTACAACACCGTCCATATAAATATTAAACAACCAAGACAACATCACACATCCCTGCCGCAGTCCCACTCTCACGGGAAACGATCATTCACAGTATTTCCCGCTCCTACACACGCTCTACTATTTACATAAAATCTTTTCACTCCTTTTATCAGTCTACCATCAAGTCCATACAATTTAAAAGCAGTCCACAAAGCCTCCCTATTAATTCTATCATACACTTTCTCTAAATCCATGAACGCTCAGAACACATCCTTACCTTTCGCTAAATGCTTTTCACACACCTGTCTCACAGCATATACCTGATCCATGCATCCCCTCCCTCTCCTGAAGCCAAACTGCTCATCACCAATCACTCCCTCTGTACCCTCTCTATCTATCTTAATTAACACTCTGCCATACACCTTACCTACAACACTCAACAGACTTATACCCCTAAAGCTAGTACATTCATACTTATCACCTCTACCTTTATACAGTGGAACCACACATGCACTTGCCCAGTCAACTGGCACCATACCTTTCACAAAACACACATTCAACAGCCTTTCTAAGCAATCAACAGTAGTCGCTCCACCACCTTTCAGGCATTCCACAGCACACCCATCCATACCTGCAGCTTTCCCTGTTTTAATCTCCTTTTCTGCCTCCTGCATTTCCTCCATCGTGATCAAAGAATCATTCAACTCTCCCAACACATTTATTCCTTGCACCCTTCCGTCACACTATCAACCTCCCTTTCCTCCTCTACATTTAACAATCTTTCAAAATACTCTGCCCATCTCCTCCTTACTGCACCCATCTCAGTTAGCATCCTTCCACCCTCAGCTTTTACTCGGTCTTCCTTCCCAGACTCTTCCTTTTGCACCCTTTTCACCTCCTTCCAAAACATTTATTATTCTGCTGAAAAATCTCAGTTAGCCACCTACCCCAGCTCTCATGTGCTGCCACTAGCATCATGCGCAGCCCTTCTCGCCCTATTCCTCTTTTCTTTGTACCTCTTATATGACACCTCATCCTTCCTCTACAGTCACACTTCATATGCACGTCTCTTCTCAGTGACAGCCATACTTACTTCCTTGCACCACCTTTCACTGCCCTTTCTTACACCACCACCCACTCGTCTCACA
Source organism: Coenobita brevimanus (assembly GCF_032717465.1). NCBI lineage: Eukaryota > Metazoa > Arthropoda > Malacostraca > Decapoda > Coenobitidae > Coenobita > Coenobita brevimanus. Next base: position 27,440,544 of record NC_136993.1, read on the forward strand.
CCACACACTTCTTCTGCATGCCCCACCACAGCACTCTTAAACAACTGCCATTCCTCCTCCACACTGCCATTCTCCTGATCTTTCACTGTGTTCCACTCACCTTTCAATTTCTCCTGATACTCTAAAATGTTCTCTCTTTTATCCAACTCACTTTCAAAACCTCCCTGCCACACCTAACTCTCCTGGCTCTCACCTGTCTCTTACCTACTCTCAACTTTCCCTCCACCAGGTAGTGGTCAGACATACCTTCACCCTCCCCTCTCAACTTTCGTGAATGTCCATTAGTTCATAAAAAAATAGTGAAGGAAATCAGCTGAGAAGAGTTACAGTCCTGACATATGTGTAACAGCAACAGAAGTTCCAATACAGCACAACTGTTCAGCTGTGCTACTTTGCACATCAGCATGTAAGTGCAGCTTGCTATGTTCTGATCTGACTTGGTCAATTCGTGGATAATCTGAGAATGACATAATATTCAGATCTAAAGTTTTATCCTCGTGTAGTATTATTTCGCAGAAGTTAAGGATTTGTTAGGTGAGCGCACCCACCATCAACTCACCCTAAGTGGATGCTACCATCAGGTAACTCCACACTGTGTGACACGGCAAAATTCAAATAGTTTCCTGCAAAAAAACGATAATTTATGAAGGTGGGAAGCAACTATATAAGTTACATGCATTAATATGCCATATGTAATACGATTATACATGTATTAATTATAGACATTAGTATCTCATTGCACAATAGTTACAACTTGCACCACGCAGAGACATGCACATCCTTTAGCCAGAATACAAACAGAATGTAAGGCAAACATTTTCCAGATGATAGAGAATCCCATTATGCAGCAAACACGTGGAGTACCTTGTGAAATCCGATTAGCCCATGTGGTGGAAAAGTACTAGACATTATGCACATCCCTACCAAGCAGTATATTTTCCTGGAAGTCAGGTATAGCAGCCAGAGAGCCAGAGAGAACGACAGAAGGCAGAAGGAAGCTTAGGAGATAGAACAGTGTAGGAGGTTAGCAGTCATGCTACGTTACTCTGTCCAGCACACAGTGATAGCCGTGTCACAATTAAACCCAGTAAAACGAGTGTCTATCCCTCATCTGCTAAACAAGAGAGAGAGAGGGGGGGGGGGGACAAGAGAGACAGAGAAATTACCTAAACCCACAACTAGCTATCCAACACCTCACTAATTTATATTGGTAGCTCGATTCCCAACATCATCATCATTATCGACACTGGCCGTCACCTATCTACCTGGCTACCTACATACCTCCCTACCTTTTCCTGTATCCCATCAACACTGGTGGCAGCCAGCAAACTACAGCGGTAAACAACAACAGTAATAGCAGCAGTAAAAGAATATAGAAGAGTAGTGGTAACGATGTGTAAGAAAGTGGTGAAGAAGAAAGATGAGGCAACATTGAAGAAGATAAATACAAGTTTTTATGACCCAACTGTATTATTTAGATGACTACAAACAACTACAATCAACTACAGTCATCTACAGTCAACGATCAACTATCAACTCAACTACGAAACAACTCTAGAATTTACTTCCCTTAAACCAACTGATACAAGTAGCAAGCTTTACAAGTTAATCACAAGAGAATAAACAAGAAGAAATTGTAGCAAATAATGAGGAAGAGTAAGACAGTAAGGAGTACCGGGGAAGCGGTAAGAGTGTTGATGCACAGTGTTGATGCAGACGTGAGCAACTGAAATGGCACAATACCCGTCCCTGATCAGTCAATTCCTTCACAACCACCGACCATAATCATAACCACAACTCCACAACAACCAGACAGTGAGAAGGCGGTGTGAGCTGAAGTGTGTGAGTTGTGTTGACAGTCCTGACCACCTTCACCACCATCTACACCACCAACACTTCCGCCACCACCAGGATGCCTATTGTGGGAAATATTTTCCTCCAGAGCAGTTGCGCTCTTTATCTTTTAAAATAGTCGTCCCTGGTTAAAAGCAGAGGAAAACATGGAGAGCGTTAATGACTGATTCGAACGGTTTTATAACCCAGAGATTACGTTCTCTTCAATAATTCTTATTATTAATAAATTAAATGCCACTGCATTTAACCCTTGCGAACAACTATATTGTAAATACATGTAAATATTTTGGAAATTTCCATTGACTTAACTGCGCCTCCGTGGTGAGTATGAAATGCCTCACGTGAAAAACGAATGAGGGTTTAATACACATTTACATAGTTAAAGGGAATATTTGGCTTTAGTTTAATTTAAACTAAGATTAAAATAAGTTAGATTCACCATGTATATATCATAAAGTAATTTAACTGTATTTAGCATTGTAATTAATAAATAGTTGGCACCTCTTCAATCCTATGAGGGAGAAGATGCTCGCCATGTTCACTCTGCTACCAAAGCTTGTTGAATTAGCACACTGTAAAATACGCATCTAAAGGACGCGTGGAAGCCCGGGCAACTGGCCGAAACATCAGGCTCGTCGTCATCTGTTGTCCGACTCTTTCTAGCTAAGTAACCTTCACGATTTGGCCAAATCAATGGAGAATTAGCTAGGAGATGGAAGAAGAATAAGTAGGTGAGTTGGAATATCAATAACACCTAAACCTCTTAAGAGACTTACGTGAATTTACTTAAGGTCGTGTTAGAATACCACTCGTCAGATAAGGGAGTGTGTAAAAATTTCTGACATATTTTCTGGTGTCCCTGAGAGTGAGGATAACAGATGTGTGGTGAAGCACTGAATGATTTTAAGGCTGCGTTCGTTGGACACAACCTACTCCCACTTTCTGTAGAAGTGGATGACGTGGAAATACGTACATACAGAGCTCCGGGTGGAAGGGCAAGTTCCTTTTTTGATGATGAAAGGCTAAATGCCATATTAGATTGGAAGCATGACCTCACTATCCTTTCCTGGGGGGAAATGATATTTATGAAGATGTGGAAGTTAATGAAATTGTTGAGAACATACTAGCCGTCGTAGGAGCCACTGAAGGTTCATGTAAATCCTCGGTAACCATAACCCTTCTTGAGCCTAGATATCTACCATATGGTTCACTAGTTTGCTATGGTACGTATAAATTAATTAGCAGAGCCGTGAATAGGAGTAGGAAAGAGAAGGACTTTATCCACTTTAATGTAAAGCCTTTCCGAGCAACTCTAAAAGCCGATGGTATACATTGGAATCATCATGGCAGGGAAGCTGTTCTGCAGAAATTTATAAATTACATAGAGCTGAAGAAAGAACAGTTCTATGCTGTACAAGCTTTGGATGGGCCTATGTTATACTAATATGTTAACAGTTCTGAGCTCAGGGAAATATGGGTTATTTGGAAACTGAGCTTGGGGATAAAGATATAACCCTAGAGGTTTAACAACCCAGGGAGATAGGTTTAATACCATAAACCCAATCCCTACACTCCTAAAAATTTAAAATAATTAGATAACTACTGAGCTGGGGTATATTTCTGGTTGAAATTAATGGTTAATCTAGTAAGTTAGAAATCAGTCAAAATGTCTTTCCTTGTTACAGAGATCCTTTAGTAGTAAGGCAGGACGGGTAACGAGAGCCATAAATGACTGCAGACAATCGTTAGATGAAACACCTCTGTCCAGGGAGAAATTAAATAGTCTCCTAAATATGCTAAAGGACATTTGGACTAAGTATGAAGAAGGTTATGTAAATTTACAAGCAGCTATAGTAAAAGCTGATGATAAAGATCTTTTAGAGTCGGAGACTACCTAATTTGAAGGTAAATTAGAGGAATAATTGGCCGAGACTGCCACAGAAATACAAGTGGTGGAACAGCGGAGTAAAGCTGTACTACCACAAATTACGCTTCCGGAGTTTGATGGGGAGCAAAATTGGAAATCCTTACGGGGTCAGTTTAAATACTTAGTTCATGATAGAACAGATCTTCCTAATGTGAGTAAACTCACATATCTGTTAGGACAGGTCAAGGGGACGCCTTACAAGTTGATAAAGGAATTATCTCTGGAAGAAAACAGTTATGAGGTGGCACTGACTATCTTTAAACAGAAATACGAAGGCAGGGAGCAGGTCATCACCCAGTTACTGAAGGCTCTAATTGAATTACTCATTCCTAGACATGATCTTCATTCCTTGCAAAATTTTAGGATTGTGATGAGTTGTAATTTAAGGGCTTTAGGTACCCTACGAAGATATTAAAGCAGCAGATTGGGTGCTTTCTAGAATTGTGTCCATAGAGCGTCTAGCAAGAACCAAGGATGCCTTGTATGGTAGGTACCAGAAGGATAATTTCTCCTGCAAGGAGATTGAGGAAGGATTAATGCAACTCTTTAAACATTTGCAAGGAACAGTAAATCCTGCTGAGATTAAACAGAAGACTGAAATAAAGAAAAAAAAAACACTAACCAACTGGTTTGGAAACCTAAGTCAGAGAAGGCTAAGTATGTGCCTAAAGAAGAGATAGGTACTTTCCCTAGCTCTTTAAAATATGAGGATAAACCATTGAAGACAAGAAAACAAGCTGATGAATACAAGGAGGTAAAATTTTCCATGGTAAAGGACAGGAAGACTTATGCTTTTTGTGGGGAGCAACATTCCAGTGCATCTTGTCAACATTATCCTGATTATGCTTCTAGAGTAGGAAAGCTTCAGGAATTGGGGTGTTGTATAATCTGTATGAATTCCGAATACACTTCCGCATACTGCAAGATTGAACTCAATCTTTGTTTCAAATGTGAATAGGATCATCATCATAGTGTTTTATGCCCAAGGATGAATAATGAGGTTTCTAAAACTGCAAGTGTCAATATGGGAATTGCTAAGGGGAATACTCCATTAGTAATGCCAGCTGCAGTTCCAGCAGCAGATGCGAAGGTATTGATTGAGAATAGAAACCTATTAGTATGTACTCTTTTTTATACAGGTGCTCAGAAAACCTTCATTTCTGCAGACACTGTGAAGAAATTAAAGTTACCTATTACTGGCAAAATAAATCTAGCCATCACAGGATTCTTATCTACTAAGGAAGCTCTCTCTTTTGATTTAGTTAGACCTGTAATACAACTAGGCAGATATAAATGCCGTATAACAGCAGATGTACTGGATAATATGTAGACAAGTATATATATAAAAGGACTGAAGGAAACCTCTGGTCATCTACAAATATCAGGGATAAGGTTGGCAAAACGGAATGTGGAATCAGATACTGTGGGTCCCATAAAACTGATAATTGAATCAGATTACTGTGTAAGATTCCTACATAGGAATAAGGTACAGTTGTTTAGGAGTCCAGGAGGTAACCTTATTTTGGGCCAGTTGGCCTTTCCAAAGCAAGCTAAAAGAGAGGCCAAACTAGTAGACTCAGTCTTTGTTACCCCCAAACAGTCATTGATGGTAGCTAGAATAGGTGCAGAACTAGAATAAATGACTAGCCGGATGAAAAAATTGAACCTGTACACAAATTATGGGATCTAGAAATTGTAGGAGTACACTCCGAGGAACCAACCCCTGAAGATAAAATAACTTTGGATTTGTATAACCAGTCAGTAGAATTTAAGGATGGACAGTACTGGGTAGGATTATGATCGAAACTAAACCATTCGGAGTTACCAACAAATTATCAAGGAGCTAAGGCTCAGTTAAATTCTCTTCTAAGAAAGCTGAGACACAACCCAGAATATCTAACCATTCATAATAATATTATAAAGGATCAATTGAAGAGTAAATTAATAGAAGAGGTAGAATTCCCTTTTAAACACAAAGAGGGACATTATTTACCACATCATGCTGTAAGCAAGGATTCAGTAACTACTCCCAAGATAGTTTTCAACTGTAGTAGTAAAGCGTCCAAAGGATCAGCCAGCTTGAACGATTGCTTATACTCTGGACCTACACTAACAGAGAAGTTATGGGAATGTGTTACTAAGATATAGAGAGAAACCTTATGCTTATACCGCAGACATTAGTAAGGCTTTTCTCAGAATAGGATTGAGAGAAGAGGATAGGAAATTTACAAAATTCCTCTGGCCTCAAGATCCTCAAATTAAGGATAGTCCATTGAAAATTTACTGTTTCCGATCGGTGCTCTTTGGCTCTTGTGCTAGTCCTTTCCTTCTTTGCAACACTTTAAAGCATCATTTTGGAAATGCCAAATGCCCAGAAATAGGGCAGGCTTTTTACACGGATAATGTGCAAGGTGTTGCTGATACAGAGTCGGACGCATTGAAGGCTTATGAAATAGCCAGTTCCGAATGTGGGAAGGCAGATTTGCCGTTACAGAGCTGGAATACAAATTCACCGCTTTTGACGAATAAAATACAAAAGGATTATCCAAATTCTGGCATTCCCAAAACTCAAAATGTGTTGGGTCTTAACTGAGATACAACAGCTGATGAAATAAGTTTGAAACCAGTTAAGTTCTCTGATGTCACTCTCACCAAGAGGTCCTTATTAAGCCAGGTTTCCAAGCTATTTAACCCATTAGGGTTGGTCAGTCCTATGGTTATTAGGTGCAAATGTTTAGTGCAAGAAGCTTGGCGAGAAAGGTTAGACTGGGACACTGAATTAGGTGAGACATATGTGGAACAATGGGAACAGATTAGAAAGGAGATTGAAACCACATCAAGCATATGTATTCCCAGGAAAATAAACAGTAATGAGAAGTCACACTTACACATATTTTGTGATGCCTCTCAAAGGGCTTATGAAGCAGTAGCTTATTGCGCAACAGGACAGGATAGTAAGATTATCATGTCCAAAGCCAGTGTTGCGCCAGCTAAAGGAAGAACACTACCTCAAATGGAACTGACTTCCATAGAAGAAGGAACTAAATTGGCCAGGTATTTGACCACTACTCTTGATACCCAGTTTGAAGATATCTATATATGGACTGACAGTGAGATTTTCTCTCCTGGATAGGGAAGGAAGACAGTAATTTTCCCTTCGTCCGCAATAGAGTGAAGACTATCAAAGAGCTGTCTTCCAAATTTAAATTTATGCATGTATCCTCCAAACAAAGCCCAGCTGATCTGCTCTCGAGAGGTTCGACTGCAAAGAGACTGATCAAAAATAACTTGTGGTCCTAAATGGTTATTCACTAAGGACTGGCCTGAGCAGAAACAGTATAGTATTGCTGAAGTTGGCGTAGTAACCTTGGATCCTGTAGTACCTGAGTCAGAAGTAATTGACATTAGCAGATTCTCATCAATAAGACACCTTATTAACACTACTAATTAGTTGTAAAATTTTTGAATAAGAAAGTGGTGTTTCAGATGTTTGATCCCATGGAATATTGACTGAAAAGGATAGAAAGGAATTATTATGGAGAGATATATGACCTTTTAGGCCAAGGCAACGGGAACAAGAATAACCTGATAAGTGATTTAGGCTCGTTCTTAGACGGAAAAGGTCTAATTAGGTGCCGGGGCCAAATAATAAAGGCTGATTTGCCTCTCCAAACTAGACATCCATTATTATTACCTAAGAGTGATTATTTTTTACAGTTAATTGTAAAGGAAGCCCATGATTTGACTCTTCATAGAGGTATGCTGCAGACTTTGGCCCGAATCCGGGAATGATATTGGATCCCTAGAGGTAGACAGGCCATTAAGAAATATCTCAAGAGTTGCATTACATGTAGGAGGTATGAACAAAGACCTTATGAATATCTAGGTCCACCTGCCTTACTAAGGGATAGGGTAAATGTAAGTCGGCCCTTCAGAGAAACTGGAGTTGACTACACAGGGGCTATAACTGTTATGGGTGAGGGAACTCCCCATAAGGTGTATATATGTCTGTTTACTTGCACCTACACAATGGCAGTCCATCTAGAAATGGCAGAAGATTTGAGTTCAGAGACATTTCTGAAGATATTTAGAAGATTTGCTGCTAGAAGTTCTTGTCCTGATAAATTGATAAGCGACAATAGAACCAATTTCGTTGGAGCAGCACCTCTACCTTTAAATATAATGAATGACCCAAAGATTAAGTCGATGCCGGGAATCCGAAATTGTACCTGGAAGTTCATAGCTCCAATAGCACCATGACAAAATGGATTCACCAAATGAATGATTGGTAGTGTGAAGAACTGCCTTAGGAAAACCTTACACAGAACTAAGATCACTAGAAAGGAGTTAAGAGCAGTGATAACTGTAATTGAGGCTAGGATTAATGATAGACCTTTAACTTATCTAGATGACACTAGCATTTCGATTAAGGCATTGACACCGGCTCATGTGTTACATGGCAGAAAGCTCCATCCGGTGTCTTGTGTGGATATCCAGGAAGAAATAGATGATCCTACCATACAAAAAAATTAATTAGGACAACATCTGCGGGAGGGATATCAACGTCTGAAAAAGGTATTAGACGCCTGGAATAGACACTAGAGTGAAGAATATCTTTTGAGCCCAAGAGAACGACTTTATAGGGCTCAAGGTGCCAAATCAACAAGTCTGTCAAAAACATAGGAGATGTGGTCTTAGTAAAAACACAACCAAGATCCCAGTGGCCATTAGCTAAAATGATATCCATGCACCGAGATTCAGAGGGGGTGCTGACACTTGTATAAATAAAATGTAGGGGTCACACTAATATAAAAAGTATTAATAAACCGGTATCCCTTAAGTTAACTGCTACCCCAGAGATAGTGGATGGTGGAAAGCAATTGGGTCAAGATGCGTGACCTTGAAGGGCCGCGCACACGGTTCTCGAGACCTATGGAGAGAACTCTTGGCTAAGGGTCACATTATAATTATGATACAGCGTATCATCTTTTGCCCGGTCCAAAAACTATGGGAAATATTTTCCCCCAGAGCGGTTGTGCTCTGCACCTTTTAAAATAGTCGTCCCTGGTTAAAAGCAGAGGAAAACATGGAGAGTGTTAATGACTAATTCAAGAGGTATGACCCAGCGATTACGTTCTCTTCAATAATTCTTATTATTAATACAGTAAATGCCACTGCATTTAACCCTTGTGGACAACCATACTGTAAATACATGTAAATACTTTGGAAATTTCCATTGATCTAACTGTGCCTGCGTGATGAGTATGAAATGCCTCACGTGAAAACCAAATGAGGGTTAAATACATATTTACATAGATAATAGGAAAATTTGGCTTTAGTTTAATTTAAACTAGCATAAAATAAGTTAGATTCACCTTGCATATATCATGAAGTAATATAACTGTATTTAGCACTGTAATTAATAAATAGTTGGCACCTCTGAAAATGCTCGCCATGTTCACTCTGCTACCAAAGCTTGTTGAGTTAGCATGCTGTAAATACGCACCTAAAGGACACTTGGAAACCCAGGCAACCAACCGAAACATCAGGCTCATCGTCATCTGTTGTCTGACTTTCTAGCTAAGTAACCTTTACGATTTGGCCAAATCAATGGGGAATTAGCTAGGAAATAAGAGAAGAATAACTAGGTGGGGTGGAATATCAATTACCCCTAAACCTCCTAAGAGACTTATGTGAATTTACTTAACCCGTCACGTCCCGAGGTTTTCCGCACCTATGACATCCCCCAGTCCTGAGCCTTTTTGGAAATTTTTTTTTTTTTGCTAAAACTTCCGCTTAGGTCGAGAAACGAAGGAAAATCATAAAGAAAGTGGTTCCTGCGGTCTAGAAGTGGTCTGTACAGGTGCGGTTCCCCCCCGCAGGTATCGTATTCTGTAATGGGCTGGATATGCGTTTGCGTTTTCTATGGTAAGGAATAATGGGAGAAACAACACACAACACCTCTACATTCATTGAATTTGAACTAATAAACAATAACAGTAACAATATAATGGATTTCAGACACATATATATGAAAAATAAGCATTGTACCATCGCGCGAGCATAGCGAGTTTGGTCCGAGTCGTAACATGCTATATGCTAAGTTTCTGGTATGAGTCAACCTATCATTTTTTCTACTTGTATACTTCTGTTTCAATGACACTTTACCAATTACAACTGTTTGTAAGTGTTTTCAGATGTTTTCATTCATTATGATGACATGCAGCATAAGTATAGCGCACATCAGCTTAGTAAGCGCACTCGCTATGACTCGTATTTCAACATACCAAATTGTTTTATCACTTTCCAATTATTTTCCCCTTTACAAAGAACTTTTCCTCCACCACTGTAAAGGTTTTCAATTATTTTCATTCATTACGAGGGCATTTAGCGATATGCTAGCGCATATTCACGTAGCAAGCACGATCTTAAACACTCGTGTTTCATCATCTACTTTATTTATTCACTCCAATTATAATTTCCCACTTACATTACACACGTTTACACCCCTAGAATGCACTGTACATACTTACTGCCATTATTTATTCAAGTGAGCGTGAGAATATCGCCTGAAAATACCCTCGCAAGGAATGTTTCGTCATACATAATACTCACACACTTATATACTAATTCACTCACACACTTATATACTAATTATTCACTTTATCACTTGCTGACTTTTATTTTGACTAATACGTGCCTTATTCATTCGACTGAGCGTCAGGAAATCTTATCTTTATACACACGCTATGAATATTTGACTTAGAATATATATCATCACATACAATAATTTGAACTTATATTATACCCGTAAGAATGTCACATAATAATAATTATATAATTACGGGCCGTATTTATTGCACTGAGCGACAGAATATCGCATCATACAACCCTCTCTATGTAAGTTTCAACTTAGGACAGATTTATATACTTACGCCCAATGTTTTCACTTATGTTCTACCCGTAGGCACTTTATACTAATATTTGGAGATCCACATGACTGATAATTTCACTGAGCGTCTGTCTGTCGCATTTACCTCATAATTTCAGCGTCCTTTCGCATTCACACCATGCTAAAATTGCATCAACGTGTGATATTCACTAAAACATGGGTGAATACAGAGACCCACGTCACACTGAACGCACTCATAGCGGGTGTCCTTCCTCTGTGTCGCGAGTCTCACCTGGGAATTGCTGCACACGTGACACCTGCGCTGGGGCCTAGGTCTGTTGGGCTGGGGAGGGATAGGAGTGGGGAAATGGCGGCCGGATATTCTCTGGGGAGTTTGGGCAATAGGGGCAGTGCGGGTGCGATGTTCCAACGCGTTTCATAATGTAATCAATGACCAATATAAATAGTAAAGGCGATAGAACACCACCTTGAATTACTCCGGATTTGACTTCAAACGACTCACTCAGACAACCATCAACCATCACTTTACAAAATGTGTCCTCATGCATGTTCATAATGACCCTCACAAACTCCTCTGGTATTCCATAATGTCTCATGATCTTCCCCATAGTCTCTCTCGAAACACTATCAAAAGCCTTTTCAAAATCAACAAAACAAAGACTTAATGGTACTCTCATTTCATTAACTTGCTGCATCAAACGCCTAACTATAAAGATCTGATCATTGCAACCACGTCCCTTTCTAAAACCAGCCTGTTCATCCCTCAGAATACCCTCAACCACCGGCTCCAACCTATTTAACAACACTCTACTGATATATATATATATATATATATATATATATATATATATATATATATATCTATATATATAATGTGGAAGGTGGGGGCGCTCACCATCCACTCACTCGATGTAGTACTGCCTGCCCTTTCCTCTCTTTCATCCTCCTTTCCTTCCATCCTCTTCTGTCTTACTTTCCTTCATTCTTTCCTTTTCCTTTTGCCTTCGGGTGACTTTACACTCTCTCTTCTGTCTTTTTTTCCTACATTCTTTCCTTTTCCTTCTGCCTGTGGGTGACTCTACACTGAGTGACAAGCCAAATGGTTTCCTGTACACCAGGAAACCATTTACTACGCTGGGTGGTAACCATATAGCCAAATTTTGGCACCTGGTGGTTTAGTGGGTAATTATTGCTGTCCAGTCGGATTGAGCCGGTGAAGGTTTATATCCAAGGGTTGGTTGGGGTTGATTGCTTATGTAATGCCACTCAGGGATGAGTGAGGTTGGTCACTCTCATCTTAAATGTCGAGACCAACTGCCTAGCCCCGGGCTCCTACGCTCCTCGTGGGGTAATGTAGGATTGGATGATATATATATATATATATATATATATATATATATATATATATATATATATATATGGATGGGGTGATGAGAGAAGTATAGACACGAGTAATGGAGAAAGGGATGGTGTTGGTAATGAATGATTATGAATGGAATACCTCAAATTTGATGTACTGTACGCTGATGAAGCAGTGCTATTATCAAATACCGGACAAGAGCTTGATAAAGTAGTGCAGAGTTTTGTGGATGTCTGCGAGCATCTTGCCTTGAGAGTTAATGTAAAAAAGAGTAAAGTGATGGTTACAGAGAGAGAAGGCGACTGCCAGTGTGATGTTACAGTGAATGGAGAGACTAGAATTGGTGAGAGAGTTCAAATACCTCAGTACAGTGATCGAAAAGAAAGGAAACTGTGCAAAATAAGTGGAAAGTAGAGTGACACAAGGAAGAAAAGTAGTTAGTGCTCTGAAGGCCTTGACAAGAAACAGGCTTGAGTGTTGCAGCTGCGTGAGGCTTGCATGAAAGAGCATTGGTGCTAACTATTACATATGGGTGTGAGACTTTGGTGTTGCATGAAACTGAAAAGTAAAGAGTAACAGCAGTGGAGATGGGACTGCTGAGGAATGTATGTGACGTACAGTGAGTGGATAGGATACGGAATAATGTGATTTGTGAAAGATGCGGAGTGAGAAAGTCTATGGACACCACAATCGAAGAGAGTGTACTGAGATGACATGGCCATGAGGAGAGAATGGATGCCAATAGAGGTGAATAGCGTATATCTGAGCGAATTTGAAGGAGGAAGGAGGTGAGGTAGGCCATGAACAAGGTGGAGGGATTTGGTGGATGAGTGTGTGAGGAAGAGGCATGGAAGTTGGTGAGGTTAAGGGACTGACAAAAGACCGAGCTGGTTGGATGAATTTTGCACGAGGAAGCACATGAACAAAGATTTGGCACCCCTTTTTAACGTGACTGCGTTCGGATTGACCCTATCGGATACGTATATGAGTAGCTACAGAACTTGGTGAAAGTTTTTGACCTATCAGATGGAGACAGTGTCATAAAAAGACTTTGTAGTTACTTGTAGAGAAGTTATATATATTAGACTTGTGGACGAGCGGTTGTTATACTTGAGTTGTTTGTACGTTGATAATCTTGGTTCCCATTTGTCATGCAATGACAGGAGAGATAAAGAAGAATATGGGACTATTTCTATTTGTCTTGGAAATATTAACAAGTCTCTCGCACACGAGTGAGTATAAGTAGAGTCCCTGTCTCCCTGTCTCGCTCTCTCTCTCTCTCTTCCAAGTTGCCAGGCCTTTCTCCCCACTAGCTGCCGATTCTATGGCCTCTCTCCTTCTGAGCTCTCTTTCCTATATTCTGATAAACAGGGGTCGTGTCACGTGTGTTCACTGTGGTTGGAAAGCTCTAGAAGCCTGTGTGTGAGTATGTGTGTATGTGTGTGTATGGTCACGAAGCGCTGTCGTGTGCCTATAAAGCATTCCTTGAGTTAAGAGTGTGTAAGCATGTTTAGCATTGCTCGATTCTCGCAGACACAGTACCTTCTCATCATCTGACTTCCTGCTTCTATCTGTCTCTCTATCTATCTATTTATCTATCTATCTGTTATGATTTGTAATTATAATATGGAGTCCTAACAACAGGATTCCGTGGGTTTGAATGATGAGTGAATGGAAGCATGGCCTATTGAACTAGGCAAACTTTATATATAGATAGATAGATAGATATAGATATAGATATCTATCCATCTCTCTCTCTCGCTCTCTCTCTCTCTCTCTCTCTCTCTCTCTCTCTCTCTCTCTCTCTCTCTATTACATATACAAGTATACGTTATATTTATGTTACTACAGTGTTACTGTGCTTCCACAATTATGTTATTATAGTCAATTTTACAATACTGTATTTACATTAACGTGATTGTTTGACAGGTAGATAAATAGTAATGTAACACTGTTAATACTGTATAGATTATCACATCAAGCTAGATCGTAGGAACGACAGTTTGGCGTGACCGAGAGATATAGAGGCATAAATATGCCATGTGCAGTAGTTATAGACATGGATTAATTTTATAGGCATTAATATATAGCTCATAGCACAATAGATACCACTTCCAGTGTCTAGTGTTCAGGTAGAGACGTACATATCCTCTACCCTGAATGCAAAAAGAATGTATGGCAAACATTTTCCATATGACAGAGAATCCCCTTTTGCAGTAATCGCGTGGAGTATCTTGTGGGAACCCGGTTGGACCATGTGATGGAGAAGTACTAGACATTACATACATACCCACCTAGCACTATATATCCCTGAAAGTCAGGTATAGGAGTCAGAGAACCAGAAAGAACGACAGAAGACAAAATGAAGCTTAAGAGGGAGGATAATTAGGAGGTTAGCCATCACGCTACATTAGTGTGTCCAGCACACCAACGATAACTGTGTCACAATAAAGCCCCGTAATTCAAGAGTGTCTATCCCTCACCTACGATATGTGAGAGAGAGAGAAAAAAAAAACTAAACCCACAACGAGGTATCCAACATTTCACGACTTTATATTGGTAGCACAATTCCCCACATCATCCACATTATCGACACTGTTTTTTTTTTTTAATCTACTGTACAGTATTCACCTGACTACCTACATATCTCTCTATCTTATCCTCTTAATAAACCAATGAAACGACACATTAGCCTGGTAGCTGAAGCTGCTTCAACTTGATGTGGCACAGAAAGGCTTAAGTCTTACCTGAATTTTTTGCTCAGATAATGGCACCCAGGAGGTTGCACCTGGCCAATCGCAGCTTCAGTGTCTTAACTAAATTGTCTTGCGTAAGGCCCCTTTGCTTTTGATGCGGTAATAAAGAATGAACTGAACAATGGTTAGATGAATGTGAGACTGAGAACTACTTCCAATAAAGGTGTACCTTCATCCATTAACATATTACAGAGATGAATGAAGCAACACTTCGGGTGGTTTGTCGTGTTCTACTACTTGTGGAGGTTGCTGGGGGCCTAATGCCTCTTGAAAGTAGGTTCCTATGTGTCACTGACGTTCGTTTTTCTGTGGTATTTTGTTAAAACACTGACACATCCTTCTTTCATGTCAGTGTTCAGGAAACTGCGTCTTTAGTATAGGCTGATGATATTTTCAAGTGTATAATAACACTATTAATACAAGTAATAAAAATAAGTCGACTATTCCTGTCATATCAAGTTCATCAAGGAACACTGCTAGTTTAAATTGGTGTGTACTTCTTTTAAGACTTAATGGCAATAACAAAAGTACAGCAAATTATTCTCGAAACTGGGGAGAGGTGTTCCTTTATTTAACCGTATTTCTTCCTTTAATATAGATGCAAGTGCCAGAAAAGTGGAAGCAGAGGCTGTGAACGCTGTATTAGAAGCCGCTCCTCAGCCTGATGGATTCATTATCGTAATAATGGAGGCACGTTCCATGGTAGGTTATCTGGCTGTTATCATCATAGTTTCCACATTATAACACTTCCAAGAAGATGAAATCTTTTAACTGAATTTTTCTCCATGTCAGAGCTATTCATTTCAATTGCTACTAGCATATCTCTTGGTAGGAGTTAATGGTTGCTATATCTAACACTTATAATTCCAAAAATGTATTTTGAGCTGAATTATTTGGACTGAATAAACTATCCAGCTGGTAACAAAAGAGATGAGCAGAATAGAACATAATCCACGTGTTTAAAGTATTTAAAATTATTCTCCACATAAAGCTATCGATTAACAGCTTATTGATGTGGGTGAGCTGGCCACGTCCTGGGCTCTTAGTGTGTTAGAGGTGGATGGGGACGCCCAGGACACTAACGTAACGCACGAACATCTCTTCTGGGTGATCGGGCAGGCTCGCAGGGTAGGTCATATATCCAAACACAATTTTATATATTTATGAACACCTGTGTGTCTCGTTTGCAACTCTCAGGTTTTACCTGCCGGCCACTCTCGATTTTGCAACGTCTTCGAAAGTATCCGTTTCCCTTAACCCTAAGGTCATTTTTTTAAGACTTCATGACTTTAAGAGGAATGACTTTAAGAGTAATTCATTAAGCATTTGCCGCGGGACCCAATGAAGGTAGTAAATGTAAGGGGAAAGACCTGGCCAAAATCCAATCTGCTTTCCCCAATTTCTACTGACCCCCCTTTAAAAACTCACCCAAGCCAGTCTTCTTTATATGGTGGAATCTCCAGAATAAAGAAACAGTCTCAGTTAATCCAACTCTACCTCAGACAGCGTCATGTCTAGAGGTGATGAAGAATGCAAAGACGCATCAGAACACAGTAGTACTGCATGTGATCACAATCTCCACAGTCATAGCTTGCTCTCTGGATATGGAGCCTTCTGGCATTAGCCTCACTGCAGGTATACGATCATAATACTCTGCAATCACAGTCACATAGGGAACAGGCACAAAGACTGTAAAACATTGATAAATTCTTTCTTACTCTCAGATCATCACGGGGTTCGATCATTTTCAAGTCGTTTTCATATCACAGCATGCACTGGACATTAGGGGGCAAGGTTCACCTTCATTTCAGTGTACCACACTCCTGGCTTGACAAAAGTTTTGCTAATGACCTCATTCTCAAAACTGCACTGGCTTGTCTCTGTGTGGTGCATTGCAAATGCAATGTGATGCTCTTTTCATTGTTTCAAATATTACCATCTGTATTTCTCGAACACTTAAGTTGTCAGTGGAAACCATTAGTTATTGCAGTCTCACAGCCTATCCAATAAAATATCAGGTAGTCAGTACTTTGCATATTCCTTTAAGTTAGGAAAATCACTCAGTTAATCTTACCATTACATTTCCAGCTGCGGCAGGTATCAAGGTCCTTGACAGTTGTGGTTGTGAGTGATGACCCAGACTTCCTCACTGCCTTTGCCGAGTGGTCCCTGGAAGGTCGACTCTTTTTGTGGTCAACAAGGCTTCTAGTCCTCACCCGCGTGCAGTTCCTTCATCTCCAGGACCTCCGCCATACTCTTGCCATGACCAACTCCATACTACTCCACTTTAAAGATACACCAAATACAATGTTAGAGAAAACCATGAGAGTTTTTACTACGTGGCATTACAGCTCATAATTTTAAGTCATGAACTGCAGAACATTCACATAAATGTGTACAATATGTGTTCCATCTGGTTGGAGGTTCTGTATAGTATATATAAGCTGATTTTTTGTTGTTCCCTTCCACCCAATTATCTCACTGGCCACAATATATCTGTCACAGTAGTATCATATAGCAACAATAAACTTCCCGCCATAACCAAAAAACCTTACCCTTCACTGATGTTACCAGGTGCAATGTCTACGTGGAACTGCCATACTTACCCTCAGAAGCCAAACCACAGCTGGTAGGGGTCTGGTCTGCCTCGTATGGTCTCACACTCACTTCATGCACATCACTTTTTCCTGATAAGTTTCACACGTAAGATATGTTCTTAGTCTTTGTATCACTGCCAGTGATTTTTCAAGTGTTCAGTCAGCAGTAAAATTACATCTTCAGACAGTTGACAGATTCTATTCATGTTACATTCAGTACATCTTGTTCAGTGAAATGCATATTTTTTATTATTATTATTATTATTATTATTATTATGCTGAAGCATGGGGGAGAGATAGTAGTAGAATGGATGTGGAAGATGTGTAGATTGGCGTGGGAGGAAGGTAGAGTCCCGGAGGATTGGAAGTCAGGTATAATTATTCCCTTGTACAAAGGAAAATGGGAAAAAGAAGTGTGTGGTAGTCATAGGGGCATTTGTCTTCTTAGTATAATATGAAAAGTGTATGGTAGGATACTTATTGACAGAGTTAGAGAAAGAACAGAGGAATTAGTTGGAGAACAGGGAGGCTTTAGGAAGGGAAGAGGTTGTGTAGATCAGATATTCATTCTTAGATCTTTAGTGGAAAAGTTTCTAGAGAAGGGAAAGAAGTTGTATGCGGCCTTCATGGATTTGGAGAAAGCATATGACATGGTGGATAGACAAGGATTGTGGAAAGTATTAAGAGTATATAGAGTAAATGGAAAGTTGTTGAATGCTGTGAAGAGTATGTATGATGGTGCTAAGGCTGCAGTGCGTGTGGATGGTGAACTAAGTGAATTTTTTTCTTTGAAGGCTGGGTTGAAACAGGGATGTGTCATGTCTCCATGGTTGTTCAATCTGTACATGGATGGGGTAATAAAAGAGGTACAAGGTAGGGTAATGGATGTTGGAGTGGCCCTGGTGAGAGTGGATAGTGTTTGGAAACTCCCTGTACTGTTGTTTGCAAATGATACTGTGTGGTTGAGTGAAGATGAAGGAGAGCTGCAAGGCTTGGTGGATGAGTTTGGGAGTGTGTGTAAGAAACGGAATCTAAAGTTGAATGTAAGGAAGAGTAAAGTGATGGTCTTTGAGAGAGGTGAAGGCAGTGAATGTACAGCGAGGTTGGATGGTGAGGAATTGGAAAATGTGAGTACGTTTAAGTACTTGGGTAATGTGATGAGTAAGGATGGAAATTTGGAGGGTGAAGTGCTTGAAAGGGTACAGCAAGGAAGAAAAGTTGCTGGTCCCTTGAAAGCAGTGATAAGAAAGAGGGAAGTGAGCATGGAAGTGAAAAAGTTACTACATGACAGTATTGTGATAGCAACTCTAACGTATGGAAGTGAAACTTGGACGTTGTTGGAAGGACACAAGTCAAGAGTGAGAGCAGTGGAAATGAGTTATTTAAGAGGAGCCTGTGGAGTTACATGGAGAGACAGGCTGACGAATTAGGATATAAACGAGCGTTGTGGTGTGGATGTGGATGTGATAGGAAGCGTTATGAGGAACACACTGAGGTCGTTTGGCCATGTGGAGAGGATGGAGGGTGAAAGACTGACGAAGAAAGTGTATGTGAGTGAGGTGGAGGGGGGAAGAGGGAGGGGGAGGCCGAGGTTGAAATGGATGGATGGGGTGGAGAGGTATATGAGAGAGGGGGGCAGGGTGTGAGTTGGGAGCAGGGCAGTGATATGGCGGGAGACAGGGCGACTTGGAGGCGATTTGTTTGTGGCCACCCCAAACGGGACTGAAGCATCTGGCAATAGATATATAGAGATAGATTATCATAACTAATATTATTATTTTTATTTTTAATTTGCTAAAGAAGCCTGTGAAGGTTTTATATAACTACATTTCAGAAAGTCTTCCCTGAGGTTACTATAATCGCCATCATCATATAGTGTGAATAAAATGAAAATGACATTTAGGGAGACTATACACGAATTAAAGCCAAGTTATAACTGGAGGATGATGGTAAATGCCATTGTGAGCATTCTTTGTACGTATTTTCCAACAGGACTCGTATGTATGAAATACTGGCCCTGTCCTACCATGTCCTATTTAGATCCTGGATTTCCTAGATCCAAGGTTTCCCAGTATTTTATGGAGGTATCAAGCCAGTCTGAATGGGATGCATTATTTGGGTTTTCATATAAGCCATTCTAACGCAGAGGTTTGCTGTATGTCAGTGTGACCTGTTGGTGCATATTGCTGTTAGTGTGTGTGTGTGTGTGTGTGTGTGTGTGTGTGTGTGTGTGTGTGTGTGTGCATACGCACTTGTTATGTTCCGAGTGGTGACGTCATCGGAAGGGTCTTTCGGTATGCAGGCGGAGTCTCACTTGGAAGTGTGACGCCGGTGAGTTCGGTTGTTTCGCATCCTAATACTGGTAGCAGAGTGTAGTTCGAGCATAATGGCGTCGTGCTTAACTAGGTGGCCTCCAAAACTTGAAAATGATTCTGCCTATGAGAGTTGGAAGAAGGATATCGACATTTGGTGTGAACTGACGGACTTACAGAAAAAGAAGCAAGCTCTAGTCATTCACCTTTCATTGTCAGGAAGAGCGAGGGTGGCGTCTTCAGAAACTGACGCTGCTGATCTGAAAGATGATAATGGTGTTCAGACCTTGTTGAACAAACTAGACGGTTTATTTCTCGTGGACAAAGGACGTCGGCAGTTTGCAGCTTTGCATGAATTGTACAACTTCAGAAGACCTGGTGTTATGAACATTCGTAAGTTTGTGGCAGAATTCGAGCATGTTTATTTTAAATTTACGAAGCAGGACATGCAACTACCTAATTCTGTGATGGCTTTTATACTTCTGGCTTCATGCAAACTTTCAGATAGTGAGCAACAACTAGTGATGTCTGGAATAACTGAGGTAACTTAAGAAAATATAAAATCTGCCCTGATTCGTATTTTCGCTGGGGAAATATGTGGGCGGAACGATGCATCGGTGTCTGCCAGTGAGGTGAAGAGTGAACCAGTTTTTTGGAGTGATGAAGTTGGGGGTGAGGAAACGTTTTACGTTAGGGGTACTCGACGAGGAAGGACAAGGTTTCGGGGTGGTGCAGTACGTGATCGAGGTCGTGGTGATGGCCGTTCAACTGTGTCTGCTAGAATTTCCCAACGCTCATCCACTGGGAGGAGGCAGAACCCGCTCGGGCCTGATGGTAAGGTGTCGAGGTGTTTAGTATGTGATTCTCGATTTCATTGGGCACGTGACTGTCCGGATGCACACGAAAATAAAGGCAGTCGAGAGCGAAATTATGAAACAGTGCATCTGTCATTATTAATGGGCTATGAGGATGATACCGCTAGTAGAGGTAAATTACAGATGCTAGTAGAAAAATCTAAGAGATATGCTATTCTAGACACAGGGTGTTCTACAGTACAACTGTATGTGGGGCTGAATGGATCAATTGCTATCTAAGTGAGCTCAGTGATTACGAACGTGAAGCTGTAATAGAAGAAAAGTCATCCTCAACGTTTACTTTCGCTGATGATGTCACAGTTTCCTCCCTCAAACGTGTTACTCTGCCCTGTTACATTGGAAATATGTGTGCAACCATTGTGACTGATGTGGTGAGCTGCAATATTCCCTTGTTGCTAAGCAAACTATCTGTCTATCTATCTATCTATTGTCAGACGCCTCAATCCCGTTTGGGGTGGCCACAAACAAATCGCCTCCACATCGCCCTGTCCCCCGCCATTTCACTGCCTTGCTCCCAACTCACACACCCCTCTCTCATATACCTCTCCACCCCATCCATCCATCTCATCCTCGGCCTCCCCTTCCCTCTTCCCCCCTCCACCTCACTCACATACACTCTCATCGTCAGTCTTTCACCCTCCATCCTCTCCACATGGCCAAACCATCTCAGTGTATTCCTCCTAACACATCCTATCACATCCACATTCACACCACAACGCTCCTTTATATCCTCATTTGTCAGCCTGTCTCTCCATGTAACTCACAGGCTCCTCTTAAATAACTCATTTCCACTGCTCTCACTCTTGACTTGTGTCCTTCCAACAACGTCCAAGCTTCACTTCCAACAACGTCCAAGCTTCACTTCCATACGTTAGAGTTGGTATCACAATACTGACATGTAGTAACTTTTTCACTTCCATACTCACTTCCCTGCTTCTTATCACTGCTTTCAAGGAACCAGCAACCTTTCTTCCCTGCTGTACCCTTTCAAGCACTTCACCCTCCAAACCTCCATCCTTCCTCATCACACTACCCAAGTACTTAAACGTACTCACATTTTCCAATTCATCACCATCCAACCTTGCTGTACATTCACTGACTTCACCTCCCTCACTTTACCCTTCCCTACATTTACCTTTAGATTTCGTTTCTTACACACTCTCCCAAACTAATCCACCAAGCCTTGCAGCTCTCCTTCGTCTTCACTCAACAACACAGTATCATCTGCAAACAACAGTACAGGGAGTTTCCAAACACTACCCTCTCTCACCTGGGCCACTCCAAAATCCACTACCCAACCTGGTACCTCTATTATTACCCCATTCTGTACTGATTGAACAACCATGGAGACATGACACATCCCTGTTTCAACCCAACCTTCAAAGAAAAAAATTCACTAAGTTCACCATCCACACGCAATGCAGCCTTAGCACCATCATACATACTCTTCACAGCTTTCAACAACTTCTCATTTACTCCATATATTCTTAATACTTTCCACAATCCTTGCCTATCGACCCTGTCGTATGCTTTCTCCAAATCCATGAAAGCCGCATACAACTTCTTTCCCTTCTCTAGAAACTTTTCCACTTAAGATCTAAGAATGAATATCTGATCTACACAACCTCTTCCCTTCCTAAAGCCTCCCTGTTCTTCTCCAACTAATTCCTCTGTTCTTTCTCTAACTCTGTCAATAAGTATCCTACCATACACTTTTCCTATTATACTAAGAAGACAAACGCCCCTATGACTACCACACACTTCTTTTTCCCATTTTCCTTTGAACAAAGGAATAATTGTACCTGACTTCCAATCCCCCGGGACTCTACCTTCCTCCCAGGCCAATCTGCACATTTACCACATCCATTCTACTACTATCTCTCCCCCATGCTTCAGCATTTCACCACACACTCCATCAATTCCTGGGGCTTTCCCCAATTTAACTTTCTTCATTGCTTCCACAATTTCTATCCTACTGATTTCTTCCTGTCTTCTCACCTCCCTCCTTCTCCCAGCCATTCCCCAGCCACTCATACTCGCATTACTTCCATCCTGTATGTTCAACAATTCCTTAAAATGTTCTCTCCATCTGCCCACTTTTTCTCCCTTCTCCACTAGTAATCTACCATTTTTATCTTTCACCCCCCTGCTATCTTCACTTCCACCCTGTCTTACTCTTTTCACCTCTTTCCAGAACATTTTCTTACAGTCCCTCCACTTTACATTCAAGTTCCTTCCAAATTCCTCATCCGGTCTCTTCTTGCTCTCTGAGCAAACATTCCATGAAAAAAGCAAAAATGATTAATTTTGAGAGTGACCAGGTCAAAATTTGTGGAACTAGCATTAATTTGAAGTTCTTATCTTCAGGCCATTACTTGTTTCCAATTCCTTTGTGACTAGGCCGAGAGTTTTGTGAAACGATCGCACTGGCATCTCTTGGGCGTGATGTAGACAAAACAACTTCGAAGCTTCGCAGGCAATTTGGACACCCAACATCGGCTAAACTAATCAGACTTATTACAGATGCTGGAATTAAAAGTTCAGAACTGGAGCAAGCTATCAAGGATGTATCTGATGCATGTACAGTCTGTTGTAGGTACAAGAGGGCTAAGCCCATGGCATCTAAGTTTAACGAAGCCATAGCTATGGATCTGAAAGTTTGGGAAAGGCATTATTTCTTAGTCCTTGTTGATTTGACAACCAAGTACTGCACCGCGATAGTAATTGCAGACAAATGTGCAACCACCATTATCAAAGGAGTATTTCGGAGCTGGATTGTTCTGTTTGGCGCACCTGGAAAAATTCTTACAGATAATGGGTGTGAATTAAACAATGCTGATATACGAGCATTGGGAGAGGCCTTTAACCCGCCCCGTCCCGTCGACGTATGGGTACGTTGCAACGATTTGCATTTGCCAGTCCCGGCGACGTACCGGTACGTCATGCAATTGCAAGGTCCCTAATTTGCACAATTTTCAATTTTCGTGCATGATTTTTCGTATGTATACACGGGACACCTCCCTCTATTCCTCTACAAGATGCCAAGCAGGGACAATGCCTTACACTGCATAACCCCCCCTCCCCCCCTCACGCCATTGTCTTGGCAATTCACCTGTTACCAGTGACCTGGCCAATAAAGACATTCAGGGCCAGAGTGATTCCCCAATCGATGACAATGTGGAGGACAAGGTTTACATAGCATTACAGGAAGAAACAGTCAGAAATGATGATCAGGTAATGTGGGAAAAAAAGGTCATGAATGGTGATTAGTTAGTGAGTGAAACAATGCTTATAATGCCTATATTACTGCTTGAAAACCAATATACTCTCATACTACATATAAATTCGTACCAAGTAAATAAATAAATACCGTTTATGAGTGGATAAAATAGTTACCCTCCCATAGAACTCGTTTTCTTTGGTGCCAGCATGTTAGAAAACCCAGTCAGGTAAGGAGAAACTCCTACCTGGATTGAGTATTTTAAACCTCAGGTGAGCGATTTCTCTATGAATTTTCGATGTTTCTCACCAAAAGCGGAGGTTTTAGCCAAAAAAATTTTTTTCGAAAATACCTCGGGACTGGGGGATGTCGGAGGTGCGGAAAACCTCGGGACGTGACGGGTTAATATCAAGATCATGACGAAGTCTGCAGAGAGTCCATGGAGCAACGGAGTATGTGAGCGTCAAAATGCAGTCATAGGTGACATTGTTAGGAAGATAATGGATGACAGCCGGTGTGACTTGGATGTGGCCTTGGCTTGGGCAGTATCGGCAAGAAATGCTCTCATCAAGTATGCAGGTTTTTCTCCTAACCAACTTGTTTTTGGTCAAAACCCTGGCCTGCCTGATGCATATGTAAATGATCCTCCAGTCTTGGAACCTACATCATCATCAAAAATTGTGAGGGACATTTTGAACGCTCTTCATTTAGCAAGACAAGAGTTTATAAAGACTGAATCAGGTGAACGTTTGGCTAGAGTTCTGCGGCACAACATACGTTCGAGTGACTTAACCCGTCACGTCCCGAGGTTTTCCACACCTCCGACATCCCCCAGTCCCGAGGTATTTTCGAAATTTTTTTTCTTGGCTAAAACCTTCGCTTTTGGTGAGAAACATCGAAAATTCATAGAGAAATCGCTCACCTGAGGTTTAAAATACTCAATCCAGGTAGGAGTTCCTCCTTACCTGACTGGGTTTTCTAACATGCTGGTACCAAAGAAAACGAGTTCTATGGGAGGGTAACTATTTTATCCACTCATAAACGGTATTTATTTATTTACTTGGTACGAATTTATATGTAGTATGAGAGTATATTGGTTTTCAAGCAGTAATATAGGCATTATAAGCATTGTTTCATTCACTAACTAATCACCATTCATGACCTTTTTTTTCCCACATTACCTGATCATCATTTCTGACTGTTTCTTCCTGTAATGCTATGTAAACCTTGTCCTCCACATTGTCATCGATTGGGGAATCACTCTGGCCCTGAATGTCTTTATTGGCCAGGTCACTGGTAACAGGTGAATTGCAGAGACAATGGTGTGAGGGGGGGAGGGGGGAGGTTATGTGGTGTAAGGCATTGTCCTTGCTTGGCATCTTGTAGAGGAATAGAGGAAGGTGTCCCGTGTATACATACGAAAAATCACGCACGAAAATTGAAAATTGTGCAAATTAGGGACCTTGCAATTGCACGACGTACCGGTACGTCACCGGGACTGGCAAATGCAAATCGTTGCAACATACCCATACATCGACGGGATGGGGCGGGTTAAACGACATCCAAAATGGAGATGAGGTCTTCTGCAAAAGAAATGAACATCATTAATGGCATGGTCCTGGAATCGTAATAGGCAGAGATGAAAAACAAATTCTGGTAAGACAAGGTGGTATCTATGTACGAGTGCACGTGTGTCGTCTAGCACGTGCTCCAGAACGAAATATTGCAGTTGGAGACAGCATCAATAGTTATGAGAAGAACAGTGTAGTCCAAGAGAAGCCTAATGACGATTCTTCGCAAGTATTGAATGACTATCCACCGGATGAGTCGCAAAATGATGCAGTTCTGGATGATCAGCCTCCCACAGTTTCTCTTCCGGTTAAGGAGCCTCCCAAGGTTTCTGTTGCTCAACGTATAAATGGAATAAATTCAGAAACTGGAGAGTTGGTGACTGGAAGGATTGTGAGTTGGGCAGGAAAAGCCACTGGATAGTACAAACACTGCTACAATTTGAAAAGGGTCTCTGATGGCAATATTGATTGGGTGGATCTGCAAAATGACTCAGCACATGGGAAGTAGTTGATGATGAAGCAGAAATGCTTGTTCTTTTCAACTCTGAGGATGTATTATGCGCCAAGGAAAAAGAAATTACAAACTGGCAGAATAATGATGTGTATGAGGAAGTAGATGATGTTGGGCAAGATGCCAAAATGGTTCAATGGGTTGTGATGGAAAAAATGAAAAATGAGAAACTGATTGTTAAAGCCCGTTTAGTCACCAGAGGATTTGAGGAAGACACCGTGGATCTCCAGAAAGACTCTCCTACATGCTCAAAAGAGGCTGTGTGTTTGGCACTTTCTTTTGCCTCCACCAACCAATGGGATTGCCATGCTATGGACGTGAAAACTGTTTATTTGCAAGGTAATGACATTGACCGAGTTGTTCATTTACATCCTCCGCTGTGGAGACTAAGGAAAACGGTTTACGGCCTTTGTGATGCTGCTAGGCATTGGTACCTGCGTGTTAAAGATCAGTTGTTGAGTCTCGGAGCTAAAGTGTCATCACTGGATTCAGCACTGTTCTCTTGGAGTAATATGGGCAAGAGCGAAGGCAATATATGCATATATGTCGATGATTTCCTTTGGGCTGGTACACGTGAGTTCGAGCAGCAAGTGATAAACAGTTTGAGCCAAATATTCCTCATCGGCAGTTCAGAATCAACAGCTTTCAAATACGTTGGTCTAAATGTTGTCTCCAACAGCGATGGCAGCATAATGCTTGACCAGTTCCAGTACGCTTCGTCTTTGAAACCAGTCACACTGAGCAGACATCATGCAGCAGTAAAATCAGGAGAGCTGTCTGAGTCTGAGAAAACTGAGTACTGAGCGTTAATTGGGCAGCTCAATTGGATTGCCACACACACTCGACCAGATATTGCCTTTGATGTGTGTGAGTTGAGTATGACTAGCAACCGAGGTACCATAGCAGAATTGCTTAGGCTCAACAAGGTGATCGCAAGGGTGAAGACTGACAACATGAAGCTATACATTCCAAGAATGGGGCCACTCGATGAATGTTATATAAAATGCTTTTCAGATGCCTCTTTTGCCAATCTTGTAGGCAATGGGTCTCAGGGAGGCTTTGTGATCTTCCTACGAGATGCTAGTGGGGCGAGATGTCCCTTATTCTGGCAGACTAGAAAGATCAGGCAGGTCGTCAAATCTACTTTATCTGCTGAAACGTTGGTGCTGCTTGAATGTGCTGAAACTGCTGTATATCTCAGCAACATAGTGCACAAGGTTTCTGGATGTGGAGATTTCAAGATCAAGTGTTTCGTCGATAACAAGAATCTGGTGGACGTGCTTTACTCCTGTAGGAGTGTAGAAGGCAGAAGATTGCGCATTGATATTGCTGTATTACGAGACATGTTGGAGCGAGTGGAGATTGATGAAGTGTCTTGGGTGGATACATCACAACAACTGGCTGACTCTCACCAAGAAAGGTGCCTTGACTGAGCGGCTGCGTGCAGCAGTCAGCCAGGACTAGAAGGATTATAATACTTCAAGGGACACCACATGTCTGTATGTGGTTACAGACTGGGTCTTAATGGTGCTTAAACAAAATTCTATGTATTGGATACATAGTGTGTAGAGGACCCCAATAATCCATTCAGTTTGGTCATTGGGATCTTTCATCAAATTACGAAGAGAGGACGAGAGTGTTAGTGCATATTGCTGTTAGTGTGTGTGTGCACACACACTTGTTACGTTCCGAGTGGTGACGTCTTCGGAAGGGTCTTGCGATATGCAGGAGGAGCCCGCTCACTTGGAAGTGTGAGGCCGGTGAGTTTGGTTGTTTCCCATCCTAATATGACCGTCTGCCATTTGTCAGCAAAAAAAATATATAAATAAGTGGGTCTGAGTACCGTCTACTTAACACTGCAATGTTAGTTCAACTTAACTTCCATACAAGTTTCAAACATGAGATGTTGGTAAGGTCTTCATACCAGTGTCACTGTTTTTCCCCGGATAAGTTTGACACGAGATATCGGTAGTGTTTATATGTATCAGCTATCTTTCTCGAAGTTTCACAAGAAAGATGTAATAGTCTGAAGTCCGTATATCTTTATGAGTAACTTTTCCCTGAAAATTGTTAGAGGATAGAGATATTATTCAGAATTTCATGTCCGTGATTTTTCTATGATCAGTTTTTCTTTGGAAGAGCTATTGGCAGTGCTATTATTTACCTCATTTATTATAGCCCTGATAATTTTGACACGCAACATGTTGGTGTGTGAACGTTGGTGTGTATATGTTGGGATGTTTTTTATGTCAGTTGTTTTTCCTCGAGAAGAAGCACACAAAGAAATATCAATCTTGGTTCGTACTTTTCCGTAAGTTTCACAAAAAAGAGATAAGGATTAAGTTTTGTAGTAGTAAAGTCTCTCTGTCTTGGGCAGTGATATTTTCACCAAGTTCCTTACAAAAGAGAAAATGGTTAAATGTTCATGTCTTTGCCAATGTTTCTCTTCAATGAGATATCGTATTCTAACAGTATTGCTGGAAGGCCAACCCTGCGTGTGGCTCGAGTGGTGTTGCCGTCAGCCAAGACAACAGTGGTGGACGACCCAGAGGCACCTGGGGGCAAGAGGGTCATGGTTTTGTCTCCCAGTTTCACGGTCTTCGAAACCATTGCTGAGGCTATGGGATTCTGGTGAGTCAGTGTTTACTTCCTTCTTGGTATTTGCACGTTGAATTACTATTATCAGACTTCCTGATGCTGTGATATTCTGATGAGGTGGGTTCACGTTCATAATAAATGCAGTAGGTGAATCCATGTATCATCAGTCTTTAATTATACCCTGATAGTGAAACATAAATTTCGCAAGCTTGCTTGAGACACAGCTGAACTGTCTGTTTTCCCTCATGATCTAGACAAGGGTAGCAGATATGGCCTCATGTCATTCCACGTCCTGAAGTGCCTTCATTTTGACTCTTCTGATTCTATGGTCGACAATTCAACCGGCTGCCACATCCAGTGACAGTGACGACCCTTGCACAGTGGAGACGACAAGGGTGTAGCTGTAATAGATTAAAACTAGAATGGGTGCAGTTTAACTTTCCAACCTTCCACTCCGGAATGGAGGCAACATTATCTTGGCCGTTCCTCCCTCCAGGTTGTCAGTAAAAATCAGTTAGAGCTGCCCAGACATTGTTAAACCTTCAAATCAGCAGTTCACCTGACTGTTCAGGTTAAGCTCAGAGGCTGGTTTTACACAGAGGCAGTCCATCTGAGGACGCATCCACAAGTGATCTCGAACATGTGTCAACAACACGTTTGGTAACACATTTGGAAACATGTATGCAACGGTATTTGGACAGATATATGCAAACATGTTTCAGTGCAGATTCGAATTTCTACCTATCTCTGTCTATTGCTAGACGCATTAATCCTGTACGGGGGGAGGGGGGACAAAGAATTCGCTTCCATGTCGTCCTGTTACCCCACCAGTTAACTGCCCTACCTCCTCCTCACATCCTCCTCTCTCATATACCTCTTCACTCCATCCCTCCACCTCATCCTCGGCCTACTGCTCTCTCACCCCTCTCCACCTCACTCACATACATTCTCCTCATTAGTCCGTCACTCTTCATCCTCTGCACATGGACAAACCACATCAGTGTATTTCTCTTACCGCTTTTTATCACATCCACACCACAATGCTCCTTCAGTTCCTCATTTGTCAGTCTGTTTTTCCATGTAACTCCACATGCATCTCTCAAATAACTCATTTCCACTGCACACACTCTTGGCTTGTGTCCTTCCAACAAGGCCCAAGCTTCACTTCCCTAGGTTAGAGTTGGTATCACAATACTATCATGCATTGACTTTTCTACTTCGTTGCTTTTCTCTCTATTTCTTATCACAGCTTTCAAAGAACCAGCAACCCTTCTTCCCCTTGTACCTTTTCAAGCACTTCATTCTGTAAACATCCATCCTTACCCATCACACTACCAGGTACCCAGGTACTTAAATGCACTCGTATACTTCCATTTCCTCACCATCCAGCCTCACCATGCATTCAGTGACTTCATTTATCTCGAAAACCATAACTTTACTGTCCCCTACATTCACTTTAAATTCCGTCTCTTACACAATTTCACAAACTTATTTACCAAGCCTTGAAGTTCCCCATCGTCTTCACTTAATACAGAATCATCTCCAAACAACAAAACAGGAAGTTTCCAAATGCTAATTTCTTTCATTAGTTTCGCCCCAACATCCACTGCCTTACCTTGTATCTCTTTAATAAAGCCCATCCATATGCGGACCAAACAACCATGAAGACATGACACATCCCGGTTTTAGTTCAACATTCAGACAGAAAAATTCACTCAGTTCACGATCCACACACACTGCTGACCTGGGACCCTCATACATACAGTACTCTTACCAGCATTCAACAGCTTCCCATTTACTCCATATACTCTTCCTATTGTCCCCATTTCCTGTCTATCCACTTTGTCATATGCTTTCTCCAAATCCATGAATGCCCCATGCAGCTACTTCCCCTTCTCTAGAAACTTTTCCACTAAAGAACTAAGGATGAACATCTGATCTACACAGTCTCTTCCCTTACTAAAACCTCTCTGTTCTTCTGCAACTAATTCCCATGTCATTTCTCCAGCTCTGACAGTATCCTGGGATATATTT
This sequence comes from Coenobita brevimanus, assembly GCF_032717465.1. NCBI lineage: Eukaryota > Metazoa > Arthropoda > Malacostraca > Decapoda > Coenobitidae > Coenobita > Coenobita brevimanus. The sequence goes on from NC_136993.1 coordinate 27,471,072, forward strand.
TTCCTATTACACTTCCATTTCCCCTTCGCCTTTGTACAGGGGAATAATCATACATGACTTCCAGTTCTCCGGGACTCTACCATCCTCCCATGCCTATCTGCACATCTTCCATATCCATTCTACAAGTATCTTTCCCCCATGCACCAGCATTTCACCACACACTCCATCAATTCCTGGGGCTTTCACCATTTGCACTTTCTTCATTGCATCAGCTACATCCATCCTACTAATCTCTTCCTCCCTTCCCACCTCCCTCTTTCTCCCAGCCATTCCCCAGCAACTAAAACTTGCATTTTTTGAATGTCTATGTGTAACAATACCTTAAAGTATTCTCTCCATCCACTCACTTTTTCTCCCTTCTCCACAATCAGTCTAACATTTTCATCGTGTTTCCTTTGCCAACTTCTTTATCACCGTGTCTAACTCTCTTTACCTCTTTCCAGATCATTTTCATACATTCCTTCCACTTTGCACTCAAATTCTCTCCAAGTTCGAATATACTGGCAGCAAGGATGATGTGATAAGTGTTTTAGTCGAGTTGCCAAAATGCTGATCCTGCGATGTTAACTCATGTTTTTTGGGGGGCGGGGGGGGGGGAATATGTTCTCTATAGTTAGGAGAGCCAATTTAGCTTGGTTGCTACTTGGGAAACGTTGAACATTTCTCAGAATTGAAGATGGCAGGCTGCTGGCATCTGGGATCATGACCAATTTTCAACCTTTGACTTGAATAAACTTAGTGGGTCATGTAATACCTCTTTTCAGTGGTTTCGAGAGTGAGGAGTCAATTTCTGAAGTTATTTGGGGAATTTATGGTGAAAGTGAAGTCAAATAAAGAGTAAAATTGATTATTGGCAGTGACAGAATACTAATTTTCATTTCAGAAACTATGATTCAATGACTGGGTACAAAACTTATTGCTTCTTACTGCCAATCAATGAAAACCCATTAACATCTATTTCTCTCTATTCATATTTTGTAGAGCTAGTGTGATCAGCATTCCAGCATCAGTCCTGTCATATTCCACACTGTCACAGACATGTCTACTGCAAGGGATGCCTGTTCAGTCCATGCAATGCCAAGGCCAAGTTACAAACATTGAAAACTGTCTGATAATTTACCAATATGCTGGGAATCGAACCAGGGACTCTCAGATGAGAGCCATATTCCACACTGTCACAGACATGTCTACTGCAAGAGATGAGAGCCCGAGTGCCAGGGGGTTAACTCATCCTCTTGATGCCCACAGTGGGGGCGGAGGGACGTTGGTTACAAGATTGTGACAACGTGAGTTAACTTTTACCTGGTCGTGGTGTAGTGGTATGCTGCCTGGCTCTCATCTGAGAGTCCCTGGTTCGATTCCCAGCATATTGGTAAATTACCAGATGATTTTTCCTGTGTACAGTACAGGTTTCTCCCTTCATTGAAAACTGTGACACTGCAGAAGATTGTCGCTACAAGCAAAAGCGAAACGTGATGAACTATACACAACTCAGTCAGAAAGTGAAATTATTGCCCGCAAATCGTGTTTTACTGTACTATTGCGGCCAGGACTTGTTAGCCACCCTCGTCCAGCCAACTCGTGTATGTGGCAGAGTCCCATTCACGAGCACAGAAGTCGCCTTCGATGTATTTCTGTCGAAAAATATCCCTTCAGCTTTGGGCTTGTACTAAACGTTTGGCTCTGATAAGACGAATATATCACATTTTTTATTTAGTAACTATTTTTCTCATACAATACCAAGCAAGTGACAAATATATTTCTTTGATTTCACTCCACGACTTCCAGTTCTGTAAATTTGAATCAGCGAACACAAAAAGTGAACAAGTTGGAAGCATTCATTTGTTACCGAGAGAGAGAGAGAGAGAGAGAGAGAGAGAGAGAGAGAGAGAGAGAGAGAACGTGTTAGGCGGGCGCCTGTGAATTTTGGAGAAATGAGGTGGAGGCAGATTGGCGCAAGGAAGTGCAAGAGATGAGAAACCCTGGATTCCTGTGCTCCACTGAAAAGAGGCCAGTGTGAATATTTCTTCCATCAGTCACTAGAACTTACCTTGTTCTGTGATAATTTTTTTTTTTTTTTTAATGATTGCTATCGGAGGAATAATGAATTAGGAGATAAATCCCGTTGATTTAACAAAGAGCTGTGCTTAACCCATGGGCTCCCGGAGTTCCTGTGTGAGCGATTTTGCTGGAAGGGTGCTAGGCATACAGCCCTCCTCCTGTCGGCTCATAGTTGCCAGACTCATAGGTCCCTTCCCCGGGGTTCCTTTCTTTATTAAACTTTGAAAATGCTCAGTTCCGTCCTATATTGAGGACACTGGACACTAATGGGTTAAGAAAGTAATTTGCCTCTCTGTCCAGAGAGGGATATCCGGTTAATGTGAAAAATACTCATGAGTTTACCAAAAATCTCCAGGTGCCAATCATCAGAGAAAAAAAAAAAAACATAAGGCATTTAACAGACGTTACACGGCCTGGCTAATAATTTGACAAAGTCATCTGGTGTTAACCAGAATAAAACCCATCTTTCATTTTGTCCGACGAGACGTTATCCTGTGATAAATAAACTCCTTCGTCATCAGCCAAAGGAAAAATTCCCTGTTTAGCTTGAGCAGGTTATTTACTCGTATCGCATAAAATCATTTGTATGTAGCCGGAATGAAGCCCATTATCTACGGCCTGGCAACGACCCTGTTAAGAGTACTATCTTCTACTGACAGACTGAGTTAAACGGTGAGACTCATCTTTAGTGTAGGGAAAACCACCCCGCCTGTGTGTGTGTGTGTGTGTGTGTGTGTGTTGAATGGTGAGTCATCTGACTTGTGGAGCATGGTATGCGGGTTGGTAGGTTGGTGACTGGGTGGGTGGATTGGTTAGTATAGGCTGGTGGTTTCACAGACGGATTAGGTGGAGTTGTTGGGCGAGAGGGAGGGAAACGGTTGGTGGGCTGGTTAAGTAGGGTGGAGTGGGGTTCGTGCATTAAGTGAGGTGGGTGGTGAGGCTACCTGTAGGACAAGGCAAGAGATGGGTTTATGTCGTCCAACTTTTGAGACGTACAGTACTGAGTCAGGTTGTGGGTATGTGCGTTGATGGGTGGGTGTGTAGGTGGATGGACGGATTGCGGGAAAACAGGCCTCTGAGATTAGGTCACTTGAGTGAATACGTCCGAGTTGGGAATAGATCAGTGTGCGGAAAATCGGTCCATAAGGGATATTATTCTGGAATCATGCTGAAGTAGGTATACTGCATATATCCAGTGGGTTACAACGGGTCCATCGTGGAATACGTCTGTTGGTTTAGAGTCTGTGTTTCAACTGCACGCATCAGTGGGTGATATAACCACGTCGGATAACAGGTTTATTGGGAAAATTGGTTCATTGTGAAAAGTATGTCCATGGGTATACGTCCATGTAGGAAACCTGTAGCCATGGAGAGATTCAAGGTCGACGGAAATATTGGTCCATGGGGAGAAAATACATCAGTGGGGAAAATTGGTTCATGGGAAAATAGGTGTACGTAGAAAAGTAGGCGTCTTAAAAAAAAAAAAAAATCATTAAGGAAAATAGGTCCATGGGGGATTTAGTTCCAAGTGGTGAAAATGTCCATTGATAAAAATATTCATTGGGTGAAAATAGGTCCATAGGGACATACACGTACTGTAAACATACATGGAGATATTTAAAATAAATAGGACTTAAAATATACAACTTTTAACAGCAACCGTTGCCTGGAATTAGGCTTACCGCTGCGCAACTTGGACCAAACAACCCTTAGCCTGATCCTAGTACCACTTCGCCATCCAGTCATTATATTTCATAATTTACCTTCATTTAGTCATTTAGGCATAGAAAGCCAACCGAAACGAAAGGAAAAATCCCATGTTGAGCACTTCAGTTCTCCACCTCATTCCTCTAAAATTCACAGGCACCCACTACTCTCTCTCTCTCTCTCTCTCTCTCTCTCTCCTGATAACAAATGAATGCTTCGAACTTGTTCACTGTGTTCGGTGGTTCAAACCTACCGGAAGTCGTGGCGGTGGCTGAATCGGTAGAGAGGCGGCTTGCAGTCCTGATGGACCCAGGTTCGAATCCCGGCTGGGGCAGGGAACAGTTTAAGGATTTGAATTTCATAACAGCAGACTTTCCTGATCTACCAGATGACCAGCTGACATGTCGTAAAAATGCCCCTGCTAATACCAGTACACTAGTCCTGTATGAGACAGCCCTAGCATGTATTCAATATGGACGGTGGATGTTAGCGCCGAAGTGGTGACATGTGGAGGTATAGGAGGACTACTGGGCCTTGGGATAAGCTACTGCCCCCAAGATATAGGTCCTGAAGCCTTTGCCCGGAGTCGGAGACATATATATATATATATATATATATATATATATATATATATATATATATACTGTATATATATTTGGCTCTATACGAGAAACAAGTTATTGAATAATAAATATGATATATTCCTATTATCAGTCAAACCTTTAAAGTAAATACTGTATTACTGCTGCTTTATCCATTAGTACAAGACCAAAGCTGAAGAGATATTTTTTGACAGAAATGCATCGAAGGCAACTTCTGTGTTCGGGAATGCGACGCTGCCACACACACGAGTTGGCTGGACGAGGGTGGCTAACAACTCCTGACCGCAATAGTACATACCATATACATCAGAGCAGAAACAAACAATAAAGAGAAAGATAAAGGGTGCATGGCGTGACACTGCTGCTTCCAAAAGGCTGTTGAAAGCTAAATGTACTGACTTTGTGTTCAAGCGAGATTGTCTGTTTTGTGGAAATGAGTGTAAGCCAAACGACAGTAAAAATCCACACAGATGGGAGGAGGTCAGAAAGTGTACAACTGTAGGTAGAGGCAGTAATATCACATTCAAGCAACCGTTGGAAAACCTCTGTGATGAGAGACAGGACGATTGGGCTAATGAGGTAGCAACTCGACTAAGTGGGGTCATTGATCTGCATGCTTCTGATGCTCAGCATCATGTCCATTGTTACAATCGTTTCCGTGTTATTCCCAAGACTCGTACCGCTACCATAGCACCTGTGGAAGAGACAATGAGGTCAGAACTCGACTGACACGTGAACGAAATCAGAGCTGTACTCCATGTACCTTGCTGTCTCAGGCACTGCATCAAAAAAACAGTTTGCGTCCAACGTCACGGCCCACTATAGAGACAATCTGCTTGTTCTCCACATCGAAGGCTGTGACAGTGCAGTTGGATTTGAAGCCAGCCTCGGAAAGTTTATCAAAATTATGAAGAAAAGCCACAGCAATGGCAATGATGACTAGGCTGAGATGCTGGTGAAAAAGATCAGAAGCGACTTCATGGCTGTACCCAGATCTAGGGACTATGATCTCGGTGCTTTTGTTTATCAGAAGGCAATCGAGAGTACCAGTGCAACTCTTCTTGAACTAGTATCCAGCTACGTATCAGGCGGCGCCATAACGAAGTCGTCACTGATCTTGGCTCAGTGAATTTAGCAGCACATTGGCAGAGTTGACAGAAATCAGACCACGCTTGGGCTGGTTGTGAAACTACATCACGAGCATGGCAAGTCAGAGCTCATCAAGACTCTCCATGAGCATGGCATCACAAGCACCTATGACGAAGTGCTGTGCTTCCGCAAGTCAGTGGCCATGTTTGTGTTGGACAATCAGTCAGACTACCACAAGAAACTTGGTTTAAGCATGGAGATCGGCCCTATATTTAGTTGAGCTGACAATTATAACTTGTACAGTCGCTCAGAAAAGTATCCTCCCACCGCATGAACGCAGGACTTCACAATGTGTCGGGCGATTGAAGCAGTGTCGGTATTGTTAGCAAGCCTGGCTCTCTCAAATATCACGATAGATTCGGTACCTCATATCTAGATCCGAAGTTTGAGTCGAGGATTTCAGATATCCGATACAGAGTCTATATTGTTCTGTTCTACTCATACAGGCTACGCATCGGAAATACATGAATAATTCCATTTCATATATCCGAGATAATTCTCTTATTGCATTTCACTAGGGCATAATGTTTCCATATGACATTTTAACTCGTACACTGCTGCGCCGTATGTAAACCGGGGCTATTAACAGATCTCACGCTCACTTAATATTTTCCAAATTTCTTCGTTCGTTGAGTCAGATTGATTCACGGGACCTTTGGGAGGATACTTTTTTGAGCGACTGTACATTGCAAGCCTCAACGGGATGAAGACTACTCATACGTTGGTCATGGAGTTCACACAGCATCCTTCTGGAATTACAGACACGGGAAAACTTGGCATAATGCAGCTCATGATCCCTCCAATAAAATAACACGAACTATTTTCTCCATAGCTCACAAACCAGGCTATTCAGCTGGAACACTGCACAGGGCCTTCTATGCTGAATCCCCCTATGCTTTTGACGAAAGCTCTGTCTGCTACAGTCAGGTTCAGTCAGCAGCGAGATGCAGTGTGGCTGTCACAAGTCCACGAGAGTGACAAACCAGTTGAGTGGACAGGCTTCAATGCCCAGCAAGACTGACTGAGGGCAAGTTCTGCTCAGGAGCCCAGAACACTGGTGGTGTTTGGACCAATGATCAACTCACCACCTGCTCATCCTGACACTGTTCTGACCACACTTGGGTGTCTTGAAAGGTCTGTCAATACTTTCGGGATGCAGTATACTCACCTCATAGTCGACCCCTAACTGTATGTGACTGCGTCTCCTCCAGTGGAACGACCCCTCGTACTTTACCCTGGTACGATGCACACTCTCATAGGTTTCCTGAGCTGCATAGGTACACTGATGAAGGCATCTGGCATGGACGTTCTTATAGTTGCAACATTTGGTGCCATCACCAGCATGAATGGGAAGGCCTGGACCAATGCTCTGCAGGCATACCGTTTCGTCATCGCCATGTTGCTGCAGAGATTCTACTCCAACGGCACCAAGACGTACTAGGAGGTGGGTGAATACCTAAAGAAAGCCAGAGAATACCTAACCAGGAGACTATGAGTAGACTGCCTCATCAAACTGTCCCTGCTGGCCCTAATGTTCTTGTATGAAGAGTGGAATGATGATATCTTCCACCAGCAGGACTGTCTCAAAGAGATGCTGCCATATTTCTTTGTGGCAGGTCACCACAATTATGCCCGCTACCTGCTTTGGTATGTGCACCTTATGGAGAATCTTCCCCAACGTGCCATAGCAGACCTACTTGCAGGTGCAAATGTCTGTCGGCACTCAGACGGAGGGACTGCAGTTTCAGCAGACAAGTTTGGTGAGCAAACGTATATGAAGTAAGGCAAGGGTGTTGGAGGTATGAAAGGCATTTCAATGAACTCTAAGCAAGCAGCTGTCTGGGTCAACAGCTTCAGTGTGTGTGCTAACCTTGACATTGCCATTGAAGATATGTACAGTGAAGCTGGGTAGGAGGAGAAGCATCATGGTGGAGCACACGAGGAAAACAAGCACAAGGAGGAAGAAGAGGGAAGAAGGAAAGTAGACGAGGATGATACGAGGAAGATTTCTGTGGAGCTGGAGAAGTGCACTTACCCTCTCAATGAGCAACATCAAGGTCTGTATAACATCAGCATTGGTTAAAAGGCGCCGAACACGGCGAATGTTCAGGATGCTCTGGCTATTGAGAGTGAGCCGAGCAAGCAGTTTTCCACTTCGCTGAGCAGTGACTTCCACAAAACCATAAGAAAGAATGTACTATTGCGGCCAGGAGTCCTTAGCCACCCTCGTCCAGCCAACCCATGTATGTGGCAACGTCGCATTCACGAGCACAGAGGTTGCCTTCGATGCATTTCTGCCGAAAAATATCCCTTCAGCTTTCGGCTTGTACTAGTGGATAAAGCAATAGTAATATTTACTCTGAAGGTTTGACTTTGATAACAGGAATATATCACCTTGATTATTTAATAACTTGTTTCTCGTATTGAGTCAAGCAAGTGACATATATATATTTGGCTGCACTCCACGATTTCCTGTAGGTTTGAACCAGTGAACACAGAGTGAACAAGTTCGATGCATTCATTTGTTACCAGGAGAGAGAGAGAGAGAGAGAGAGAGAGAGAGAGAGAGAGAGAGAGAGAGAGAGAGAGAGAGAGAGAGACTGTGAATTTTCGAGGAATGAGGCGGAAAAATGAGGTGCTCAGCACAGTTACACAGGGATTTTTCCTTTCGTTTCGGTTGGCTTTCTATGCCTAAATGACTAAATGAAGGTAAATTATGAAATATAATAACTGGATGACGAAGTGATACAAGGATCAGGCTAAGGGTTGTTTGGTCCAAGTTGCGCAGGGGTAACCCTAATTCCAGACAACGGTTGCTGTTAAAAGTTGGATGTTTTAAGTCCTATGTATTTTAAATAGCTCTATGTATATTTACAGTACGTGTATGCCCCTATGGACCTATTTTCACCCCATGAATATTTTTATCAATGGACATTTTCACCACTCGGAACTAAACCCCCCATGGACCTATTTTCCTTAATGACTTTTTTTTTTTTTAACGCCTACTTTTCTACGCAAACCAATTTTCCCATGAACTAATTTTCCCCATTGATGTATTTTCTCCCCATGGACCAATATTTCCGTCGACCTTGAATCTCACCGTGGATGCAGGTTTCCTACATTGACGTATACCCATGGACATATTTTTCACAGTGAACATATTTTCCTCATGAACCTGTTATCCGACGTGGTTATACCAGCGACTGATGCGTGCAGTTGAAACACAGACTCTTAACCAACAGATTTATTGCACGATGAACCTGTTGTAACTCACTGGATCTATATACCTATTTCTGCATGATTCTAGAATAATATCCCCTGTGGACCGATTTTCCGGACACTGGCCTGTTCCCAACTCGGACATATTCACTCAAATGACGTAATCCCAGAGGCCTGTTTTCCCACAGTCTCTCCACTCACCTACTTGTACACCCCCATCCAATAACGCACATACACACAACCTTACTCAATATAGTATGTCTCAAAATTAGGACGACAATAACCCGTCTTTTGCCTTGTCTTACACGTAGCCCCACCACCCACCCCACTTAATGCACGAACCCCACACCATCCCACTTAACCAGCCCAACAACCCTTTCCCTCCCTCTCGCCCACCCAGTCCACCTAATCTGCCTGTGAAATCATCAGCCTACACTAACCAATCCACTCACCCAGTCACCAACCTACCAACCCGCATACCATGCTCCACAAGTCGGATGACTCGCAATTCAATACACACACACACACACACACACACACACACACACACACACACAGAGGCGGGGTGGATTTCCATACACGAAAGATGAGTCTCCCCGCTTAACTCAGTCTATCGGTTGAAAATAGTATTATTTACAGGGAGTTTGCCAGGCCGATAAAGGGGTAGATATGGGCTTCATTCTGGCTACATAAACATGATTTTATGCGATACGAGTAAATAACCTGCTCAAGCTAAACAGGGAATTTTTCCTTTGGCTGATGAAGGAGTTTATTTATCACAGGATAACGTCTCGTCGGACAAAATGAAAGATGGGTTTTATTCTGGGTAACACCAGATGACTTTGTCAAATTATTAGCCAGGCCGTGTAACGTCTGTTAAATGCCTTATGTTTTTTTTTTTTTTTCTCTGATGGTTGGCACCTGGAGATTTTTGGTAAACTCATGAGTATTTTTCACATTAACCGGATATCCCTCTCTGGACAGAGAGGCAAATTACTTTCTTAACCCATTAGTGTCCAGTGTCCTCAATATAGGACGGAACTGAGCATTTTCAAAGTTTAATAAAGAAAGGAACCCCGGGGAAGGGACCTATGAGTCTGGCAACTATGAGCCGACAGGAGGAGGGCTGTATGCCTAGCACCCTTCCAGCAAAATCGCTCACACAGGAACTCCGGGAGCCCATGGGTTAAGCACAGCTCTTTGTTAAATCAACGGGATTTATCTCCTAATTCATTATTCCTCCGATAGCAATCATTAAAAAAAAAAAAAAATTATCACAGAACAAGGTAAGTTCTAGTGACTGATGGAAGAAATATTCACACTGTGGCCTGTTTTCAGTGGAGCACAGGAATCCAGGGTTTCTCATCTCTTGCACTTCCTTGCGCCAGTCTGCCTCCACCTCATTTCTCCAAAATTCACAGGCGCCCACCATACACACACTTTCTCTCTCTCTCTCTCTCTCTCTCTCTCTCTCTCTCTCTCTCTCTCTCTCTCTCTCTCTCTCTCTCTCTCTCGGTAACAAATGAATACTTCGAACTTGTTCACTCTTTGTGTTCGCTGATTCAGATCTAAAGTACAGGAAGTCGTGGAGTGAAATCAAAGATACATATTTAAGTCACTTGCTTGGTATTGTATGAGAAAAAATAGTTACTAAATAATAAATGTAATATATTCGTGTTATCAGAGTCAAACTTTCAGACAAAATATTACTATTGTTTTATCCATTAGTACAAGCCCAGAGCTGAAGGGTTATTCTTCGACAGAAATGCATAGAGGGCAACTTCTGTGCTCGTGAATGCGACTCTGCGACATACACGAGTTGGCTGGACGAGAGTGGCTAACAACTCCTGGCCACAATAGTACAATCAGTGGAGGTAATGAGAAAGTTAGTAACTATTAAGGGGAAGGCCGTCTATGATACTGAGACGTTGTTCAGTAGGTTGTTGGTCGTGGGGCAGCAGCGCAGCATGGAGGTAGCCGACACCTCAGTTTGAACTGAGTCCAGTCCCTCCAGCCCTGATTGATGAGTACGGCTGCTTGAGGAAAGGTGCCAAGGCCATGCTTATCAAGTGTCTTGGTGTCTTTGTCAAAAGCGTACCTGCTCCAGACGCTGTCCTAGAAGGCAATCGAGAGTATGCCGGACAGCTGCTGTACCATGTCATCTGGCCAGTGGCTGGGACCGAAGAAGACCTGGCTGAAAACTTTGGTGTTCAACTTGCTCACTACCCTCTTGACTCCAAGAATTTCTTTGTTCGACATGTATGACCAGGAAGTTATTAGCGCAAAGGATCATGAGCGGACAAATGGAGGAAGAGCTGAAGAAGTTTGGTTTACCCCAAACACCCCCTTTCCATGTGGAGAAGCTATTGTTCACAATGCCACAAACAAGAATCTGCTGAACAACATCAAATGTGGCTACCCTCTTCGACACAACATCCAGCTCGCTAAGAAGCTAGACTGTATCGTCACCTATGCTGAGGCAGACAACACTCTTTGCAGCTACATGCTGAAGGCAGCAATGGACGGTGCCAAAACCATTTGGATCCTCAGTGATCACACCAACATCTTTGTCCTCTTAGTGTAGCCTACTGGACAACGAGAATGGGAGTCCCTGCAAAGATTCAAATGGAAAAGTGGAACGTCGATGTCCTGGATGTCAATGAAACCACTGAGCAGTTAGGTCCCAGAAAGTACAGTAAATTACTCAGTCTCCAAGCACCATTGGGCTGAGATACAGCGTCACATCTCTTTGGTAAGGGAAAGAAGTAAGCTCTGAAGCTCCTGAAGATAGACATGCCAGGCTTCGATCAAGTGCTTGGACAGCCTGACCTGACCCATGCTGAGCTCAGGAAGAGAGCAGACAGTTCCTTCTTATCACTCTATGGACAAGAGAGTTGTACAACAATGAATGATGCACGTCCTCGTTTCTTCCACACCCGAAAAAAGCTTCCTCCACTTAAATTTCCACCAACTGATGCCAACCTGCAGCTGCACATGCTCCAATCTCACCTTCAGATGCTACTATGAAAGGGAGCAAACCAACCTGCCCCACCAAAAGAAGCTCGAGATACGAATAACTTTGGCTGGAATGTCGAAGGCTCCACCATCCCGTCAGCCATTTCAACATTGCCAGCAGCTCCTCAAGTGATCCTGGATGTAGTGAGTTGCAGCTGCACCGTAGATGGCAAAGCATGCACCAGTGCACACTGTAGCTGCAACAACGCAGGTTCTTCATGCACAAATTACTGCAGGTGCAAAAAGGAGGAACTGCCTGCTACAGTCACTTCACTAGCAAGCAAATGAACATAGAAGATGAAAAGCTGCTTCTAGATGATGATAATGAAGACTAGTAGCACTGTTGTAGTAGTATATATAGAGGATTGTGACAACTGAGAGCTGTTAATACTGTGCACAATGTGTTATGAAAAATGCCAATATCTGTGCATTTAAGTTTTTTGTCGTTTACTTCCATGATCACTATATTCGATTCCTGATAATAATGGCAATGTCACTACATTAAAGTTTGTTGGACTTCACCTTGTCTTTGACATTGTCTTTAACCTTGAATCAAGAAAATAACTTCAGAAATGGACTGCCCACCCTTACAAACCCCTAAAAATAGGTATTTTATAACCCACTAGGTTTATTCAGATCAGATGTTGAAAATTGGACATGATCTAAGATGGCGGCAATTGCCATCTGGAATCCCCAAAAAAGCTCAACGTTGCCGAAGTAGCAATCAAGTTAATTTGACTCTCGTAACAATCGAGAACATCATTCCGCAAAAAAAAAGTTTACAGGAGTTAACACTGCAGGGTCTTCTACAGGACATATAGGGTCAGCTACTCGACTATTCACATACAAGGCAGGTGAGACTTCATAATATTGCCAACATTATCTGGACGCTGCTGTTCCAAGAATGTTTGCAGCTTCGTTACTGTGTCGCTTTAATGTTACCAGCACTTGTAACAGCCCATGTGTGGACGTACACTAAAAATACGTTGGAACAGCACCAAATTATTATCATGCCCATTGGACTGATGGGCATTCAGGCTTCAAGGACTCGTTTATAGGTCCTGATTCAGCTTTGAGTATACTCTTGTCATGATCCTTACCGGCTGCTGTCAGCTCTTCTGAAATCTCTCGGTGACAGCACGGTCTTCATTTCCTCTCTTATTTTTGGTTGTCTATAGCTGATGGAAACCCCGAAGAGAAAACTGACGCCCTAAGGAAAGGCATCTGACTGTTCTGACACTCTCGTCATGGACCCATACCCACATCACACACACCCGACCTGCTACCACTAACAGACCTAACCTGACTTCCTCACTACGTCATGCATTTACATTATAGCCATTCGTATAGCAACATAACATATATTTTCACCTTGTTGTTTGATTATTTTATACCTTGAGAGTCACTTGTCAGGTGAATCCTCCAATGATTTCCTTTATCTATTATGTATTGGCCCAGTATTCTTGTAAATATTGTGTAAATATATCTATTAATCTTTCTCTAGTGTTTCTAGTTCCTGCAAGGCCACTCCAAATAGCATTCTTTCATATCAACATCTGGTGATTACTGTAAGATGAAGAATTGGAGATCAAGTTCCGTGCCTAAAATACCATCACATCAGTCGTGAATGTGACACTTGTTGCAAACCACGGCAATGGTTGAGAGTGAATGGTCAAGAGGTGACATTCTGGGTGTGCGAAGGACTTTAACCTTCAGTCCGAGAACGTCCTGTTTTAGTAAATTCTTGCTACCTAATGACGGTAATACTGTACTTAGGAGAGCATTCCCGCGATAAAAAAAGTCTCCTCATCAATGAATAACATTTTGCTTTAGTGGTTCATATGCTGGAAATACAGAGCAAAGAATATGACTGGTTAAAGACATAATCAAGCTTCCCAAAGCTTAGGGAATACATAAACGAAAAACAGAACCACACGAAACACGAATAAAACTTTCGTGAAATTCGACAGTTGTACAATTCTTCAATATTAAAAGTAAATTTGTGAAATATCGCACAGTAGAAAACTTCAGGCAAATTAAATGAACTAGTTTTTAGACCTAGTTCTCTTACTGTCCTACATTTAGTATTGTTATTAACTGAATATGCATCACGGAGTGTAATAAAGTGTTTAATATTAAGAGTATTAATGACAATAGTACTAACACTTCCAGATTCAAGCACTCAGACTCAGCTTAATAAAATCTCTTAGCATTAACTGAAACAATATTCATGTTGCTTCTACCGTGTGAGGGTTAACTGGGTATACTGTATATATTGTAATGTTGTCATTGTCCAGGTATACCTATGTCGCACCTGCTGACTCACTGTGGGGCGTCAAACAAGAGGATGGGTCTTGGAACGGCATGATTGGCATGGTGATTAGACAGGTGAGGAGGAGAACACACACACACACACACACACACACACACACACACACACACACACACACACACACAGACGCTGACAAAATCATTATCGCTACACCTTGCTAAAAGTGAGCGATAATAAAATATTAATAATAATAATAATAATAATAATAATATTATTATTATTATTATTAGTATTATTATTATTATCTTTAATGTCTTTTTTAGTCACCCCACTGCCTTATCTATACTCGTACATCCTCTGTAGTCATGCTACAACCTTATTTAAAGTTAGTGACAATCACTCACATCTCTTTGCTTACACTCACTATGCCTCACATGAACCTTGTACTCAGCTCGTTGCATTCTCTCAAACAGTCCCACACTCGTCCCTCCAGAGTACTGCAACCTCTTCCACCATTTGTACGATTCTTTCGGATATTGTATATTTTATTTTAACTCTTCCATTACAGTAACTTCTGTGTTAGTTGTTCTGTTTCCCAGAGATATGACTCAGCTTTGAATAGAACTGAATTATTTAATAACTTGGTGTCTCAACAAATGGTGCCATATGTGGCCGAAACCAGCATACCGGTACTACAACAAAATCGTTATCTGCTTCTAAGCTTTAACAACACAAAGAGAAGAAAAAAATTGGAGAATAAAATCATACCCAATTCTTCACACTACAAAATCATTAATATATATGTTTGATATCTTATGCCAGTGCATATCACACCCTTTCTCACTCATTAACAAAAAGTTCTGAATATTATTATAGATTATTTTCAATGTTTTTATTCATTATAATTGTATGATGACACATTTCGGTTCATATCCTTCCAGAGTGTAAGCCGACGTGTTGGTACTCATCCCCTTAGGTCTGATTACTATGTCAGTTCAACAGATCCAAATGCAACACTGGCTTATATATTACTGGTTCTCAATGGCCTTAGTACATGAGTATAGTGACAATATTATATCATGCTAATGAATCTATTGAGAACAATTTTTCCATGTTATATCTAACAGGATTCTTTCACTAATATCGAGAATACCGTATGTTAGCAGTTGGAATATAAAGGACGATAGGTAATATAGCAATGACCTTTGTGACATAGGATTTTATACAGTGTGAAGGTTTAGAGAACAAAATCCTGTGTTTACTCATTTTAACTGCTTGCCATTAGAATCAATCACACAGGACTTATTCCATTTAATTCTGACAGGAAGTGGACATGGCTTTGGGTCCAATCAGTGTGTCTGCTGAACGAGCTGAGGTAGTGGACTTCACATACCCTCTCGTCTTTAGTCATGCAAGGACAATTAGCGGTAGAAGCAGTCCAGAGGTGGATCCCTGGGGCTTTTTGATGCCTTTAGCCCCCATGGTTTGGGTGGCGATCCTTGCCATATTGGCTGTGATAACTGTGATTCCGTTTTGCTGTACTACAAATTTGAGGAGTCTGAGTAATGCAGACATTTTTATTCGTGTGCTTTTACAGCAAGGTAAGCTACTGTTAATGCATGAATAACACAGGTCTGCGAAAATAAACCCCTTAAACTGTTTTAAGAGTTGTTACTTTTTTCTTGCACTTACGAACACATATAAAATACATTTAGAATGTTTCAATCACATCACATTTCAATAAAATATTAAAAAGAAATTTAATTAAAATATAGTAGATTAAAAATATTGGCCGATCTATACAAAATTGTTTTAGATCAACTGAAAATGAGAATACTTAGCCAATGTAATTTTTAAATCATATACATAAAGGAAACAACACTACTGGTATATGTTCCATGACTTACATATAACTACTCTAGTCATTGTAACTTCTCAGTTTTTTTAGCTCCAAAACTTCGTTTGGTGGTTTTTCGGTGTTTCCCAGTGACTCATCCAGCAGTAGTCCACCATCATACTAACATCTCAACGTCCCTGGTACTATTGCGGACAGGAGTTCTTAACCACCCTCGTCCAGCCAACCTGTGTATGTGGCAGTGTCGCAGTCAGGAGCACAGAAGTTGCCTTCGATGCATTTCTGTCGAAAAATATTCCTTTAGCTTTGGTCTTGTACTAATGGATAAAGCAATAGTAATATTTACTTTGAAGGTTTAACTCTGATAACACGAATATATCTTACTGATTATTTAATAACTTGTTTCTCGTATAGAGCCAAGCAAGTGATAAATATGTATATTTGGTTCCACTCCACGATTTCCTGTAGGTCTGAACCAGCGAACACAGAGTGAACACGTTCAAAGCATTCATTTGTTACCAGGAGAGAGAGAGAGAGAGAGAGAGAGAGAGAGAGAGCGTGTATGGTGGGTGACTGTGAATTTTGGAATAATGAGGTGGAGGCAGACTGGCGCAAGGAAATGCAAGGGATGAGAAACCCTGGATTCCTGTGATCCATTGAAAACAGGCCACAGTGTGAGTATTTCTTCCATCAGTCACTAAAACTTGCCTTGCTTTGTGATATATATATATATATATATATATATATATATATATATATATATATATATATATATATATATATATATATATATATATATATATATTTAGGATTGCTTTCGTTGGAATAATGAATTAGGAGATAAATGCTGTTGATTTAACAAAAAGCTGTAATTTGCCTCTCTGTCCAGAGAGAAATATCCAGTTAATGAGAAAAATACTTATGAGTTCGCCAAAAATCTCCAGGTGCCAACCACCAGAGAGAGAAAAAAATGCGAACATAAGGTATCTAACAGAAGTTACGCGGCCTGCCAAATTATTTGACAAAGTCAACTGGCGTTACCCAGAATAAAACTCATCTTTCATTTTGTCCGACGAGACGTTATCCTGGGATAAATAAGCTCCTTCGTCATCAGCGAAAAGAAAAATTCCCTGTTTAGCTTGAGCACCATATTTACTCATATCGCATAAAATCATGTGTATGTAGCCGGAATGAAGCCCCTTATCTACGGCCTGGCTAACTCCCTGTAAAGAGTACCCGGTACTACTTTCTATCGACAGACTGAGTTAAGCGGTGAGACTCATCTTTCGTGCAAGGAAATCCACCCCGCCTCTGTGTGTGTGTGTGTGTGTGTGTGTGTGTGTGTGTGTGTGTGTGTGTGTGTGTGTGTGTGTGTGTTGAATTGAGAGTCATCTGACTTGTGGAGCATGATATGCGGATTGGTAGGTTGGTAACTGGGTGGGTGGATTAGTTGGTGTACGCTGGTTGTTTCACAGGCGGACTAGGTGGAGTGAGTGGGCGAGAGGGAGGGAAAGGGTTGTTGGGCTGGTTAAGTGGGGTGGAGTGGGGTTCGTGCATTGTTTAAGTGAGGTGGGTGGTGGGGCTACCTGTAGGACAAGGCAAGAGACGGGTTTGTGTCGTCCTACTTTTGAGACATACTGTATTGAGTAAGGTTGTGGGTATGTGCGTTGATGGGTGGGTGTATAGATGGATGAACGGATTGTGGGAAAACAGGCCACTGGGATTAGGTGAATTGAGTTAATGTCCGAGTTGGGAAAATCGGTCCACAGGGGATATTATTCTGGAATCATGCTGAAGTAGGCACATATATTCAGTGAGTTACAACAGGTCCATCGAGCAATACGTCTGTTGGTTAGGAGATCTGTGTTTCAACTGCACGCATCAGTGGGTGATATAACCACGTCGGATAACAGGTTTATGGGGAAAATAGGTTCATTGTGAAAAATACATCCATGGGTATACGACCATGTAGGAAACCTGCATTCATAATTTAGAGATTCAAGGTCGAGGGAAAAATTGGTCCGTGGGGAGAAAATACATCAATGGGGAAAATTAGTTTGGGGGCAATTGGTTACGTAGGGAAGTAGGCGTCTTAGAAAAAAAAAAAAAAGTCATTAGGGAAAATAGGTCCATAAGGGATTGTTCTCCGGGTGGTGAAAATGTCCATTGATAAAAATATTCATGGGGTGAAAATAGGTCCATAGGGGCATACACGTATTGTAAACACACATGGAAATATTTAAAATAAATGGGACCTAAAACATCCAACTTTTAACAGCAACCGTTGCCTGAAATTAGGCTTACCACTGCACACCTTGGACCAAACAACCATTAGCCAGACCCTATTACCACTTCGTCATCCAGTTATTATATTTCATAATTTACCTTCATTTAGCCATTTAAGCATAGAAAGCCAACCGAAACGAAAGGAAAAATCCCTGTTTAACTGTGTTGAGCACCTCATTTCTCCACCTCATTCCTCTAAAATTCACAGGCATCTTCTACTCTCTCTCTCTCTCTCTCTCTCTCTCTCCTGTTAACAAATGAATGCTTCGAACTTGTTCACTCTGTGTTCGCTGGTTCAGATCTACAGGAAGTCGTGGAGTGGAACCAAATATACATATTTATCACTTGCTTGGCTCTATACGAGAAACAAGTTATTAAATAATCAGTATGATATATTCGTGTTATCAGAGTCAAACCTTCAAAGTAAATATTACTGTTGCTTTATCCATTAGTACAAGACCAAAGCTGAAGGAATATTTTTCGACAGAAATGCATCGAAGGCAACTTCTGTGCTCCTGACTGCCACATACACAGGTTGGCTGGACGAGGGTGGTTAAGAACTCCTGTCCGCAATAGTACCTTCTTTCCATGTTCTTGATATCCTGATGGACTCTTTCACTCTGTTCTTCACCCACTGGTCCAAGATTTTGAAGGAAAAATTCCAATGCTAATCCTAAAAGTGAACTTTGAGACTTATATCGGATACGAACTCCTTAAACCTAACTGACAAATTTCTCACAATTTATTTGTTATTTTGATCCTTATTGTTACATAAAAACTTAGAAATTACTTCTGTGAATGATACCAAAACCTCCCGTTCCAGGCGGTTCATTGCACCATCAAATTCCCCATCAGATATAAGTTTTCTAATATCAGGTCCAGTTATTTCACCCTATTTCAATTTAGCTTGAGTCAACCCACAACATTTTTAGCACACTGACATAAAACAGGCTCCATCTTTTGATATGGCTTTGACAAATTGCTTCATTAATCCAAACTTAATATGAAGCGGTGATAACAGCACTTTATCTGGATTCACCAAGGTAGGTCTGATGACTGGTTTTTGTACCATGCTGTATTTTTTTTTTTTCTATTTGGCCATTCGCTCTGAGCCCAGTGCAAATCCTTGGCTCTGCTGTGCCACTCCCTTTTTTTTTTTTTTTTTTTTTTTGCCTATCGACCATTGGGGCCGGAGCCCCTGGTCATTAAGGCAAAAATATATGTATGTATATGCATTGACATATATACATATATATACGAACACATATATATACATACATACATACACACATCCATGCATTTGAACATACACACATTCATGCAAACGTACACACAGCATAAAAACTATCGTTACAGGGGGGTCCGATGTGTTTCATACTGAACAACCTGGCTGTCTCGCTAGGGTTGGTAAGCCTGACAGTGGGTTAGTTGCCAAATAGGACGAGGTAGAAATATGCATGGGAGAAGCAATGGATATAGCTTATAATAAATATGCAACAAACACACGCCGGGATACCAATGGAGGAGGCTGTTATCAAAAACCTTCATTCGTGTGTCATTTTATATCGCGCAGAAGGTGTAACGATGGTTTTTTGGTTGTGTGTACATATATATAATATTTTTTTTTTTTATTATCTTTTTGTTTTTTGTTTTTTTTTAATTTTTAACCCTATACTACTTATAAGCAAAAATACCTAATCTAAAGACCCTAAAACTAATCACCTAACAGACAATGCCACTCCCAGGGCAACATGGAAATTTTGTATACCCTGACTGCTGACCCAGTAAGATACACAGAACTCGCAGGTCCCCATATATGAGCCAGCGGTGCTCATTGTAGATGATATTCACGAGTAGCTTTGCCAAATTCTGGTATGTTTTTTATCAAATGCACAGAGCGAGGAACATGTGTGAAGCATATTTATTACCATCATGAAGAAGGGCCCCATTCAGGCTTCTTTTAGTTGAATTTATAAATAGTCTCCATTCTTCTTCATTATAACCTCTGCCAAGTTTCTGCACTAGGCCAATTACGTTAGGGGAAAAAAAAAATAATAATCTTTCTTGAAATATGGTTCAAACTCCTTTTCTGTATTTCGGTGCCAAGAGAAAGTTATGCCTGGATGTAATAAGTTTTATTCTTTTAATTGGGACCCGGAGAGCTCTGCAGCATCTCTGGGGCGACTGATGTCTGTTACTAAATAAGTTCATCTTGAGAGAATGGCTGCTGCTTAATGCTTGAACACACTGAGACAAATTCCTCATCGTCTACTGCAGCACTTTCTTACTCTGAATGAGTTTCTACATAATCACGACTGTTAGGCAGAGTAGGGATTGATAGAGTAGGTCCATGTGGTACAGGTCTTGTTGCTGATGGAAGATTAGGATAAACAATTTCCTTCTAATTCATTTTCCTGTATCCTTGAATTTTGCAGTAACAAAAATAAACACCATGATTTTGGAATTCCCTTCATATCATAGGAGTACCAAAAACAGTATCCTTCATTTTACCATTTGTCCATTGTCTTAGCTGCTCAACACAAATACAACAGACACTCTGAGGGACCTACTTTTTGTCCTGTTCACCAAGTTTTTTCCGAAGTCGGTGTAATAAGTTTTTTGTTATCAGGATCTTTTATATTCTTTGTTTTTTCACTACAATTTTTTCACAAATGTAACAAAAAAAGCAACAGTCAGGACTGTTCACACAACCTTTAGATGCCATAATATGATCGTTGGCAGTAAAAAAAAAAAAAAAAAAAAAAAAAAGTAAGAAATCAATAAATATCACTACTTATTCAATAAAACGCTATTATTTTCAATAAATATCACTGTGATGAAAAAAAGGAAACACTCCATTGAAAGTAATGTACAAGTGCACGAGTCAACTGAGTCACGCTGAGATATATCTGCTACACTCCAATAATGGTATGACTCATCACTGGATTATTGTCATAAGTAAATCCTAACTAATTTATTTTCTAGGGTTTTGTTTGTTATGACTTCAATTAATATTTGCTTAGTTTGCCATAAACATACCACAGGTTGTAAAAGCCCTTACTTACAGAGTCGTTCTCCAGTCATAAACTGTCCAGTAGTCTCGTGATGGTTTTCCTGAGGGATTGTTTTGTAGGAATCTGGGGGAGACAGGTGTTGTGAGACCAGCAGTGGGGAACCAGCACAGGCAGTTACTACAAGCTCATTCCGTCCCTCTCCATCGGACACGGATATACAGTACCGAGGTGTTGGTATTGGGAAAAGGAATCCCTGTGACATCACGCCACACTCCTGCCTGTTCAAGTGTCTCCTTCCTGCCCTGCTCAACTCACTCGTTCAACTAGATTCCGCATGTGTACAGAAACATCTGCGGACGTACACTCCCACCAGACAAGATCCTCCACTAATTTTGTGTTTAACTGTGCTTGTGTTATGTGTTTGTGTTGTGTTTTGAGGCTGTACTGTGCACATATCCGCGGTGTTTACGGTTCATTGATTGTAACGTGCGGATTAGGGGAACTTAATACTTAAGTTAGGTTTAAGGATTTGTTATTTTGGTGGTTATAATTTTTATCTAGGGTAGCCTATACTTTGACTGTATAATGATTCTTAATTTTGCACATTGTTTTGACATACCCCGACCCAGTGTTACTGACTTGATCATCTGGAGTGTTTGTAATAACAACCTGGGAGTCAGGGTAATTTTTCACCTTCATTGTCTTACTCTGCAAAGGCATTATTGAAACAAAACCCTGACAACATGGCGCCCGAACAGGGACACCTGAGATCAAATTGGCACCAGTGTGGTGTTGAAACAGTGAACCATTGGAGATCTAAACTGTAATTTACTTGTTATTATTTCTGTAATTACTCTAGCTATGAGTGGAGAACGAAGTGTTAAGGAGTTAACTGACGATGGGTCATTACTGGGTTATTCTGGTGAGGAACTGCAGACGTGGACAGAGGGTGAGACAGCACAGGACAGAGAAAAACTGAAGCGAAGGGAAGAGGGAGAAAGGGAGAAAGAAAGAGAGACGGAAAGGAAGAGCGAGATAAGCGTGCAGCGGAAAGGGAATTGAAAAAGGTTAAAGCTGAAGGCAAAAATTAAAGCTTCGAGAGCTGCAGCTGCTGACAGTGTTACTAATGTTGTGCAGCCAGTTGCTAATGTTGTCATGTCGTGCAGCCAGTTGCTAATGTTGTCATGTCGTGCAGCCAGTTGCTAATGTTGTCATGTCGTGCAGCCAGTTGCTAATGTTGTCATGTCGTGCAGCCAGTTGCTAATGTTGTCATGTCGTGCAGCCAGTTGCTAATGTTGTCATGTCGTGCAGCCAGTTGCTAATGTTGTCATGTCGTGCAGCCAATTGCTAATGTTGTCATGTCGTGCAGCCAGTTGCTAATGTTGTCATGTCGTGCAGCTAATTGCTAATGTTGTCATGTCGTGCAGCCAGTTGCTAATGTTGTCATGTCGTGCAGCCAGTTGCTAATGTTGTCTACGCACCTAAGATGTCAACCTCTGACGAATCTCGGGACGACATTGACACATAAATATCCCGTTTCTAAAGGGTGGCTAATGCATCAGGATGGTCACGCTCAGTATGGCCAACAGCTTCGGCATCTCCTTTGACGTGCCCTTGGGAATATATCATCAGCTAACGGATGATGTAGTGAAAAATGCTGAATCATTTGAGAAGGCGCTACTGAAGGGGTACGATAAAACACCAGAGGGATGCCGGAGAAGATTTTGCACATAAAGTTCGGAGGTGAGTCTGCTGACCAACCTGTATGCAGATTGAAGAAATCCTTCTCAAAGTGGTTGGAAAGGATTTTTTTTTTTTTTATGTGTCCAACTCTGGGCATAGGCTTCACAGCCTGCACTCAAGGCCCGGTAGTCCTCCTACATACCATGCTCCTCTACATGTCACCACTTCGGCTTTAACACCCACCGCCCATATTGAATACATGCTAGGGCTGTCTCATACAGGACTGATGTATTGGTATTAACGGAGGTATTTTTACGGCATGTCGGCGGGTCTTCTGGTAGATCGGTAAAGTCGGCTTTTGTGAAATTCAAATCCTTAAAATGTTCCCTGCCCCAGCGGGGATTTGAACCTGGGTCCGGTAGGACTGCAGGCCACCCCTCTACCGACTGAGCCACTGCCTCCCCTGGTTGCTGCCAGACATTTGAGGGGATGTGCGATCTTGTCATCAGGGAGCAGTTCAATAAATTATGCCCTCATTCTCTTACTATTTTCTTAAAGGAACACAATGCCAAGAGTTTGCAGGACTGTAGTGAGCAGACAGATTGGTGAATTGACGCACATGAACATTTTTTTGCCACGAGCAAGCCCAATGAACAAACAAGTGAGGTTTGACAAAATTCTCGGGAAAAGACAGATTTACTTCCATTCAAAGAGGGAGCTCTGTCGCACAAGGAGGGCCGGAAGCCAGGTGCTGCTGTCTGCTGGAGATGTAGTAAGGTCGGTCATAAGCAAACTAGCTGTAAAATAAAGAATAAGGAAACTATTGCAGCAATGAGAGATGCAAAGGGGAAGGAAAGTGAACGTGAAAATGTGAGGAATAGATTTTTTCAGAAATATAAACGTTTAATTCTAGGTAAGGGTGTTGTTAATTGAAAAACTGTTACTGCTAGGCTTGATGGTGATTGCACAACGTGCCTTGTGGTCGAAAAACTAGTGTCAAATTAGATCACTGGACATGAATTGAAACTGACTTTGGTAAATGGATCAGTTGTAGTTATGCCTGATGCAAAAGTAGAAATTTGCATCCCGTGGTATTCGGGATCAGTATATGCTGCTGTCTGTCCGACACTAGTTTATGACCTTGTTGTTGGTGATGTCCAGAATAACCAGACTCTTCTTACCAACAAACAGAGTGTGGAAAAGTCTGAACATGAATCACAGGAAACCACTTGCACTGAGTCTGAAGCGGGGGATGGCTGTGCTGGTGATGACACTGGGGGTGACTCAGAAGCCGAAGAGCGTGATAATTTGTCCACTGCAGTGACAAGAGGTCAAGCACAGAGAGGTGAAACATACATTACGCCCTTCATGGTGAGCAATGTAAGAAACCTTGTGTCTGCATCAGAGTTTGTGGAAGCTCAAGAAAATGACAATTCTTTGAAACACGTTGCAGCAAAGAAAGTATTTCAGGGCAAAGGTAGAGTGTCTAAATTTGTCAACAAGAACAGAAGACTGTATAGGGTTACTGAAAGTAACGGTGTAACAAAAGAACAATTGGTTGTGCCAAGTATGTATCGGAAACAAGTGTTCAAGCTGGGTCATGAAGGTATAATGAGTTTCATATTGCACACAAGAAAACTTTGGATAGAATCCAGAACTCAATTTCTTTGGCCAGGGATGGTGTCACAGGTACATAGATAGGCACGCTCATGTGATGAATGTCAGCTCACTATAGACAAAGGACGAGTCCAGCCAGGGAAACTTCAGCCATTACCAGTCATTGATATACCCCTCTCTAGAGTGGACATAGTTAGCCCTAGGACACCAAGAGCATCAAATGGAGCTAAATATATTCTTACACTTGTAGAGCTTGCAAACAGGTATCCATAGGCTATTCCACTGAAAGATATCGAGACTGCAATAGTAGCTGATGTCTTGCTTCAAATTTATTCAAGGATAGGTATTCCTAATGAGGTATTGAAAGAACGGGGAAGCCAGTTCACATCTGGTATGATGGAGGAAGTGAACCGATTGCTTGCTAATAGATCACTGAAACCCACATCCTACCATCAGATGACAAATGGCCTTGTAGAGCGTTTTAACAGCACGCTAAAAAAGATGTTGAAACGTATGTGTGCTGAATATCCCAAGGAATGGCCAAGATATGTTGACCCTCTAATTTTTGCATACCGTGATACTCCACAATCCAGCACAAAGTTTTCCCCTTTTGAACTTGTCTATGGCAAGGCGGTAAGAAAGCCTTTGGGTGTGCTTTAGGATATATGGGACGAGTCAGTATGTACTCCTGAGACAGTGAGTACTTACTGTTATGCACTAGACCTTGCTGAGAGACTGGAACACACCTGTAAACTAGCCAGGGAGGAACTAGTGAGGGCTACTGAATTAGACAGAAGCCACTATGACAGAAAAGCTGCAGATAGGAACTTAAGGTTGGTGATATTGCATTGCTCTTAACAATAAGTTGTTAACGCAGTGGAAGGGTCCATACATGGCTGTACACTGTACAGCTCCTTTGAATTATGTGATTATTGTTGCCAGACAAAGAAAAAGGTTTCATATCAATATGTTGAAGAAATAATGGCAAGACAGTGATTCTAACCAGACTGATATTGCGGAAACCAGTAATTCAGCTGTAGGTGCATGTGCGGTCATTGAAGATACAAATGAGGTGGGTAGTTTATTGTCGCCTACCTTGGCTTCCAGAGAGATATGGTCTGATGTGATGTTAGAGAAAAATAACCTGTCCTCAAGTGAGAAAAAGAAGGTATGTGACGTGTTGAGCAAATACTCTGAGGTATTTTCCAGTACTCTCAGACTTGCTAAAGTGTCTTCGTATCATATCACATTAACAGGTTCGCTGGAGGCCTTACACAATCCCACATAATCTTAGAAATGCTGTAGAAGATAGATTCCATGGAAAAGGCTGGAATCATTGAGAAATCAGATTCCCTTTATAACAGTCCTATTGTGGTTGTTCGGAAGAAAGATAAAGGAGTTAGACTTTGTGGCGATATTCTCAAGCTTAACTGTGTACTGCAGTTTGAACTGAACCAATGTTCAGTGAAGAGGATATATATTGTAGGTTGTCAGGTTCACACTACTTCTCAAAGCTCGACTTAGCTAAAGGATTTTGGCAGATACCTTTACATATGAACAACAGAAAATATATAGCATTTAGTACGAGTAAGGGTTTGTATCATTACAAAGTGTTACCATCAAGACTATGTTGCCCAGGTATGTTTAACAGGTAATGAGAGAAGTTTTGAGTTCTTTGCCAGGGGTTGAAATTTTTGTTGACATTCTGATACATTCTTCTATATCTGTGGACCATTTGATTTTTTTTTGGATCAGGCTCTTCGTGGATTAAGTGAAGCTGATCTAGTGGTGAATCCTACAAAGTGAGAGAATTGATTTCTGGAAATAGATTTCCCTGGTCACAGAACTGGTAATGATCTCTGTCAACATCAAGATGAAAAGATAAGAAAGATAGCACGTGCTCTTCCACCTGGGACTAAGAAGTAGGTTCTTTCATCTCTTGGGTTAACGTTTTTTTTCAGAGATTTTATCCCTAACTATTCTGTGGCAGCTGAACCTCTGATTAATTTAACAAAGAGGAATGAGCCAAACTTACTTGCCTGGACAGAACTTGAGCAGAGGTCATTTGAGACATTAAAAGCTAAAGTTCACAAATAAACCGATATTACATTTACTTGATCCGACAAAAGATATTGTTTTGAGAACAGATGCCTCTGGTGTTGATACTGGTGCCATACTGATGCAATACAATGATAGTGAATTGTGGCCAATATCATATTTAAGCAGAAAATCAAATAGGGCAGAGAAAAATTACAGCACAATAGAGAGAGAATTGCTGGCGGTTGTTGAGGGAGCCAGGAAGTATTGCCAGCTCCCGTATGGTAGGAAATTTACATAACAGACGGACTATATGCCTCGCCACCCTTTCATGCACGGACTCCAATCGAGTCATTAAATACCATCCTGTACAATGCACCATGATGCACATCGTGTCAAACAAAGGAGGACACAAGTTTCCCGCCGATGTGTCATTTTTTTTTTTTTTTTACCCGATACGTGTCATGGTGCGCTTTACAGGTTGTTAAACAATCTGATGACTCAAACCACCTGTGCCTGAGAGGGTTCATTATCTTGAATCAGCGAAAATCTCAAATGCACGAATAATAAGATGCGCTTTATATATGCAACAGTTTGAGTACACCATTAACTATATCAAGGACGCTGAAAATGTGGGTGCGGATTTTCTTTATAGAGTATCCACCTGATGATGATGATAATGGGACACATAGGAGTCTGTGTTACATTGGTGCCGATCAGCTGCTAGGTACTATGGATAGTAATTTGACTAATGGTTTCATAGATGTGATTGCAGAGATATAGCGTTGATAATTAATGTCATCCTTTATTATTCTAGCATAGATTAAGGTCATGGGTAGCTGTGTCATATGTTAAGAACTTACAGGTGAAACTTCCTTTGTCAAGAGGGAATTGTCAGAAGTAAATCCTGACTAATTTGATTTCTAGGGTTTTGTTTGTTATGGCTTCAATTAATCCTTGCTTAGTGTGCCATAAATGTGCCGTAGGTTGTAAAAAACTCGTACTTACAGAGTTCGTTTCCAGTCATAAACTGCCCAGTAGTCTTATGATGGTTTTCCTGAGGGACTGTGGGTAGGATTCCGGCTAAGCGAGGGAATGAGGGAGGCAGGTGTTGTAAGACCAGCAGTGGGGAACCAGCACAGGCAGTTACTACAAGCTCTTTCCGTCCCTCTCCATCGGACACTGATATACTGTACAAGGGTGTGGGTATTGGATATCACACTACACTCCTGCCTGTTCAAGTGTCTCCCTCCTACCCTGCTCAACTCCCTTGTTCAACTAGATTCTGCATGTGTACAGAAACATCTGCGGACGTTCACTCCCACCAGACAAAACCCTCCACTAAATCTGTGTTTAACTGTGCTTGTGTTATGTGTTTGTGTTGTGTTTTGAGGTTGTACTGTCCACATATCCGCAGTGTTTACGGTTCAGTGATTGTAATGTGCGGACTGCGGGAACTTAATACTTAAGTTAGGTTTAAGGCTTTGGTATTTTGATGGTGTTATAATTTTTACCTAGGTTATATTTTGATAAGAAGCAGAGGCTTGAATATTGCAGCTACGCGAGGCTTTCATGAAGGAGTATTAGTGCTAACCTTAACATATGGATGTGAGAATATGGTGTGGCATGAAAATGAAAAGTCAAGTGCGAGAGCAGTGGAGATAAGACTGCTGAGGAATGTATGTGGTGTATAGAGAGTGGATAGGATACGAAATAATGTGATTCGTGAAAGATGTGGAGTGAGGAAGTCTGCGAACACCAGAATCGAAGAGAGTGTAATGAGATGGTATGTCCATGTGGTGAGGCTGAATAACAATAGAGTGATGAAAAGGTATATCTGAGCGAATTTGAAGGAGGGGGGAGGAGTGGTAGGCCAAGGAGAAGGTGGAGGAATACGGTGGATGAGTGTGTGAGGAAGAGAAGTATGGAAGTCGGTGAGGCTAGGGAAATGACATGAAATCGAGCTGGCTGGATGAAGGTTGTGAGAAGAAGTACATGGTCAGGGATTCGGCACCCCTTTTTAATGTGACAGCGTCCGGATTGACGCCATCGGATACGTTTATGTGAAGCTTCAGAATGTGATGAAAGTTTTTGGCCTATCAGATAGAGCCAGGATTCCGGGGACTTGAATGATGAGTGAATGGAAGCATGACCCACTGGACTGGACAAACTTGGGCTGCCTGGACGTTGCTACTCCTCATCATGCCCTAGGATAGGAAGGTCAGGATGATGATGATGATGATGATGGTGTATTTTGATTGCCTAATTAATCTTAATTTTGCCCATTGTTTTGACATATCTCGACACTGTGTTATTGACTTGATCATCTGGAAACTTTTTTTTTTTTGATAACCGTGGAATCAGGTTAATTGTTCACCTTGATTGTTTTATTCTGCAAAGGCATTATCGAAACAAAACCCAGACAGTTGTGTTCCAGCTATATTCTGGCTTATTATCAAATAAAATAACTATGTTGTTTTCTATCTATCTATCTATTGCCAGACACCTCAATCCCGTTTGGGGTGGCCACAAACAAATCGCCTCCAAGTCGCCCTGTCCCCCGCCATTTCACTGCCCTGCTCCCAACTCACACCCCTCTCTCTCATATACCTCTCCACCCCATCCCTCCATCTCATCCTCGGCCTCCCCCTCCCTCTTCCCCCCTCCACCTCACTCACATACACTCTCTTCGTCAGTCTTTCACCCCCCATCTTCTCAACATGGCCAAACCACCTCAGTGTGTTCCTCATAACGCTTCCTATCACATCCACATCCACACCACAAGGCTCCTTTATATCCTCATTCGTCAGCCTGTCTCTCCGTGTAACTCCACAGGCTCTTCTTAAGTGGTAACTCATTTTCACTGCTCTCACTCTTGACTTGTGTCCTTCCAACAACGTCCAAGCTTCACTTCCGTACGTTAGAGTTGGTATCACAATACTGTCATGTAGTAACTTTTTCATTTCCATGCTCACTTCCCTGTTTCTTATCACTGCTTTCAAAGAACCAGCAACCTTTCTTCCCTGCTGTACCCTTTCAAGCAATTCACCCTCCAAACCTCCATCCTTACTCATCACGCTACCCAAGTACTTAAACGTACTCACATTTTCCAATTCCTCACCATCCAGTCTCGCTGTACATTCACTGACTTCACCTCTCTCAAAGACCATCACTTTACTCTTCCCTACATTCACCTTTAGATTCCGTTTCTTACACACTCTCCCAAACTCATCCACCAAGCCTTGAAGCTCCCCTTCGTCTTCACTCAACAACACAGTATCATTTGCAAACAACAGTACAGGGAGTTTCCAGACACTATCCTCTCTCACCAGGGCCACTCCAACATCCACTACCCTACATTGTACCTCTTTTATTACCCCATCCATGTACAGATTGAACAACCATGAAGACATGACACATCCCTGTTTCAACTCAACTTTCAAAGAGAAAAATTCACTTAGTTCACCATCCACATGCACTGCAGCCTTCGCACCATCGTACATACTCTTCACAGCATTCAACAACTTCCCATCTACTCCACATTTTTTTAACACTTTCCACAATCCTTGTCTATCCACCCTGTCATATGCTTTCTCCAAATCCATGAAAGCCGCATACAACTTCTTTCCCTTCTCTAGAAACTTTTCCACCAAAGATCTAGGAATGAATGTCTGATCTACACATCCTCTTCCCTTCCTAAAGCCTCCCTGTTCTTCTCCAGCTAACTTCTCTGTTCTTTCTCTAACTCTGTCAATAAGTATCCCACCATACACTTTTCCTATTATACTAAGAAGACAAATGCCCCTATGATTACCACACACTTCTTTTTCCCCTTTTCTTTTGTACAAGGGAATAATTATACCTGACTTCCAATCCTCCGGGACTCTACCTTCCTCCCAGGCCAGTCTGCACATCTTCCACATCCATTCTACTACTATCTCTCCCCCATGCTTCAGCATTTCACCACACACTCCATCAATTCCTGGGGCTTTCCCCGATTTAACTTTCTTCATTGCTTCCAGAACTTCTATCCTACTGATTTCTTCCTGTCTTCTCACCTCCCTCCTATTCCCAGCCATTCCCCAGGCATTTATACTCGGATTACTTCCATCCTCTATGTTCAACATTTCCTTAAAGTGTTCTCTCCATCTGCTCACTTTTCTCCCTTCTCCACTAGTTATCTAGCATTTTTATCTTTCACTCCCCTGCTAACGTCACTTCCACCCTGTCTTACTCTTTTCACCTATGTTGTTTTAAACATGGAATTTGATATAAGAAACATTATTTTCAAACATATAATCATTGTAATAAAATATCCGCAACTATGGAAATAATTACAGAGTGGGAAATGATGAGAAAACTAAAAAAAAAAAAAAAAAAGTTTTGTGAAAAAATGTAACGTGATGAAGAAAAAAGGTTTTCATAATTAAAATTAGTGGCCAAAATATATAAAATCAAATGAAATAATCATTATTTTTCAATCTCTCTCTCTCTCTCTCTCTCTCTCTCTCTCTCTCTCTCTCTCTCTCTCTCTCTCTCTCTCTCTCGCTGTATGTATGTATCTGTGCAATTAATAAATCGTGTGTATCACTATACAAATGAAAAGATTATACCGATAGTTTTTCTTGTCTAACTTGAATTTACTGTCCTATGGCACTGCCGTCTGAACTATTGATCTCAATGCTGAATCATTTTATTCTTAGGCGACCTTCCTTCCTTATGTAAAGTTTGGTTAGAATTAAATCAAAACTGTATTAGTTATAGAGTCGATCATTTAATCACCTCTTGTGACCTTGATCTTCGACTGATTCTTCTCAGAAACAAAATCCTTCATCCTTGTTTTACTCTGAACCCTTTCACAAAGACTGGTCTAAATCAAATTAAAAATAATTTCATCGTACCATGTGACCTTCACATGTTTATCTATTGTTATAATACACTGGGTCAACCCCTTGGCTTACCCTCAGCCCTTCCACCAGTTTGGGGACAAATAAGATCAAAATTGTTTGTGCTACTTTCTTCACACCTAGAAACACACGTGTCTAACTGGCCTTGTACTGTGATCTTGACCTTTGATTAATTTGTCTCAAAACAGACATCCTTCGTTTTGGACTTACCCTCAGCACTTCCACAAATTATGGTCAGAGTCCTGTCAAGACGTGACATTGCCATGTGACCCTGAACTTTGACCTGTTGTTCCCCAGAACTAAGTCAATTCCCCTCAACATTCACACAAAGTTTGGTTAAAGGCGGATGAAAATTAACCTATTTGGTTCATAAACAGACATAGGCAAACAGAGTGACAGACAGACAGGCAAACACATATATATACATTAAAAATCTATACACACCGCCCTGCATGTGAACAGATTGTAATTATGCCTAACAGAGAGGACTCATGATGCAGAAATTTGCCATGTGAAGCCCTCATTGGTTAGGGCGAAGTGTATTCTGACAAGGTGAATAGCTTCTTTCAGGTGTTTTAATTATTTATACCTTCGTTCCAGATGTAGATGAATCTAGTGAGTGGTGGTGGTGTGAGCGTGTGATGGTTGGTGTGTGGATGCTGGCCACGCTGGTGCTGATGCGGAGCTACGCCGGCAACCTTGTGTCCCTCCTGGCCATCAGATACATGCCCATGCCAATACAGTCTCTCAGGGATGTGGTGAACAACTCCGTCACCCTGCTAGTACAGAAAGCTTCTGCTCATTCTCTTGCCTTTTTGGTATATACTTTTTACCCTCCACCTGACACAATCAGAGTAGAGTATTGTTATCACTGGGACTGGGATCAATAGGTAGCGTAGTAATTTATTTTCCAGGCCAGAACTCAGAAAGTATTCACTATAGAGTCATGAAATTCCATAAAGTTATGTGTTTTGTAGTGAAATGGTGCTTTTTGATAGGTGGAATGCTGTGTCTTAAGTAGTTATTTTGACAATAATGAAACATTTAAAAAAAGAAAATCTCAGAGATTTCAATACAACCTGCGCAAGGAATGTAAAGGGCCCAGTGTATTAAAACTTTGCAACTGTTGCACCTAGAAGGCAGAAATTGTACATGATAAGTGATTATATAAATATCTAACTACGTATTACGTTTCATGACTGTACCTAGTATGTAATAATAAAAAATGGCTGCCAAAATTAACAAAGCACGAGTCATAATTTCATCAGATCTTCTTATAACTTCGTTATTACCATGGATAAACTACTGAAATTTTTAAGTTTTAATGTCTCTGTTTTATACAAGGGGAGTGGGGTGAAGGCCGTTATGCGCTTGGTTGTGTGTGCAGGGAGGTGGGGGATATGTGCTTGGTCAATGGAGTGTTGCAACAGCGTAGCGTTGCCTATGTTTCATATTCTAGTACACCTTCATGACTGTCATTTGAAGACATTGGTTTTTGAACCCTGATTTATTATTTTATCCCTTCTGGTCAGGAAATATGTATATTTTACTGAGGTATTCAAGAATACCCTGAAACTGAAGAAAAACACGTAGAAAGTGTAAAAGACAGGTTAAATGTGGTCTACAGGCAGCACAAAGCAAAGAGCAATGGTACCTAGCAGATGGGCCTGATGCTACCTTGATGCGTACATTTCTTGCTTCACTGACATTTTGCATGTTCTACCTACTCTGTTTAACTGCGAGTGCCAAAATGATATATCTTTATTACGACTTCTCATTTGGTTACTGAACAGAAGACACACAAAAATATATATGAGACTGAAAAAGAAATAGGTCTCTCTTCGTCGCAGTAGTCTCCGCTACTGCTAAGAGTTAGTTCAAGTGTGGGCATTTATTTCATTTTTACAATTTGCGAAAAGTTGTTTTCACAATCAACTGACACGAACATAAAAGATTCGTATAATCATGTCTGGAACTAGAACGCATTTAACAAATTTAGGCCTCTGTCTGTAGGCTAAACATGATTTTCATCTTAACATGATCGACATTATCAAAAATATTTACTTTGCAGTTCTGCTACATTTGCGTAAAGGAATACATATAGCTTTGTTCTGTGGTATTGCTTGACACGCAGACTGCTGAACAGGGGATTATGCGTGAAGTGGGTGACCTGCAGAAAAAAGGTCGCCTTGAAACAATTCATATAGCAGAGTTTGTACCCAAGTTAGAGACGGTCGTAAGGCAGGGCCACCACATCCTCATCACTGAAGACATCATCATTAAGATGATGATGGCCCGTGATTTTACTAGCACAGGTAATGTAATGAAGACAGTTCATTATTATTTACTGATGATGGACCATGATTGTGTTGGATAGCGGTGCTCCTTTTAGGTATTATATTTAGCCACATTTTTTGTCACTGCATCAGGCCTGATTAAAATGATGATGACTCATGATTACCAAGGTGCCGGTATAAGGTTCGTATTAAGTTTACTAATAAGAACAGTGTTATGTGCGACTGCCTTTTCCAAAGGGATGTGTTGCAACATTCTTTTCATTTGCCTTATTCAAGATTTTTGCCATTCCTCTTATTCATCCCTGAGCCCGCTATTCTGTTTCAAATTTCAGGCCATACAATTTTGTAAGATAAGATACATACCTGCACATGCCCTGCAACAGTTCAGGGGGAAGGTCCTCGTTTTAAGAGTTTAGTGATTATAAGGAATGAGTTTGAAGCTCTGATTAGATAAATATGTCGAATAATAAATTCGAAACCTCTGCATTACTGTAGGAGAGTTGTTGCTGGCCTCTTGATAACCAGCCCTCAGTCAGCATGGTTAGATATTACTATGTTCTAAACTATATATAGTCTTTTTCATATTCTAAACATGATACCAATAAACGATTTTATTTAGCTTATGGAAGGCTTTTTGCTGGACTATGGGTTAATGGCAGTTCATTCTAATTCATTCAACATGACATGTCTTTCCTAAGGAAAATATCCTTGTCTGGTCGTAGCGAAAACATGATGTAATACCCATGTCATAATCCGAATGAAGGTGTTAATCACACTTCAGGATATTAATACAGTTAATGTGGTATAATCTTGGGGTATATATCCTACTTTACCAATATAGTGTGAGGTACAGTTGTGGGACATCATATCGATACAAGACTAATTATTGTTATAATGAGCGGGTGAAAAGTGTCCTCTGAAATCCAGTGGGGCAATATTTGGAGCCCAACAAACTTATCTCACTGTTGTTTAAGAGTTTCATAATTCTTGTACTATTAAGTGAAGCGATATTTCTGTAGTACTCTGTGGATCATATAACCAAACAGTTTTAGTATAAGCGCCTTCCTGTTAAGACATTATGGATCGTCAGAGGTACCTGTACTATCATTGCTCACATACGGACATACAACTTCAACATTTTCTTTGCCAAATCTATCATTTAACAGGAAGCTGTGACTTCTATTTGTCTCGTGAAGAGTTCCTACCTATGATATATTCTCCTGCTGGTCCAATGGGCACCCCACTGATTCCTGCTCTCAGTCGCAGGTTAGCTATTAAGTGTTTATGAAGAAATTGTCAAAATAAATAAATGTTGGATAAATCTAATACGTTTTTTTCAGAGAATCAGTCCAATGGCTGCTCTTTTATTTTATTTCTCAGTTGCAAGTTTGCCGTACTTTTGTAATTAGTAAAGGGTTATTAGGTAATGGGTAATGTAGTTCTTCTTGTCAGTTGAAATGAGGCACTCAGAACTTAAAGCCGACATTTGCCAATGACATAAGGTAATAGTCTTACGTTAGAATAGAAAAGAAGATAGGAGTACTCTGCATCATTTTTGCCTTCGCTTCTGAACACCACAAACATTCCAATCGTATTATTAATTAAGACTCCTTCATGGGGTATCGAAGTTCATTCATTGTTGTTTTTGACACACGAGTGTTCTCTCTCTCTCTCTTTCTCTCTCTCTCTGAGTGTGTGTGTGTGTGTGTGTGTGTGTGTGTGTGTGTGTGTGTGTGTGTGTGTGTGTGTGTGTGTGTGTGTGTGTGTGTGTGTGTGTGTGTGTGTGTGCTGCCACTTTCATCATAATGCATAGTAATATTCTTTGCCTACTCCACCAGGATCATGCATGCCCAAGAGGCTGGTCTGTTCAATCACCTGATGAAGATGTACGCTCCAAATTACACCACCTGCCTCAACCCATCAACAAGAGTAGCTCTCAAGACTTCCCTGGGTATTACACAGATTTGGGTAACGGAGATCATGATATTTTTCTTTCTTTTGCACAACAGTGAAAATGAATGATCTAATACGTTTGTTCACACCCATTCAGCTAGAGGAAGTTTTTATTTCTTTACTGAAGGTTGTAGACGATTATTTTGTGCTTCGGGTATTTAATTACTTATTCTTTTCACGGCTGCTTCTCCTAACCCTTTCACTGAAAGATATGTCTAAGTTGTATGGAATCGCTTGGTTGTAGTACGAATAAAATTAATAAGACATCCTAACGAAGAAGATAAGCAAAACCGATTTCACATATGGACAACTTGAATATCAGCAGCCTTCCCTCTCCAACAGGGAATGTTGGTTGTGCTGGTGGCTGGAGCATTCGTCAGCTTCATCTCCCTCATCCTGGAACTCTTCATTCATCGTTCCTGCGCTGACTCAACCTTAGGGCAGAACAGTGCTGAAGCTGCATAGACAGAAGAGTAGAACAATTCAGCGTAGCAGATAATATGTACTGAACTGATACAATGTTCCATTTCTGAATAAACATAAAATAACCCAGAAATGAATAATTTACAAGACCGCAATGCAATTTTGAGATGAGAGCTCCCTTACCGACAGAAGGAAGGATGCATCAACACATTCGATATTTCTTCATCATGACCTCTGAGATGCACAAAACAATATTTAGTTATTTCGCAGCTAGAAGCCAAGTAAAAATTGTATAATTATATTTTAAGGTTTTAGATAAAGATCTTCATATTTCAGGGAAGGGACTTTTTTTTTTTTAAAGTAAGGAGAAATAAAATATTGAAGACGCTCTTATCCCTGATTATTATCTTGAAACATGTAGTACAGAAATCATGAACTTCATAATCTTTAATATTTATTGTTGTGGTTGACATATTCAAATATCATGTAAATATTCATTAAAGACAAACTCGTAAATAGTTTGTCCTGAATGTGTGTTGGCATTGATGAGAAAAGACAAACAACTGCCTCGCTAGCCACGCTTAAGTAGATAGTCACATGCGGCTGGCTATAGCTATCCCTACTACATTATACTTTGGAGGAACATAGGGTCATATTCCATGAGGCATTGGCGATTTCGTAAAACATTCTTAAGCGCCTTTTTCCGCACATTACACATTAGTTTTCTCTGGCTGTGTGTGGAGCAAATGCCTAGTAAGCTTCAGTTTCTGCTGAATGAACTGGAAAGGGAAAGTGGCAGAAAACAAACTCAAATACCTTGAACTTTTAATACTAAATATACGTTGCCTGTGATCTGTGTTTGATTGCAATTTATCTCAGATTCAGCATCAAACACTTTGAGTCTTATGGTGTATTTTATTGATTTTTTTCCCTGCTGCTCTCAGAATTTATAATGGAGTTTTTAAGGGTCTTTCTTATTAGAGGATTATATAAGGCATATAACTTACCTTCCAGTTCAAAAAATATATTTAAAGCTAAATAAAACCATCTATTAACAGCAAGCAAGAACTTAATTGACGTTCTTGAGGTGGTGGTTACTTACGATTCTTCGAAATTTTCAGTACAAATTCAGGCTTTATTCAATTACTGGAGGTATGTGTATCAAGCAAAAGAGGGTCACAAGTTTGTTGTTACAATATATTCCATTACCATGCATCCTGCAATGGAAGAGGGTCACAAGTTTATTGTTACAATATATTCCCTTATCATGCATCGTGCAATGGTCTATAATACATGAAGAGTTCCTGAACTGTGCAGCTGGGAGAGTAAGAACAACAGGAGAAGTAAGCTTCTCCAACAATCTGACCAGGCCAAGTATCAAAATTAGCTTGACTGACTGGTCAAAATAATACTGGTGGCAAACCTGCCAGGGTCGCATGCCACCAGCACTAAGAGTCATTAAGCAACGGTAAAATGGGAGAACAAAAAGTAACTAAAATCCTATAATAAATGAGAAACTGAAATATATTAAGATAAAATAATCCCTCAAGATAATCCTGCTGTACCCACATAGGACAGAGTTTCCCCTTCCATACAACAAACACCCTCTCTTAGCACCGGAGAAAGAATGTAAGAGTCAGTCCGTCTGGTGCTCGGACATATACTGTTTGAGCAAATCCCTCAAACCGAGGCACTCCACCATCAAGTGCTGAACAGTGAAGGGGACCTAGCAAGTTTCACAGTAAGGAGGGGGAATGCCCTCCATTAAAAGGCCATCAGAGAATCGGGTGTAGCTGATGTATGAACCGCGTAAAACGGTCATCCACCCTTGAGAGAGTCCACAATATCAAAATAAGATTTTTCCAGTTGCAGGGCGAGCTAAGCTATGCAATCATTAAAGATGTGACCCTCCCCACTAACTCCAAACCCAGTAAGAGTACTTGAAACTAGAAAGAACCAGAAAGCGCATACCTCCGCCAATCCCATTGCCATTAAAAAGGATCCGGATCTGCCCCTAAATTTATTAAATTTTCTCTTGGTCCATGGCCCACCTATCTATAAAATATCGTTGAAATTCATAGAGAACTTTTTGAGTTATTGTGCCGGATACTCCGGATCTGGATCCGGATCTGTCCCAAAATTAAATAATTTCATTCTTGACTCATGGCCCATCTTTCCACACAATTTCATCAAAATCCGTTCGTAACCTTGGAAGTAAGCCTGCTAACAGACAGATAGACAGGTAGACAGACAGAAAAGCAAACAAACGCTGGGTAAAACATAAACCTCCATTTGCGGAGGTAATAATAATAGTAATGAAAGAAATGCATTCTGCTCGTGAATGCTAATCCCCCGTCAGAATATGCTGTTGGTCAAGTCCAAGATTCAGGCCATATAATGATACCCTGAAAGTTTCATGTTGATAGCTAAAGCCGTTAATGAGATCTAATGGTGCTAAAAGCGGGCGATAGAAACTAATTGACCTTTGGCAGCCAACTTAGTGACCTTAACCTTGACCCTGAGTGACCATTTTCGAACTCTTCCAAGATTTTGGCCATATATTGATACCCTGAATGTTTCATGTTGATAACTCAAGCCGTTCATTAGATATAAAGGGAAAACCACACACACACACACACACACACACACACACACACACACACACACACACAGATGCAGGCAATGGCATTATCGCTCCACCTATTAAAGGTGGGCAGTGATAATAATAATAATAATAAGAAGAAGAAGAAGAAGAAGAAGAAGAATGTTATGATGATGATGATGACGTTGACGATAACAAGGATCATGAATACGACAGCAACCATTTCAACTAACAGGCAGGTCTGTACAAACGATGGACAAAAGAATCACCAGAAGCTGCTGCTAGTGGGTGCTGGATACACCAGTGGGAGGAGCATAGGAGACAACAGGAACGGGACAGCATCTTGTCAGGACACTAAAATATCAAAACACTACATAATAGCTAGTAACGTATATATGTATTATAGAGGTTAGATGAAAGTCGTGCCTAAGTGAGAGGGCTAGAGGAAACAGCAATGCACATTCTGACTTATGAGTTTCACACACAGCACAATGAAGGAAACTCCCCAGGCTCGGGAAAGTTCCACATAGCCGTGCCCTTACACGTGACACGACCAGTTATATACAGGGGAAATGGGAGAGACATGGCAGAAGAGATTAGGAGAGAATAGAGGCACGGTGAGGAGAGGAGGAAGGAGCATGCAGGGTTAGGAATAGACTGTAGCACCAGTCGAGCAGGGCAGTACTCCCAAGGCGGATGGAAAGCTGATGACAGGGAGTGCTGGAGCTCCCGTTTCATCAGCCCTCAGGACTAGATCCTGACCATCCCCCTTTGCTGCACTTTTTCAATGTTTCAGTAACACAGCGTGTAGGCCAGCATGCTCTCCAATACAAGTTTCTCTATCATCACAAAACTACATGCACAGTACACACTACACTTCCTTTTCAAAATTAAATAAACAAAAAATGGCACAAAATAACAATGCCTCGGAGTCCCCGGGGGGGGGGGGCAGAAATGACCCTACCATCCGCCCCTCTTCTGGTAGCGACTCTTTGAGTTCCCTGGATCCACTGTCTGACTCACTTCTTGATTTCTGCAATTTTCGTGGCCTTTCCTCTAACTTTCTGTCTGTTGAACACCACTTCTCCTCCTCTAAACCTCACCTTCTCTTTCTTACTGAGACTCAGCTGTCAGAGGGAACTGACAGCAAACCCTTTTCTGTGTCCTCCTACTTTACACTCATTTCAAAGCCAAAGGTGGCTGTTGCGTACATGTACGCAACGACCTATCTTGTTCTCGTGTTCCTGAACTTGATTCTTCTGAATTCTCTACTCTCTGGCTTCGGCTTTCCTGTCATTCTCTGACTAAATATATCTGTGCTGTTTACTTACCTCCTAATTCTACTGACTATCAAAAATTCTTCAACTATCTTCTACGATGGAACACATTCTATCCATTTCTCCTTTCTCTGAAATCTCCATGCTAGGATTTTTTATGTTCACCACCACCTTTGGCTCTCCTCTCCTTTAACTGATCCACCTGGTGAACAAGCCTTCATCTTTTCTATCCTTTTTGATCTAAAGCAGCTTGTACAGCACCCAACCTGTATCCCAGACCACCTTGGAAAGAGCTCCAACATACTTGACCTCTTCCTTACAACTAATCCTTCTGCTTACACTGTTAATCTTTTCTCTCGGTTGGGCTCCCCCAGTCATGCCCTTGTTACTTTAACCTGTCCTATCGCTCCAGTACTGGCTGTGGACCCTCCAGGGAAACGTCGTCTGTGGCACTTTGGAGCTGCGGATTGGGAGGCCCTCAGGCAGTACTTTTTTTATTTTCCCTGGAATGATTATTGCTTCCATGACTGGGAGCCATCTGAATGTGCCTTGCGCATTACAGAGGTTATTCTCTGGTGCATGGAAGCATACATTCCTTTCTCATATCCTCTGACTAATGCAAGAAAGCCTTGGTTTAATCACGCTTGTTCTAATGCTGTCCGCAACTAGGAGAGGGCCAATAAAAGGTACAAGAGCCAACCCACCACCGAATCACACATTTTTATGTTTCTGCCTGGAATCGTGCCAAGTCTGTTCTTCGCTCTGAAAAAAATAATTTCATCCATTCTAAATGCTCTCAACCCCCCAACTCTAATTCTTACCGCTCCTTCTGGCACCTTGCCAAAAACCTTTCTAACAACTTTACCTCATCATCCTTCTCTCCTCTTTTCTTCTCTGATGGCTCTGTAGCTATTTTTTTACTGATAAAGCAGACCTGTTTGCTCAAACTTTCTCCTCCAATTCCAGCTTAGAAGATTCGGGTGCTGTTCCTCCCTCATTTCCCCCCTCTGACATCCTCATGGCTGACATTAAAATTTCTTCAGGTGATGTATTTCCTGCCATTACTGGCCACAATACTAACAAGGCATATGGGCCTGATGGAGTCCCTCCTGTTGTCATCAAGAACTGTGTTTCTGTGCTTTCACCCTGCCTAGGTATACTCTTTCGCCTTTGTCTTTCTACTTGTACCTTTCCTTCTTGCTGGAAGTTTCCTCTCATTCAGCCAGTCCCAAAGAAGGGTGACTGTTCCAAACCCTCTAACTATCGTCTGATTGCTTTAACATCCTGTGTTTCAAAAGTTTTTGAGTCCAATCTTAATAGAAAAATTTTTAAGCATGGTTCCTATTACAACCTTCTTTCTGATCGTCAGTATGGGTTCCGTCTGGGACGCTCCACTGACGATCTTCTCACCTACCTTTCAGATTCCTGTTCATCCTCCTTTTGGGACTTTGGTGAAAGCTTTGCCATTGCACTTGACATCTCAAAGGCTTTCGATCGAG
The DNA here is from genome assembly GCF_032717465.1 of Coenobita brevimanus. Taxonomy (NCBI): domain Eukaryota; kingdom Metazoa; phylum Arthropoda; class Malacostraca; order Decapoda; family Coenobitidae; genus Coenobita; species Coenobita brevimanus. The sequence continues at coordinate 27,512,547 of NC_136993.1, forward strand.
TCTGGCATAAATCTTTAATTTCCAAACTGCCCTCTTACGGTTTCCATCCTTCTATCTGTGCCTTCATATATAGCTACCTTTCCAGTCGTTCTATAGCTGCTGTTGTAGACGGCCATCGTTCTTCTAAATCCATTAACAGTGGTGTTCTTCAGGGCTCTGTCCTATCACCAACTCTCTTACTTTTATTCATCAATGACCTTCTAAGCTGTATATCTAACCCTATCCACTCGTACACTGATGATTCCACCCTTCACCTTTCCATTCGGTTCCCGCAACGTCCATCTCAGCAGTTACTTCAGCAAACGAAGGATGAGGCTATGGCACACCTAATGTCTGACTTGGCTCGTATCTCTGACTGGGGTAAAAATAATCTTGTTGTTTTTAATGCATCAAAGAATCAGTTTTTACACCTATCAACCCGTCAAAATCTTCCACAAGAATTTCCACTAATGTTTAATAATATCCAGCTCAATCCTGCATCATACTTGAACATGCTTGGGGTTTCATTCACACGAGACTTATCTTGGAAAGATCATATTGCATCTCTTGTAAAATCTGCTTCTAAGAGATTGGGTGTGCTGAGCTGACTTCGTGCCTTCTTTACTCCTGTACAGCTGTTGACTTTATACAGGGGTTTTATTCGCCCCTGTTTAGAGTACAACTCTCATGTCTGAGGAGGCTCCCCACATACAGCTCTTCTCAACAGGGTGGAGTCAAAGGCTACTCGTCCCATCAACTCTCCTCCTCTTACTGGCTCCCTTCAACCTTTATCTCTTTGCCGCGCTGTTGCATCTTTATCTCTTTTCTATCGCTACTTCAATGATCACTGTTCCTCTGAACTGTCTGCTTGCATCCCTCCACCTCTGCAACGGGTGCGTAGAACCCGTCTAGCAACAAACTCTCATCCCTTTGCTGTCCAACTTTCTAATGCAAGAGTTAACCGTTACTCTCAGTCCTTCATTTATGCAACAGGTCAACTCTGGAACTGTCTCCCTCTGTCTGCATATCCTACTTCCTATGATCTTCCTTCTTTCAAATACAGTGTGTCCAGGTATCTCGAAATGAATGGATCTTGAATTTGGCTCTCTTTTGTATTGTTTTGTTTCTTTCTTGAAAGGAACGTTAATGCTGGCTCAGCCTTTGGTTCCTTCTTCCTCGCATAAAAAAATAAAAGAAATTAAACTGCTCTCACCGCAGTACTGCTCTTGTGAGATGCTACCTAGAAAACTCACCTCATTACTGCTCTTGTGAAATACTACCTAGAAAACTCATCTCAGTACTACTCGTGAGATATTCCCTTTGAAGAAAATAAACTGCAATCAAACCCCAGGCTCATCTTTATCTTTCTCCTGCCGTCCATGACAAGTAAAACGAACATTCTCTCCTTCGTAAAACCCCTACAAATCAACACGCTGTTACAATAGCTCGGCGACGACCAAGATATATTAACAACTATGATATATTATAATTTGGTGGCAGCAAACGTACGAACCACCTCTACCAGCCTACAGTCGAGTCTACAGTATCAAGACAGAAAACAAGTTCGAGCCACACGACACCTCACAACTTTATACTGACAGTGGCTTGACAATCTACAGTTACAATCAACCCTCCAATTTCTACGTCAGTCTACAGTCAACTTGCGCCTCACGATTTTATCAAATTCAGTATTCAGCCATGAAAATTTTATTCAGCTACGAGCATCAGTTCTACGATTCACGATAAACTACAAATATCTACGATTGTCACAAAACAACCCACATATACAAGACAACACTACATGCCTACAAGTACATCATAAAAAGTAAGAAGCAAGAAAATGAAGTACTATAAGGATAGCAGGAGGAAGGGAACTGTAGTAAGATCACTGACTCAGCTTACCGACACCCACAACCACATCGACCCCCACCTCACCCCACCATTCTCCATAACTGCTCTTCATCACCACCACCACCACAACTACCAGACTGAGGAGGCATTGATGCAGTGGTGACGGGACAGACGACGCACCAACTACCAGACAGCCCTGACCCACCACTCACTTTACCCAACATTACTTATCGCTGATCCATCACCACGGCGCTGAGTCTACCTCCTGCCTCCTAAATGGGTGTGTATACTTTACTTATATTTCCTAGAGAGCTTAAACATACAATCCTTTTTTTTTTTTGTTTATAGCTTCACAGATGAATATCATCACTATCCTATAGGGATGTATTGCTAATACAAGAGTGATGAACACTTTGCATGAGATATACAGTACAATTACCGTTTTTACAACAATCAAACTAAGTAGCACTTAAGATAGAGCTATTAAGGAGAACAGGGTTAGAAGAAACAAATACAAAAACATAAACAGGCAGTGAATGACGTGGCGACCTGAGATAGCCTTTTCACACGCCATTTATTTCTTCATTTTTCTTACCAACAAATACCGCTTCATCTATATACAAACTTATGTACATAAACCTTCTTCACTTACTGATTACTAGTACCAACTGATTACTAGTACCAACAGTAACAATTATATATATATATATATATATATATATATATATATATATATATATATATATATATATATATATATATATATATATATATATATATATATATATATATATATATATATATATATAATCATTCATTCATTTATTACTAATCATTGTCGTTATCTATACAGTTAACACATACATAAAATGTTTCGTGACAACATTCCTTAGCAAAATTTGTTTCCTAATTAGTGATTAGTGCTATTACGGGATGTTTGCAACACCACCAATTTTATTGCCAGGGAGACAGCATCTGATTTACCTAATGACGATTCACAGTTAGTAGAACAACAGGAAAACGTAACAAACACACATAGTTCTCCACGAACAAAAGATCAAGAAACAAAGATTTCTGGGAGGAGAATTGAGGATAATGATGCTTCTTGGACAGTTTTCTCTGACGTAGGAAGCGAAGATTATACATCTAGCATACACACCTATGAAAATTTACTCGATAGGGTTGACAGATCAGGAAACATAGGCCTACTCAAAAATTCCTTCCCATAAAAACTAGTGACTTCAAGTGAATTTGGCCAAACAAACACCATGGCTAGCGGATCTAACACCACAGCTCCAACTTCCCCAAAGCAGGTGTTTGTGTACCATGAGGATAAATATTTCACAAAATTCTCAGGCACAGAAAAGGACCGCATCGACGTGATGTCCCTTATTTATCAGTGTGAGGAACTTTTTGTCAATAGATATATAACAGATGAAAGTGAAAAGATACCTTTTTTTTTTTTTTTCCCCACCATGAATTAACCAAGAAAGATGCCCAGCTGGTGATCTGCTTAAATCTGATAAGCTCTTACGAGCTCAAACATATGATGAGTTTTAGACAAACTTCGTATAGAAATTTCTGGAGGTATAAATTTCTTGCCAGGTATATTTCCAGAATTACATAAGATCATGGACCTTATGAGACAACATACCACAAACACTGTCTTAGGTGAAATAACAACAGATGTGTCCACAATTAAGGGAACACTGTAAGCCACTATAGAGAACTCAAATTGGGTAACAGCTGATGGGAAGATGTCACCAATGCATGTTGTAGACATCCTTGGTAATGTAGCTATTACCTGATAGGGTATTAAAGATTGCTAAATCTGTAGCATATACCCAAGGAGTGTGTTTGTTAGATTTTATGAACGAGGTAGAGATGAACTGTAACAAAGCAGGGGTGAGTGAAATATCACAACCCAGTACAACCAGAATGAGAATTACAGTCACAGTGGCAGCCACGAACACATCTAGCACAAGTGCACAACAAAAACGATCGCGACCTGAAAACAGACAAACCAAACAACAGCTGATATCGAGGCAGCGATCTCAAACACCAGCCCACAGGCAGCCTCAAAAGTTTGCACGTAGTCCAAGCATAACCGTACCACACAAAAATCAAAATATGGAAAGTCATCTCGAGGGTCACATTCGGGAGATAGGTCCACTCTATGTTACTTTTGTGCGAATCCTGGTCGCACGAAATCTGAATGTTACTTTAAACTTAGGGAGGATCGAGACAGAGAAAAGGAGCTGCAACCATATTGCAGAAAACATAAAAACACAGGACGCTGGACGTCACACAGTAAAACAGTTGAAAGGTTAATAACTGTTTTTAAGTCGGGGGAAGGGCATGCCATGACAAAAAAAACGACGATACATAAAGAACGCCAATTCTAAAGTGCACATTGGAAGCATACTCACAAACGCTTGTGTCTTGGTGCCCGCTTGCTGTGAAGATCAAAACATTTCATTATTCTTGGATTCAGGCTCTAAAGTGAATTTAATAACACAAGAGGAATTAGAAACGATTTTTTGAAATAAGAAGAAAGTAACCTTCGTGGAGGAATCTGATTTAGACTCATATGCTGTACCTGGCAAACAAATAACTGTAAAGGGCGTGATACAGTTAGACATCAGTTTTACAGAGATTACGAGTAAAATTTCCGCTATTGTCCATATAGTAGAGAAATTAGCTATAAGAGCTGACATGTTACTGGGTTTGAGAACTATGAGGACATGAATATAGTTTTACTCCCACAAATGAATGAGATACAACATGGTAATGAATTCATAGAAGAATTTTCACCAGAACTGTCACCCAACAATGGTAGAAAATTGAAGGGAGTTGGAACTATGAAACAACTAAACAGAACTACTTAGTGTGACGAGGGTACACATGCACTCACATCATCCCTCCCATCCCGCCCATCCCCTTTGTCCAGGGACCGAGGTGACAGTAAACCCCCATCATTATTCCCTGCACATCTCGCCAATGGTGTAGTTATTCTTCCTAACTCATATATGAAAGTCACCATAAAGAGTAAATTGACGAATGGTAATGTTCATGTCTTAGAAGAATTATGTAAAGTGAACGGACTCTCGATGGAAAACGCTTACGTCAGGTAAATAACGATGGGGAAACTCATGTGTTTCTATTTAATCAGATGAATGAAGAAGTGCAGATAAAAAGGGGGACTTGCACATGCAATATATGCAATTCAGAGACATGTCCTGCTCCAATACCGGAAATAACTATAGCTGGAACTTCAAGTAAGATCAAATCTACGGACAGAATGCATAAAAGAGAATTTAATTCACTCAGGAAATTTTGATGTGGCAAATGATTTACTAGATTTATTTCAAAATCACTGACAAATGTAGCATTAACTGGAGAACATTTAGGGTGTACTAACCAGATTAAACACATGATTAAAGTACACCAGGACACACAATCAGTATATATACCAGCCTATAGGGTAGCACACTCAAATTGTACCCATGCAAATCAGTATGTTGATGAAATGCTAAAACTTGGTATTATTGAGCCATCAGTCTCCCCGTGGAATGCTCCATTATTTTTCGTGTCCAAACGAAATGGAGAAATGCGTGTGGTAGCTTATTACTGTACATTACACCAACACACAATCCCAGACTTGTTTCTTATTCCATTGTTAAATGACAACAAGCAAAATATTGGACCAGAAAATAATGTATTTTTCACAGTCGACTTGCTTAATGGCTTTTACCAAATTTCCCTTGATCAACAGTTACGCAAATACATTGCTTTCTTCACAAATACAAGGCATTATCAATATAAACGAATGCCGATGTGGTCAAGGACAGTGGCAGGCACATTCCAACGATTAATGAATTGTGTACTGTCTGGAATGCTAAGAAATGGAGTATTTGTCTACTTGGACGACATCATTTTCAGTACACACAGTAGATGAACATCTAAAGAAATGTGAACAGCTTCTACACAAGTTAGCCAATGCTGGTTTGAAAATTAAGCTGTCTAAATGCAAATTTTGCTTTAAGGAAATAAAATTATTAGGCCACAGACTACTGTAGATGCAGAGGGGACAAAATACAAGCAGTAAAGGATTTCTCTGAACCCACAAATGTAGATGAAGTAAGACAATTTTTAGGTCTGGCGAGCTATTACAGACCTTTCATAAATCATTTCTCTCATATAGCAAAACCATTATTCCATCTGCTGAAATAACATGTTGTATTTGAATGGGGAAAGGAACAAAAAATAGCATTTAATGAATTAAAAGATAAAGTTACATGTGCACCGTGCTTGGCCTATCCTAATTTCACAAAACCATTTATAATTTGCACGGATGCATCTCTTAAAGGATTAGGGGCCGTATTGATGCAAGAAGATAAGCGTGGAAAAAATCAACCAACTTCATTCACTAGCACACAAATAAAAGGTGCAGAGAAAAATTATTGCACTACAGACCTAGAGGCACTTGCAGTGGTCTTTGCATTACAAAAGTTTCAAGATTTGGTATATGATTACAAAATTCACCTATTCACCGACCGTACACCGCTAGCGGGCATGTTCCAAGAAAAACTCCTCTCTAGAAGGATAGCAAGATGGAAATGTACAGTATGGTTGAAAACTATAGTGTACATATTCACTTCGTCCAAGGCAAAACAAACTTAATCGCTGATGTACTGTTTAGGAACCCAACGACAATTCATGGCGCAACATTAGGTCTCAATGAAAATATCCCAAACTATGATGAAATCTCAAAAGCACAAAGACTTGATTCAACGTGGTCTAAATTTATATTCATGTTGGAAAATGGCGAGGACATACAATTACCCAAGCTATATATACCACTCAAACAATTCACAGCAGTCGATAATGCCTTATATGGAATCAACCCAGGAAAACCAAACCATAGAGGAAATAAACAATTAGTGGTACCTAATGAAATGATACTTCAAGTATTAAGGATGATACACGATAGTCCACATGCAGGACATCCTGGCAAAGACAGGACAGTTAGACAAGCCAGGCTGTTATACTACTGGCCATCGTTACAAAAAGATGTATACAGTCATATAGACAGATGTGAGTCATGTACGAAACACACAGGCTACACGTTAACACCTGCACCTATAGGGAAATATCCTGTACCTAACCAACTGAGGGACGGTGTTGCAACTGACTTACTTAAGTTACTCTTACTTTACAATAATAATAATATCTCTTCGTTGCTACGGATCAATTCTCATGATATGTGATTTTAGTCCCAATTAAGGATTAGACAGCAGAAACAGTGGCAAGTGCAGTCACAGATAACATCATATGTAGGTTCACCACACCAAAGGAGTTAATAAGTGATAATGGAGGTGAATTTAAATCTGAAATCTTATAAGAAATTTGTAAACAATACAATATAAAAAAGGCAAATGTCTTAGCCTATCACTTAGCATCCAATGGGTTGGTAGAGACAAAACAAAAAAGTGTTGGATGTGCTACGACGGATTCTCAATGAAAATTATGCAAGCTGGGATGATTGGATTCCCAGAGTGGAAACATCAATGAATGGTGCAATAAACAAGTCTATAGGAGACACGCCCCATTTCATTGTCTACGGGACAGGCAAAAAAATTACCATATGAAATTCTAGAAGTTGAAAATTTGACTGTATACAATTATGACGATTATCCTAAACTCCATTTGCGTGAATTCCAGGATATACACAAAAGGGTGAAGAAACAATTATCGATGTCCAAGGAAGAAATGACGGAGTCATTCAATAAAAAGGCAAAAGAATCAACTATCAGCTTAGGAGACATTGTCCATGGTATCATTCACAATAGAAACAATAAACTATCACCGAAATTTGAAGGCCTGTACAGAGTAATTAAGAAGACAGCAAACAGGGTGGTAATTAGGCCCCTGTCGAGTGGCGTAGAAAAACAAATTCATGTTCATCATTTAAAATGGGTCTCAAGGAATTTAGCCAGCAATTATGCAACCACGGACACCACTGAAAAACCGAACACAAAGGATGAAAATAAACTAGAGGAAATAATACATACAAAAATAAAGATCGCAAAACAATCAAACAAAAATAGGTGCAACCTGTTGTTACAAATGCCACAATACAGCATTTACATGATCTAGATATTGATATAAACTCCTTCTATACAGTAAGAGAAACAACGAGCAAAGTTGTTGTTCTCCAAGAGCCAGTTGTAATGCGCACCATCACTATCATCGACCTCACCATGACTGGATTAGGTAATTAATAGATTTTTTTTCGGTAGGTAACGATGAGGAGACTTAAACCATGGATTCTCATCTATATAGCAAGAGGATCAGCTCACTTACACCCTCAACATATAGTAAGGCCAGGATGCCTCATAGCCCCAATGGCCTCGACAGCAATCGTGAAAGATATCATGAGTACTGAAATTAGTTTTGAGATCTTATATGAATTACCAGTATTATTGGAGGACACTGCCAAGCCACTGAGGACACTGGAAGCTATGATAAGAGGTTCTGTTTCAGAAGCTCATATCACAAAGGAAGTGACTGAATTCCTGAAGTTGGCCAAACGGAAAGCAGAACAAGCAAAAAATACTGGGTAAACTTTTCTCCTAAATCACGACCGTTTTCAAGGATATATGTCTGCTACCCAGTCAGTATCCTAACAAGCAGTTGTATCTGCACTGTTTGGTTCTTTACCTTGTTCAGCCCGAAAACCGCTGCTCGGATGTTTACCATATATTTATAAATGACGTATTGATAAGGCCTTGTGCTACTTAATTTTTTTTTTTTTTTAGTTCTGGCACTACAGTACAGACCCTGCCTATCTACCTCATACTCAGTCACAAGCCCAGTCTTCTTCCGCAAGCTTTACGCTTATTATCTTTACTGCGATGCCTAATTTGATCTGTTCTCAGGAATTTCAAAACCTCAAACTGCTTCATGCCGTATTATGTGATCATGCATACTATCGAAAGGCAGTTCAACACTTTACCACATTACCACTGCTGAATATTCAATTGGTATTTTATAGAAGTGGGTATACTTCAGGAAAGTTCAGTTTCACTCAGCTTAATTGATTCAGCATTGCTCATAGGCATAGATCCAGGTGCATCAAGGATAAATAACATTAATATGCTGACATAAGTCTGGTTCTTTTAAGCCCATTCCTTAAATTTATCTATAATTTTACGTTAATTTGGAAATAATTAGGGTAATCTAGTAAATGTGTGTGTTATTAAATGTGCATAAACGATTTCTACTCTGTGGAGAGACGTAGACAGAATTAGTTCGTGGTATAACAAACACAGTTGGGCGGGAAGATCATCGTTCATGGGTAGGTTTCAGCATTCTACTACCGTTGTTTTATTTGGGACTTTTCAGGAACAGTAATGAGGTTAGTCACTGGATAAAAAGTGCATCGTTTTATACCGGTTATTTCCACTTTGAGTGTACAGTATAATTATTCACAAAATCTCTGGCATTTAGCCTTTATGACATAGGGTCACAGTGGACGACTTGACACTGGATTTGCCAGTCATTTGAATTTGAACGAAAACTTTGATGTCAGGAACTCGCAAACTGTTACCGATTCTAAGTGTCAGACCGACATGTTAGTAGAGTATTTCATTACATGAATTATCCAAAAGATTAATCTATTAATCCCTAGAACGCATAATTATAACTGTGGGGGAAGAGTAACTAGATGCACAAATGAGGCTATATTCATTTACATTTACAGGACATCGTCCGAAAGACTATATTAGAATGACCTAAAATATTTTTTCCGTTACCATATTATTTATTTTGAAGACTCGATACACACACAAAAATATGAAAAAAAAAATATATATAAGTTTTCTTGGGAGGCATTTGCTGTTATTTCTAAGGTAAGTTTGCTGTTTTTGTTCTCGTCACTTTGTTTATTCATCCCGGAAAACAAAATGTCAGGCCAAGCAAAATGCGGCAGAGCAGAGCCTGTTGTGCGTCGTCGCTGTGTGTCTGGCGCTGATGTATAAAAGTGAGATGATCGAGAAGACACTCAGTAGGGAAGGTATCCGAGTGATGGAAGTACCTGCTGTTTGGAAACCTTACCAGGACAAGGTAGGGCCTGCCATGCCCTTAAAGAGGTGTGTTAATACTTCGTGTTGTGATTTGTTGCAATTCCAACATCTCTCTCTCTCTCTCTCTCTCTCTCTCTCTCTCTCTCACACACACACACACACACACACACACACACACACACAGAAATGACAGTTGGCTGTATTATTAACTAGGTAAAAAAAATTGTAGTTTAAAAATGGGGAATAGGTATCGCTAAAAAAGTAAAAAAAAAAAAAAAAAAAAAGGAAGGCTGGCTGCAGAACATTAAAAACCAGTAAGGATCAAGTAACGTTGACAATGTAAACCCACAAATCGCTTTTGACTCTGGTATTAACAGTTTGTAAAAAGTCAGAATAGGAACTTTGGTTTTCTAAATATAAGAATAGATATCTTTCATAACATGAAATTGAAATCTCTAGGCGGTTGTATTGAGGTTGGCAGAAAAAAATATGAACATGAACTTGGGGGTCAGATGTATCTTTCCTGAACCCCTTGAATACGAGATATTCTTCCTGAGTTTAACAATAATTTCTGGAAGTAACAATAAATTTATTACGTCATCGTAGTAACCAGGTTACTAAAAGAGACGGTTTTATGCAGCTCGTAAGAGACCTCATATGACCTTCATTAAACTCTTCAATAGACACCCTTCGTACTTTCAGTAAAATCGTTTTGTGATTGCTTGATATACTTGAAAAAGACGTCACTGGGCTGAAGTTAACCCTGTCTGTCGCGCTGCATCTTCGTTACGTAATTACTAGCACATCCTGGTGCTTGGAGAGGATGCGTATGCTGTGGGGTGAGAGGAGCTGGTGTGAAGGATCTTCACCTTTGTACAGGCATCCAGACTCCTTAGTAGTTCTAGTGTTTAATGCTTTCAGTGTCTTTACGTTATTGTCTCCTTTTATTCTTTTTACTGTCGTCTATTTCACTGTTGTCCGGTGCCACACGAGGCACCTGCGCCGCAAATTTTTATTTGGGTTACTCAATCAGTCAATTATAACAGCTCCAGGCGATTTTACTTAGTATTGGGAGTGCTTTCCCAAACTAACACTAAATGCTGTCATACTCTGATGTTTCTTCTGGTTCCCTTCTTGTCATCACAAGAAATAATTCTTCAGTTTTCAGTGTTATACTGGAGAAGCTATAGCTTGATCTAAACCTGGTTTGAGCGGATTATATTGAACAAGGGCCAGTTAAATTACTATAGATTACAACCAGGGTCAGGATATAAGGAACACCCTTCAAATTTTGTTGAACCATGAGATCTGTGGGTCCAGAGACTACAAATTAGTACTATGTTAGTTATTAGTCACTGAAAACTGCAAGTGAGGGTGAAGCACAAACCACTGAGGTACCGTAACATACAAGTAACGTTTTCAATATTTCTCTTTACAAAGAAGAACAATAACCCTTCACACTAGGACACGTAATGTTTAACACAGAAACATTAGTCTGCTTGAATGCATTGATCGATGACATGTGGTAGCACGCTTGATACATCTCTTTTTTTTTTATGCAAGGAAGAAGGAACCAAAGGCCACGAGCCTGCAATAACTGTTCTTTCCAAGAGAAAAACAAAACACAGGAGAGAGCCAAATTCAAGATCCATTCATTTCGAGATGCCTGGACACACTGCGTTTGAAAGATTGGAGATCATAGGAAGCAGGAAATACAGACAGAGGGAAACAGTTCCAGAGTTGACCTGTTACATAAATGAAGGACTGGGAATAACGGTTAACTCTTGCATTAGAGAGCTGGATAGAAAAGGGATGAGAGTTTGCTTCTAGATGGGTGCTATGCACCTGTCGTAGAGGTGGAGGAATGCAAGCAGACAGTTCAGAGGAGAAATGATCAGTGAAGATTATTTTTATCCCAGTCAGAGATACGAGCCAAGTAAGACATTAGGTGTGCCATAGCCTCATCCCTTGTTTGCTGAAGTAACTGCTGAGATGGACGTTGCGGGAACCGAATGGAAAGGTGAAGGGTGGAGTCATCAGCGTATGAGTGGATAGGGTCAGATATACAGCTTAGAAGGTCATTGATGAATAAAAGGAAGAGAGCTGATGACAGGACAGAGCCCTGAGGAACACCACTCTTGATAGATCTAGGAGAAGAACGATGGCCGTCTACAATAGCAGCGATTGAACGACCAAAAAGGAAGCTATAGATGAAGGCACAGATATAAGGATAGAAACCGTAAGAGGCAGTTTGGAAATTAAAGACTAATGCCAGACTCGATCAAAAGCCTTTGAGATTCAAGTGCAATGGCAAAGCTTTCACCGAAGTCCCGAAAGGAGGATGACCAGGAGTCTGAAAGGTAGGTGAGAAGATCGTCAATGGCGCGTCCCTGACAGAAGGCATACTGAAGATCAGAAAGAAGGTTGTGATAGGAAAGATGCTTTAAAATATTTCTGTTAAGAATTGACTCGAAAATTTTGAGATACATGATGTTAAAGTACTTGGACGATAGCCAGAGGGTTGGGAATGGTCACCCTTCTTTGGGATTGGCTGAATGAGAGCAAAGATCCAGCAAGAAAGAAAGGTACAAGTTGACAGACAAAGATGAAAGAGTTTACTTAGGCAGGGTGTAAGCATAGAAACACAGTTCTTGAGAACAAGAGGAGGGACTCCATCAGGACCATATACCTTGTTAGTACTGAGGCCTGAGATGCCAGAAAATACATCAGCTGAAGACATTTTAATGTCAGCCACGAGGAAGTCAGAAGGGGGAAGTAATAGAGGAACAGAATTGGAATCGTCTAGGGTGGAATTGGAGGAGAAAGTCTGAGCGAAGGGATCTGCTTTATCAGTAGAAGAAATAGCTACAGAACCATCAGAGTAGAAAAGAAGAGGGAAAGACGATGAGGTAAAGTTGCTAGAAAGGTTTTTGGCAAGGTGCCGGAAGAAGTAGGAAGAATTCGAGTTGGAGAGTTGAGAGCATTTAGTACGGATGAAAATATTTTTAGCAGAACAAAGAACAGACTTAGCACGATTCCGGGCAGAAAAGTAAAAAAACTGTGTTTCAGGGGTGGGTGGGTTCCAATACATTTTATAGGTCCTCTGCTTGTTGCTGACAGCATTAGAACAAGCGTGATTAAACCAAGGCTTTCTTGCATTAGTCAAAGGATATGAGAAAGGAATGTATGCTTCCATGCCCCAGAGAATAACCTCCGTAATGTGCGGGGCACACTCATATGGCTCCCAGTCAGGGAAGCAATAATCATTCCGGGGTAAATCAAAGAAGTACTGCCTGAGGGCCTCCCAATCCACAGCTCCAAAGTGCCACAGACGACGTTTCTTTGGAGGGTCCACAGGCCGTACCGGAGCGATAGGACAGGTTAAGGTAATAAAATTGTGATTGCAGGAGCCAAACGGAGAGGAAAGATTAATAGTGCAAGCAGAAGGATTAGTTGTAAGGAAGAGGTCAAATATGTTGGAGCTCTCTCCAAGGCAGTCAGGGATACAGGTAGGGTGCTGTACAAGCTGCTCTAGGTTATTAAGGATAGAAAAAGTGTAGGCTTTTTCACCAGGTGGATCATTGAAAGGAAAGGAGAGCCAAAGATGGTGGTGAACATTGAAATCTCCTAGAATGGAGATTTCAGAGAAAGAAGAAATGTTGAAGTGACATTTATCAGCGAAATGGCTCATGTAGAGAGAATTCAGCTGTGGAAGTGCAATGAGACTGAATCTGTTGAAGTTGTCTACCTCAATTTTCAAAAGGCTTTTGTCAAAGTCCTGCACAAAAGACTCCTTCGGAAGCAGAAGGCACATGATTTCAGTGGCAGTGTTCTCGGGTGGGTAGACGATTGGCTAACCAGACGAAAGCAAAGAGTTTGGGTAAATGGAAAACAGTCAGACTGGATAAACGTTACAAATGGAGTGCTGCAGAGTTCAGTGTTAGGTCCTATTCTTTTTTTTAATATATATGAATGATGCTGATGAAGGATTATGCTGTATGATTTCTAAATTTGCTGACAATACAAAAATAGGTAACACAGCAGATACACCATTGCAAAGGCAGGCAGTTCAGAGAGATCTTGATCAACTGTTTAACTTGGCCCAAGCGTGGCAAATGGATTTCAATACCGATAAATGTAAAATGCTAAACATTGGCAGTAATAATGTAAGAGCTAGTTATAATATGAAAAATGTCCAGCTTGATAGAGCAAACCATGAAAAAGACTTAGAGTTTTAATGACAAACGATTTGAAACCAAGCAAACAATGTACAGAAGCTGTGAAAGAAAGCCAATAAATTGAATGGATTCATAGGTAAAGCATTTGAATATAAATCCGAAAATATCGTCCTCATTTTGTATAATTCCCTAGTACGCTCGAACTTGGAGTATTGCGTTCAATTTTGGTCACTGTTTTATAAAAAGGATAAGGAAAAACTTGAAAGAGTACAGCAAAGGATGAAAAAGATGATCCCTAGATTGAGAAATAAACCATACGGGGAGCGTCTAAAAGCCCTGAATCTCTTTACTCTAAGTAAACGGAGGTTATGAGGAGATTTATTTCAAGTATTAAAAATATTCAAAGGACATGATATCATTGCTGTCGATACATAGTTCACAGTTGGTCACTCGAATTATACTAGAGGCAATGGGCATAACATAATTGGCAAACTATTCCAGTCACATGAAGCTAAACAGTTTTCTTTAATAGAATTTTAAATAAATAGAAAAAATTGCTCTCCAATGTAGTAAATTGTAATACAGTACTAACCTTTAAAGGTCGCTTAGATAAGTATCTGTCGTCAAACCCTCAGTTTAATATGTTTATTCCTAAATAAAACACTTGTGTGTATATATATATATATATATATATATATATATATATATATATATATATATATATATATATATATATATATATATATATATTTGGCTCAATCGGTAGAGAGGTGGCTTGTAGTCCTAACGGACCCGGGTTCAAATCCCGCTAGGGCAGGGAACCGTTTAAGGATTTGAATTTCATGAAAATCAGACTTGACTGATCTACCAGAAGACCCGCCGACATGTCGTAAAAATACCCCCGCTAATACCAATACACCAGGCCTGTATGAGACAGCCCTAGCATGTATTCAGTATGGACGGTGGGTGTTAGCACCGAAGTGGTGACATGTAGAGGTGCGCGGTATGTAGGAGGGCTACTGGGCCTTGAAAGCAGGCTGTGAAGCCTATGCACAGAGTCGGACACATAATATATATATATATATATATATATATATATATATATATATATATATATATATATATATATATATATATATATATATATATACAGTATATATATATATATTTTCCCCAGAGCAGGGATCAATTTATTCAACGTAGATACAGTATATGCACAGACAAGGATATGCACAGATGGCTCTGAGTTAATGGTCACTACTCCTTCTTTCGACCTGTGATGGGCTGTGGATCACTGAGGGTCCTGTTAGTTAAGTGATCATCATCGGGATTTTTGTAATGTACCATGGGTCACTACTTCAGGAGGTAACTTGTGTGCTTGTCCAGCTTGGGAAAGTTCCTTGTCTCAGTAGTGAACGGAGCTGAAGCCTGATTGACTGCTGCCTGCCTTATAAGCACCAGGCAAGGCTGCCGCACCACCCCTGAACATCCACTCTCTGCACTGTGCAATTTCCACGCTGTGTCTACAAACACCCCATTAACCCCACATGTCCGTACATAATGGCATGCGTTAATTGTTAACTTATTTGATTATTTATTTTACTTTAGTACTTTCTCTTTCATGTTATTCAAACTGGTATCCTATAGATAAAGTAATATAAAATGTACTTTTCAGTGTTTCCTACGAAATTTCTATGTACGTTTTTCCATGGTGCATAGTGGTTTGTCTCACTTTGTCCTGCCAGTTTTAACAGAAGGATTTTGAGATGGGGGAAGTCTTCTTATTTTACTCTCCTTATCCTTCAGCATGAAGATTTACATATCATAGTCATAGTCTAGTCTTTTTTTCTTTTTTTTTTTAAATAACAGAACAGAGGACGGAAAAACAAATAAATAAAAAATATAATCCATACACCAGATTACTGGTGTCCTCTGTTCATAAAATATCTATAATGTTAGACTTGAAGAGCTGTAGGTTAAAATTTGGAGGGAAACAACTCTGGGGAAGCAAGTTCCCGAGAGATGCAGTTTGGGGAATGGAAGAATCTGATAGGCAGAAGTTCTGCAATATGGCTGAGTGACATTCCAGTCATGGGCGCTACGAGATGCCTGTGTAGCACAAGGGAAGGCATGGAGAGGTGGCACCATGGACACAACTTTGTCTGAGCATTTGCCCAAAAAATATCTGTAAAATAATGCAAGGGAGGCAACATTCCTCCTTACTTGCAGGGGAGGTAGTTTATTTGTAATGGCAGGGTTGTTAATGATTCTAACTGCTTTGTTCTGAATTTTGTCTAGTTGTTTTAATGCAACCTCTCCACATCCATTCCACAAGGGTGAGCAATATTCAAGCTGAGAGCGCACATGACTCTTATAAATTATAGCTAACTGCTCATCAATGAAGAAGTTACGGACTCTGTACAATAATCCAAGTTTCTTTGAGGCGGTTTTAGCAAGTGATCTGACATGAGAGGTCCAGCTGAGGGCATTAAGTGAGACGCCAAGAATTCCAATGCTTTTGGAGATGGGAATATTAATACCACTGAAGGGAATGTACGAATCTAGCAATATCTGTCTATTAGTAAACAGTATATATTTAGTTTTACTAGCATTAAATTAGACAATGTTGTTTTGTCCCCATTCACTGATTGTAGATAGATCTTGATTTATGGAGATGGGTGTACTGAGTTGAGAGGTAGATATATTCGACTTTGTAAATGGGTGTCTGAGTGTAAATGAACAATGTAGTGTTGAGTCATCTGCATATGAGTGAATGGGACTGTGAGTGACAGATAAGAGATCATTAATATGAACCAGGAATAGAGATGGCGCCAGAACTGATCCCTGCGGCACGCCGGCGTTGAGTGGAAATTGGAATATACATCATCTACTTTTACCCTTATTTTCCTGTCACTAAGATATGAAGAAATCAAAGGAACAAACAGCCTCGAAAGGACCATAAAGTCTGTAGCTGTTCACTTTTCTTTGTATTCCTTTGTTCTCATTTGTACTTCATGAAAATACACGAAAAAAATGCAATAAACTTCTAGGGTTTTAAAGGTATCAATAATTGGAAAACTGTGAAAGAACAAATGCCAGGATTTTTAAAAAATAAGAACACTGTAATAAATTTTTGACTGGGAAATCTTTTCTCTTAAATCACGACCCTTTTCAAGGATATATGTCTGCTACCCAGTCAGTATCCTAACAAGCAGTTGTACCTGCACTGTTTGGTTCTTTACCCTGTTCAGCCCGAAAACCGCTGCTCGGATGTTTACCATATATTTATAAATGACGTATTGGTAAGGCCTTGTGCTACCTAATTTTTTTTTTTTTTTTTAGTTCTGGCACTACAGTACAGACCCTGCCTATCTATCTCATACTCAGTCACAAGCCCAGTCTTCTTCCGCAAGCTTTACGCTTATTATCTTTACTGCGATGCCTAATTTGATCTGTTCTCAGGAATTTCAAAACCTCAAACTGCTTCATGCCGTATTTTGTGATCATGCATACCATCGAAAGGCAGTTCAACACTTTACCACATTACCACTGCTGAATATTCAATTGGTATTTATAGAAGTGGGTATACTTCAGGAAAGGTCAGTTTCACTCAGCTTAATTGATTCAGCGTTGCTCATATGCATCGATCCAGGTGCATCAAGGATAAATAACATTAATATGCTGACATAAGTCTGGTTCTTTTAAGCCCATTCCTTAAATTTATCTATAATTTTACGTTAATTTGGAAATAATTAGGGTAATCTAGGTTCAATTTACCTTACTAAGGTCGTCCTGTATACATTCTGACTAGCCTAACTATAAGACTCCACAGATATGTTAAAGTCCAGTCAGGTTTGATCAAGGGCAATTCTGTCGAGGAAAGTTCAGTGAGGTTCATTCAGGTTAGCTTAATATCTAAAAGAAATTAATTTAGGTTTGTTGCCGTTACATTTGATTAATTCATTTTGCACCAGACCCATCATATTCATTCATGCCACTGCAGATCAATTTAAGGTATGGCTCTGCCATCATTTTGAAAATAACCAGTTCTCTCAAAGCAGACGTTTGAGATGTTTGTCTGTCTTTCTGTATATCATGAAACAATTTTACCGCATCAGGAGTTTAGGGAACCGTGGCCAAGCTACATAATTCAGGCATTAAACGTGAGCGTCCATTTTATGCCCCTGAGCGATATTATGTGAGCAATTTTTTGTCTCCAATTCTCGGCATAGGCTTCGCTGCCGGTTTCCTGAGGCTCATCAGTCCTTTCATGTACTATGCATTTCCACATACCACCCACTTCGGCTCTGACACCCTGTCACGGGGTTTTTAAAATATCACGGTGTTTTTAAAATAAATGCTAAATATTATTTAATTGATAATAATATTCAATAATATTGAAGAGCAGGGACAATGATTGTCTTACTAAATCAAGCAACGATTACTTTACGCTAGCTTGCTTCGCACGATTCTCTAAGAACGAGAATTTATAAACTTTCTCAACAGTACACAGCAGAGACTAATCACTCAATTGCTGTTTATTTGTACTGTAGCCTCTGGAGAAAGTTACTTCACCCCTGACAATGAATAACTAATACTAACAATAGTATCAGGTTCTTGCTGATGCTTAACTCCTAGGAGGCACAACAGATTTTAAGTTCAATACAAGACTGGCCTAAGTACCAGTTAGGAATAGCAAAACGTTTATGCAAGCTAGGAGCTATGTGGGAAATAAGCTTAATTATGGAGAAATGAAACAAGAGTTTACATTACATTAAGCTCAAGAAAAAGAACTGTTAAATTTATTGATTACAAAATAAATTTAATGTTACATTTTAAATCAAATTAATGAGATCGCACTCATTCACACACGAGCTAAATTCTTACGCCTAGGAAAAACACCTTAATTAAACTCTTAAGACTAGGAAAATACAAAAAGGAAATACTGGTTGATGAATGCTTTGTATCACCAAAGGGTGGGAGCACTGGAGACTGTGGTCTAAGTATAGCTTGGCTGACTTCTCACTTGTTGGAGCACAGATCCTTCCTCCATCAGAGCAAACACTGGACTGAATAAGTCGTGGGGAAAAAGGGGAGCAGTAGGCCGCATTTTTTTTAACGGTCGAGGCAAGCAGCGGCGAACAATAAAGAAACAATAGTATCGCTCAGTAGAGCACTTAGTGACGTGCATTAAATCGGTCACTTTTGAAACAGTGACGAATGTTTTGAAAAGTATACCCCAAAATGGAGAGAGAAACGGTTAACTGAGCGATACACAGTGAGTTTTCCACTAATAGTTCGTGGTTTCTCACAAAAGGGAAATGTCGCGAATTTGATTCGTAACACACCCACCGTCCATATTGTATACATGCCAGAGCTATCTCATACAGGACCAGGATACTGGTATTAGCATGGTTATTTTTACATGTCGGTCGGTCTTATGACAGATGAATAAAATCTCCTTCAGAGAAATTCAGATCTTTATACTGTTTCCTGTCATAGTAAGGAACTGAATCTGGGTCCAGTAGGACTGCAAGCCACTTCTCTACCGTCTTGGTCACCGCCTGCCCACAAACCCCAAACACTGCACGGTTGCCTTACAGGCCACATCCGATTATAGTACTTTCACCAGTTGACCATCAGGCCTTTATGCGGTTGTTTGGACTACACGAAATCATTTGGGTTGTTAGTCAGTGTTGTGTCACCTGCAGACAGCATTGCACACAGTGTGTGGATGGTGGGCGATCTAATCAAACAGAGGTGCAAAAATAAGTAATGGGGCAATTTTTAAGGATACAGTAGAAATACAGTAGGTAGAACTATGATGGAAGCAGGGCAAAAGAAGAGAGTAAAGTGATTCTTCTCAATGCAAGTATTTAAAGGAATGATTTCCTCAATAAGAATAACGCTAAAGTATAATATGTTACTGTCACGGGACCGTACCTTCCTCCTTGCTGCGTATGTAAATGTGTGTGTTATTAAATGTGCATAAACGATTTCTAACCTGTGGAAAGACATAGCAAGAATTAGTTCGTGGTTTAACAAACAGTTACAGTTGGGCGGGAAGATCATCGTTCATGGGTAGGTTTCAGCATTCTACTACCGTTGTTTTATTTGGGACTTTTCAGGAACAATAATGAGGTTAATCACTGGATAAAAAGTGCATCGTTTTATACCGGTTATTTCTACTTTGAGTGTACAGTATAATTATTCACAAAATCTCTGGCATTTAGCCTTTATGACATAGGGTCACAGTGGACGACTTGACACTGGATTTGCCAGTCATTTGAATTTGAACGAAAACTTTGATGTCACGAACTCGCAAACTGTTACCGATTCTAAGTGTCAGACCGACATGTTAGTAGAGTATTTCTTTACATGTTTTAATCAAAAGAGTATTCTATTACTCCTTACAACGCATATAACTATGGGGGAAGAGTAACTAGATGTACAAATGAGGCTATGTTCATTCACATTTACATCATACGTGAGACTGAATTTGGACATGTGACTTAAAATATTTCTCCAGTTATACCCCCCCCCCAAAAAAAAAAAAATAATAATAAAAACAACAATGATCAGTTTTCTTGGGAGGCATTTACTGTTATTTCTAAGGTAAGTTTGCTGTTGTTGTTCTCGTCACTTTGTTTATTCATCCCAGAAAACAAAATGTCAGGCCAAGCAAAATGCGGCAGAGCAGAGCCTGTTGTGCGTCGTCGCTGTGTGCCTGGCGCTGATGTATAAAAGTGAGATGATCGAGAAGACACTCAGTAGGGAAGGTATCCGAGTGATGGAAGTACCTGCTGTTTGGAAACCTTACCAGGACAAGGTAGGGCTTGCCATGCCCTTAAAGAGGTGTGTTAATACTTCGTGTTGTGATTTGTTACACTTCCAACATCTCTCTCTCTCTCTCTCTGTCTCTCTCTCTCTCTCTCTCTCTCTCTCTCACACACACACACACACACACACACACACACACACACACACACACACACACACACACAGAAATGACAGTTGGCTGTATTATTAACTAGGTAAAAAAAATTGTAGTTTAAAAATGGGGAATAGGTATCGCTAAAAAAGTAAAAAAAAAAAAAAAAAAAAAAGGAAGGCTGGCTGCAGAGCATTAAAAACCAGTAAGGATCAAGTAACGTTGACAATGTAAACCCACAAATCGCTTTTGACTCTGGTATTAACAGTTTGTAAAAAGTCAGAATAGGAACTTTGGTTTTCTAAATATAAGAATAGATATCTTTCACAACATGAAATTGAAATCTCTAGGCGGTTGTATTGAGGTTGGCAGAAAAAAATATGAACATGAACTTGGGGGTCAGATGTATCTTTCCTGAACCCCTTGAATACGAGATATTCTTCCTGAGTTTAACAATATTTTCTGGAAGTAACAATAAATTTATTACGTCATCGTAGTAACCAGGTTACTAAAAGAGACGGTTTTATGCAGCTCGTAAGAGACCTCATATGACCTTCATTAACCCCTTAACCGCGGGGCGTCACTTTCGTGACGCTTGGGAGCAAGGGATCATACCGCGGGGCGTCGCTTTTGTGATTCTGTGTTATTTTGAATTCACCCGGGCTTTCCAGTGGGGGCTTGTATCATCTATCAGTACTGACAATGTCCAACACTAGTCAGCACTCCTAATCTCATCTGTACTCCCATCCATTGATGACAATTTAGCCATTTCTCCCCGTTCTTGACTCCCCTCCCCACCCCCCCTCCATTACCCTATGCTCTCGCCTGCCCGGCCATGCTACGCTAAGTAAATCTTCCCTGGAATTTTTCACTGATTTCATCCATTGAAATAAGCCCTATGTCGTATTCTTATACCAAATAATATATACAAGTAAGAAATCAGGTAAGTGAGAGTGCCATACACCTGGAATTGGCTAATTATCACCTGACAACACCTCACGTGCACTCGTTCGCTAATTTTCGCTGTTTTTTTCCCCTTGAAATATGCCGTATAATCTATTTTCGTAATAAATATACATGTAAGGAGAGAAGGGAGAAGCCTAAATGATATTTACATTCACCTGGAACTACCTAATTTATAATGTATTGTCTAGATTTCCTGCCAATCAAATCAGTGCTACACAAAGCTGTTTCAAGATTTAACATTGGTAGCTCTGATTATATATCTCCTAAGTAGGCCTCTAATCTATTTTCGTAATAAATATACATGTAAGGAGGGAATGGAGAATATTTACATTCACCTGGAACTACCAGATTTATAATGTATTGTCTAGATTTCCTGCCAATCATATCAGTGCTAGACTTAGCTGTTTCAAGAAGTAATATTGGTAACTCTGAATAACCCCTAAAGCAGGCCTCTAGGCTGCCCCTGCGTTATCAGTGTAGTCTCATCTTCCGAAGTGAGAGGACGTACGTTTTCATCTTGCTGACTTCAAGGCCTTTTTTTCACCCCCATGCAAATGGCTCTGTGACCTTTACCCCCTACTAAACCTCGTGTGGAAAGAGGTAAAGGGCTGACAATTGATAAAAGAGTGACTATGATCTTTCTATTGAGTAAAACAGTGCAAGTGGAATTGTAAATAATGTGTAAATAATGTGTAAACAGCAAGTGAAAGTAATGAATGTAAATATACGTGAACAATGGAAAATAGTTTTATAAGTTATTTCAAGTGACAGTGCACAACACAGTGTAAATAAAATAGAAATGTAAATAACGTAAATAAAACAGAGAACGTAAATAGAAATGTAAATGAGTAGTATTATAAGATTACAGTATATACCCTAGGAGTAATGAAAGTGAAAGTTTCACTCTAGCATGTCTGAATGCTATGAGTTATGAGAGTGAAGATGAAAGTGACATTCACTCTCAATGCCAGTATACAGGACGAGAAAGTGAATGCTACGTATTTTACTGAAAGAAATTGAATCCCTACAGTGACAATAAACTAATACTACTGAAGGAAACTTATGGATAAAGACTGTAGATATATATAAGTGTTATATAGTAATAGAAATATAAAGTGTGAGGGGTTTTATGAATAATAAATGACAGGCTACCATGAGCGAACTAGTGCCAGTGCGACGATCAGACGCGCTCGTAATTTCCATTGCTTTCACAGTGTTTTTTTTTTTTAGTATGGATCCCAAACTACTTGAAAATTGTAGAATAGTGTTTATAGTGTTTGTATCTGGCTGTGGTAATCATATTACGGGTTGTCGGGAAGTGTAAAGTGGAGACTTCGTTACCCTACTTCAGAGGTCTCCACAAGTCCTACGGTAACCGACGAAGGCTCAACAATCATTCCAGGAGAAAGCTGAAGGTATGTGCCATAAGCATATGTAATTTTATTATTCCAGGACTAATAACTGATTTTTGGCAAATATTTTCTGAGAGTCTGTCGGAGCCCAAATAACCCCGCGGCACACGCAAGTTATTGGTAAACAAGCCCGCGGTGTAGGGGTTAAACTCTTCAATAGACACCCTTCGTACTTTCAGTAAAATCGTTTTGTGATTGCTTGATATACTTGAAAAAGACGTCACTGGGCTGAAGTTAACCCTGTCTGTCGTGCTGCATCTTCGTTACGTAATTACTAGCACATCCTGGTGCTTGGAGAGGATGCGTATGCTGTGGGGTGAAAGGAGCTGGTGTGAAGGATCTTCACCTTTGTACAGGCATCCAGACTCCTTAGTAGTTCTAGTGTTTAATGCTTTCAGTGTCTTTACGTTATTGTCTCCTTTTATTCTTTTTACTGTCGTCTATTTCACTGTTGTCCGGTGCCACACGAGGCACCTGCGCCGCAAATTTTTATTTGGGTTACTCAATCAGTCAATTATAACAGCTCCAGGCGATTTTACTTAGTATTGGGAGTGCTTTCCCAAACTAACACTAAATGCTGTCATACTCTGATGTTTCTTCTGGTTCCCTTCTTGTCATCACAAGAAATAATTCTTCAGTTTTCAGTGTTATACTGGAGAAGCTATAGCTTGATCTAAACCTGGTTTGAGCGGATTATATTGAACAAGGGCCAGTTAAATTACTATAGATTACAACCAGGGTCAGGATATAAGGAACACCCTTCAAATTTTGTTGAACCATGAGATCTGTGGGTCCAGAGACTACAAACTAGTACTATGTTAGTTATTAGTCACTGAAAACTGCAAGTGAGGGTGAAGCACAAACCACTGAGGTAACATACAAGTAACGTTTTCAATATTTCTCTTTACAAAGAAGAACAATAACCCTTCACACTAGGACATGTAATGTTTAACACAGAAGCATTATTCTGCTTGAATGCATTGATCGATGACATGTGGTAGCACGCTTGATACATCTCTTTTTTTTTATGCAAGGAAGAAGGAACCAAAGGCCACGAGCTCGCAATAACTGTTCTTTCCAAGAGAAAAACAAAACACAGGAGAGAGCCAAATTCAAGATCCATTCATTTCGAGATGCCTGGACACACTGCCTTTGAAAGACTGGAGATCATAGGAAGCAGGAAATACAGACAGAGGGAAAAAGTTCCAGAGTTGACCTGTTGCATAAATGAAGGACTGGGAGTAACGGTTAACTCTTGCATTAGAGAGCTGAATAGAAAAGGGATGAGAGTTTGCTGCTAGATGGGTGCTATGCACCTGTCGAAGAGGTGGAGGAATGCAAGCAGACAGTTCAGAGGAGCAATGATCATTGAAGATTGTTTTTTTCCCAGTCAGAGATACGAGCCAAGTAAAACATTAGGTGTGCCATAGCCTCATCCCTTGTTTACTGAAGTAACTGCTGAGATGGACGTTGCGGAAACCGAATGGAAAGGTGAAGGGTGGAGTCATCAGCGTACGAGTGGATAGGGTTAGATGTACAGCTTAGAAGGTCATTGATGAATAAAAGTAAGAGAGTTGGTGATAGGACAGAGCCCTGATTAACACCACTATTAATGGATCTAGAAGAACGATGGCCGTCTACAACAGCAACGATTGAACGACCAGAAAGGAAGCTATAGATGAAGGCACAGATATAAGGATAGAAACCGTAAGAGGCAGTTTGGAAAATAAAGACTAATGCCAGACTCGATCAAAAGCCTTTGAGATTCAAGTGCAATGGCAAAGCTTTCACCGAAGTCCCGAAAGGAGGATGACCAGGAGTCTGAAAGGTAGGTGAGAAGATCGTCAATGGCGCGTCCCTGACAGAAGGCATACTGAAGATCAGAAAGAAGGTTGTGATAGGAAAGATGCTTTAAAATATTTCTGTTAAGAATTGACTCGAAAATTTTGAGATACATGATGTTAAAGCAATTGGACGATAGCCAGAGGGTTGGGAATGGTCACCCTTCTTTGGGACTGGCTGAATGAAAGCAAAGATCCAGCAAGAAAGAAAGGTACAAGTTGACAGACAAAGATGAAAGAGTTTACTTAGGCAGGGTGTAAGCACAGAAACACAGTTCTTGAGAACAAGAGGAGGGACTCCATCAGGACCATATACCTTGTTAGTACTGAGGCCTGAGATGCCAGAAAATACATCAGCTGAAGAAATTTTAATGTCAGCCACGAGGAAGTCAGAAGGGGGAAGTAGTGGAGGAACAGAATCGGAATCGTCTAGGGTGGAATTGGAGGAGAAAGTCTGAGCAAAGGGATCTGCTTTATCAGTAGAAGAAATAGCTACAGAAATATCAGAGTAGAAAAGAAGAGGGAAAGACGATGAGGTAAAGTTGCTAGAAAGGTTTTTGGGAAGGTGCCAGAAGAAGCGGGAAGATTTCGAGTTGGAGAGTTGATAGCATTTAGTACGGATGAAATTATTTTTAGCAGAACGAAGAACAGACTTAGCACGATTCCGGGCAGAAAAGTAAAAAAAGTGTGTTTTAGGGGTGGGTGGGTTCCAATACATTTTATAGGTCCTTTGCTTGTTGCTGACAGCATTAGAACAAGCGTGATTAAACCAAGGCTTTCTTGCATTAGCCAAAGGATATGAGAAAGGAAAATATGCTTCCATGCCCCAGAGAATAACCTCCGTAATGTGCGAGGCACACTCATATGGCTCCCAGTCATGGAAGCAATAATCATTCCAGGGAAAATCAAAGAAGTACTGCCCGAGGGCCTCCCAATCCACAACTCCAAAGTGCCACAGACGACGTTTCTTTGGAGGGTCCACAGGCCGTACCGGAGCGATGGGACAGGTTAAGGTAATAAAGTTGTGATTGGAGGAGCCCAACGGAGAGGAAAGATTAATAGTGCAAGCAGAAGGATTAGTTGTAAGGAAGAGGTCAAATATGTTGGAGCTCTCTCCAAGGCAGTCAGGGATACAGGTAGGGTGCTGTACAAGGTGCTCTAGGTTATTAACGATAGAAAAAGTGTAGGCTTGTTCACCAGGTGGATCATTGAAAGGAGAGGAGAGCCAAAGATGGTGGTGAACATTGAAATCTCCTAGAATGGAGATTTTAGAGAAAGAAGAAATGTTGAAGTGACACTTATCAGCGAAATGGCTCATGTAGAGAGAATTCAGCTGTGGAAGTGCAATGAGACTAAATCTGTTGTGGTTGTCTACCTCAATTTTCAAAAGGCTTTTGTCAAAGTCCTGCACAAAAGACTCCTTCGGAAGCAGAAGGCACATGATTTCAGTGGCAGTGTTCTCGGGTGGGTAGACGATTGGCTCACCAGACGAAAGCAAAGAGTTTGGGTAAATGGAAAACAGTCAGACTGGATAAACGTTACAAATGGAGTGCTGCAGAGTTCAGTGTTAGGTCCTATTCTTTTTTTTAATATATATGAATGATGCTGATGAAGGATTATGCTGTATGATTTCTAAATTTGCTGACGATACAAAAATAGGTAACACAGCAGATACACCATTGCAAAGGCAGGCAGTTCAGAGAGATCTTGATCAACTGTTTAACTTGGCCCAAGCGTGGCAAATGGATTTCAATACCGATAAATGTAAAATGCTAAACATTGGCAGTAATAATGTAAGAGCTAGTTATAATATGAAAAATGTCCAGCTTGATAGAGCAAACCATGAAAAAAACTTAGAGTTTTAATGACAAACGATTTGAAACCAAGCAAACAATGTACAGAAGCTGTGAAAGAAAGCCAATAAATTGAATGGATTCATAGGTAAAGCATTTGAATATAAATCCGAAAATATCGTCCTCATTTTGTATAATTCCCTAGTACGCTCGAACTTGGAGTATTGCGTTCAATTTTGGTCACTGTTTTATAAAAAGGATAAGGAAAAACTTGAAAGAGTACAGCAAAGGATGAAAAAGATGATCCCTAGATTGAGAAATAAACCATACGGGGAGCGTCTAAAAGCCCTGAATCTCTTTACCCTAAGTAAACGGAGGTTATGAGGAGATTTATTTCAAGTATTAAAAATATTCAAAGGACATGATATCATTGCTGTCGATACATAGTTCACAGTTGGTCACTCGAATTATACTAGAGGCAATGGGCATAACATAATTGGCAAACTATTCCAGTCACATGAAGCTAAACAGTTTTCTTTAATAGAATTTTAAATAAATGGAAAAAATTGCTCTCCAATGTAGTAAATTGTAATACAGTACTAACCTTTAAAGGTCGCTTAGATAAGTATCTGTCGTCAAACCCTCAGTTTAATATGTTTATTCCTAAATAAAACACTTGTGTGTGTATATATATATATATATATATATATATATATATATATATATATATATATATATATTTGGCTCAATCGGTAGAGAGGTGGCTTGTAGTCCTAACGGACCCGGGTTCAAATCCCGCTAGGGCAGGGAACCGTTTAAGGATTTGAATTTCATGAAAATCAGACTTGACTGATCTACCAGAAGACCCGCCGACATGTCGTAAAAATACCCCCGCTAATACCAATACACCAGGCCTGTATGAGACAGCCCTAGCATGTATTCAGTATGGACGGTGGGTGTTAGCACCGAAGTGGTGACATGTAGAGTTGCGCTGTAGGTAGGAGGGCTACTGGGCCTTGAAAGCAGGCTGTGAAGCCTATGCACAGAGTCGGACACATAATATATATATATATATATATATATATATATATATATATATATATATATATATTTTCCCCCCAGAGCAGGGATCAATTTATTCAACGTAAATACAGTATATGCACAGACAAGGATGTGCACAGATGGCTCTGAGTTAATGGTCACTACTCTTTCTTTCGACCTGTGATGGGATGTGGATCACTGAGGGTCCTGTTAGTTAAGTGACCATCATCGGGATTTTTGTAATGTACCATGGGTCACTACTTCAGGAGGTAACTTGTGTGTTTGTCCAGCTTGGGAAAGTTCCTTGTCTCAGTAGTGAACGGAGCTGAAGCCTGATTGACTGCTGCCTGCCTTATAAGCACCAGGCAAGGCTGCCGCACCACCCCTGAACATCCACTCTCTGCACTGTGCAATTTCCACGCTGTGTCTACAAACACCCCATTAACCCCACATGTCCGTACATAATGGCATGCGTTAATTGTTAACTTATTTGATTATTTATTTTACTTTAGTACTTTCTCTTTCATGTTATTCAAACTGGTATCCTATAGATAAAGTAATATAAAATGTACTTTTCAGTGTTTCCTACGAAATTTCTATGTACGTTTTTCCATGGTGCATAGTGGTTTGTCTCACTTTGTCCTGCCAGTTTTAACAGGAGAATTTTGAGACGGGGGGAGTCTTCTTATTTTACTCTCCTTATCCTTCAGCATGAAGAATTACATATCATAGTCATAGTCTAGTCTTTTCTTTTTTTTATTTTTTAATAACAGAACAGAGGACGGAAAAACAAATAAATAAAAAATATAATCCATACACCAGATTACTGGTGTCCTCTGTTCATAAAATATCTGTAACAGTTAGACTTGAAGAGCTGTAGGTTAAAATTTGGAGGGAAACAACTCTGGGGAAGTGAGCTCCAGAGAGATGCAGTTTGGGGAATGAAAGAATCTGATAGGCAGAAGTTCTGCAATATGGCCGAGTGACATTCCAGTCATGAGCGCTACCAGATGCCTGTGTAGCACAAGGGAAGGCATGGAGAGGTGGCACCATGGACACAACTTTGTCTGAGCATTTGCCCAAAAAATATCTGTAAAATAATGCAAGGGAGGCAACATTCCTTCTTACTTGCAGGGGAGGTAGTTTATTTGTAATGGCAGGGTTGTTAATGATTCTAACAGCTTTGTTCTGAATTTTGTCTAGTTGTTTTAATGCAACCTCTCCACATCCATTCCATAAGGGTGAGCAATATTCAAGCTGAGAGCCCACATGACTCTTATAAATTATAGCTAACTGCTCATCAATGAAGAAGTTACGGACTCTGTACAATAATCCAAGTTTCTTTGAGGCGGTTTTAGCAAGTGATCTGACATGAGAGGTCCAGCTGAGGGCATTAAGTGAGATGCCAAGAATTCCAATGCTTTTGGAGATGGGAATATCAGTAGCACTGAAGGTAATGTACGAATCTGGCAATATCTGTCTATTAGTAAACAGTATATATTTAGTTTTACTAGCATTAAATGAGACAAGGTTGTTTTGTCCCCATTCACTGATTGTAGATAGATCTTGATTTATTGAGATGGGTGTACTGAGTTGAGAGGTAGATATATTCGACTTTGTAAATGGGTGTCTAAGTGTAAATGAACAATGTAGTGTTGAGTCACCTGCATATGAGTGAATGGGATTGTGAGTGACAAATAAGAGATCATTAATATGAACCAGGAATAGAGTTGGCGGCAGAACTGATCCCTGCGGCACGCCGGCATTGAGTGGAAATTGGAAAATACATCATCTACTTTTACCCTTATTTTCCTGTCACTAAGATATGAAGAAATCAAAAGAACAAACAGCCTCGAAAGGACCATAAAGTCTGTAGCTGTTTGCTTTCCTTTGTATTCCTTTGTTCTCATTTGTACTTCATGAAAATACACGAAAAAAATGCAATAAACTTCTAGGGTTTTAAAGGTATCAATAATGGGAAAACTGTCAAAGAACCAATGCCAGGATTTTTGAAAAATAATAACACCGTAATAAATTTTTTGACTGGGAAATCTTTTCTCTTAAATCACGACCCTTTTCAAGGATTTATGTCTGCTGCCCAGTCAGTATCCTAACAAGCAGTTGCATCTGCACTGTTTGGTTCTTTACCTTGTTCAGCCCGAAAACCGCTGCTCGGATGTTTACCATGTATTTATAAATGACATATTGATAAGGCCTTGTAGTACCTAATTTTTTTTTTTTTTTTTTTTTCAGTTCTGGCACTACAGTACAGACCCTGCCTATCTACCTCATACTCAGTCACAAGCCCTGTCTTCTTCCGGAAGCTTTACGCTTATTATCTTTACTGCGATGCCTAATTTGATCTGTTCTCAGGAATTTCAAAACCTAAAACTGCTTCATGCCGTATTATGTGATCATGCATACTATCGAAAGGCAGTTCAACACTTTACCACATTACCACTGCTGAATATTCAATTGGTATTTTATAGGAGAAGTGGGTATACTTCAGGAAAGGTCAGTTTCACTCAGCTTAATTGATTCAGCGTTGCTCATATGCATTGATCCAGGTGCATCAGGGATAAATAACATTAATATGCTGACTTAAGTCTGGTTCTTTTAAGCCCATTCCTTAAATTCATCTATAATTTTACGTTAATTTGGAAATAATTAGGGTAATCTAGCTTCAATTTACCTTACTAAGGTTGTCCTGTATACATTCTGACTAGCCTAACTATAAGACTCCACAGATATGTTAAAGTTCAGTCAGGTTTGATCAAGGGCAATTCTGTCGAGGAAAGTTCAGTGAGGTTCATTCAGGTTAGCTTAATTTCTAAAAGAAATTAATTTAGGTTTGCTGCCGTTACATTTGAATAAATCATTTTGCACCAGACCCATCATATTCATTCAGGTCACTACAGATCAATTTAAGGTATGGCTCTGCCATCATTTTGAAAATAACCAGTTCTCTCAAAGCAGACGTTTGAGATGTTTGTCTGTCTTTCTGTATATCATGAAACAATTTTACCGCATCAGGAGTTTAGGGAACCGTGGCCAAGCTACATAATTCAGGCATTAAACGTGAGCGTCCATTTTATGCCCCTGAGCGATATTATGTGAGCAATTTTTTGTCTCCAATTCTCGGCATAGGCTTCGCTGCCGGTTTCCTGAGGCTCATCAGTCCTTTTATGTACTATGCATTTCCACATACCACCCACTTCGGCGCTGACACCCATCGTCCATATTGTATACATGCCAGGGCTATCTCATACAGGACCACCATACTGGTATTAGCATGGTTATTTTTACATATCGGTCGGTCTTATGGCAGACGAATAAAATCTCCTTCAGAGAAATTCAGATCTTTATACTGTTTCCTGTCATAGTAAGGAACTGAATCTGGGTCCAGTAGGACTGCAAGCCACTTCTCTACCGTCTTGGTCACCGCCTGCCCACAAACTCCAAACACTGCACGGTTGCCTTACAGGCCACATCCGATTGTAGTACTTTCACCAGTTGACCACCAGGCCTTTATGCGGTTGTTTGGACTACACGAAATCATTTGGGTGTCACCTGCAGACAGCATTGCACACAGTGTGTGGATGGTGGGCGATCTAATCAAACAGAGGTGCAAAAATAAGTAATGGGACAATTTTTAAGGATACAGTAGAAATACAGTAGGTAGAACTAGGATGGAAGCAGGGCAAAAGGATAGAGTAAAGTGATTCTTCTCAATGCAAGTATTTAAAGGAATGATTTCCTCAATAAGAATAACGCTAAAGTATAATATGTTACTGTCACGGGACCGTACCTTCCTGCTTGCTGCGTATGTAAATGTGTGTGTTATTAAATGTGCATAAACGATTTCTACTCTGTGGAGAGACGTAGACATAATTAGTTCGTGGTATAACAAACACAGTTGGGCGGGAAGATCATCGTTCATGGGTAGGTTTCAGCATTCTACTACCGTTGTTTTATTTGGGACTTTTCAGGAACAGTAATGAGGTTAGTCACTGGATAAAAAGTGCATCGTTTTATACCGGTTATTTCCACTTTGAGTGTACAGTATAATTATTCACAAAATCTCTGGCATTTAGCCTTTATGACATAGGGTCACAGTGGACGACTTGACACTGGATTTGCCAGTCATTTGAATTTGAACGAAAACTTTGATGTCAGGAACTCGCAAACTGTTACCGATTCTAAGTGTCAGACCGACATGTTAGTAGAGTATTTCATTACATGAATTATCCAAAAGATTAATCTATTAATCCCTAGAATGCATAATTATAACTGTGGGGGAAGAGTAACTAGATGCACAAATGAGGCTATATTCATTTACATTTACAGGACATCGTCCGAAAGACTAAATTAGGATGACCTAAAATATTTTTTCCGTTACCATATTATTTATTTTGAAGACTCGATACACACACAAAAATATGAAAAAAAAAATATATATAAGTTTTCTTGGAAGGCATTTGCTGTTATTTCTAAGGTAAGTTTGCTGTTTTTGTTCTCGTCACTTTGTTTATTCATCCCAGAAAACAAAATGTCAGGCCAAGCAAAATGCGGCAGAGCAGAGCCTGTTGTGCGTCGTCGCTGTGTGCCTGGCGCTGATGTATAAAAGTGAGATGATCGAGAAGACACTCAGTAGGGAAGGTATCCGAGTGATGGAAGTACCTGCTGTTTGGAAACCTTACCAGGACAAGGTAGGGCTTGCCATGCCCTTAAAGAGGTGTGTTAATACTTCGTGTTGTGATTTGTTACACTTCCAACATCTCTCTCTCTCTCTCTCTCTCTCTCTCTCTCTCTCTCTCTCTCTCTCTCTGTTTTGAAAGCTATATATATATATATTTATATATATATATATATATATATATATATATATATATATATATATATATATATATATATAACCTATATATCCATCTATATACACATATATCTATCTATCTGTCTATCTATCTATATATATATATATATATATATATATATATATATATATATATACATACATACATATACTAATATATATATTGCCAGACGCCATAATCCCCCAATGGGTGAGAGCAAACAAATCGCCTCCATGTCGCGCTGTCCCCCGCCATTTTACTGCCCTGGTCCCAACTCACCCCCCTCTCTCATATACCTCTTAACTCCATCTCTTCATCTCATCCTTGATCTCCTCCTCCCTCTCCTCCCCTCCACCTTATTAACATACACTCTCCTCGTCAGTCTCTCGCTCTCCATCCTCTCCACATGGCCAAAGCACCTCACTGTGTTTCTCCTACTGCTTCCTATCACATCGACATCCACGCCACAACGATCCTTCACGTCCTCATTTGTCAATCTGTCTCTCCTTGTGACTACACATGCTCCTCTTAGATAACTCATTTCCATTGCTCTCAGTCATGACTTGTGTCCCTCCAACAAGGTTCAAGCTTCACTTCCATACGTTAGAGTTGGTATCACAATACTGTCATGCAGTAACTTTTTCACTTCCTTGCTCACTTCTTCCTTGTTGAACCCTTTCAAGCACTTCACCCACTAAACTTCCATCCTTACTCTTTACACTATCGATTTTTTCTGTGTGTGTCCCACTCTGGGCATAGGCTTCACAGCCTGCTCCCAAGGCCAAGTAGTCCTTCTACACACCATACATCTCCACATGTCACCGCTTCGGCGCTAACACCCACCGTCCATATTGAATACATGTCGGCTGGTCTTCAGGTAGATCAGTAAAGTATGATTTAATGAAATTCAAATCCTTGAACTGTTCCCAGCCCCAGCAGGGATTTGAACCTGGGTACCGTAGAGTGCAGGCCACCTCTCTACCAACTGAGCCACTCACATTTTCCATTTCCTCCTCATCCAAATTCACTGTACATTCACT
Source organism: Coenobita brevimanus (assembly GCF_032717465.1). Classification (NCBI taxonomy): domain Eukaryota; kingdom Metazoa; phylum Arthropoda; class Malacostraca; order Decapoda; family Coenobitidae; genus Coenobita; species Coenobita brevimanus. The sequence continues at coordinate 27,546,519 of NC_136993.1, forward strand.
GACTTCACCTCTCTCAAAGACCATAACTTTACTCTTCCCTACATTCACTTTTAGACTTCGGTTTCTTACACACACTCACAAACTCATCCACCAAGCCTTACAGCTCCCCTTACTCTTCACTTAACAACACAGTATCATCTATAAACAAGAGTACAGGGAGTTTCTAAGCACTGCCCGCTCCCATTAGGGCCTTTCCAACATCCACTGCCCTAACTTGTATCTCTTTCATAACCCCATCCATACACAGATTGAACAACCATTTAGACATGACACATCCCTGTTTCAATCCAACCTTCAAACTGAAAAATTCACTCAGTTCAATATTCACACGCACTGCAACATTAGCACTCTCATACCTACTTTTCACGGCATTCAGCAACTTCCCATTTACTCCATATACTCTTAATACTTTTCACAGACCTTGTCTATCCACCCTGTCATATGCATTCTTCAGATCCATGAAGGCCACATACAACTCCTTTCGCTTCTCTAGAAACTTTTCCACTCAAGACCTAAGAATGAACATCTGATCTATACAGCCTCTTCCCTTCCTAAAACCTCCCTGTTCTTCTCCAACTAAGTCTTCTGTTATTTCCCTAAATCTCTCAATAAATATCCTACCATATTATAATCTTCCTATTACGGTGAGAAGACAAATGCCTCTATGATTACAACACATTTCTTTTTCCCCTTTTCCTTTGTACAGGGGAATTATTATACCTGGCTTCCAGTCCTCCGGGATTCAACCTTCCTCCCAGGTCAATCTGCACATCTCCCACATCCATTCTACTACTACCTCTCCCCGCATGCTACAGCATTTCACCACACACTCCATCAATTCCTGTGATTTTCCCGTTTTGACTTTCTTCATTGTTTTATACAACTTTCATCTTACTGATTTCTTCCTCCCTTCTCACATCGCTCCGTCTCCCAGCCATTCCCCAGCCACTTATACTCGCATTACTTTCATTCTCTATGTTCAACAAATCCTTTGCATGTTCTCTCCATCTGCTCACTTTTTCTCCCATCCCCACAAGTAATCTACCATTTTTATCTTTCAATTCCAGACTAACTTCTTTGACATTTTGTCTAACTCTTTACATCTTTCCAGAACATTTTCTTACATTCCCTCCACTATACACTCAAATTCTTTCCAAATCCTTATCCACTTTCTTCTTACTCTCTCTTACTAATCTTTTCACCTCTCTCTTCTTCACTATATTTAACTCTCTCCTCCGTCTCTCAACTTCTTCCACGCCCCTGTTTCTCATCAACTCGATATATGCTTTCTTCTGTTGTTTCACAGCTTGTCTCACCTACTCATTCCACAATGCTGCTAATTGCATCCTCTTTCTTCGTCTCTTCACCCCACACACAACCTCACAAGCTACACAAGATTCTTCTGTGAATGTCTTGCACATACCTTCCACGTCCCCTATCTGCTCCAATCTATATTTACCCAACTGCTCCTCTGCTTCTCTCTTATATTCTGCCTTTTTTCCATCCTCTTGTACCCTTTCCACCATATATATATATATATATATATATATATATATATATATATATATATATATATATATATATATATATATATATATATATATATATATATATATATATATATCCGAACATACATGATACGAACAAAAAATGTCTGCACAGTTAAATGGGCCGCAATTTCATTTATCATCATTCAAAATCTCGGAATCCTGACTCCACCTCATAAATATTAACATCCACACTTACGTGCTCTTCCATACGTCCCTCTTCAACCAAGACACAGGCAGCCCCTGACGGTTCAAGAATCACGAAGTTCGCCAATTCGTATGAGTCGTCCTCCTAGACTGTCTCCATTTAACTACAGGAAGCAGTGTAAGTACCAAGATATTCATTGTAGGTTGTAATGCTCATTGTTTATATGAATTTGCCATTTAGCCAATTAATTTTTTCACTTTGAAGTTCATCTTCATATTATTTTGAAAAAGGACGAGCAGTTGCGCCGCCAGCTAAGATTTCAGTCTATCAATCAATCAGTCAGTCAATTTAGTTTTAACATAACTCTCTCAACTCTTTACTGCCTTAAGGTGCTGGACTTAGTGTTTTGGAGGGATGGTTCATAGCCTACCGGTTCATACTCGATAAGCTCATTTCTTCAAACGTCAGTAATCTGCAAGTTACACAGCGACCCTCAAAGTAGGGAGTAATCCTTCTTGAGCAGTATAGGGTTAACATTATGAACAATACAACAGCGCCACGTTCACACACGTCTCGAAATTGTCAGTTTGTGACCTAAGTACTAGTTGTCCCAGGTTCATATGATTGGGAACCGAGTGAACTGGTGGCTGAAACTGCGTTTCATCTGAAGTCCACAATCCTCGTTTGGAGTGATAAGGAGAAAGCTAGGGATGTTTGTGTAACCTGGTAGTGGACTCACCCAGTCATACAGGTGCCACTGTGTGAAGGCGTCCCTGTGCAGAACCTCGGTACAAATGAAAGAAACTGGACACATCATTCCTTAGTAGCATATGATGATATCTTAAAGACTGGATTATATTTCTCCTGCTTTCCTCGAGGATCTGAGGCCAGATTTAGGGGAAAAAAAAGAAAAGGAAGATTTGTTGTTTGTTATTACACAGATCAGTTTTTGCAGGAAAAAAATACAATCATGGGGAGGTTGTGTACTCATGTTTCTTGTCTTTCAGCAGCGACTAGGTAACAGTGGCATTGTTCCCTCGTTATTAATGCAGCAGTATATCTTTATGCCAATATGTGATGCATAGTACATGAATAACCTTTAATTTAGGTTAGCGTAAGATGGGGGAGCTAGTCCAGGGGTGGGATTACTCAGTCAGGGTTAAGGCAGCAGCAAATCCTGTGAACTTGAGTACTAAAATGAGATAATCTGCATAAGCATATTTAAATGAATATATGCTTATACCATACTGTACATATTGTATTAGTTGCAACCCCATGCTCATGTGAATGTAAACCTGGTGGACTGTATGCTAATGTTGTGCTACAGTAGTCTTGCATCTTCCAGTTGTAGGACTGGGAGGGAGTTGATTGACGTTTTTACCGTGTGTGTGTGTGTGTGTGTGTGTGTGTGTGTGTGTGTGTGTGTGTGTGTGTGTGTGTGTGTGTGTGTGTGTGTGTGTGTGTGTGTGTGTGTGTGTGTGTGTGTGTGTGTGTGTGTGTGTGTGTGTGGTTGTGTTTGTTGTTGAACCTCCTACAGGAACCACCCTGTCACGGTGGGGGACATGCGTAACCTGTAATTCTGGTGGGCCGTAACAATGGGGGGAGATACCCCCGTCTCGGCAGGAGGACAGGGTTGCCCATGCTGGAGGGACCATCAGTGAGGGGTCAAACTGAGCGTTCCCAGACACCTTGGATGGGTTAAGTCTTTGGGAGTAAACCCCGAAGGAGAAATCTGTGAATGAAGCCCTACGGAAGACACGGCTTTACAGACAGAGCTCCCGGCAATCTCGTGCAACCCTGATCAGAAGATGGTCATCGAGAATCTTCATGTCACCATCACAGGCTAAGAAGGGCCAAGTAATATAGTGGTATGGACTGGACACCCTCACCTTCACACCATCTCTATTCATTGTGCAAGCCCATTGCTATATTCACCTCCCATTTCACCCGTTCATCAAAATTAAATGACCTATGGCGACAGGATAGGGTGACAATGACAGGTCATGGAAGTGGGTGGAAGTCCCTAGTTCGAGTCCTGTACATTGGCAGCAATGGCCCAGTGGTTGCTAGCATGATGGCATAGCACCAGGTCATGCATTCAGCAGCATCCAGTGCTAGAAGCACTTAGCTGCTTCCTCTGAAGGGGAGGGGTTTGGAAAAGGTTACCTAAACATTTGCTGCTTCACACCTGGGCAAATAACAGCGTCTGTCAAGGTATTCCACATTGTGTTCGAAGAACCAAGAGAATCCCTTTGACTCTTTCTACCTTGAATAGGAACCTTGCTTGATAATGACCATGACATACTACCACACCGTAGGACTGCCCTTATTTCGCATGAGGGGAAAAGGTAATAAAATGACACTGGTGCCTTATCTGAGATTTGCCTCTCACGAGAGAGCAATCTAATAAAAGCAGGAAAAAGATATAAATCTTGCTGGAGGGGATACGTAGACAACCTACTATAAAAGATCCAAGAGTCGAATGTGAGTATATCGGAGATGCTGGTGTCCTGGCACATAACTCTCTTTAAAGGCCAATATGCAACGCTCACTAGTGCCAATGCCCCAATACTTGACTCTGAGAACACTGTCAAAGACTACTATAATGACTCTCGAGATGTCATCATTTGCCACTGCAGAAGAAACCTTAGGTTTCTCCACTCTCTGCCATAAGGACTGTTTTGATGAAAATGCTAAGGGCATACATTACCTTCTTGCAATGAAGAATAAAGCACATAACAAATGGCTGGCTCATCGTAGCTCTTATCTCTAAAAACTGAATGCCAGAATCTCAGTTGTGAAAACCAGAGGAAACTGCCTGACATATACAGTAGAACAAATGGAGAACTGCACAAGCAAAAGAACTGCAAAAACTGGCCGATATTTATGATCATCATGGATTCTACAAGTCATTAAAAACTATTTACGGACAACGATATACTGTATAACATTGCCCATATAAGATCAGCTGAAGGAGAACTCCTGGAAGACAAGCAAGCAATCCTAGAAAGCTGGACACAACACTTCAATACCTAACTGAATCGAAGAAACCCGGGGAAGCACAATATCCTTGATAACATCCCAAATGTTCCTCAAACAGCACATCTCAGTGTCCCACATACACTTGGAGAAACTGTTCAGGCCATCTGATCTCTAAAATAAACTTTTAAAAGTATACTATTTGAATTAATCAAAGAGGAAGGCCAGTTATGCCTCGAGTGCCTCAATAATATCGTACTGACTGTCTTGAATAAAGAACGAATTCCATCTGAATGGCTTACTTCTGATACTGTAACCATTTAAAGCACGTAATAGATGAAAGGGGACTGATCAGATTGTGATAACACCTGAGGTATACACCTCCTAATGAATGCTAGTAAAGAACTAATCAAGATAAGGTCATCCATGCTGACAAAACACCTGACTGAGCCAACAATTTCTGAAACGCAATGTGGATTTAAGAAAGAAAAAAGGAACCTTTGATATGACCATAGGATGTTTGTTGCCAGGCAGACACAAGAGAATTGCCATATGCAGAGCTGCGAATATTATATTGCACTGACTGATCTTGCAAAAGTATCTGACACTGTCAACCGAGAAATTTTATGGAATGTCCTTTCAAAATTTGGAGTTCCAATGAATGAATGAATAAATGAAAATGTGACATGGCGGCGCAACAGCAGAGGTCATATGCCACCGAACACAAACATTGAAAGAAATAAAAAAAGATAAAAAGTAAAAAGTAAAACAATGCATAAAACAAACCAACAGTATAAAAGAAACAACCAAAACTAAAAACATGGTGTAAATATAGAGGTTAAAACTAGAACATTATCATTAAAACACAAACTATAATATGGTAAAGCCTACAGCTTGTGGAGAAGGCCAGAACTCAACACAAAGGAGAAGGCGCCTCCCCCCATAGCACAAGCCTCTTCCCCAAGCACCGAGGAGAGAAGGTACGATCCGTTCCCGGCTCGGCACCTGGAAAGGTATCATCGATGAAGGTCCCCAAGACTGAGGCATTCCACAAGAAGATGGCGCACAGTCAAAGGAACCAGACAGTCATCACAATAAGAAGGGGACGCCCTCCCTATTAAAAAAACATGAGTCAGCCTAGCGTGGCCAATCTGGAGAAGGGCCAAAGCTGTTTCCCATTGTCAGGATAGTCCCACATACCCCCCATCGCCCAGGTTCCGACGAATGGTGTGGAGTTTCTTCGCCCCTACTGCATCCCACCTCCTCTGCCAGCAGTAACGGACAGCCTCCTCATTGGCTGTATACAAATCCTCGAATGGGACACGGTAATGAGGAGAGGAAGGGCGAGAGGCAGCAGCTCTCGCCAGAGTCAGCATGCTCATTACCATGACCCCCACATATGCAGGGACCCAATACAGTTGGGTCCCTGCATATGTAGGGGTCATGGGGGTCATGGATAGCCACAAGATAAAGCTTGTAGGTTACTGGCTGAGTCACTAAAAATGGTAGAAGAAGCCGGAGAAAAACTAAAAATCAATGCAACTGCGACTAATATAGCAGGAAGTTCAGTGATAAAAACAGATGCAGAAGGAGGGAGACTCTCACCACGGTTAAAATCAAGAAAAATGACACCAACACCTGTCCCCACATGGGATTTAGAGCCATCAGTATGTACAGGAATTGAGTCATCGTGAGCAGAGGCGTGTTCTAAAAAGTAGGACAAAGCTGTCTGTGAGGAAAGGGAGGCCTTCCTTTCAAGGAAGTAATCACATGGTAGTACCTCTGGGAGAAGCCAGGGAGTCACCCGGGGGACATGCATAGGGCAGACAGGGCATGACTGAACACCCAATTCCCTCATGGCAGCTCTCACTCTGTATCTAGACGGGTGTGGATAATGAGGGTGGGTGTCATAAAAGGGGAGAAGAGCGACATCAGAGACAGCCTTACAACTCAGTGAGGCTGGAAGACGGTGAAGGCATTGCCAACATTGCACCATCAAGGACTGCCGCCGGAGATCCAGTGGCGGTTCGTTTGCATCAACCAATAGATTTTCAGTCTGGGAAGACCGGAAAGCCCCAGTTGACAGAAGAAGCCCAGTATGATGGACCGAATATAGTGGCCCCAGCTTTATCTCAGTAACAGAGGAGAATACCACACACCCATAGTCCAGTTTGCTCCTTACTAAGGCATGGTAAAGGCAGAGCAGGATGCTTCTGTTAGTGCCCCAAGACAAATGATATGGAGTCCATAGGAGAGACGGGGCACAGAGGCATGATAGCCATAAGGAACGGATATGTGGTACCTAGGTCAGTCTTCTCTCAAAAACAAGTCCAAGAAACCTTGTCTCGTCCACACATCGCATCCTGAGGCCATATAACTGGAGGTCTGGGTCCGGGTGAACACATCTCAAATGGCAGAAATGCAAGGCCACCATCTTTGTTGGAGAGAAACAGAAGCCATACATGGTGGCCCACAAAGAGACCCTGTCCAGAGCGAGCTGCATGCGATGTTCAGCCACGGACATTCGGGAATCAGCTTACCATAGAGCCAAATCATCAACATACAGTGAGGCTGACACCTCTTCTGGAATTTAAGACACAATACCATTCAATGCAAGAGCAAAAAGAGTCACACTGAGGACACTTCCTTGAGGCACCCCTTCCTCCCGAGGGTACGAAGGAGACAGGATGACACCAACCCTAACCCTGAAAGAATGGTCACACAGAAAATTTAATATTAATAGGGGCAGCCTGCCACGTAAACCTAGAGAATGGAGTTTTTGGAAGATACCAAACAGCTATGTAGTATCATATGCCTTTTCTAGGCCAAAGGAAATGCCCACAAGATGCTGATGCTTAGCAAAAGCATCACATGCTGCAGCCTCAAGATGGATTAGTGCATCTGTTGTTGAGTGACATTTTTGAAAACCAGACTGACATGGAGAGAGACATTCATTCCTTTCTGGGAAATACATTAGGCACGTGTTGACCATTTTCTCAAATATTTTACACAACCAAGATGTTAAGGCAATTGGCTGATACTCCAGGGGACTGTAACCTGCCTTCCCCGGCTTCTGGAATGGCAGGACAATAGCCTCACGCCAAGAGGAGGGAAGAAATGGTTCCTTCCAGATTCTATTAAAAAGGCTGAGGAGCAAAGACAGTGCATCATCATTCAGGTGCCGAAGCATTGCATAGGGAATATCATCCGGCCTTGGTGAGGTGTCATGGCAAAGGGAAAGGGCAAATAAGAGTTCACAAGAAGAAATAGGGAGGTTGTAGGACTCCACATTCCCTGGACGGAAGTCCTGCACCCTTGCCTCCTCTATCTCTCAGTGCCTGGCAAAATTTGGTGAGCTAGTATCTCTCTGACTGACCACCACAAAGGCAGAAGCAAAAATATTGGCCACAGCTGCAGCGTCACCAACAGGCTCACCATTAGACATCAGCACGGGGGACCTGCCTTCAATGAATTTTCTTGAAATCTCTTGCACCCTCTTCCACACCTGAGACACTGGTGTCTTTGAGTTTACAGATGACACATAAGCCATCCAAGAGTCCTGCCTAGTTTGTGTCAGTACCTGACGAGCCTTAGCGTGCCCTTCTGAACTCGACAAGATTATGTTCTGTCCTGCATCTACGATAACAAGAGAAAATTAACTTCTTAGCACGTACAGCAGCACTGCAATCCTCATTCCACAATGGGACAGAATGATAGCGATACATACCAGAGGTTTTAGGAACACCATTAAGGACAGCAGAATATAGAGCAGAGGTAAAGAACGAAACAGCCTCATCAATATGCGTAGTCTTCAACTAAGACATTAATAGAAATCAGAGAAAAGGGATCAGTCTCCCTTACCCACTTTCCACCTCGGTAAACGAGAACAGGGACTAGATACTGCTGTAGTAAGGAGGATGGGAAAGTGATCACTTCCATGGTGATCCTCCATAACCTCCCAGGCAAAGTCCAGGGGACAGTCAGAAGAGCAGATAGAGAGGTCAATTGCTGTAAATGAACCGGTTTGAGGGTGAAAATGTGTAAATGCCCCAGTATTGAAAAAGGCAAGATCCTCATCCCCGAATAAGGATGGCAACAAACTCCCACGCTGGTTAACAAGATAGTCACCCCATAAAGGGTGGCGACTAATAAAGTCCCCGAAGAGAAAAAAGGGCGTAGGTAACTTTTTTTTTTTTTTAATGCGAGGAAGAAGGAACCAAAGGCCATGAGCCCGCAGTAACAGTTCCCTCCAAGAGAAAAACAAAATACAATAGAGAGCCAAATTCAAGATCCGATCATTTGGAGATGCCTGGACACACTGCGCTTGAAAGACTGGAGATCATAGGCAGCAGGAAATACAGATAGAGGGAGACAGTTCCAGAGCTGACCTGTTGCATAAATGAAAGACTGGGAGTAACGGTTAACTCTTGCATTAGAGAGTTGGACAGAAAAGGGATGAGAGTTTGCTGCCAGACGGGTGCTACGCGCCCGTCATAGAGGTGGAGGAATGCAAGCAGACGGTTCAGAGGAGCAGTGACCATTAAAGTAGCGATAGAAAAGAGATAAAGATGCAACAGTGCGGCGAAGAGACAGAGGTTGAAGGGAGTCAGTAAGAGGAGGAGAGTTAATGAGACGAAAAGCCTTTGACTCCACCCTATTGAGAAGAGCTGTATGTGGGGAGCCTCCTCACACATGAGAGTTGTACTCCACACAGGGGCGGATAAAACCCCTGTATAGAGTCAACAATTGTGCAGGGGTAAAGAAAGAGCGGAGACGGCTTAGCACACCCAATCTCTTGACCAAGAAGGCTCTCAAATTCCACACTACCGACTGCTGAGTTGGGCTGTAAATAAATGAAACAAACTGTATACCAGCGGTGGGTATACAACTGCACAGCAACACACTGGAGGTCAGACTGGAGGTGGACTGGCCGATAAGGGATGTCAACTTTCACCAAAACAGCACTACCCCCATCTGGAACCTGCGTCGGTGCTGAGTACAAAGCATTATACCCAGGTGGTGCATGGGGAGTGGCAAACCCTACAGGAGTTTCCTGGAGACACACACACACATAGAGGAACAAGTCAGGAGGGCCCGCAGCTCCTCCCAATTACAACACAGCCCTCAACAATTCCACTGTAGTACACGTATACTGGCTGAGAATGCCATAGTACCCATAGTTTTTTTTTAAATAGATAATGAATGGAGGAAGGAAAAACAAAGGGGAAAAAAAATAAGTCCATGTGCCTAAAGGCATCCTCCATTCATAATATATTTATAACAACTGGATTTGAATTGAAGTGCATTAAATGTTTGTCGGAAACAACTCCCAGGAAGTGAATTTCAGAGAGTAGTAGTTCTGGGGATAAATGAATTTTGATAAGCAGAGGTTCTGCATTGCTGGGGAGAGAGTGTGAATTCATGGGCGCTCCCAGCTGCCCGAGTATTTCGGGAAAAAATGTGAAGGGGAGGAACAATTGAAGCCAGTTCGTCAGAACATTTACGGTAAAAATATCTATAAAATAATGCTAAAGAAGCAACATCTCTAGTACTGATAATGGAGGAAGGTCTTGCATGACGGCAGGATATTTGATTAATCTAATGGCTTTATTTTGAATTTTGTCCAGCTGCCTCAAAGCAACCGCTCCACATCCACTCCACAGTGGTGAACAGTATTCGATCTGAGAACGCACATGACTTTTATATATTGTGGCCATCTGCTCATCAGTGAAGAACTCATGAACTCTGTACATAAGTCTCAATTTTTTAAAAGCATTTTTAGCAAGGGATTTAACATAAGCTGTCCAGCATAGATTGGGGTTTAGAGTAACACCTAGGATATCAACTGTAGTGGATATGGGAATATTGACATCATTTAAAATTATGTGAGAGTCTGAGGGATTCTTTCTGCTGGAGAAATTATTGTATTTAGTTTTCTGAGCATTAAATGAGACCAGATTTGCTTGTCCCCATTGATTTATTTTAGAAAGGTCCTGGTTCAGAGAAATTGCTGTGTTTATTTGGGAATTTATAATATCAAATTGTGTAAAGGAGTTACTAAAAGTGAAAGAACTATGAAGGGTCGAGTCATCAACATAAGAGTGTATTGGGTTGTGAGTGACAGATAGGAGGTCATTTATATGAATGAGAAAGAGGGTTGGCGTCAAAACTGATCCCTGAGATACGCCAGCATTTATGGAATGAAACTGAAAATAAATGTCATCTACCATGACCCATTTTTTTCTATTATGAAGGTAAGAAGAAATTAGAGGAACCAGTGATGCAAGGCCATAGTGTGACATCTTAGACAATAAGGCCAAGGTGAAGGTAGAATCAGGATGAGGGGCGATACAGCCTTGCCCCTCCAAAGGGTTTGGATTGATGCTCATGAGAGCCCTTTGGAGGAGCCTGTCCAGCGCCAGAAACCCACACCCTGTGTCTAACATCCGAAGGGAAACGTGAGGATGAGGAAGTAAATTTTACAACACTCCTTCTTGGAGTGGGCATGCCAGTTTGTTTGGAAGGCAGTTTGGGGGCCGCCTTTGGAGATGCAGGACAGCCAGTGCCCTTACCAGAAGCCCCAGAAGGGGAAGTAGAGTCCACAGGACTCAAATCATTGGAGGAGCCATCCTACGCTTTAGATCTGAAGGACCAATGAGCTGTCCAACAACATCCCCAGGTGGGGACCGGATCATAGCTGAACCATCAGCTTTAGCTGTCACCTGGCTAGATCCCTCAGCCTGCTGGACAGAGGGAACAGAAGAGGTGTCGACAGAAGGGTCAACAACAGAGACCTTAGGTGGCCAGTCTTTGTGTTCAGAGGACCTGATGAAGAACGGTGACATTTGCCAGGTACAGATGGAGCCTCGGGCATACTAGCTCTGACGGGAGAAGGAGTCCGGTCAACGTGGACATCTGCCACCAACACAGAAGTGTGCAAGTCGTCAGCCACTGAAGTGGGGGTGGAAACAGTCGGAGTAGCGCTCGGGCAAACATCATTCTCTCCAACAGTACCAACCATGGGACAGCATTCTGCATATCACGAACTGAAGGAGTGAGTACTGAAATGGGTCGAGGCTGCCTCTAAGATACAGGGTATGCACTGGTGTTCTAGAAAGGACAGAAGCATAAGTAACCCCCGGCTGAAAGAAGAGTGTCTGGGCTATCCTCTTTGCTTCAGGAAACGAAGCCCTCTCAAGTGTATGTATAGACAAAATCTCCCTTTCCAGGCAGTATCGTGGACAACTCTTAGAAGACACAGCAGGAGGACCTCCACAGTGATAGCATTTAAGGGGTCCTAGGCAGTTGCTGCTATGACCTTGTCCACCATATGAGACGCAGACACCAGGAAGGCCAACTTGTGCATGGCGGCAAAAGCAGCTAACATGCCCATACCCCTGACAGTGGAAACACCTCTTTGGGGATGGAACATAGAGCTTCACAGGAAGAGAAAGCCAGGCCAGTTTCACAGCTGCAGGCAATGTTAATCTATCAAATGTCAGGAACAATGTCAGTGCCGGGGTCAAAATATCTTCGATTTTCTTCGGTAGGTGCTCAACTTTCACAACGCCAGAAGACTTCAGTTCCTCTAACAACCTTGCCTCTGAGTATTGGAGGAGGTCATGAGAAAAAATAACTTCCTTTCACTGGTTAAAAGCTGCATGTGGTACACAGGAAACAGCTACACGAGAGACTGAGGTTAAACTCATCTATCTTGAGCTCTCATCCAGGGAGGACACCTCGATAGGGATGTTTCCATCTACCTGTGAACTTATTTTAGGCTCACTCCCACAAGCAGAAATTATGGTGCAGTGCAATAAAAAATGTCCATATCTAGCACTGACTTACCTACCTCAGCTTTAGATATTTTGTATAGGTTGCTGGCACCATTTCGTCTTGTTTGAACTCCAGAGTCGAACCAAACCAATGAGACCTCCTTCTAGTCCTAGTTGAGTGCTGGTGCAAAGGAGGGAAGTCTCCAGGGGCCTGGAAAGGCTCCAGGGTGGCAATAAGGGAGATGGAGTCCGTAGAATGTCCAGGGACAGATGCAGTGTCATCAACAATCAAAATACCATCATTCCCCCACCCCTCCACCCACCATGAAGCCCAACAAGGGGAGGTCATATGCCAGGGACAACACCACTGGCGACCCCAGAGGTAGCAGGAGAGTATATGCGGGTAATAACAGGGGGACCTGAGCAAGGGTGACTCCAGGACGTTTGGAGCCACCAGACCTCCTGGTGCCAACTTGACCCTAGCCAACACATGACCAGCCAACTGACCTGGTCGGGCCCAAGCAGGCCACCCTTCTAGCAAGAATAAGGGCCCAGAGAGGTGTATTGCTAGCTGCAGGGTGCATCGTGGCGCATCATTCAATCCCCAGGACTCTCGTCTCCCAGCATTACAGGATGCCACGTACAGGAAACACATGGGAAGGCAATAGTCCTGCCCTAGAGGCAAATGGGCAGGAACTAACATCACCAGCAGGGCAACTCCACCAGTGATATCGGGGGTGCTTTGTCCACGAGGCCAACAGATGCCGAACCCTACAAAGGTAGGCACGCCTCCAGAGTAGGTGGCACTGCCAGCCACGCTTCAAACCCCGCCACCACGTCAAGGTGACTCCCCTCAGTGAGGATTTGGAGTTCCAAAAATTATGTTTACCATCCTGAAGAGTTTGTAAGACAACATGAATGTTGTGTATCCGTATCAATCAATCAAGAAGCGGCAAACGTCACAGGACGTATAGCCTCACTCACCCAGTGACTCCACCCACACGGGTCCCTCTGTGCAACCCTCTAGGCAGCGACTCTTCCTCCTCTAAGTATCTCCCGACAGGAGTGATCGACCTGCTCCAGCTATGAGTTACTTGGCCTTCCCCCTGGCCTCCTCCACCCTGGGTTAACCTGCTGAGAGATCACCCTGTGAGCAGGACCAGCCTCAGGAAGGCGGGCCATGGTTCCATATAGCTGGAGCTGGCGTTGACATATTATGTGGGTAATTCAGTCTCACAGAGTAGTTGCTCGTTATGCACCCGGTTATACCAGAGATATCCCATAATCCTGGAAAGTCACTTAGTACCAAGTATCCATACGTGGGAGCAAATCCAAACTATTCAAAATGGACGTGATGGTAAAGTAGGGATGTGTCCTGGCTCTGTCATCGTCATCAGCAATCTCATTGCAGTCACCCCATTAAGTCACCAACAAATGAATCCTGATGATGAAATAAAAATACATTTCCGTCTAGACGGTAACCTACATTATCTCAGACACCTTCAAGCACAGTCAAAGACTGAACTGGCTTATCTCCTAGAGCTACAATACAGTGATAAATGTGCTATCCTTGCACATATCCCAGAAACTCTACAATAAAGTCTTGCCATCCTTTCTAATATGTATCATGCAATGGAGCTCTAAATAGGCTAATAGTAAAGCAGAAAAATATCTCGGAGAAACAACGTAGCAGAGCCTCATACATTTCAGATAAATGGCTAAAATGCAAAATGGGTGGAGAATTTTACCTAACATGCGAGTGTGCTCACAGAAAAACATAACATTGATGCAGAAGTCCTTGCAAAAAAGAACCACGTCTCAGATTTTTTGGACGTGTCAAACCCAGTGACATTGAAAACACCAACTTAACGTCATGGGCTCCATCCCCAAGAGGCTGTCGAAGCAGAGCAGGAGGACAGCATGGGAGCCAAACCATCGCTACCCCCTCTCGACCCCTCATGGGGGCCAAGAACCTGGGAGTGGCTTCGATCACCCAGGCAAGTACCACATCTCCCAACACGACACTTACAACAATGTTTTTTCCACACCAAGAAATGACTCCTCGGCGTCATTTCTCAAAGACTTCTAGCTGGTGACATCCAGTTCAATCCAGGACCCATCAACAATTATGTCCAACATGCTCAAAATAACTCACTTCGAGTTGACAGACAAAGGGTTCAGTTCAGTACAGTTCCTGGAAGGACTGGACCCATTCCACTTGCAGAACACTTGCATCCAGAGAACATTACACAAACACCTGGACCTGCTCTTTATTCTCTTTCCCCTCATCTTCTATCCCCACCCCACAATCCCTCTCTTACTTCCTCCACACCTCAGCCTAGCCCATCGATCCTTCCCACACCATCCAGTTTCCTCAACCCCTCCCATTTCACCTCAATCTAATCCACCCCAACCCATATCTCTATCACAACCTTCTCCTACCCCTTCTCCTCCACCCACATCCTCTCCTAATCCCCCGTACCGCAGCACCCAACACACATCGTACACACAACATTAACTTTCTTCAGATAAGTGTACTGTAGATGGCATAAACACCAAAAAACAAGAACTCACATAATGCATCAAGCAACAAAACATACACATTGCCATCTTACAAACAAACTATGCAGAACACAAAAAACCACCTAAATTTCATAACTTCACCACCATCAGACAAGACCAGGCTGACGGCAGTGGCGGTGCACTCATCACCCTGGTACACCAATCCACCAACTTCTCAGATGCTAGCACACACGCATAATCACTGCTTCCCTCACATGACACCACAACAGAATTACAGTCAATTAAACTATGTATTGGCAACATATCACACGTAACAATCGGGAATACATACTCACCCCCCCCCCAGTCATCCCCCACAGTACCACACAATTATTTTCATATACACCACATCACTAACACACCCAACATCATCATGGATTGTGATTTCAACGCCAAGACGTCGGCCTGGCATGTCAACAACCCTGCCAAAGACAGGGGGGGCTGGTATTGCAATCCCAAACATAATCTTTTCAACATTAACAATCTCCCACCATACCCATATCCCATACCAAGCCCTCTTCCTCCTATCATCCCCAGCCATCACCTTTTGCTCCCCAAACTTCGCCTCCACAACATCATGGAGTGTGGTCAAAACCTTTGGCTCTGACCATCTCCCAATCATCATCACTACCAAAACCCAGCCCAGTTGGCCATAGACAAACATACACTAATAATGAGACAGACAACTGGGAGGCCTTCACAACTGAAACAGAACAACACTTTGAAACATTAAGCAGTACACCCACCACAAACATCAACACTGCTGAGCACACTGTCAATACAATTATTCAAAATGGAAACAGAAGACACATCCCTAGAGACAACAGGAAGAGACATAACCCCAACTTCACACCAGAAATTCATGGCCTCATCAGTCAACGCAACACACTACAACACTCCCCAACACCCCATACACAAGATGCCCTACAAAATACACAAGTATTCAACACTCAGATGAACAGTATGAAGAGTAAAATATCAGAGCAGCAAACACTAAATTGGAATAATTACCTCCAAACACAGTACATTACAGTACTGTGATAGGAACTCTAACGTATGGAAGTGAAGCTTGGACCTTGTTCGAGGGACACAAGTCAAGAATGAGAGCAGTGGAAATGAGTTATTTGAAAGGAGCATGTGGAGTCACATAGAGAGACAGACTGACAAATGAGGATGTGAAGGAGCGTTGTGGTGTGGATGTGGATGTGACAGGAAGAGTTAGGAGAAACACACTGAGGTGGTTTGGCCATGTGGAGAGGATGGAGAGTGAGAGACTGATGAGGAGAGTGGAGTGTATGTGAGTGAGAGGGAGGGGGAGGCCAAGGATGAGATGGAGGGATGGAGTGGGGTTTGAGCTGGGGGCAGGGCAGTGAAATGGCGGGGGACAGGGCGACGTGGAGGCGATTTGTTTGTGGCCACCCCATATGGGATTAAGGCGTCTGGCAATAGATAGATAGATATCCAAACAGTTCATCACAGATCAAACACCAGCAAACTCTGAAAGACAATAAACAGCATCACACACTCCAACAGCAACACTACACAATTACACACTCCCATTGCAACAAGAGACACCATAACGTCAACCTGCAAACACTCTCATCAATCACTTTTCACACGTCAGTCATCTAAACCCCCAACACGACGTCCGACGTGTCATCCGACGCAAGAGACAGTTCCCCACAGACCCAGACTTCACACCCTTCACTAAGACAAACCACATCATTAGCAACCTTAAGCACTCATCTGCACAATATAAGCAATGTACACCTTGGGCCACAAGGCATACAAGCACTCACCAACATATTAAACTTCAGTTACTCACACAACATAATACCCAGCATTTGGAAGCATGGCACTATCATCATTATCCACAAACCCAACAAAGGCCTCACGTTACCATCCTCACACTGCCCCATCACACTCCTCTGCACTCACTCCAAAGTCACTGAACGACTGGTATAGCAATTAGTAACACCTCACATTCCCCTAGCCCCATCACAACATGGTTGTCGGCTGCTACACACCACAAACACTCACTCTTCTTACAGACCTTAAACAAAGAGTTTTTGATGGAATCAAAATTATCAACTAGGGTACCACACAGAACACTCATCGTCACACTAGACATTAGAAAAGCTTTTAATCTCATCCCCCGCCACAACCTCACAAACAAAATATTCAACAGAAACACGCACAATAACACAAAAAGTTGGGTGGCAAACTACTTAGCAGGCAGATGTGTACATGTAACATTCGCTGGTCAGTCATCGAAAATCAGAAATATCACAAACAGCCACCCTCAAAGATCTGTTTTGTCCCCTACACTCTTTAACTTATACATGCCCGACATACCTACACACCACAAATACACATAGCTTCCTATGCAGACATAAAACTAACATGTACACGCCAAAATGCAAACACAGCCGCACACATCCTCCAGCCTTACCTCAACTCACTATACGAATGGTTCATCACAAACAAATTCAAAATAGTCCCAGCCAACTCTACAGTGACAGAAACTGGACAACGGAACATAGTCCCTTTCCACATCTCACCATAAACAACACCCCCCTACCCCGCCCACACAATCCTTGGTGTAATATACATCAGTGTCAGTTAAACAACACATCACCAACATTAAGAACATATGAACACCAAGACTCAACGCCCTAAGGTCACTTGCCTATACAACATTTGGACACAACAAAAAAAACACTACCACAGTATATAAACAATATACGGTCAGTGATGAACTGTGCAAGCCCTGCTTGGGTTTCTAACCTCACTAAAACAAACTACAATACCCTACAGACCATACAGAACAAGGCCCTAAAAATAATCACAGGCCGCACAGCTACTACACTTACAGACCACCTACACCAGGAAACCAAAGTCTTTAAAGTCAAGGATCATCTATACATGAGTGACACACAAATTTTTGCCACAGCCACCCCAAACCCAGATCATCCACTGCACTATATGGTAGCACATCCACACACACCAAGGAACATCAAAATAACACCCAGCACACGATATCATACACAAATACTGTCCTTTCCCCTCTCGTCCAGCTCAAACCAGCTTCCAGAAGCATATCCATGCTCAAATCACTCACTGCTCCATTCAGTCATTCAGTATCAACACACAGCTGCATGCACGGTATCTTCATATCCACCCTTCCGAATCGTACCAGTCTCGTGAGGACGGGGTTCACCTGGCCAGACTGATATGTGGGCATCATCCATCCCTCTTGAGTTATCAGAAGAGGCTGGATGACTCCGTTGCTGATATCTGTCCAGGATGCCACACAGCATCCCATACTATATAAAGCACATTGTGGAAGATTGCATTACACACAATCACCTTTACCAGCAACACAACATACAGTCCTTGAGAGCTCTGTGAGAAAGCCCTGTCTCGGTCGTGGCCTTCCTTAGGGACTCGAGGCTGTTGGCCCGACTGCCTTAGGAAGAACTATTACTATTACACCAACTCGAGAATCGAGACTAAGGTATCGGTGTATAAAGCTGTATGCCTCGCCATCCTCTAATATGGAGATGAATACTGGACTACATACTAGCATCATATCAAACGGCTTGAGTTGCTTCACATCCGATATTTACAACGCATTCTGGGACATACATGAGAGGATATAATCTCTCTCTCATAAGTTTTCCAGTGAGCAAGTTAACCAGCATAGAAATTATGCCGGGGAAAAAACATCTGAAATGGGTCAGACATGACAGTGTTCTGCATGCCAGCGCACCACCTTCCCACCCAGTTTCTGTATGGCCAACACCCTGCAGCACGTTGCAACGCATGGGAACAGAAGAAGAGATAAACAGATCATATAAGGACATCTGGACAAATGCATCACCATTCCAAAATATCTTAAAACCAAAGCCTTGGACAAAGAAAAATTGCAAGAAACATTCATCTTGAAGAAGCTTGGAACCAGGCCAGAGAAGCACGTAGACAAGGGAGAAGCATCCAAAACAGAGTTCTTCCAGAATATCCGGATTTGACATGCCGACTGCGTGGCAAAGTTTGAGGATCCAGCAATGGTCCGCCCAGTCACAAGCGTTGGCACCAAAGACAATGAGAAACACACCATCCGAGTGTGTATAGAAGGAGTCATCTTGTCATCGGTAGCAGAAGGATAGCTTTGAAGTACGTAAATAAGTGTAAGTGTGTGTGTGTGTGTGTGTGTGTGTGTGTGTGTGTGTGTGTGTGTGTGTGTGTGTGTGTGTGTGTGTGTGTGCATCCCTTCGTACTTGAAAGAGAGAGAGAGAGAGAGAGAGAGAGAGAGAGAGAGAGCAAATATATTCTGCTGTTACTCCAATTTCACAAGATAATCCAAGAAATCAATCATGGTTTACTTTGGCCTAATTTTTGCATCATACCTTAGCACAAAAATAACGTTGCGTGAGTATTTTGTCTGACACTGTAAATTAAATTCCTAAGTGCCTAATCCTTTACCCAACTGTGATGGCAGATCGTTTGCATATAGTGAGGATGTGGCTGGAAGGCGTATCGGTGAGAGACATTGCCCTGGAGACTGGTGCAAGTGTCTCCTCGGTTTACAGATGGATTCACCGCTGGCAGCAGGAGAGCAAAGTGGATGCCAAAGCTTGACAGATAATACTTCACCTCGGAACTATATACTGGTGTATAGCGACCGGAGACGACACACTATCCCAGCAACGTCACATTTCCTTGTCCACAGCTTCTTTTGCACAATGAAACATCGCGTCTTGGAGTACATATCCTCTTCCTTTTTATGGTCTAGAGGTTAGTAGTCTAGAAACTGTCAAATGATCATTGAGGATCTCAAAGAAGAATACGAAATTCGCGGGACATCTCATAAAGTCTCGTGGTTCGATCACATGACAGCCAGTCTTGGTTTAAGCGTAACAGGACTAAGCTGGAGGGGGGAAATTAAAAAGCAAGACAATAAAAACTTTTTACGAATATTTTGAAACCGCCACCACTGCGTTTTAAAATCAAAAGTAAAAACTTGATTTGCTAATAATAAAACATGCATGTGTATTACATCCTGAGAGTGTAAATGGCTTGTTCTTAAGTTCTTGATATTAGTGTTACTCTCGCCTGTCAATTATTATCATTATGTTTTTATTCCAATAAGTATTTTACTGAAAGAGTTTCATTAAGGATGTTTCTAACTCCTTTGCAACAGGAGGAATTCTTATCAGTAGGTAAATATTTGGTTCTGCAGTATTTCAGATTTTTATTATTTAGCATTTGTGTATGAAGTGCACTGGTGTCAGATTACATTATTTGTTTGGCAGCAGAACATCACTACATATATATTAAACCGTTCGATATGATGTATTAGTTTATTCTGGCAACCAATAATCTATTTCATTCTACTCGGGAGACCTTTCGTAGTGAAGGTTTAATGATGGTTATATTGAACCCTCCACTTTCAGTGCAACGTGAATGAGTTCACTTTCAACATATAGTTTGCTTATCATCTTCAGGATGTGAACTCATATAAGACTAGATAAAAGTATATCACAAGTTAATCATTAGTCCAGGGGCAGGATCCCACTGCTACCTGGCGAATCCCCAGTTGACCAAAAGGGGATGGCCTTGCAGAAATATGAGGTACCGTCTTGGACGGCGCGGACCATGGGACTCACTATAGATAGATACAGGGCTCCACCGAATATGCTGAATAAGGTGGCTCACCAGAAACTATTGTGGCAGGGAGGTGAAATTATTTGCCTCCATCCTCCCAGCCAAACATGAATTCTATTGTGAGTGATTTGATGGACATTCTTGTTGGATCATCTGCTACTAATGGTCCAGCAGCACTGCCTCCTGCGCTTAAGGGCAGTGTGCCACTGAAAACAAGTAAGCACTGTCTCGGCAAAATAGAGACCGGGACATTAAATAAACTGGAATCCATGAAGATCTACACATACAAAGTAAGAAGCCTCACAGAAGATTACAAACTTGACTTCAAAACTGATTTAGAAAACATTAGTTGAGATATTGTAGTTCTGAGAGAAACTCACAGAAAAGAAGAAAATTTAACTCAGCTCCAAGATAGCAACCACCTAGTTAGTAGTTTAGATTTTCTAATTAATAAGTAAATTGTAGAGAACTCTGTTAAATTCAGCAGTGTATCTGACAGAGTAACATGGATTGTAATTACACTGTGCAAAAAATACATCCTGAAAATAATGCAAGTATATGCACCGACTTCTCAAACTCAGTTCTACAGAAACCTTCTACGACGACATATCCCAGATAATGGAAGAAGAAAAGACTAAATATACTAGGCTCATGGGAGACGTCAATGCAAAAGTTGGGAAATCGAAAAATGGAGAAGCATTTTTGGGAAAATATGGAGTGGGAGAAAAGAATGAAAGAAGAGAAATTGTGGTAAATTTTGTTGAAATGTAAAACATGAGAACAATGAACACAGTTTTTCACAAAACATTAGGGAGAAAATGGACCTGGAGAAGTCAAAATGAAGAAAAAAATGAAATTTACTTCATTATTGCAGTTAATAACATGATCGTAAATGTCACGGTTATCAATAAAGTAATTATAGGAAGTGACCATAGAATGCCGGGTTGCACAGACAGACAGTTTCGGAAGTGAAAGAAAAAGTTGATAAAAAGTAAATGCTCACTCTCTCTCTATTTCTCTCTCTCTCTCTCTCTCTCTCTCTCTCTGTATATATATATATATATATATATATATATATATATATATATATATATATATATATATATATGCCCAACAAAAGTGAAAACAAAGCAGCCTATTCTTTAGAAATAAACATATTTCAGGTCCTGAGTTATGCAGAGTGTGACATTGATGAGTTGACTGATAGACTAACAAAAGTGCAAAGACAATCAGCGGAGGTAGTTGGAAAAGCTACTGTAACCAAAGCCAAGAAGTATTCACAAAAGACACTCCACCTGATGAAACGAAGTAGAGAGGTCAAAGTAAAAACAAAGATGAAATACAACGGTCGGAATTAAATAAACTTATCAACAAGTGATTGAGAGAAGAAAAACAATGGATAACATGGATCACATCAATGAAACCATCAAAAAAGGAAAAAGTCTGAAACAGGTCTGAAATAAAATGTCACTAAGCAACAAATTGCATCACTGAAAGACAAAAAAGGTGAAGTCATGAAATGCAGAGAAAAGATGGTGAAGAGGGTTGAAGAATTTTACAAGGAACTGTATGCATCAAAGATAATAGAACCCATGGCTAACTTTTCAGTTGACGCAAGTGAAATACCTGAGGTAATACCAAATGAAGTAAATATTTCTCTTAAAAGTATGAAAAGAGGAGAGGCCTGTGAAGATGAAATATCAGCAGATTTACTATCGGCAGCAGGAGTAGAAGTAGAAAACATTCTCGCCCATTTATTTACTCATTGTAAATAATTCCCAAACATGGTGTAATGGAACTGTTATTATACTTCAAAAAAAAAAAAAGGCATTGCAAAAGATCTTGTTAACCATCGACCTATTACAGTAGCTTGTTATCAGTCATTTACAAATTAAAGTCCTTACGAACAGAATAACAAATGTGGGAGAATGCCAATGTCGTGAGCAGGCAGGATTCCAAAGTGGGTATTTGACTACTGATCAAGGACCGACGGTGATTCAGGTAACTGAGAAAACTACAGAATATGGTAAACCACTGTGCTTAGGTTCGGTTGATTATGAAATGGCTTTCGACTCTGTGGAATACACAGCGATTATAAATTCATTCCGAGAACAAGGAGTAAATGAAAACATCGTAAATCATCATCATCATCATCATCATCATCATCATCATCATCATCATCATCATCCGGATCTCCTTTCCCACCCTAGGGCAGGGTGAGGAGTAGCAATGTCCAGACAGCCCAAAATTGCCCAATGCTATGGGCCACGCTTCCATTCACTCATCATTCAAGCCCCCATCCTGGCTCTATCGGATACAGCAAAAACATTCACCACGCTTTGTAGCTTCACATAAACGTATCCGACAGAGTCAATCCAGACGCTGCCACATTAAAAAGGGGTGACAAATCCCTGATCATGCACTTCTCCTCACAACATTCATCAAGACAGCTCGGTCTCTTGTCAGTTCCCTAGCCTCACCGACTTCCAAACCTCTCATCGTCACACATTCATCCACCATATCTCTTCACCTTCTTCTTAGCCTACCTCGCTTCCTCTGTCCTTCAAATTCGCTCAGACATACCGTTTTCACTACTCTATTGTTATCCATTCTCTCCACATGACCAAACCACTTACTATCTTCGATTCTGGTGTCCACAGACTTCCTCACTCCACATCTTTCATGAATCACATTATTTCGTATCCAGTTCACCCTCTGTACTCCACATACATTCCTCAGCAGTCCAATCTCCACAGCTCTTACTCTTGACTTTTTATTTACATGCCACACCATAGCCTCACATCATATGTTAAAGTTGGCACTAACAATCCTTCATGTAGGCCTCGTGAAGCTGCAACACTTAAGCCTCTATTTCTTATCAAGGTCTTCATTGTACCAACTACTTTTCTTCCTTGTGTCACTTTACTTTCCACTTCTCTTGCACATTTTCCTCTCTTTTCTGTCACTGTACACAGGTATTTGAACTCTCACCTATTCCAGTCTCTCTCCATTCACTGTAACATCGCACTGGGAGTCACCTTCTCTCTCAATAACCATCACTTTACTCTTTTCTACATTTATTCTCAAGGTAAGATGCTCACAGACATCAGCAAAACTCTGCACTAGCCTACCAAGCTCTTGTCTGGTATTTGCAAGCAGTACTGCATCATCAGCATACAACAATTTTGAGATATTCCATCCATCACCACTCATTACCAAAGCCATCCCCCTCTCCTTTACTCATTGTTTCACTTCTCTCATCACGTCATTCATTTACACAAACACACATACACACACACACACACACACACACACACACACACACACACACATATATATATATATATATATATATATATATATATATATATATATATATATATATATATATATATATATATATATATATATATATATATCAGGCTTTCATTATATTCTTTCCATCTGGTCCTTACGTCATCCCCATGGGTTACAATCTACCATCTACATCCTTCACACCATCACATTTCTTTCCACTTTCACCTCTACATTTCCGCACCTCTTTCCAGAATAACTTCCTATTTTCAGAGTAGTTTGCATTCATTATTCTTCCTAGATCATCATTTACCTCCTCCTTTTTCCTCTTCACTAGTCTCTCTACTTGCTTCATGCCCTCAATATATTCAGTTCTTATTTCAACTGAACCCCTTTCCTGCACTTTAGCCACTTCTTCCTTTTTTCCACTCTTAACCTTATCATCCCACCATGCCGTACCTTTCTTCTTTGTTGATACGCTTGCCACACCACACCGCTTTTGCATTCCTAACCAAGCAATCCCTATATGCATTCCACAGGCTGTCCAGATCCAATTCATTCCAATTCACTGATTCTAACTACCCCTTTATTTTGGTCCTTTCATCATCTGCCATTTCTTTGATTCTCAGCTTCTCAACTTTCAGTCTTTCTCCCTGACTTCTCCTCTCTCTCCTGATCCACCTCATTCTTCTCAGCTTGATCTTGCTTACCACAATCACATAATCTGACAGACCTCCACATCATCCTCTCATGGCCTTCGTATCAGCAGCCATTCACAGCATCGACCTCTCTACGAGCACGTAATCAATCAGGCTTCTTTCAACACGTTCCCCGTTCCCTCTATACTATGTATATTTATGTGCATCTTTGTATTAGAAATACGAGTTACAAATGCACAACCTCCTCTCCTGACACATATCCTTTAGTCGCTTCCCATTATCATTTTCTCCTGGTACTCCATTACAACCCATTATGTTATCTTCAGGACCAGTGCCTATTCTTCCATTCATATCACCCATTACGATCACTTTATAGCTCCTGGGCATTTCTCCCACTACTTCATCCAGCTCATCCCAAAATCTATCCTTCCCTCTCTCACTCCTGTCCTTACACAGTGCATATGCTACAATCACCGCCACTTTCACCTTCTCAGACTTGAACTTGACATACATACACCTCTAGCTGACACATTTGTAGTCTCTCATTCCACTCTGCCACACCTCATTCATCAACAAAGCAACTCCTTCCTTGCATCTTCCTCACCCATTCATGCCTGATCTTACACATTTCACACCCTCCCACTCCTACACTTCACACCCTTTCATCTTTGTGTCACACAATGCCATCATGGCATTTCCCACACTCTTGAATGCATTCACCACTTCAACCCTCTTGTTCTCCTCATTCACACCTCCCACATTCCACATGCCATGCGAATCTGTCCATTTGGGTGGGGCCTGGGCAGGTATTGGGCCCTCCAAGGCTCTCTGAAACGATTGCCATGATTAAGGATTTTGGATGGGGAAATCTAGGGAACACTTGTCCCTGCCAAAAACCATTGTACAACTGCACAAAAACATATATAGAGAGAGACTGATTGATTATTAGATATAATAAAAATCTGTTGGCGCAACTGCCAGGGTTATATGCTGCCAGACAACAAGGTAAAAGATGCTGAAAAAATAAATATACAGTATATTGCATACTCAGAAGAAAGTTAATTCCCTTTAATAGAAAAAAAAGTGTTTAAAATGACAAAAGAACAGTTTATAAAATATCAGTTACCTATAAAATTGGAAGCAGGCCCACCTCAGGGAAAAAATAAATAAAACCATCAGTAAAATCATCGTAGGCTCCTTCAACAGAGGGTCCATAAGATGATGACGACGACCAAAAAAAGAAAAATCCACCCTAAAATTGATAAAACCACGGCATGGGATGCATTACAAGGCTTCTGTGCAGACAGAGCACTGAGGAAGTCACTAAAAATCACAAAAGCAGATTGAGGAAGATTAAAAACTATTTGGAGAGCATATAGAATCGCAGTCAGTTCTGGTGTATATACTGAAGCAATACCAGGAAGGCTACCTTCCCTACTGAAGGAAGGGAAGGCATCACCAAAGCCTGCCCTAGTATCAGACTTAGATCCGTCAGTATATACAGGGACAGATCCCTCATGAGTCATGTTCTAGCAAGAGAGAGTGGGACACCTGCAAGGGAGGTGAGCCTGTTTTACCAACAACAGGCTGACAAAATGTCACACGAGGAAGTAGCCAAAAAACCCATCCTTGGGATCCGAAGTGGACAAACTATCAGTCTTGGAACAGAAAAGGCCAACATAACTGATCGGACCCTGTAACCAAAGGGCTTTGGGTAACTCGGACAGGTGCATAAATGGAAAAGCGGGATGATAACACAAGACACTGAGTCCGGAAAGTGGTGAAGACGATACCAACATCTCATTATCAATGACTGGCAACCTAAATCTAAAGGGAGGACATCAGCATTCACCAACAAATTCGACACTGGGGATGACCTGAATGCCCCAGTTGCCAGACGTACATCGGCATGATGCATAGATTCCAACATCTGAAGATGGGCGTCAGTTGCAGTGGAGTATACCTCACACCCATATTCAACAATAAAGAATGCAAGAGGAGGGTCTGACGGCCAGCACCCCAAAAGGTATGACCCAAAACCCTCAGAAGACTCAAAGCTTTAATAAAATCTGCCTTTACAGAACGAATATGAGGAATCCAGATTAGGAATCTGTCAAACAGAAGGCCCAGAAACCAAGTCTCTTTCACACAGGTTACTCTTCGACCATAAATATACAAGTCAGGGTCTGGGTGAAATCAAAACACAAAAAAAGTGCATAGCCACTGTCTCTCTTGAAGAAAAACGGAAGCCAAGAGACTGAGCCCACTCAAGAATTCTACTATGAGCCACCTGCAACTTCCTCTCTATGTGAGACATTCTAGATTCAATTAAAGGAAATTGGCAGGTCATCTACATATAGTGAGCCTCATACACCATCAGGAAGTACACTGATTAGTCTGTTGATGGCCACAGCAAAAAGACGGACACTGAGGATATTCCCATGTGGTGCCCCATCTTGTAGTGCACGGGTATTAGAAAGCACTTCCCCCACTTTGACCCTTAACCTGCCCCGTCTCGACCGATTTTCCACCACTGACCCCCCCCAATCCCGACTAATTTTGGGAAAAATTTTTTTTGGCTCAAACCTCCGCTTTTGGTGAGAAACATTGAGAATTCATAGAGAAATCGCTCACCTAAGGTTTAAAATACTGGATACAGACAGCAGTACCCCATACTTTACTGTGTTTTCTATCAGGCTGGCTCCAAAGAATACGAGTTCTATGGGAGGGTAACTATTCCACACCACTCATAAACGGTATTTATTTATTTATTTGGTATGAATTTATATGTAGTATGGGAGTATATTGGTTTTCACACAGTAATATAGGCAATATAAGCATTGTTTCACTGATCAAACACATCAACATACCTGACCTTTTTTGGTGACATTACCTGATCATCATTTCTGACTGTTTCTTCCTCTGATGCTATGTAAACTTTGTCCTCCATATTGTCATCGATTGGGGATTCACTCTGGCCTTGAATTTCGTACTGTGGCATGACATATCTTTACTGGCCAGGTCACTGGTAACAGGTGAATAGCCGAGACAATGGCATGCAGGGGGAGGGGAAGTCATGCGGGGTAGGGGATTATCCCTGCCTGTCATCTTGTAGAGGAAGGTGTCTCGTGTATGTGCCAAAAATCATGCACGAAATTTGAGAATTGTGCAAATTAGGGACCTTGCAATTGCTGCGCATTTATATATGTAAACGGGAGTCACAGTGACAAAACGTGTGGACATATATATACGTCAACAGTGTTTTTAGATAAAAACACCTGAATACAAATAGACAAGTGCCCATCAAGACCAAACTCATGGAGAGAAAGTAAAATGCCATGATTTAGATGTTCTACTGATCGAAGAAGACCATGGCCTGGTGTTGGTTAGTGGAGAAAGCCTCACCGACAGAAGATTCCAAGGACAGTAGGGCATCAGAGGTATAGATCGCATTTACGGAAACCATAATGGACAGGGGATAAGAAATTATCTCTCTTCAAAAACCACACAAGCCTAAAATTGGCCATCTTTTTCGGAACTTTATACCTACAGGAAGTCAGAGAAATGGGACGATAATTTGTCGCCTGTCCTTACCTGGCCTGGGGATGGAGGTAACTATAGCAACACCCCAATAACCCGGTAACTCACCAGTATATCAGAGCTTATTAAACAATGACAACAAAAATAGAAGTTGCTCATCAGATAGATGACATAAAAGGGCATAAGGAATATCATCACAGCCAGGAGAGGAATCATCGCAATGCGACAGAGCAACCTGGATTTCAGAAACAGAAAATGGGACTTATAAGACGCTCCCCCCAGAAGAAGCAAAACTGAGACCACGAGATTCTAGGCTTCGATGATGGCAAGTCGAAGGGGAATCTGGATCCCTCCATGACACAAGGGCATAATGATCATCCAGCAACTCTGTAACAGTGAAAGAATCAGCCACCGTTCCACCTGCTGCAGATAAAACAGGAGGATAGGGAATAGTAAATTTTCCTCAAATTTTCCTTACCTGGTTCCATCCCTGAGTGAAGGAAGTCCTCATATTGATGAAGGAAACATAACCTTTCTAGGATGAAAGCCTGGCCTCCTTTAAGACCAGCCTCATATAACCTCTCACCCTCCGATATGCCACAAACTACTGAGAATCCCCAAGGCGACAACGAAATCAAGAGAAGGTGACACTTTTGGCTATTACTGTGGAACTGCACTCAGAGTTCCACCAAGGAACCTGACGTTTAAGAAACTGACCCTTCGTTCTTCGAACAGATAAGAGTGCTGCTGAGTGCAACACGTCAGTGAAATAGGACACCATCTCAGTAAGACAACCAAACTCAATGACAGAAATGGAATGGAAGTTAATTCCCTTATCCAGAAGCCAGCGAGGAAGACAAGGCTGAGGTCCACCTTCACCATCTGTTAGAGTAACACGAAATGTTCACTGCCATACCGGTCTGGCAATACATCCCAGTTGTAAAAAAAACAACATCAGCTGAACATAAGGACAAATCATTGGCAGTAAAACTTCTAGCCTGCTTATAGAAATATGTCATCTAGTTGGAGTTTAAAATGGCCAGCTTCCACTAAAGAGGCCAGCGTAATACCTCAGGCATTGGCCTCACTGCTATCCCACAGTGGATGGTGGCCATTCACTCCTATTAAAGGAAAGGGAGAAGGAAGGCCACAAATAATGTATTCCAGATCTATCCTTTCAACAGTAGCACTTGGAGCAAGATAAAGACTGTAAACCTAAAAACATCAGGACAGTAATAGCCTGTAGGGGAGTGGAGATGTCCAGATGACTGTATGGAATATTCAGGTGAAGGAATATGGTGGCACCTCCATGACTACCTTGGCCCGGAACATGATAAGAATGAATGGCATGGTAGCCAGAAGGACTGGAAGGAACGGCATCACCAACCACGGTGTCCTGGATGCACGTGCATAAAGGAGTAAAATGAGCAACAAGATGACACAGTCCTTCATAGTTAGCACATAACCCGCGATAATTCCAATGGAGGATAGAACCCATAGTGGAGGGGTGATAATGATTAAATGCCGAACTGTACACCTCCAAACAAGCAAACAGATTTCTATTGTTGCTTAGGAGGACCCTTGGGAGAAGACTGTCCTGCACCAGGAACCTGCACCTTAAGCCAAGCATCTTTGGGCAACTTTGAGAACGAGGAAAAAGAAAGTTTTACTACACTTCTGAAGCAGAATAACACTTGGCTTTAAAAGTTGCTTGGAAGCCGCCCTGGGTGATGTAGGACGGCCAGTGCCACCACCAGAAGCCTCAGAAGTGGAATGAAAGTCCACAGGACTAGAACCCTGTGAAGATGACACCCCATGCTTCACAACTGAAGCACCAATGGTCTGTCCAACACCATCATCAGGTGAGGAGCAGACCACAGGTGAACCATCAGCTGCAACTTTCACCTGGCGAGACCCTTCAGCCTCTGGGGTTGAGGGAATGGGAGAGAGTTCGACATAACGTTCGACAGCAGAGACTTTAGGTGGCCGGTCATCAGGCTTAGAGGATTCTGAAGAACAACAATGATGTTTGCTGGGTATAAATGGGGCCTCGGGTATACTGGACAAGGCAGGAGTAGGAGGCATGTCAACGTGGACATCCACCAAGGAAGTGTGCAGACCATCAACCACTGAAGTGGGGGCAGATACAGTAGGAGTAGAGGGTGGGCAAACATCAGTCTCACGAATAATACTGTCCTTGGGGTCAGCTTTCTACAAATCTCTAGGCAAAGTAATGGGACTGAAATGGGTCGAGGCAGCCTCTGAGATACAGGGCGGTGCATTAGCATTCCAGAAAGGATAGCAGCGTAAGTAACCTCAGGCTGGAAGAAGCAAGTCTGGGCTCTCTTCTTAGCCACAGAAAATGAAACCTTCTCATGTGTCCAAATGGACAAAATCTCCTTTTCCAGGCAGTGGCAAATGCAGTTTCTAGAATTTACAGCATGAAGACCTCTACAGTGACAGCATTTAAGGAGTCCTGGACAGTCACTGGCATGACTTGGTCTGCCACAGGAGATACAGACACCAGGAAGGCCAGCCTGTGCATGGCGGCAAAACTGGCTAACATATCCATAGCCTTGGCCGTGGAAACATTGCTTTGGGGTCGGCACGTATGGTTTTACAGGAAGCAATAGCCAAGCCAGCTTCACAGAAGTAGGTAAGGTTAACCTGTCAAAAATCAGGAACAAGGTCTGAGTTGGGGTCAGGACACCATTAGTTTTCTTCTGCAGGCACTCAACAGTCACCACACCAGAAGATCTCAGATCCTCCAACAATCGTCCCTCTGGGTATCGCAGGAGGTCACAGGAAAAGATTACACCCTTACATCTGTTAAATGTGCCATTTGGAGCACAGGTAACTTCAGCACCAGAAACAGAAGTCAGAACATATAATCTGTATCTCTCTTCTGGGGAGGATACATCAGTAAGAATGCTTCCTCTCCCTTGAGAATAAATCTTAGGTTCTCTGCCGCAAACTGAGACAATGCCACAGTGAAGCTCAAAAATGTCAATATCTATTATTGACCTGCCCACATAGGGTTTTATTACCAGATACGTTGCATATGATTCTGGCACCGTGTCTTCTGGGTAAAACCTCAGAGCTGAATATTCCCAGTGGAATGCTGGGGTAGAGAGGGAAAGTCCCCAGAGGCCTCCCTCTGCCCCAGATTGGCAGTGAGGAAGGAAAAGTCTGAAGAAACTCCAGGGAGAGATGCCACGTCATCAAAAACATTTTTATTTGAATCAACCATATAAACAAACAACTTGATTCCCTGACCCCTCCACCCACCATGGAGATCAACAAGGGGAGGTCACATGCCACGGATAACACCACCAACTGCAAGGGTGATGAGAAAGTATACGTGGGTAACCACTGAGGGACCCGGACAAGAGTGACTCCAGGACGATAGGAGTCAACAGGCCCACCAGCACCCACTTGACCCTAGCCAACAAGTGACCAGCCGACTGACCTGGTCAGGTCAAACCTGGCAGCCCCTCTAGTCAGAATAGGGAACCAAAACGGTGTGTTGCTAGCTGCAGGGCGCATTGTGCAGCATCGCACAATTCCCAGGACTCCTGTCTCCCAGCATTAGGGGACACAACACACGGCAAACACGGGAGACAAAACCTCCACCCAAGATGGAAAATGGGTGGGGAGAAGCAAGATCACCAACAGGCCTCCCCTACCAGTAATGTAGGGAGGATGCTTGGTCCACAAGTCTGACAAATTCCGAACCCTACAAAGTTAGGCTAGCCGGCCACACTTCAAGCCCCGCCACAATGTCAAGGTGAACACTCTCAGAGGGGATATGTACAGAGGGAACTGCTGTGGTTACTTTAAGATTGAAAACCAAAATTATGTACAGTATGCCTAGAATGTATTTTCGGAAAGCTAGACTGGGAGAACAAATGAGCAAACATATATGGAAGAAAACTAAGCCATTTAAGATTTGCAGATGACATTGTCCTAATCACAGAAACAGCAGAGACAATGCAGGAAAAGTTAAATGACCAGAACAGGGAAAGTCTCAATGTAGGGCTAAAGATCAGCAGGAGTAAACCTAAAAAAAAAAAGTTTAATCCAATTGCAAGAAAGAGGGTCATCAGAATAAGCAAAGAAATACTTGAAGTCGAAGAGTACAAAAACTTGGGGCAAAAATTAAAACTAACCAAAGACCATGATAGCGAAATAGAAATACACATTAAAATTTTATGGAAAGCTTTCGGTAAACATAGACACACCATGAAAAGTAACTTGCCAATATGTATGAAACGAAAAGTATACAACGAATGTATAATTCCAGCCATGATGTACTGTTGTGAGATATGAAATCTGACAAAATCGATGGAAAATCAACTAATCCTCTCTCAAAGAGCAATGGAACGGTCCATCCATCCATTCATCATCCAATCCTACGTTGCCCCATGAGGACCGTAGGAGCCCAGGATGAGGCAAGTTGGTCCTGACATTTTAGATGACAGTGACCAGCCTCACTAATCCCTGAGTGGCATTACGTGAGCAGTAAACCCCAACCACCTCTTGGATAGAAACCTTCACAGACTCAATCTGCCTGGACCTCAGCAATTACCCACTAAACCACCAGGCGCCATAATTTGGTTATATGGTTACCACCCAGCATAGTAAATGGTTTCCTGGTGTACAAGAAACCACTCGGCTTGTCACTCAGTGTAGAGTCACCCATAGGCAGAAGGAACAGGAAAGAATGAAGGGAAGAAAGACAAAAGAGGGAGTGTAAAGTCACCCGTAGGCAAGATGAGGAAACATTGAAGTAAAGGAAGACAGATAAGGAAGGAAGGAAAGGAAGTAGGAGAGGAAAGGGCAGAGACCCGAGAGTGGATGGTGAGCGCCCCCACCTACCACAAACGGTCAATTTTGGGAATATTTTAAAGAGACAAGAAAAGTTAAACTGGGGTGAGAGAACAGGCTAAAGTCAAAAACATTATAGAAGCTATAAAAGAACAGAAATGGAGGTGAGCAGGTCATGTAGCAAGAATATGGGATAATCGATGGAGCAAGAGGGTGACTGACTGGATTCCAGGTGATTGTAAGCATAGCAGAAACGAGCCAGACAGGAGATGAAGAGATGAGAGAGAGAAGTTTGCAGGCAAAATGTGGCAGAGACTGGCTCAGGCAGGGAACTCGTGGTGATGGTTGGAGGAGGCCTTTGTTCAGCAGTGGACTTGCAATGGCTGATGATGATAATGAACTTACTGGAGCATAGTCCTAGTAGCTGCTAAAACTGGGCCCTGATTTTCTATGTATTAAATTCTCTAATTGATTAAAAGTACATTCCCATTTCAATCAGTATCATAGCATGCTTTTCATATAATTTCACTCACTGCTACAGAGTAAGCAAAACGTGACGAATTTGGTATCACTTTTTTCCGGTCCTTTAAGACGAAAACAGCCAAGCTCTTTAATGCCAGACACTCAGTGCTCTTGGACTATATAGGAGCAAAGTGGTTTTAAAAGGCTCTTGTTGAGCGATTTTAGGAAATAATCTTCACACCCATAAAGAATATTAAGGTAACGAATCTTTGTGAACATAACTATACTCCATGTGAATTATCTAGGGGGATCCTAGGAAGGTGCCTGCAAGCAAACAGGAGGCTCTAGGAAGACTAATTTCAAAAAGGTTTCTTAGTAACACTGACTCTTAAACCGGGCGCCGAGATGGTCTGGCACTGAACAAAGCAGTAATGAGATATGAAACGTTGGCGTACTCACAGAATTCATCAACACAGTAATGGCTTCAGAGACCAGGACGATTTTTGCAATATATTCTGCCAGTTATATTAAGAATCCCCCATCCCCCCTCATAAAAGACATGTTGGAAAAGGGTAAAAAAACGAACGCATTGAAGAGTAATTTTATATTGGATATAACTTTAATGCATTACAGTCTCCAAGAGTCCTGCTCCTCCTCCTGCCGTTCAGCAACTCGTAGCCTTATATCTGTCCGAGTAAGATTACATAACGTGCCTATAACCTGTTTGGTTACCTTTTTTCTTTTTATATATTTTAATGAATGGAGGAAGGAAAAACAAAGGGAAAATAATAAGTCCATGTGCCTAAAGGCATCCTCCATTCATAATATATTTATAACAACTGGATTTGAATTGAAGTGGATTTAATGTTTGTGGGAAACAACTCCCAGGAAGAGAATTCCAGAGAGTAGTAGTTCTGGGGATAAATGAATCTTGATAAGCAGAGGTTCTGCATTGTAGGGGAAAGAGTATGAATTCATGGGCGCTCCCAGCTGCCCGAGTATTTCGGGAGAAAATGTGAAGGGGAGGCACAACTGAAGCTAGTTCGTCAGAGCACTTACTGTAAAAATATCTATAAAATAATGCTAAAGAAGCAACATCTCTACGTACTGATAATGGAGGAAGGTTCTGCGTGATGGCAGGACTGTTAATTAATCTAATGGCTTTATTTTGAATTTTGTCCAACTGCCTCAATGCAACCACTCCACATCCTCTCCACAGTGGTGAACAGTATTGGATCTGAGAACGCACATGACTTTTGTATATTGTGGCCATCTGCTCATCAGTGAAGAACTCATGAACTCTGTACATAAGTCCCAATTTTTTTGAAGCATTTTTAGCAAGGGATTTAACATAAGCTGTCCAGCTTAGGTTGGGGTTTAGAGTAACACCTAGGATATCAATTGTAGTGGATATGGGAATATTGACATCATTTAAAATTATGTGGGAGTCTGAGGGATTCTTTCTGTTGGAGAAATTATTGTATTTAGTTTTCTGAGCATTGATTAATTTTAGAAAGGTCTTGGTTTAGAGAAATTGCTGTGTTTATTTGGGAATTTATAATATCAAATTGTGTAAAGGAAGTATTAAATGTGAAAGAACTAAGAAGGTGTCGAGTCATCAGCATAAGAGTGTATTGGGTTGTGAGTGACAGATAGGAGGTCATTTATATGAATGACAAAGAGGGTTGGCGCCAAAACTGATCCCTGAGGTACGCCAGCATTTATGGGATGAAACTGAGAATAAATACTATCTACCATGACCCGTATTTTTCTATTATGAAGGTAAGAAGAAATTAGAGGAACCAGTGATGTTTTTGATATATCAAGTGCTATTTTCTGTGTTTCACCGTGTTGGTCTATTGTTTTGTTAATCTGAATAGAAAGAAGGCAAAGAATGTCTATGAACGTTCTTGTCTAAATCCATACTGCTGATCATTGATTAATTTATTGATTTCTAGATGCTTGATTACGTGTTTGTTAATTAGTGTCTCAAAAACTTTACCGAGAATGGAAGTTATTGCAATTGGTCTATAATTTGATGAATTAGAAGTTGCCCCCTTTTTAGGAACAGGATGGATATTTGATTCTTTCCAAGAGGCTGGAAACCTTGAGGTACGGATGCATAAGCGGAAAAATGTTGCCAATACGGGAGCCAACACTGAGGAGCAATTTTTAAGTACTATTGAAGGAATTTCATCTGGACCAGTAGCTTTGTCTGCTGAGAGATTCTGTAATACAGCTTGTACGTATCTGGTGTGAATCATGAAAGGAGGTATTTGAGGGGAATCAAAATCAAGTACAGGAATATTGTGATTTTCTGTATTTAGGATTGAGTTTGTTGAAAAAATATCAACAAGAAGTTTGGCTTTTCCACGTGGGTCACTTACTAGATTTCCATTGGGGGACTGTAAAGGTGGAATGGAAGAGGAGGTAGTGAAGTTAGTTTTCAATGAATTAAGGGTTGACCTGAATATTTTGTTATCATTTGGGTTGTTTGGTAGTTTGTTAGCCTGTCTATGCAGAAAGTTTGATTTAGAAAGATTGATGATAGTTTTAGCATGGTTTCTGATATTTCTATAATAGTTAAAGGCTTCTTTGTATTTGGTCCTTGTATAAGTGTTACAGCCTACACGATTTAGTTTTGTCAAGTT
Source organism: Coenobita brevimanus (assembly GCF_032717465.1). Taxonomy (NCBI): domain Eukaryota; kingdom Metazoa; phylum Arthropoda; class Malacostraca; order Decapoda; family Coenobitidae; genus Coenobita; species Coenobita brevimanus. The sequence goes on from NC_136993.1 coordinate 27,582,630, forward strand.
GTTGTTTTAATGTCTATAACTAATATAATGCTTAAGTTACAAAATAGGCAGCAGATGGGACGGAAATATGGAAGCAATACTACATATACTTCAGTTTCAAAATAAAAATAGTACTCCTTGTCTTCATGTTTTTCATACTCTCCCAGTTTGCCTAACTACTCGTATTCAGGAAGGCAGATCCTGACAATTGTTCTTTAACTCGCTAAAAACAAATGAAGAGGCTAATGAGTGCAGTTGATATGAAACACTATTATTAACAGAGCTTTACAGCAATGATTACTTGAAGGTCAGATGACAAAAGCTCGGATTATTGTCGGTTAAAGAACCTGCATAGCACCGCGTCCTTAGGGACATATTTTTGTATATGGGTGGTTACTGTTACTTAGTACGTTGTTTATGCAGATTAAGGCGAAGTTGGTAGAATCTGTGTAATACAGAAGAGGACAATAAGGTGTCATAAACAAAGTTTATCGCATCGGAATAGGGTGTTAGAGAGCTTCGTCAACCAACAAGAATACGGGCCTAAGTAACTGGGTGATGCAGCGGGCCATTATCAACGACACGGCTTTGAGTGATGATTGTACATTGTCCTTCATCAACCCCTCTCTGCAACACCCTTAACATGTACAGTTACATTCATTAATACACCTACACTCATATATGCACTATTTCACGAGTACATTTGAAGGATATGTGTGGTGGGTATGGGGAGATCACAAGTTACACCTGTGTGTGTGTGTGTGTGTGTGTGTGTGTGTGTGTGTGTGTGTGTGTGTGTGTGTGTGTGTGTGTGTGCTCTGATGAAAGTACTATTATTTAGTGGTACTAGTAACTGTAACCCCAAGCTCATCTGAAACGTGAACCCTGTGGACTGGAGGCTTAAATTATCTTCCCTCTACAGCTCCCAATTCTCCTTTCGGGTGATAGGAAAGTAGTTCTGGGACGCTTGTATAGCCAGGCAGTGGAGCCGTCTGGTTATATCTGTGATACTGCGTAAAGGTGGCCATCTATATCACAATGCATTTGTTCTTTTATTTTTTCGCCTATCCACCACTGAGGCCAAAACCCCTGGTCAGTAAGGCTATATATATATATATATATATATATATATATATATATATATATATATATATATATATATATATATATATATATATACCACTATACTATTGCTAGACGCCTCAATCCCGTTCAGGGTGGCCACATACAAATCGCCTCCACGTCGCCCTGGCCCCAACATTTCACTGCCCTGCTCCCAACTCACCCCTCCCCCTCTCTCATATACCTCTCCACCCATCCCTCCATCTCATCCTCGGGCTCCCCCTCCCTCTTCCCCCCTCCACCTCACTCACATACACTCTCTTCGTCAGTCTTTCACCCTCCATCCTCTCCATATGGCCAAACCACCTCAGTGTATTCCTCCTAACGCTTCCTATCACATCCACATCCACACCACAACACTCCTTTATATCCTCATTTGTCAGCCTGTCTCTCCATGTGACTCCACAGGCTCCTCTTAAATAACTCATTTCCACTGCTCTCACTCTTGACTTGTGCCCTTCCAACAACGTCCAAGCTTCACTTCCATACGTTAGAGTTGGTATCACAATACTGTCATGTAGTAACTTTTTCACTTCCATGCTCACTTCCCTGTTTCTTATCACTGCTTTCAAGGAACCAACAACCTTTCTTCCCTGCTGTGCCCTTTCAAGCACTTCACCCTCAAATCATCCATCCTTACTCATCACGCTACCCAAGTACTTAAACGTACTCACATTTTCCAATTCCTCACCATCCAACCTTGCTGTACATTCACTGACTTCACCTCTCTCAAAGACCATCACTTTACTCTTCCCTACATTCACCTTTAGATTCCGTTTCTTACACACTCTTCCAAACTCATCCACCAAGCCTTGCAGCTCCCCTTCGTCTTCACTAAACTACACAGTATCATCTGGAAACAACAGTACAGGGAGTTTCCAAACACTACCCTATCTCACCGGGGCCACTCCAACATCCACTACCCTACCTTGTACCTCTTTTATTACCCCATCCATGTACAGATTGAGCAACCATGGAGACATGACACATCCCTGTTTCAACCCAACCTTCAAAGAGAAAAATTCACTCAGTTCACCATCCATACGCACTGCAGCCTTAACACCATGCCACCATCATACATACTCTTCACAGCATTCAACATCTTCCCATCAACTCCATTTATTCTTAATACTTTCCACAATCCTTGTCTATCCACCCTGTCATATGCTTTCTCCAATTCCATGAAAGCCTCATACAAATTCTTTCCCTTCTCTAGAAACATTTCCACTAAAGATCTAAGAATGAATATCTGATCTACACAACCTCTTTCCTTCCTAAAGCCTCCCTGTTCTGCTCCAACAAATTCCTTTATTTCCCTAACTCTGTCAATAAGTATCCTACCATACACTTTTCCTATTATACTAAGAAGACAAATGCCCCTATGATTACCACACACTTCTTTTTCCCTTTTTCCTTTGTACAAGGGAATAATTATACCTGACTTCCAATCCTCCGGGACTCTACCTTCCTCCCAGGCCAATCTGCACATCTTCCACATCCATTCTACTACTATCTCTCCCCCATGCTTCAACATTTCGCCACACACCCCATCAATTCCTGGTGCTTTCCCCAATTTAACTTTTTTCATTTCTTCCACAACTTCTATCCTACTGATTTCTTCCTGTCTTCTCACCTCCCTCCTTCTCCCAGCCATTCCCCAGCTACTACTCGCATCACTTCCATCCTGTATGTTCAACAATTCCTTAAAGTGTTCTCTCCATATGCTCACTTTTTCTCCCTTCTCCACTAGTAATCTACCATTTTTATCTTTCACTTTTCTGCTAACTTCACTTCATGTGTGTGTGTGTGTGTGTGTGTGTGTGTGTAAAATATATATATATATATATATATATATATATATATATATATATATATATATATATATATATATATATATATATATATATATATATATATATGCCTAATCTGAAGACACAAAATTAACCACCTAACATACATACATATACTAACATACATATACTAAATCCTAAAGAGATAAATAGCTAAACCTACCTTAGTGGTAAAAATACTTCGACCAAGAGAACACCATCAACTGCGGATATGTAATGCCTTTCTACATTACATACCTGCACTCATCACTTGGTGACTGTCACTTGAGGCACAACCCAATATAGGGGACACCAGTATATGAAAGAGAACCAGTCAAGTCAGGAACATTTCATATACTTCTGCTGTCGGCCCTAATTAGGACAACTTAATCAAGATGGTATAATGTTTTTACATAATATGTACAATACGTGAAGGACCTCGCCCAACAGATCACCATCGACTGCAAGTGCCCAATACCTTTCTATATTACACACTTGCACTCAACAGCTGGTGACTGACATGTGAGGAACCGGGTTTAATGTAGGGGACATCTATATTAGAAACAGATTAATCATAAGCAGGAACTATTTCAAATATGTCAACTGTCTACCCTAAATAATAGTACAATATATACACAGTTACAGTTGATAAAAACCAGAACCATATAGTAAAAAAGTCACATCACTCTGATCAATCCGGTTTCTCTAAAGAAAGCCATCAACTTATCAGTCATGACAATGTCCCCCTCACCCAGGATTGTGGAAGGGTGAAGGGGACGTTTGCCGCTCCACAGTAATTTTAAAGTGAAGCACGTTCACGAATAAATCGATGACAGCGCAGGATGATATGACTGATAGATAACACCGCATCATATATGTCACAGTGCAGTGGGAAGCGTCTTTTCATATAAGGTTTCATGTGCTTTAGGATGGTGGCATTAAGCCACAAATGCACCAACACTTTCTCTGAGGCGACTGGGACGGTTGGCAGTGTCCCAGTCGCCCAAGTACGGCTTACAAGTTGGAATATTAAGTCTGGTCCACTGACCTTGCCACTGAAGATTTATTTATTTATTTCCGAGAGAAAGACTCGACAGTAGATCACGATGACAGTCCCAAGTCTCCTCGAACTCTACAGCTGACTTTGCAAGTAAGTCAGCCTGCTCATTGCTGTAAATACGACAATGACCAGGCACTCAGATCAGCGTGAAGGCCCTGGATCTCATTAGAGTCCATAGTGCAAGAAGGAATTGCCTGAAGGACTGATTTTAAATCTGAAAATATGACAAATGAGTCATGCCAAGAAGTGAGAGCATAGCCTATGACTTTGTCAATAGCAAAAAGTTCGGAGGTAAACACAGATGTATGAGTCGGCAACCGATACCTGAGGGCACATTCAGTCGACCACACACAAGCACCCACACATTCACTCGACTTGGATCCATTGGTGTACAATTGGTGGGACCCCAAGTGACGAACGATGATGTTACGAAACAAGTGGTGGACCTCTGCCTCTGGCGCCTTGGTCGTTGGTGCTGGGAGCCATGATACATCAACAGTGAAGCCAGGTGGCTCCCAAGGCATTATATTTTTAGTCACCAACTTGTCACAGCCATTGAGGTCCACACCAAGCTCCTGAGTGAGTAAGTGGAGGCAAACAGCAAGTGGACGACGAATCCCCCACATAAGATGGTGGTATTGATGCAGGGGGGTACAGGCCACGTTGCCGATATTATGTTTCCTATAATATGTTCTTTGTCCATAGGACAAGGCCAGCAGGCCACAGAGAAAATATGGAGGGGAGGCACATTCACCTCCACTCCCATACGAGCTACACAGGTACACCGGACGGCTCCAAGACACATTAGCAAACATTTATTCTGCAACACATCCAATCCTTTCAGTGTGGCATTGGATGCCGAGCGCTAAACCTGTGCGCCATAGTCTAGCTTCGATCGAATAAGAGACTTATACACCATTAATAAAGATTTTCTGATGGCACTCCATGTAGTACCCGCTAGGTACTTGAGGATATTTAACGGTTTATTACAACGAACAAGCAAATTATTAACATGAATTTTGAAGTTCAAACGACTGTCAAAATGTATTTCCCAAAACTTCACAGAATTTTGAAAAGGTACCACCTAATTGTCCAAAGTTAAACACAAATTAGGTACGTTACGAGTAGTGAAGACTACAGCAGCACACTTAGGAACGGAAAACTTAAATCCCCACTGCAAGGCCCATTGGTGGACGGAGTCAAGGGTTGCTTGAATCTGCCCAGCCGAAAATTCTGCATTACGGGAAGAGTGCCATATTTCACAATCATTAGCATGGAGTGAATATTAAGATTCCTCGGGGTGGGAGCTGATGACAGAATATCTTTGATCATAATACAAAATAAAATGGGACTAAGCACACTTCCTTTCGGCACACTGTTTTCCTGGATAAATATATCCGATGTAATGTTACGAGGCAATTTGACAGAGAAAGTCCTGTCCCTTAAGAAATTTGAAATAAAAATAGGCAAATTTCCTCTTAAACCAATAGCATAGAGCTTCATTAGTATACCGTGTTGCCAAGTTATGTCATAGGCTTTATGGATGTTCAAGAACAACTCTATCATGAATTCTTTATTGGCATATGCTTGTGCAATACAATGCTCCAAATTCATTAAGTGATCTAGTGAACTTCTGTATTTATGGAAGACACATTGTTGATCATTTAAGAAATTCTTCGACTCTAAAACAAAAAGAAGCCTATTGTTAACCATTCGTTCCACGATCTTACATAGATAAGGAATCAACACAATAGGACAAAATGAAGTGGTATTCATACCTCTTTAGGTATCGGTATGATGTGCGCAAAGTGGCATGAGTTTGGGAACGTTCTAGACGACCAAATCTCATTGTATAATGCTAACATCTTAATCAGGTAGTCTTGATTAAGATGCTGGATCATACCGTACATGATGGTGTCTGGTCCAGGGCTGGTGTCTTTACAGCATTTAAGGGCAAGGAGCAGTTCATCTAGCCTAAACTCTTGGTTGTATGGGGAGTCTATGTCTTCTGTGGCAAAGTCTATTATCTGTAGCTCAGCCATGCATTTATGATGCTGAAAACGCGGATCAGAATTGGCTGAGCTACTTACGTGAGAAAAACTGGCAAGGATGTTAGCAACGTCCACGGGATCGTCATAGATGGTGTTGTTCACCTGCAGGGTTGTCACAAGGATGTTTGGGAGTTTATTATTTAATATTTTAATAGTGGACTAGACTTTACTTAATGGTGTAGTACGAGTCACCATGGACACAAAGGACCTCCAAGAGTCACGTTTCGCCCTTCTTATTATTCTACTTGTCTCAGCCCGTGCTTGTTTGTATGCAATAAAATTTTCCTCAGTAGGCTGACTATCAAAAATCCTGTACCTCCTACTGCGTTTCCTTAATGCTTGTTGGCAATCTGGCATCCATCAATGTGCTCTATGCTTCGCATGAACTGTATAAGTCTTGGGAATAGCAGCTTCAGCCGCGTGTAAGATGGAATTGGTAAAATTTTCGACCTTAACGTCTATGGTCTCCCCCAATATATTTAAATTGGTGATCCTTGAGAAGGATCCCCAGTCTGCTTTCTTATATTTAATTTTAGGGAGTGGAGAGTCCGAAATGATGTTGCGTGTATAAGAAAGACAGATGGGTAAATGATCACTTCCCAAGGGGTCGTCATAAGGATCACATGAGAAATCTTGCTCATACCAGGGGAGGCCAGAGATAAGTCAATGGCCGAAAAGTTACCAGTACGATTATCTACACGAGTCGCTCTACCATCGTTCAGAAGACAGAGGTTGGACTGTAGTATTAGGTCGGCTACTTGCTCCCCACGATCATCGATCCTCAAAATACCCCATTGATAGTGATGGCCCATTGATAGTGATGGGCGTTGAAGTCGCCCAGCACTAACTTATTTCCAGGCAGACGTTCAAATAGTGAATTTAAAGCATCACTATCAATGAGGCCATGTGGAGGAGAGTACAGATAGCAAATAGACAGTTATGTGTTGTTAAATATTACTCTGCACTCAACAGCATCCAAAGCATAATTTAGAATCACATCCGTTTGTGGGTGTGATTTGTGTGTGTATATGGCGACTCCGTGACCTTCATATCTTCTATACAAGTGGTAGTGTTTGAACTGTGGAGGATCAGGATGACCCTCGCATTTGTCCTTCATCCATATAATTATTCCAAGTGTCTGTCTGCGTACTTGTCTGTGCTACACAAGCCAAAAGTTATAACCATCAGTGCTGGATGTTCGTTTGGCTATAGATAAGCTCCCGAGGAAGGCCACATGTACCATATGGACATTGCTTGAGGTTTGGTTAAGGGGCTCTTGCTCAGTCTTAATTTCTCAATAAAAACTTCTTCACAGTTTTAAATATAAAGTAAAACTTTGTGTCCCCACAAAAAATGCAAAATAATTTAACTTGTTCCACTGGAATCAAACTTGAACTTTCAAGGGAAGAAGCACAGCCCCGGACACTATTTGCCCAGTTAGAAGTGCCCAGTGATTTTAAGATAAAGGAATGGAATTTTGGATGGACTTGATTACGGCTCAATTAGTTATTTGACAGCATAACAATTGTATTTAGTCTTGGGGAGGTAGCACATTCTTTATCCTTGACCCCAAAACAAGACTAATGTTTTTACAAGGTACAGGAATGAAATCTTGCCTTAAATGTCGGGACTGGGTAGCACAACCCCAGACTTGTACAATTCTGGTGAACAGAAAAGGATTAAATGAAACGGTTGTACGCATTAATACAGATTGAGATAGGTCATGGGGACCATCAAAATTAAAGCAATTACCTCCACTCCAGATTTCTCATCCTCGCCCCCCCCCCCACACACACAAAAAAAAATACAAATACAAAATGTCTAAGATCACTGGATGAATTAGTAGGTATGTTATTTGGTAATGAATTGTGTGTGACGGCTGCTTCGTCCAAACGAGAATTTCTCTGCCTTTAAAGATGTCTACAATACCATCATAAATTTTCCAAAATTTAGCTGACTCGAGCAATGGTGTGTAGCACTGCGTGTGCAAGTAAACACAATACTGTTTGGCTTAACGTTACAAACAGAGAGAATCTTAATGTTGTATTTGTTGGCTGAGGTTCATGTTTACGTAAGTTCACTGTACTGTAGAATGAAGGTATCCTTCTCTTGTAATCCACCATCTTCCTTTATATAGAAAAGAATCGAGTGGCAAGATATTTGTATAAACGGGCTTCGGATCCTTAGAGCCAGTGTGTGAATGCGCCCTTGTCAATGTTCTTTTGTTAAAAAAATATGAATGACAAGGTGGGCGAGCTTGCTTTTAGTGACCTGTAGAGTTTGTTCCTTCCACTTTTACTGGATGCAGCAAGGAGCTATACCTTCAAATTCACGGATATAAATCCTGCCAAAACATCGGCATAGCTGGAAAACGCAAGTAGAGTCACCCCATATCCTTACCCCACTACCCCTTCTCTGTTCTTTTTTTTGCTCAAGCGAATTGTCGGCAAGGCAGGTCATTCTTCCACCGCATTATGCATGAGAAACACCTGGGGTCAGCGTCAATCCTCCGTGAGCTGAGCTTGAGCACTTCTTCTCTGTTCAGTGCTACTACTCTCCAGGTTGCATGGCAAACCAGCATCTTCCTGTGAATGCCCTTTTATTTTATTATTTCATTTGCCTTTCCAAACTTTAGTGTGTTAGTTTCTGGTCTGCAGCCCCACATGGTGTCCAGTTTTTCATTTTGTATTACTGCAGCTGTTTGCTACCATCATGCTAGGTTGTCAGGGCTTAGACCGTAGTCTTTCTCTACGAGATCTGAAAATATGGATTTTAGAGTTGTCCCTGGCTCTGCGTCGAGCACAGATTTCATCAAGCAGTGCAGGCTTCTTTTCTTGCACGATGCTTACCCTAGGCTCTGCTTGCACGGAGCTGCAATATGCTTTTCCCCGTTTGTGTTATTTTTCGTAGTTCGTAGCTTTTTGGCTTTCTTGCCTTTAGCCCAAAGGGCCACACAGTGGTCGTCTGTGCAAGTATAATGAACTATTTCCATGCAAGCAATGTGTTTCCTTTCTGCCCAGATTATATATTTTTACTTATTTTAGATTTTTACTCCTTATGAGGCCAATATAGTTTAATTTTTAGTATGTTGTCTGAATATGTAGTGCACAAGTTTTTCACTGTTTTCTACAAGTGCAGAATTTTCTGTCATGCTATGTTTGCCCAGGCCATAATTGCTGTAGTATAGTAACCTATGTGGTGTGTTGCTTGCACCATTGGGCACATTTTTCAGTCTGCATGGGCATGACGGGCTATCTCATTACGCGACGGCCTCCCTCGTTTGCCCGAGGCTCCAGTCATTGTTTTCTCCTGAAAAATAGTTTAGCATTAGTTCCAAGCTCATTTGGTCCTTCTGCCGTATGTGGTGCACAATGTTTAGTCTGACCAATTTCAGTGCATTACTGTCACTACCTTAGCCCAGGGCTCAGGACTTGGTTTTAGTTTTTAAGTTCTGTATCTTTTAGGTTTAGTTTGATGACTGCTTGCTTCACATGGTGTGCATCTTGCAATCTACATGTGTCTGGCAGGTTGCTTCCTTCCCAGTTTGTTTACCCTAGGTCATGTTTACATGGGTCTCCGGACCTGGGTTCCTGCACTCAGTGAAAACCCAGGACTCCCCCCCATGGGGGGGCTAGCATATGAGGTGGTTTGGATATGTTTAGGGGGCACGGTTTTTTGAGGCATCTGGTAGGGATATCGCACCACTGAAAATGTCTGGCAGTAGTCATTTTAGATACACAGTATTATGCTGAACATCTTGTAGATGGTTTCACTTGGTTAGCTCATTAGCTGATCTAGGTTAGCTAAGGGACATGGCCATTTTGAGGTTTCTGGTGCAGGTACCCCACCATTGACATTTTGTGGCAGTAGTCATTTTAAATACACAACAATATGCTGAACATCTTGTAGGTGGTTTCGCTTGGTTAACTCATTAGCTGATCTAGGTTAGCTAAGGGACGTGGCCATTTTGAGGTTTCTGGCACAGGTACCCCACCACTGAAAATTTCTGGCAGTGGTGATTTCTTATACCGTGGACAATGCTGAACAATATGAGAGTGGTTTCAACTGGTTAGCACATGAGCTGATCTACCTAAATAATTTAGTACCGGTACCTTGTTTTTGACCCTGCAGACCACGCCCACCAGTGTGTGACCGGCAGAAATCCATTTCTCTGTATAGGGAAGTATATAGAACATTGCTATACATAGGAAAATTGGTTAGCCTTCCAGCTACCCTGACCCCCCTGGGCTCCCGCTCTATCATCTCTAGCTTGTTATCTGGTCATTCTATAGCCGCTGTTGTAGACGGCCATCGTTCTTCTCCTAGATCTATTAACAATGGTGTTCCTCAGGGCTCTGTCCTGTCACCAACTCTCTTCCTTTTATTCATCAATGACCTTCTAAGCTTTACATCTAACCCTATCCACTCATATGCTGACGACTCCACCCTTCACCTTTCCATCCGGTTTCCGCAATTTCCATCTCAGCAGTTACTTCAGCAAACAAGGGATGAGACTATGGCACACCTAATGTCTGACTTGGCTCGTATCTCTGACTGGGATAAAAATAATCTGGTTGTTTTTAATGCATCAAAGACTCAGTTTTTACACCTATCAACCTGACAAAATCTTCCACAGCTATACCCACTAATGTTTAATAATATTCAGCTTAATCCTGCATCATCCTTGAACATGCTTGGGGTTTCATTTACTCGGGACTTATCTTGGAAAGATCATATTACATCTCATGTAAAATCTGCTTCCAAGAGATTGGGTGTGCTAAGCCGACACTCTTCCTTCTTTACCCCTGCACAATTGTTGACTCTGTACAGGGGTGTTAGCCTCCCCTGTGTGGAGTATAACTCTCATGTGTGGGGAGGCTCCCCACATACAGCTCTTCTCAACAGGGTGGAGCCAAAGGCTTTTCATCTCATTAACTCTCCTCGTCTTACTGACTCCCTTCAACCTCTGTCTCTTCGCTGCACTGTCGCATCTTTATCTCTTTTCTATCGTTACTTCCATGGTCACTGCTCCTCTGAACTGTCTGCTTGCATTCCTCCACCTCTATGACGGGCACATAACACCCATCTAGCAGCAACCTCTCTTCCCTTTTCTGTCCAACTCTCTAATGCAAGAGTCAATTGTTACTCCCAGTCCTTCATTTATGCAACAGGTCAACTCTGGAACTGTCTCACTCTGTGTTTATTTTCCTGCTTCCTATGATCTCCAGTCATTCAAATGCAGTGTGCCCAGGCATCTCAAAATGATCGGATCTTGAATTTGGCTCTCTCTTGTATTTTGTTTTTCTCTTGGAAGGAACAATAAATGCGGGCTTGGGGCCTTTGGTTCCTTCTTCCTCACATAAAAAAAAAAAGCAAATGCCACAACACCCCCCACCCACCCACTACACTGGACCATAGCAGAGACCTCACTCATCACCACAGGCCATCCCTAGAACAGTGGGGGACAGAGGAGATCGAGTGCTTCCATCATCAACAATCTTTCTCAGCTTACTGGCTCACCTCACCCTACTCCTATGCCTCCACTTCTCCACTTACTGGATTCACTGGTGAAGTCAGTTAAAACTACAACAGGCAGGACCTGGAGCAGTGGCATCTTCGCTGTGGGTCTACCCCACAGAGGCTGTCGAAGTAGAAGAGGAGGACAACATGGGGTTCAAACCACTGCAAACTCCCCTGGCCCCTTACGGGGCCAGAGAACCTGGGAGTAGCTTTGGTCACCCAGGCAAGTACCACATCTGTCAGCACAACACATACAACAACACCGTTTTTTCTACACCGAAAAATGACTCCCCAGCGGTCATTTCTCAACGACTTCTTCTAGTCAGGGACATTGAGAGCATTCCAGGACCCACCAACAAATACTTATGTCCAACATGTTCAAAACCTATCACATCGAGCTGACAGACAAAGGGTTCAGATCAATGCAATTCCTGCAAGAACTGGACCCATTACACCTGCACAACACTTGCATCCAGAAAACATTACACAAACACCTGGACCTGCTCCTTATGCTTCTTCCCCCCACCCACTAAACCCTCCACCAACCCTACTTCTACTTCCTCCACGCCTCAGTCAAACCCATCAATCTTTCCCACACCATCCAATCCCCCAACCCCTCCCATTCCATCTCATCTTAATCCACCCCAACCCTTACCTCTATCACAGCCTTCTACCCCTTCCCCTCCACCCACACCACCACCTCCCCCCCGTGCTGCAGCAAGCAATGCACATCGCACATACAACATAAACATCCTTCAATTTACCATAGATGGAATAAATACCAAAAACAAGAACTCACATAATTCATCAAACAGCAAAACATACACACTGCCATCTTACAAGAAACAAAACTACACAGAATACAAAAAACACTTACATTTCATAATTTCACCACCACTCGACAAGACCGGGCCGGCGGTGGCGGTGGACTCATCACCCTGGTGCACAAATCCATCAACTTTTCAGATACCAGTGCACACACAAAGTCACTTCTCCCCCCACATGACACCACAACAGAAATACAATCAATTAAAATATGCACTGGTAACAAATCACATATAACAATTGCCAACACATACATTTCCCCCCAGTCGTCCCCCACAGTACCACACAATTACTCTCCACATATACACATCACTAACATACCCAACATCATCCTGGGTGGTGATTTCAACGTCAAGGCATCGCCCTGGTATTTCAACAACCCTGACACAGACATAGGGCTGGTAAGACAGTCCCAAACAGACCATCTTTTCAAACTGAATAATCTCCATCTACATATCCATATCCCACACCAAGCCCTCTCCCTCCCATCATCCCCAGACATCACCATTTGTTCCCCAAACCTCGCTCCCACAGCATCCTGGAGAGTTGTCAAAACTCTTGGATATGATCACCTCCCAATCATCATTACCAAAACCAGAATCACCCCAGCTGGCCACAGACACACATACACTAATTATAAGAGAGCCAGCTGGGAGGCCTTCAGTGCTGAAACAGAACAACATTTCAAAACATTAAACAGTACACCCATCACAAACATCAACACTGCTGTGCACACTTTCAGTACAATTATACAAAGCGCAGACAAAAGACACATCCCTAGAGGCAAAAGAAAGAGACACAACCCCAACTTTACACCAGAAATTCAAGGCCTCATCAGTCAACGAGGCACACTACGACACTCCTCAACACCCCATACGCAAGATACCATACAACAAATACAAGAACTCAACATTCAAATAAACAATAAAATATCAGAACAGCAAACACGAAACTGGAATAATTGTCTCTAAACATTTGATCACAAAACAAACACCAGCAAACTCTACAAAACACTAAACAGGATCACACTTTCCAACAGCAACACTACATTATCACCCGCTACTGATAAAGCTGATCTCTTCGCTCAGACTTTCTCCTCCAATTCCACCTTAGACGATTCCGGTGCTGTTCCTCCATCACTTCCCCCCTCTGACTTCTTCATGGCTGACATGAAAATTTCTTCAGCTGATGTATTTTCTGCTGTCACAGGCCTCAATACTAATAAGGCATATGGGCCTGATGGAGTCCCTCCTGTTGTTCTCAATAACTGTGCTACTGTGCTTACACCCCGCCTAGGCAAACTCTTTCGCCTTTGTCTGTCAACTTGTACCTTTCCTTCTTGCTGGAAGTTTGCTCTCATTCAGCCAGTCCCAAAGAAGGGTGACCATTCCCAACCCTCTAACTATCGTCCAATTGCTTTAACATCCTGTATCTCAAAAGTTTTCGAGTCTGTTCTTAATAGAAAAATATTAAAGCATCTTTCCCATCACAACCTTCTTTCTGATCGTCAGTATGGGTTCCGTCAGGGACGCTCCACCGGCGATCTTCTCACCTACCTTTCAGACTCCTGGTCATCCTCCTTTTGGGACTTTGGCGAAAGCTTTGCCATTGCACTTGACATCTCTAAGGCTTTCGATCGAGTCTGGCATAAATCTTTAATTTCCAAACTGCCCTCTTACGGTTTCTATCCTTCTATCTGTGCCTTCATCTCTAGCTTCCTTTCTGGTCGTTCTGTAGCCACTGTTGTAGACGGCCATCGTTTTTCTCCTAGATCTATTAACAGTGGTGTTCCTCAGGGCTCTGTCCTATCACCAACTCTCTCCCTTTTATTCATCAATGACCTTCTAAGCTGTACATCTAACCCTATCCACTCATACGCTGATGACTCCACCCTTCACCTTTCCATTCGATTCCCGCAATGTCCATCTCAGCAGTTACTTCAACAAACAAGGGATGAGGCTATGGCACACCTAATGTCTGACTTGGCTCATGTCTCTAACTGGGGTAAAAATAATCTTGTTGTTTTTAATGCATCAAAGACTCAGTTTTTGTACCTATCAACCCGACAAAATCTTCCACAGGTATACCCACTAATGTTTGATAATATTCAGCTTAATCCTGCATCATCCTTGAACATGCTTGGGGTTTCATTTACTCGGGACTTGTCTTGGAAAGATCCTATTACATCTCTTGTAAAATCTGCTTCCAAGAGATTGGGTGTCCTAAGCCGACTCCGTTCCTTCTTTACCCCTGCACAATTGTTGACTATACAGGGGTTTTATCCACCCCTGTGTGGAGTACAACTCTCATGTGTGGGGAGGCTCCCCACATACAGCTCTTCTCAACAGGGTGGAGTCAAAGGCTTTTCCTTCATTAACTCTCCTCCTCTTACTGACTCCCTTCAACCTTTGTCTCTTCGCTGCACTGTTGCATCTTTATCTCTTTTCTATCGCTACTTCAATGGTCACTGCTCCTCTGAACTGTCTGCATGCATTCCTCCACCCCTACGACGGGCGCGTAGCACCCGTCTAGCAGCAAACTCTCATCCCTTTTCTGTCCAACTCTCTAATGCAAGAGTTAACCGTTACTCCCAGTCCTTCATTTATGCAACAGGTCATCTCTGGAACTGTCTCCCTATATCTGTATTTCCTACTTCCTATGATCTCCAGTTTTTCAAACGCAGTGTGTCTAGGCATCTGGAAATGATCGGATCTTGAATTTGGCTCTCTCGTTTATTTTGTTTTTCTCTTGGAAGGAATAGTTTTGCGGGCTCGTTGCCTTTGGTTCCTTCTTCCTCACATAAAAAAAAAAAAAACAACACTCATCAATCACTTTTCACATGTTAGCCATCTAACCCCCATCACGATGACCGACGTATCATCCACAGACCCAGACTAAGCATCTTTCGCTTACATCCAGACGAAGCACATCATTAGCAACCTTAAGCACTCATCTGCTTGTGAACCAGACAACATAAGCAACATTCACCTTAAACACCTAGGACCACAAAGCATACAAGCACTCACCAACATATCAAACTTCAGCTACTCACACAACATAATACCCAACATCTGGAAGCATGGCATTATCATCACTATCCCTATAGAGCGGTGAGTGAGTCTCCCTTCTACTTCTACTCTTTTAGTCGAAAATGTATGAGTTTCGTCCCCTTCGGGACGAAGGGGAACGAAAATGTCTGTGAGAAAAAAATTACCTAGCCCAACACAGCGAAATCCACCCCACGTTAACTTCCTCACACAGCCCTATCACACTCTTCTGCACCCCCTTTAAAGTCACCAAACGACTGGTACTACAACTAGTTACACCTCACACCCCCCTAGCTCCATCACAACATGGCTTTAGGCCATTTCACTTCACAAACACCCTTCTTACAGACCTTACACAGAGAGTTTTTGATGGCATAAATTCAGGTAGGCGACCACACAGAATACTCCTGGTCATACTAGACATTAACAAAGATTTTGATGCCATCCCCAGCCACAACTTCACAAACAAAATATTCAACACAAACATGTACAATAACACAAAAAGATGGCTGGCAAACTACTTAGTAGGCAGATGTGCTCGTGTAACATTTGCCGGTCAGTCTTCGAACATCAGAAACTTCACAAATGGCGCCCCCCAAAGATTTGTTTTGTCCCCTACACTCTTTAACCTATACATGCACGACATAACCAGACGCCACACACCACAGATACACAAAGCTTCCTATGCAGATGACATAACACTTACATGTACACACCAAAACGCAAACACAGCTACAGACATCTTCCAACCTTACCTCAACAAATTACACGATTGATTCACCACAAACAGACTCAATATAGCCCCAGCCAAATCTACAGTGACCATTCTCACAAACTGGACAGCGGAACACAGTCACATTCCAAATCTCACAATAAACAACACTCCCCTATCACACACACACACACACACACACACACACACACACACACACACACACACACACACAATCCTTGGTGTAACATACAATACAACAATGTCATTTAAACAACACATCACAAACATTAAAAATAAAATAACACCAAGACTCAATGCCTTGAGGTCACTTGACCATATACAACATGTCGACACAACAAAGAAACCACCACCAAAGAATACAGACAATATATACGTTCTGTAATGAATTATGCAAGCCCTGCTTGGGATCCTAACCTCACTAAAACACACTACAACACCCTACAGACCATACAGAATAAGACCCTAAAAACAGTCACAGGCTGCACAGCTACTACACCCACAGACCACCTACATCAAGAAATCAAAGTCCTCAAAGTCAAGGATCACCTAGACATGAGAGGTACCCAAATCCCCGCTGCAGCCTCCACAAACCCACAACATCCACTACACTACATGGCAGCGCATCCACACACACCAAGGAAGATCAAAACAACACCCAGCACACAATATCATACACATCTATTTAGATTTCAAGAAAGCATTTGACACAGTACCACACCAAAGACTTTTATGGAAACTGTACCATCAAGGAGGAATTCGAGGCAAACTGTTTTGTTGGATGCAAGATTTTCTCATAAAAAGAGAAATGAGAACAGTACTAAGGGGAAACTACTCATCATGGAAAGAAGTGACTAATGGAGTACCACAGGGTTCATTGCTGGCACCAATCATGTTTTTAGTGTATATAAATGATATAAACAGTAACACTGGAAATGAATGCTGTCTAAATATGTTTGCAGATGATGCAAAAATACAAAGGAGAATTACTAACACAGACTCTTGTAAAGAGCTACAAGAAGAATTAAATAAACTTCATGAATGGAGTAATACATGGCAAATGGAATTCAATGTGGACAAGTGTCATGTAATCAAGTTTGGTAAAAGTGGAAAAAGACCTGATTGGGATTAAACGTTAGGAAATAAAACCCTACACACATCAGAAAGAGAGAAGGACCAAGGTGTGATTTTCAATAAAAGACTGTCTTCGGCTGATCACATCAGCGAGAAGGTACGGAACACGTATACACTGCTTGCAAATATGAGAATAGCATTCACGTACATAAATGAAGACATGCTAAGAAGGATAATAACATCATTCATCAGACCAACCCTGGAGTATGCATCAGTAGTCTGGAGTCCTCATCTCAAAAAACACATAGACAAGATTGAAAAAGTTCAAAGGGCCGCTACAAGATGGATACCAAGCTTAAGGGATCGAAGCTATGAAGAAAGACTAAATAAACTGAATCTACCAACACTACAGGAGAGAAGGAAAAGAGGTGAATGATAATGCTATATAAATGCATATCAGGGAAGGAGAAAATAGACATAAATGATTACTTAACATATGGGGAGGCATCAGCAAGAGCACACTGGAAAAAAAACTGCATAAGAGAGGTGATAAAGACGTCAGGAAATTCAGTTTCCCAAACAGAGCAATTGATCAGTGGAATGCACTACCGAATGAAATAGTGTGTGCCAAAACAATTCACAAATTTAAGGATATATACGATAAATATGGTTTAAGACACGGGACAGTACGAGCTTGACTCATTCCTGTAGAGATACAATTAGGTAAGAACAAATACTGTCATCTTTGCCCCTTCACCCGCCTCAGACCAGCTTCTAGAAGCATATCGTAGTCAAATCACTCGCTGCTCCAGTCAGCCACTTAACCCCTTAACCGCGGGTGTCATTCCAGAATGACGGCGACAAAACTGGACCAAACTGCGGGTGGCATTCTGGAATGATCGTGAATATTTTGAACACCGCGCGTTTTCCCGGCGCGCAAATATTCTCACGCAAGAGTAGCTGTCGAGTTCTTTCACGCCAGCCATCCCACACCTCCCTCCTCCAACCCCGAGGGGCCCCCCCCACCCCTGCCCTGACCCGCGTCAGTCAGTATCTGTCCAGCTCTGTGCGTGATAATGGCGCTCCGTCCCGACTCATCGTCGCTCGCTTCCTCTTCTACAATGTTTAGTGCTAGTGTTCCCTCTACCTCTACACCGGTAAAGGAACTGCCGACGGCGAGGCAGAAGGGGTTGAGCACTCCTGAAATTAGAACTGAGCTGGACAAAACTGTAAGTACTACTCTTGATTGTGGCAGTGAAAGTGACACACTCACAGCAAGCAGTGATGATTTGGCAGTGATTGGTGGTGAACCATTTTCCATTGATAGTGACAGTGATGAAAGTGATCGTGTTGATTCCCCCCCACCACCCCCAACTTACTCTGGGAAAGGAAAGGCTCCTATGGGCAAATCTGGTATTGCACGTGGGAAGGGAGTGAAGCGCAGGCTCACGTCTCGCACACCAGGCCCTAGTATGCATTTCCCATCAATTTCCCGTTCCCCTAGCCCAATTGCCCTCACATCATCATCATCATCATCTGTCGTGCCCTCTCCTCAGTCTACATCATCTGAGGAGTACGAATTACCAAAGCCTGCAAAGCGAGGGAAGGCAGGCCGTGCAGGCAGGCCTAGAACAAAGGGGATGCGTGGCAGTTGGAGGGCAAAGCTGGGCGATAAGCGAGGCGATAAGCGAGGTGATAAGCGGGGTAGAAAGGGTCAAGTTTCACCATGCACCAGGTCAGAAACCCCCCCGCCTGCCCCCCGCTCAGTTCCCTCACCCGCGCCACCCCCCCACTCACCGCCCCCGCACTCACCCCCCTTCCCGTTGCCTCCTGCCTCACCCACCTCCCGCTTGCCTCCTGCCTCACCTCCTGCCTCACCCATTGCCTCTACATCAGCTCATTCTCACGGGGAAACGAGTGGAATGCAACCTGCCCCTGCCACTGAACCACGCACAGGGCAAGTTGATGCATTTGTTTGGACTGACGGTGGAGATTTCCAGCCACACAATCCACCGTTTGATATGACAAATGCTGGAATACAGCCTGCCTTCCCATGCAACGCAGGTGATGAGTTTGTTGATTACTTCCTGGCCTTCCTTGATGATGAAATTGTGCAGCATGTCAGCGATGAGACCAATAGGTATGCAACTCAGTGTGCAGCACAAGGGCTGGGACCTATTGGCTCACCAAAGCAAGTGTCGTGGTTGCCTGTCGGGATCAGAGAGCTGTATGTTTTTTTTGCACTCATGTTTTTGATGCCCCATATAAAGAGACATGAGTTGGAGGAGTACTGGCTCGTGGATGACATCACTACTATCCCCATATTCGGGAAGTATATGTCACGGGATCGGTTCCGACAGCTGCTTGGATACCTGCACTTCGCTGACAATGACAACCCGTCCCAAACTGACCCTTTGTGGAAAGTGAGGGATTTCCTCAACAAGATTAGGGATCGATTTATGCGATTTTTCAGGCCTATGCAGAAAGTCGTCATAGACGAGTCCCTGGTATTGTTCAGAGGACGTCTCAAATTCAGGCAGTACATCCCCAGCAAACGCCACCGCTTTGGGATAAAGTTCTTTGTGCTGTGTGACTGTGAGACGGGGTATATAATGGATTTTGTCATTTACTCGGCTAGCACAATGGATGTGAACAGGAAAGACCCCCTTGGCTTCTCTGGCTCCGTTGTAAAAGTGCTGATGGAGAGGTATTTTGGTGGTAATCATGTGCTGTACACAGACAATTATTACACAGCACCGAAACTCTCCAAATACCTTGCTGAACACGGCATTGGCACTGTTGGCACTGTACGGAGCTATAGGAAAGAGTGGCCTAGTTTCCCCGAAGCATCATCATCATCCAGGGGAGATGTTCACCTGAAGAAGTCAGACAAGCTTCTTGCGATCAGGTGGCATGACAAGAAGGTTGTCAATATGATCAGCACCATCCACAAGGGGGAAATGAAGAGAACTGGGAAGGTCAGCTACAGGACGGGAGAGCCAATCATGAAGCCTGATGCCGTCATTGATTATAATGTAAATATGAGACTCGTTGATAAGTTTGATATGATGATTGGCGAAATAGACTGTCTCAGGAGAAACACCCGATGGTACAGGAAGGCTTGCCTGCACATGCTCGATATGTGCATGCTCAATGCCTTCATTCTTTACAAGACACAAGTCGGGGGCATAAGGCAACCATCACTGAGACAGTTTTCCAAGACTGTCGTGCAGCAGCTACTTGAACGATTTGGTCAGGTGACGGCTTTGATCCCGAGGCGACACTCTGACACACAACCTGACCGTCTTGAGTGCCGCAATTACATGAGCCGGCACCAGCTTGTGAAATTGCCTCCTAAAGCAGGCGGCAGGTTGTCACAGGGCCGCTGCAGAGTATGTTCAACCACCACACGAAGGCCTACGACGAGAAAAATGAGCACACACCAGTGCCTTGAATGCCAAGTCGCTCTATGTGTAACTCCGTGCTTTGCCGAGTACCACTCTCTGAGTAAATACTGAAAGTGACAGTGATATATAGTGATGCGACAGTGACGTGCTTTGCCAATAATTGTATAATGGATAATGTAGTAATAAGTGATATTTTGCCTAGAAAATAAAGGAAATATTGGCCAGTATAATAAGTGATATTGTAATAAGAGAATCTGCGGCACTTGTGGAATTCTGCGGCACTTATGTAATTCTGTGATGCGCCAGTGACGCAATATAGTAATAAGTGCATTGTAAATATAATGTACATTGCCCATATTATATGTAAAATAATATTAGAAGTTAGAAAGAATGAAAAGATCGCAGGAAACGTCAGTGAGCGGGTGCCGCCGCAGTGAAGTGAGGCGCAGCCGCAGTGAAGAGCGGGTGCAGCCGCAGGGAAGTGCCTTTTACCTACCTCAGTGAACACAGAGTGGGTGTTTATCGTATGTACAGTGTTCATATATGTTTATATTACTATTATGAGAGAGTGGTTGGCATTTGGTACTGGTGTGTGGGGCGTAAAATAGTTATTTCACACCCCTCACTTCTAACGGCTCTCCCCGTCCTGTGAAAGTCAACGAAGGCATGAAACCTACATCAATGGAAAGCTGAAGGTTTGTACTTTCTAATGGTACCTTATTTTTTTCTCTAGCTTTATTCTGTGCAGAGTTATTAAGGTTTAAATGTTTGTTTACATTTGGCTGAAACCCCCGCGGGAGAGGACAGTCAGACCAAAACAATACCCGCGGTTAAGGGGTTAAAGACAACACACAGCTTCATGCAGGGCCTCCTGATTTCCATCCTTCTGAATCCTATCTCCCTCGTGAGGACAGGGTCCACCTGGCCGGTCTGAGATGTGGGCATCATCCAGCCCTCTAAAGTTACCAGAAGAGGCTGGATGACTGTCACTGATGCCTGTCCAAAATGTAACACAGGATCCCATACTATGAAGCACATTATGGAAGACTGCATTGCACACAATCACCTATGCCAACAACACAACATACACTTTATGAGAGCTCTGTGGGGAAGCCCAGTCTCGGCCATGGCCTTATTTGGGGACTCAGGGTTGTTCGGCCAGATTCCCTAGGGAACAACTACTACTACTACTACTATTACTACTACAGGCAGTCACAGAGCTATAATGTGGCCAGGATACTAGATGCTGGTATTGTCCTCCTTTGTCACTGTCCTCATTCTCCTTATCCCTTGATTCTCGATTGTCACTCGACTGGGGGTCCAGACAGAGTTATCCAGTCCAGTAGAGGAGCAGTCCCCAATCCCCTTGAAATAACCACACAACCTTACACGCACAGGAGAAAGAGAAAAAGGAGGACGGAATAGCCAGACCCAGCAAGGACCACTTGATTCTTAACTGTCAGTCAGCTCTGAAGAGTTTGAAGCTGCTTGTGCAGGTCTCGTTCATCGAAACCTTCGCGGGGCAGTTACACAAATCGTTACTAGAATGCCAGATCATCGATCATCGCTGGGCCTTAATGGTAAAGGAAACCACGTTAGTCCACTTCCCCCCTATCTGGCTCAAGAAGAAGCAAATGGGAGGAGGGCTATTCATAACCAATGCCACAGCCATCATAGATGCCTACATTGATGCAATGACTACCCCATCATCCTTAGAAGAAGACAGCATCGTGCAACTAATGGCTGTGGAGGACAACACTCTCCGAGTATCGGTGGTGTCACCCTTCTTCTCCTGGGCCAAGTGGGACGTCGACTACCTGACATTTGGAAAGGGACAGTGTTTTCAGAGAAGCCCACCTCCTCGTTGTTGCCAACCTACTGCCTGTCATGTCTCGAGGAGTGGCCTGGCTCTTTCACAGAGTTCCTCACAGGGTCACGCCAATCTAATTCCCACTGTCAGTGAAGAATGGCAAAACTGTCATCGTTGCTCATCTCTCTGGATTTAGCTTCCATCAGTAACCTAACTTCTCATGTTCTGTACTGGTATTAGCAGCTCAGTTTCAACAATAGCTCAAATGACTTGTTAACAGTCTTCAATGCAGATAATGAAGAAGTGCATTAATGCTAGAAACATGGCATTCACCACGACTGAGCAGGTATCCAGGGAAGCAATCATCTGGGAGGCTTTCTTTCCTCCTCACCTGGCCCTGGATGCATGTGCACGAGGCATATGCTCGCCTCCCATGTACCGGACACCTTCCGCCCTGTTATCTGACCTCCTTCAAATGTCGGAGGTCGCCTTCTCTTCATTACTACAAGCATTCCATGCCTACCAGGCAACACATCCAGTGTGACAAGATATGACCAAGACCCTCACTACTAAAAAATTAACAGTAGCAAAGGAACGTCATATGATGCACTGACCCACAGGGCTCTGGCTTACCTAGTTCAGGCCAGCCTTCCCCCAGATCCCTGGCAAACCACACACACGCCTGGCCAGTCATGATGGGCAGCACTCATGATCAATGAGTGATTTACTTAGACATCAGCCAAACTTTCTTCCCTCAAGATGCCTCCATCTTCCATGAGGCCAATCCACATCATAAGGTCCCATGTGGTCGACATGCTGGAAAAAGGAGCAGTGGAGATACCTTGATGATCGGTGGTCCTCTCTCACGCCTTCATCGTTCCCAAGCAGGATTCATCACTCTGATAGTGAACCTCAGCCATCTCAAACAGTTAATTATTACCCACTGCTTCAGGATGCTGATGATGACTCAGTTTGGACTTCATGTTCATCAAGGAGAACAGCTCATTAAATTATGCCTCCATGACACCTACTGGTACATTCCCATCCACCAGTATTACAAGAAGTTCATAACAATTCGAGCAAATGAAGTTACTTACCAGTCAATATGCTGGCATATCCATCTTTGCATAGCTCATTGTGTCTTCATCGGACTAACAAAGGTGCTGGTGCATTGTTTGGTGTCGAAGGGAATCAACGTATTAATGTATGTTAATGACTGGTTCCTCGCAGCAGCCACCAAGATGGAGTGTTCCGAAAATATGAGTTAGGTAATCAGTGCAGCTGCGGAGCTCAGCTTCAATATCAATATGGAAATATCTTCCTTGGCAACTGTGAAGCAAGCAATCTGGTTAGGCATGGAGTAGGACTCCAGGCGAGTCTGAGTGCATCTTCCCCAGGACAGTGCATGCAGAACGGGGAAATTTGTTCAGGACAGTTCTTGCCAACCTGAGGTCACGAAGACACAGGGAAGTCTCTGCTGTGGGTACTGAACTTAGCAGCGAATGTATTTTCCGTGTGCCACTGCCACCTACCACGGGAGGTATACGTGATCCCAGCAAAAAGGGAGCTGCTCTTGACATCCTCCATCCAGTCCCTTCTTGCCTCATTTTGATGATCAATGGTCCTAGACTCCTTTAACTCACGATCGTAACCAATGTCTCAGACATGGGCTGGGACATGCAGTCAAGAGAAGGGCACCAACAGCAAGGGGCCTGGACAGAGACAGAGCGTGTCAGGCACATAAATGTCAGAAAGCTAAGAGTAGTACAAATGGACAACCAAGCAGCAGTACAGTGCATCAAAAAGTATGGCATGTCAAGGTCAGAGCCCTTCCTGGCACAGACGGAAGAAATACGGCAGCTCACTCACCCTCGTCATTGGCACCTGTCGGCTCAGTACTTTCTGTTTAGAAGAACCAGAGGGCATATGCTCTTTGGAGGTTCAAGTTTGCCTTAGTCGAATGGCTCTCTGGAGGGTTATATTTAACTCACTGGTTCTCAGGTCTGGCCACATGCAGGTGGACCTCTTTGTCACCAAAGAATCTATGCAGTCGTTGTTCTACCTATCCAACATACACTGTATGCCGCCAGGAGACCGGACGCATTAGAGGAGGACTGCATGACGTGGACACTCATATATCAGTTTCCTTTCTCTGCATCCAGAGTTCTTAACATAATTAGAAGACTCAGTCTTGACTGGGAGAAATCTGCTCTTAACATCAGAATGTTGCAAAAAGTGTGCCTCAATCCACTGCCTTTGGGAAAGGCGTGCCTTGCCAACCCCGTAACAGAGAAGCTCCATTCAGCACTGAATCTTTATGCATGACATTCTTATGGCAGGTTCTAACCTCCGGCTATCCGCCACATGTCGTGGAGGCTATGCTACTTGCATGGGGGGGCTGTTTTCCTGTTTCTGAGCAGATAAGGGCGACCCTTTTTATGAACGGGATTGTAAACGCTTTTGCCGGTTCTGTCAATGTTTAAGTGGAAGTTACTTTAGCGAATTTGAGAGTATAGAGCCCTGCTGCTTCCAGCAGAGGTGAAAGGAGCTAACCCTACAGGAAACAAAACACAAGCACCGCCTTTGACATGAACCAACTTTTTACCTTCAACTTGAATGCCAGTGTTTACATCAGTGACCAAAGTTAGAATTATTTTTTTTTTAATAAGTGCAGTGGAAGGAAAGGCAAATGAATGAAAAAAAAAAAAATCCATACACCAGATAACTGGCATCCTCCATTCACAAAAAAATCTGTAACAGTTGGACTTGAACAGCTGTAGGTTGAAGTTTGGGGGGAAACAACTCCGGGGAAGCGAGTTCCAGAGAGATACAGTTCAGAGAATAAAAGAATTTTGATAGGCATAAGTTCTTCAATATGGCTGTGTGACATACCAGCCATGAGCACTACTAGATGCCCGTGCAGCACAAGAGATAGCATGGAGAGGTGGCACAATGGATGCAACTTCGTCTGAGCATTTGCCATAAAAGTGTCTGTAAAATAGTGGAAGGAAGCAGCATTCCTTCTTACTTGTAGGGAAGGTAGTTTATTTGTAATATGAGGGTTATTAATAATTCCAACTGATTTATTCTTAATTTTGCTAGTTCTGTTAGTGCAACCTCTCCACATCCATTCCACAGAGGTGAGCAATATTCTAGCTGAGAGCACACATGACTCTTATAAATTATAGCTAACTGCTCGTCAGTGAAGAAGTTACGGACTCTGTACAATAATCCAAGTCTCTTTGAGGCGCTTTTGGCAAGTGACCTGACATGAGAGGTCCAGCTCAAGGCATTGTTAAGTGAAACATCAAGAATTTCAATACTTTTGGAAATATGAATATTACTGTAGTAGCACTGAAGGTTATACACGAATCTGGCAATATCTGTCTCTTAGTAAATTATATATATATATATATATATATATATATATATATATATATATATATATATATATATATATATATATATATATATATATATATATACTGTATATATATATGGTATTACTAGTATTAAGTGAGACAGTTATTTTGTCCCCATTTAGCGATTAATGGAGATGGCTGCACGGTGTTAAGAGTTAGAGATATTAAACTTTGTGAATGGGTGTCTAAGTGTGAATGAACTGTAAAGTGTTGAGTCATTTGCATATGAATGGATGGGATTGTAGGTGATAGATAAGAGGGTATTATTTTGAACTAGGACTAGGGTTGGTGGCAGAACTGATCCTTGTGACACGCCGGCATTAATTGAGTGGAAAATGGAATATAAAATTGTTAACTTATTATAGAAGTGCATTACGTGGATATGAGCAATAACTACAGTTATAGTAACAGTACTTTCATAATTATACATTTTGATGCCTCGTGTCACGCCTCTTATTACATATCTAACTGGGTGTATTATTTTCTTTTATGAACCATATGGTAGGTGGGGGTGGCCACTTCCATTTGCTCTGTGTAATGCATCCCTCTGGTGAGGTGATTCTTAACTGAGCAAGAAGCCAAATGGTCTCATGTAATCCAGGAAAACATTTACCGGGATGGGTGATAATCATATAACCAAGTCGATGCTTTGTGGTCTGTTGGGTTCAGCTGCTTTGCTGGATGGGAACCATAAAGGTTTCCATCTGAGGTTTGTTTCAGGATCATTGCTAAATCGATGTCACTCTGGCCCACCGGGGCTTGCCACCAGTGCCTTAAATACCAGTACTTAGTATCCAGGCACCAGACCCCTATCTTACTGTTGAGGAAAGATGTACTGCGTGATATAAAGATGAACTTTCTACATTGCTAAACGGCTGATTGTCCTCACAGATATTGGCCCTAAGGATGAAATACGGTCTGCTGCTGATCATCTTTGCCGCTGTATGTGATGCAAGGAGCTCTTTGCTTACACCTTTTGCAGGTACAGTTACTTCCAATACGTACACACATTCAGTGACCTTACACACCAGTATGCATATACAGTCACTCTCCCATGCTTATCAAGTAGTTTTCACCCACATACAATCCTGTCTGATGCTATACCTTCTTGGGGCCAACCAACACAAACCTTATTTCCCTTGTGGACCTGTTTATTGCATCCTCTACCTGCATGACCCTACTTGCCCAGGACCTATTTTCCCCCATGGCTCAATCATCTGCCACCAACCCAGACTTATTTTCTGCCACTAACTCATTTTCTACATAGTACTTATAATTCCCCCTGAACTGATGCTTCCCTTATTCAAATTTTCTCTCTGTACTAATTTTCGTCATGGAATGATTTCACTTCATGGCCAGTGTACTACTTGGATCTAGCTCTAATCTGTGGAGACATTTTCTCAACAAGCATATTTTCCTGCATGAGCTTTTCATCCTTCATGGATGAAATTCCTCAAGTAAGTAGGTTTCCACAAGAGACTTACCGGGTATATTCCCATAGATCTGTTTCCTTCCTATGAAATAATAATAATAATAATAATAATAATAATTATTATTATTATTATTATTATTATTATGATTATTATTATTATGATTATTATTATTATGATTATTATTATTATCATTATTATTTATTATTATTATTATTATTATTATTATTATAATTATTATTATTATCATCATTTTAACTCTGTAAAATTTTCCAAGGAGAATTTCGATAAAAAGTAACTTCCCACAGCCATTGCCTTCTAGCTATGAAGGGACTTTAAGGTCAAGGTAACTGATAATGTGTATGTCACCCTATGTCATCACAGTCTAGTATTCCGCCAAGTGTGATGCCTCTAGCTTTAATCCTTCAAAGAAAATCAGGTGACATGCAGAATTATATGGAAATGTCCCAGTTTTTTACCCCGGGCGACCTCAGAGAAAATCATCCAGTTATAACCATATTCTTTATCACACTGCGTCCTCCTAACGGCTATGTTGTAATAAAATTTCAGCTTCCTAGCTTAAACAGTTCTTGAGATAATGTGGCTGACTCACTTTCCTGTGTTCTGGATAATATCCGGATATCCCGTTCACGGATTGCCACTGTATATGGCCAAATAAAATTGACAATTGTCCGTCTAGGTTGACCAAGTCTGAAAGCTCTAGGCCAAATAGCCTATGAAATATCGCTATTCTATAAAAAGTAGGACTAATTACAATATTGTCAAGAATAATAAAACTTCCCAAAGGGATGTGGAAGTTTTTATAAAACTATTTCCCACCGGGATCTATTTTTCCCTATCATCTTTTTTCTTTTATAGACTTACGTTCTCACTGGGGTCTAATTACCCCGATAATCTATTTCTTCATGGGCGTATTCCATCAACGGATCGTTTATCAATGAACCCATTCCCGATTGGACCAATTTTAACCTATTCATTTATATAGGAAATAGATTACATCACCAGTCGAAAAGGGCAATACTCCAATGGGGTATGGAAAAATGATAACCGGGAGAACTGGATGTCCCTTTTCACAAGCCCTCAGGACTAGCTATTGACCATTCCACCTTTGCTGAACTTTTTTTTAGTTTTTCAGGAACACAGGAGAGTAGACCAGCATGTTCTCCAATACAAGATCCTCTAACTATCAACACCAAACTACATGCACATTACAAACTAAGCTTCATATTCATTTTTTTTTTTTTTTCAAAATGGCATCTCATCACAAAGCCTTGGAGTCCTTAGAAGGGGAGGGGGTCCACGAAAGCCCCCACCATCTGCCCGTCTCCCGTTGACGACTAAACATGATGCCTGGAATCACTCTATGACTCACTTCTTCTTCCTCTCTGCAACATTTGATCCTGTCCTCTAACTTTCTGTTCAGCACCATTTCTCCTCCACTAAACCTCACCTGATCTACCTCAGATAACCAACTATTTGAGATGACTGATACCAAACCTCTCTCTGTATCCTTCTACTTTCTCTACACTTTACTCATTTCAAAGCCAAAAATGTCTGTCGTGTACAAAACAACATATCTTGCTCTCATGTTCCTGAACTTGTATCTTCTGAATTCTCTGCCCTCTGGCTTTGGCTATCCTATCGTTCTCTTACTATATATATCTGTTCTCTTACTTATCCCCTGTTTTAACTGACTGAAAAACTCTTCTACTATCTTCTTTATAGGATGGAACACATCATATTCATTTTTCCTTTCTCTGAAACCTCCATCCTGGGTTATTCCAATGCTGACCACCACTTTTTGCCTCTCCTCTCCTTTCACTGATCCACCGCGTGAACAAGCCTACTTCTTTTGTATCCTTAATGACCCAGAGCAGCTTGTATAGCACCCTACCATAACCCTGACCGCCTTGGAGAGATGTCCAACATACATGACCTCTTCCTTACAGCTAAATCCTTATTCTTAAGCTGTTAGTATTTTCTCTCTGTTGGGCTCCTCGAGCCAAAACCTAATCACCTTAACCTGTCCTATTGCTCCAGTGAGGCCTGTGGACCATCCCAAGAAGCAGCGGCTATGGCACTTTGGAGCTGCTGATTGGAAGGCCCTCAGGCAGTTTTCTTTGATTATCCCTGGAATTATTACTGTATTCACGGCCGAGATCCATCTGTGTGTGTCTTACACACTACGGAGGTTATTCTCTCAGACATGGAAAAGTACATTCCATTCTCTTATACTGTGACTAGTGAAAAAACATCTTGCTTTAATCAAGCTTGTTCTAATACTGTCCACAACAAGGAGAGGAACAAGGAGAGGGCCTTCAAAAGGTATCGGAGCCAACCCACCCCTGAATCTCGTCTCTTTTATGTTTCTGCCCACAATTGTACAAAGTCTGTTCTTCACTCAGCTAAAATACTTCATTCTTACGAATTGCTCTAAACTCTCCATCTCAGAATCTTCCTGCTCCTTCTGGCACCTTGCCAAAAACTTTCTAACAACTTTACCTCATATTCTCTCCCTCCTCTCTTCCACCCTGATGGCTCTGTAGCTGTTTTTTTCTGTTCATAAATCAGAACTGTTTGGTCAGACATTCTCATCAAATTCCACCTTAAACGATTCCGGTGCAGTTCCTTCATCTTTTCCCTCCTCCTGACATCATCATTGCTGACATTAAAATTTCTTCAGTTGGTGTATTTTCTGCCATCACTGTCCTTTGTACGAAAATGCGTATGTGCCTGATGTGATTCCTCTTGTTTTCCTCAAGAACCATTCTTCTGCGCTTACACCCTGCCTAGGCAAACTCTCTCACTTTTCTCTGTCAAGTTGTACCTTTCCTTCTTGCTGGAACTTTGCTCTCATTCAGCCTGTCCCAAAGAAGAGTGATATTACCAGCCCTCATACTAATGCCCACCTGCTGTAACATCCTGTATTTCAAAATTTTTCTAGTCTATTCTTAATATCTGTCTATGTATGTATGTATGTATATATATATATATATATATATATATATATATATATATATATATATATATATATATATATATATATATATATATATATATATATATATATATATATATATATATATATATATATATATATATATATATATATATATATATATATATATATACGTATGTATGGCCTGTCTGTCTCCATATGGGTCCATTATGATGTTCCAGGGGTAAACCAGCTCTGATGTCGATCCCTGCTGTGGATATCATTGATTGCACTGCTCAGTTGACCCTCGTGCGGTGTGGTGCGGTGAGGATCTGTCCCTTCTCCTCTCTGCGGCTAAGATGCGAATGATGGTGTTTGAGTGGATGAGTAAATTGGGAATGTGTCGTTCTGTCTCGGCTACCTCCCTTTCGTTTGGGAAAGAAGCCTAGTTACATATATATATATATATATATATATATATATATATATATATATATATATATATATATATATATATATATATGAGACAAGGCAGTGTTTGGAAACTCCGTGTACTGTTGTTTGCAGATGATACTGTGTTGTTAAGTGAAGACGAAGGGTGAGTTTGGGAGAGTGTGTAAGAAACGGAATCTAAAGGTGAATGTGTGGAAGAGTAAAGTTAGGGTCTTCGAGAGAAGTGAAGTCAGTGAATGTAAAGTGAGGCTGGATAATGAAGAAATGGAAAATGTGAGTACGTTTAAATACTTGGATAGTGTGATGAGTAAGGATGGAAGTTTGGAGGGTGAAGTGCTTGAAAGGGTGCAACAAGGAAGAAAGGTTACTGGTTTCTTGAAGGCAGTGATTAGAAACAGGGAAGTGAGCATGGAAGTGAAAAAGTTACTACATGACAGTATTGTGATACCAACTCTAATGTATGGAAGTGAAGCTTGGACGTTGATGGAGGGACACAAGTCAAGAGTGAGAGCAGTGGAAATGAGTTATTTGAGAGGAGCCTGTGGAGTCACATGGAGACACAGACTGACAAATGAGGATGTGAAGGAGAGTTGTGGTGCGGATGTGGATGAGATAGGAAGCGTTTGCAGAAACACACTGAGGTGGTTTGGCCAAATGAAGAGGATGGAGAGTGAGAGACTGACGAGAAGAGTGTATGTGGGTGAGGTTAAGGGGGAGAGAGGGAGGGGAAGGCCAAGGATGAGAAAAGGGGATTGAGTGGAGATGTAAATGAGAGAAGGGGGTGTGAATTAGGAGCAGGGCAGTGAAATGTCGGGGGACAGGGTGACGTGGAGACAATTTGTTTGTGGGCGTCTGGCGGTATATATATATATATATATATATATATATATATATATATATATATATATATATATACTCTATATAGATCTCTCTCTCTCTCTCTCTCTCTCTCTCTCTCAGTATATATATATATATATATATATATATATATATATATATATATATATATATATATATATATATATATATATATATATTACAGGGAGATTGTGTAACCAGTGATTTCATTAAATCCCTAGTGAACTCGTGAAATGAGTTTAAATTAGGATTTGTTAATTTAGGTTAGGTTAATTTCGGCTGCAATTAGGTAAGGCTGGGATAAACTCGGTTAAACTTAGGTGGTATTGGAGTAAGTTATTTAGGTTAGGTTAGATCTCATTAATTTAGATGAATGTCATGTTAAGCGTTTATCCAAATTAATCTAATCTAACCTAACCCAACCAACGCAGCCGAACATAACCTAAACTTAACCTAGATCCCAGCCTAACCAAACTCCACCCTAAACTAATCCAATCTACATTAACCCATCCCAATTTAAACTCATTTCACTAATTGACTTGGGACTCCATGAAACCACTGGTTACACAAACTCCCTGTAATATATATATATATATATATATATATATATATATATATATATATATATATATATATATATATATATATATATATATATATATATATATATATATATATATATATAACTCCTTTTCTACTAAAACCTTCTTTCTTATTGCCAGTATTGGTTCCGCCAGGGATGCTCCATTGGCGATCTTTTAACCAAACTTTCAACTCTTGGTCATCCTGCATTCGGGACTTGGGCGAAACCTTTGCCATTGCACATGACATCTCAAAGGCTTTCGATCGAGTCTGGAATAAATCTTTAGTTTTCAAACTGTCTGTTTTCGTTTTTTATCCTTCTACCTGTGCGTCTATCTTTAGTTTCCTTTCTGGTCGTTCTATAGCTGCTGTTGGAGACAGCCACCGTTCTTCTCCTAGAGGTATCAATAATTGTAACCACAGATTTCTGTCCTATTACCAGCTCTCTTCCTTCCACTCATCACTAACCTTCTAAGCTGTACATCCAACCCTATCTCCTCATACAATGATGACTCCACCCTTCACCTTTCCATCCATTTCCCACATTGTCCATCTCAACAATCACTTCAGCAAACAAGGGATGGGACAATGACACACCTAATGCATGATTTCATTCACATCTCAGATTGGGGTAAAAGTAATATTGTTGTTTTTAATGCTTCAGTAACTTAGTTGAGACATCTTTCAACACAAAATTTTTTCACAGGAGTGTCCTCTAACCTTTAACAATATCCAGCTCAATCCTGCATCATCTATACTACGGATTTCATTCTCTGGGGATTTATCTTGGATAGATCATTTTCCCACTCTTGCAAAAATCTGCTTTCAAGAAATTATTTGTGCTAAGCCAACTTCATGCCTTCTCTACCCCTGCACAGTTGTTGAGTTTATACACTTTTTTTTTTTCCGCTCCTGTGTAGAGTAAATCTCTTATGTATTGGGAGGCTCCCCACATACAGTGCAGATTGCCTCAAAAAGGTGGAGTCAAAGGCTTCTCGGCTCATGTATTCTCCCTCTTTTACTGGCTCCCTTCAACCTCTGTCTCTCCACCGTACCGTTGCATCTTCATCTCTTTCCAATCGATACTTCAATAGTCACTGCTCCTTTAAACTGTGTGATTGCATCCCTCTGCTACTATGGCGGGCGCGCACCAACCATCTGGCAACAGACTCTCATCTCTTTTCTGTCTAACACGAATGCAGTCCTTCATGTATGCAACAGGTTATATCAGGAACTGTATCCCTCTATCTGTATTTCCTACTGTATATGATCTCCAGTCGTACAAACACAGTGTATCAAGGCATCTCAGAATAAACAGATCTTGAAATTGGCTCTCTGTTATCGTGTTCTTGGTGTTTTCTTAGAAGGATCCGTCTTGCAGGCTTCTAGCATTTGGTCCCTTCTTCCATGTACACACACACACACACACACACACACACACACACATATATATATATATATATATATATGTGTGTGTGTGTGTATGTGTAAACAATACGAATTCCAACGAGTAGTCTGTTTGGCAATGGAAATACCAAACAACCTTTGCCTTCACTACATAATTTCCAGCTGACAGCATCATCTTCTCTTCGATGGCTTTTCTATTACCATAAAGCCAGTACAATTTGTATCATGGAAGATTATGCTAAGATATGTTGACAATGAATACTAAAGTAACAGAGGAAATGAATAGATGGGGCTGAGGTTTCTGACAATTTCTCTAAGAAACAGCAAAATAATTTGTCGAAGAATTCGTTGTTTGTCAAAGCCGTATTAACCCCTTAACCGCGGGGCGTCACTTTCGTGACGCTCGGCTACAATGGATCATACCGCGGGGCGTCACTTTTGTGATTCTGTGTTATTTTGAATTATCCCGGGCTCTCAAGTGGTGGCTTGTATCATATATCAGTACTGCCAATGTCCAACACTAGTCAGCACTCCAAATCTCATCTGTACTCCCATCCATTGTTGACATTTTAGCTATTTTACCCCCTTCGTGACTCCCCTCCCTACCTGCCCTCCATTACCCTCTCCTCTCACCTCCCACGCCGCGCTGCGCTACGGAAATTTCCCCCTTCTCTTTCCACAGATTTCATCCATTGAAATAAGCCCTATGCCCTATATTTTTACCCAATAATATATACCAAAAAAAAAAAGGTAAGTGATAGTGTTATACTCCATAAATTGGCTAATTATCACCTGACAACACCTCATGTGCACTCATTCGCTACATTACCACGGTAATTTCCCCTTTGATTTATGCCTTGTAATCGATGTCTGTAATAAAAATATATATCAGAAAGGAAGGGAGAATCCTAATTGACATTTACATTCACCTGGAACTACCTATTTCTTTATTGCCGAGATTTTCTACCTATAAAAAATTAGCATGTAAGTTAGCAGCAGTAAGCCTAAAGTGTCATTGTCAACCCTTCCCTTCTCAGATAATTTACCCCCTTCGTGACTCCCCTCCCTACCTGCCCTCCATTACCCTCTCCTCTCACCTCCCAAGCCGCACTGCGCTATGGAAATTTCCCCCTTCTTTTTCCACAGATTTCATCCATTGAAATAAGCCCTATGCCCAATATTTTTACCCAATAATATATACCAAAAAAAAAAACAGGTAAGTGATAGTGTTATACTCCAGAAATTGCCTAATTATCACCTGACAAAACCTCACGTGCATGCATTCGCTACATTACCACGGTAATTTCCCCTTTGATTTATGCCTTGTAATCGATGTCTGTAATAAAAATATATATCAGAAAGGGAGGGAGAATCCTAATTGACATTTACATTCACCTGGAACTACCTATTTCTTTATTTATTGCCGAGATTTTCTACCTATAAAAAATTAGCCTGTAAGTTGGCAGCAGTCAGCCTAAAGTGTCATTGTCAACCCTTCCCTTCTCAGATAAGCCGCGGCATTTAGTTCCTTGTCCTCCACTGCAGAGACAACATGTCGCACTCGCGCCCCGCCATTCCTGCCGCTTCTGCGCCCATTGCAAAGGGCCCCGTGACCTCTACCCCCAAGAAAAGTGTTGAGGCAAGCAGGAAAGGCCTCAGTGACTCTGCAGTGGCACGAGAACTTGCTGAATTGTCCATGATAATAATGGACAGCGATTTTGACGATTCCGGTGAATCGTATGATGAGCCGGGTGAAGTTATCGTGCCAGAAACAGCGACAACAAGTGCTCCAACCAGTGAATCTGTGTCTAGCTCCAAGGGAAAGGAGCCTTTAGTGCAGGAAGGACAAGAATTTGGGAAGGGAGTGAAAAGGCGGTGTGTTAGCCCCAGAACAATGCCCCCACGTGACCCAGCCCGCCATGAGTCACAAGAGCATTCACCTCCCCGTTCCCCAAGCCCCGCTTTACTCATCTCGTCATCATCGTTGGCTGAGTTATCTCCGGAGTCTTCGCCGTCGAAGTCACCACCAGCATCAACAGTGAAGGCCAGCCGTAGAGGTAGAGGTAGATCTAAGAGAGTGAAAAGTAGTGTAGCTAGTAGGGTAAGGGCTGCTAGTGCTGTACGGCAACCTAGGGTCAGTGTGAGTGACCTTGACAGAGATAAGCCTCCCTCTCAGCCAACCTCCACCACCACCACCACCACCATCCCTCCACCGCCACGCCAGGGAATCCTGGACGCCTTCGCGTGGACGGAAGGGTCAGATTTTGTCCCCGAAAACCAAGTTTTCAATGAGAGCTCGTCAGGAGTTCAGCCTGCCTTCACTATGGACGAAAATGCTGAGTGTGTCGACTACCTTTTGGCCTTCCTAGATGACGAAGTCATGCAGCACATATGTGATGAGACCAACAGGTTCGAATCACAACGTGCTGCTAGTGGTACAGGTGCAGCCAAGATGCAACAGTGGACCATGCTGGGAGTGCAGGAGCTGTATGTGTTCTTTGCCCTCATGCTTCTTATGCCACACTCCAAGAAGCATGAGTTGGAAGAATACTGGTCCATGGACCCCTTACTACCCTCACCGACCTTCAACAAGTACATGGCCAGAGATCGCTTCCGGAACATTATGGGAAACCTGCACTTTGCCGATAATGATGTACCTTCCCAAACCGACCCACTCTGGAAGATCCGGGAGATTCTGAACAGAATGAAGGATAAGTTCATGTCATTCTTCCACCTATTTCAGAAGGTTGTCATTGATGAGTCCTTGGTTCTGTTCAGAGGACGTCTTCGGTTTGTCCAGTACATTCCAAGCAAACGCCATCGCTTTGGAATTAAGTTCTTTGTACTGTGCGACTGTAAGACGGGGTACATCCTTGACTTCGTCATATATTCAGCCAGCACTGTCGATCTCGATAAAACACACCCCCTTGGCTTCTCAGGCTGTGTAGTGAAAGTGCTCCTAGAAAAGTATTTTGGTGGGAATCATGTGCTGTATACAGACAACTACTATACAGCACCGAAACTTGCCAAATACCTTTCTGAGCACGGCATTGGCTCCTGCGGCACTGTGAAAAGTAATCGTGCCAACTTCCCCAAATTCCCAGAGGCGGGAAACTCGCAGCGAGGAGACGTGCACCTACACAAGTCTGAGAAGATGCTGGCAATACGGTGGCATGACAAGAGAGTCGTGCACATGCTCACCACCGTACATAAGGGGGAGATGAGAGACAGTGGGAAGGTCGACCGTAGGACAGGCGAACCTGTGATGAAACCTGATGCTGTGTTGGACTATAATATAAACATGCGGCTGGTGGACAAGTCCGACATGATGATTGGTGAGATCGACTGCCTCAGGAAGAATACTAGGTGGTACAGGAAAGTTTTTCTGCATCTCATAGATATGACGATGCTGAACGCCTTCATCCTGTACAAGATGAAGGTAAAGCCACCCAAGTCCTTCTCCCTGAGGTTGTTCGCCAGGACTTGTGTCCAGCAGCTGCTGGAAAAATATGGTAAGGTGCAAGCAGCAACTCCAAGGCGCCATCCAGTTACACTTCCCGACCGACTTGAGCAGAGGGCGTATATGGATCGGCACAGACTTGAGCTAATGCCTGCCACAGGGAAAAGGAAGGCTGCGATTCGCAGGTGTCAGGTATGTGCGCATACCACACGCCACACACCTGAGCATAAACGCACCTCTTGACAGTGCGCTGAATGCCAGGTTCCCCTCTGTGTAACCTGCTTCTTCGATTATCACAGCCAGAAGCAGTTCTAACAGTGCAAGTGTGGAAGCAGAATTATTTGGAAATAATGTGTAAATAATGTGTAAATAGCAGGTGAAAGCAATGGATGTTCAGTTCATATGATTGAACAGTGTATTATAGTTTTATCTTACTGAAAGTGACAGTGAATAACATATTGTAAGTAAAATAGAAGGGTAAATATTGAAAATATAATAGAAAATGTAAATAGTAATGTAAGTAATTAGTAATATAAGAATATGAGTACAAATAATTTATGTTATAACAGTGAGAGTGAATCCGTGGCTCTCTACGTATTTTACTGACTGAAAAATAGAATGACTTCAGTGACAATAAAATAATACGACTGAAGGAAACTTATGGAGAAAGACTCCAGATATATATAAGTGTGATATAGTAATAGAAATATAAAGTGTGAGGGGTTTTATGAATAATAAATGACAGAGTGCCTAGAGCGAACTAGCGCAAGTGCGACGATCAGACGCGCTCGTAATTTCCATTGCTTTTACACTGTTTTTTTTTTTTAGTATGGATCCCAAACTACTTGAAAATGGTAGAATAGTGTTTATAGTGTTTGTATCTGGCTGTGGTAATCATATAACGGGTTGTCGGGAAGTGTAAAGTGGGGACTTAGTTACCCTACTTCAGAGGTCTCCACAAGTCCTACGGAAACAGACGAAGGCTCAACAATCATTCCAGGAGAAAGCTGAAGATATGTGCTATAAGCATATATAATTTTATTATTCTAGGACTAATAACTGATTTTTAGCAAATATTTTTTGAGAGTCTGTCGGAGCCCAAATAACCCCGCGGGACACGCAAGTCATTGGTAAACAAGCCCGCGGTGTAGGGGTTAAGTGCCTGGAATGTGTGCTGACTATTGAGTCCCATGGACGTAATGTCTCTTATGAATTTCAAAAGCAAACTAAGAGTTGTCAGAAAGTGTTTTCTTTCTGTATTAAGAAGGAGGTAGAGAAAAATATTACAGCACAGAGTAAATTGTAAGTCGAGAGATTTCCATTCACTGAATAATGCTTATTGTTCAAATTTCTGACCGTACTTCAGACGAATGTATGTATGTATGTATGTATCTATCTATCCCTCTACCTCTCTCTCTCTCTCTCTCTCTCTCTCTCTCTCTCTATATATATATATATATATATATATATATATATATATATATATATATATATATATATATATATATATATATATATATATATATATATATATATATATATATATATATATATATATATATATATATATATATATATATATATATATATATATATATATATATATATATATATATATATATATATATATATATATATATATATATATTTTCATTATTCTATTGCAGATTCCAGACACCGTCAGTGGGAATCGGTACAGATGGTTGGTTCAGTGATCAAGACTTGGCTACAAGGCAGATGTTTTCCGATGCTGCTCACGGACAACTTAGTAGAAAATAGCACCATAGTAA
The DNA here is from genome assembly GCF_032717465.1 of Coenobita brevimanus. Classification (NCBI taxonomy): domain Eukaryota; kingdom Metazoa; phylum Arthropoda; class Malacostraca; order Decapoda; family Coenobitidae; genus Coenobita; species Coenobita brevimanus. Next base: position 27,621,448 of record NC_136993.1, read on the forward strand.
AGGTAATGGAAGACAGTATGTTAATGGACGCTATGTAAAGTTCCATAACTGGATGACATTGTTACTTTTAATGCTCATATCATTACCATACTGATGGTCTCATAGCTAGGATTAAGTTTTAACAAACATTTCCTTTAGTACTCAGTAATACTCAGAAAACAATTTGTTCTTTTATGAAAGGCATTGCTATACTGTGATAAATATTTTGATAATTAGGAAGAAAATTTAAATTAGTATTACACTTTCCTCGGTGGCAACTTAACCCAAGGAAAACGTATTTACTCTGCATAATTATACTCTGGTTCCCATTAGAGTATTGGTGATGTTGGAGCGGCATGGGGTGTGGGTGTGTTCGAGGTGGGTGTGGAGGGCAAGGACGCTAACGTGACGCAGGCACAGCTCTCTTGGGTGGTCGGCCAGGCTCGTCGGGTAAGTCACTCTCACATTTCTGGTGTGGCGGATTGGTAACTCACATTACTATTGTGACGGGTACTTCACTCTCATACTACTGTTAAGGTACGAGTATGCACATCACTCTCAAATTACTGCTTAGGTGGGTAGTTTACTTTCACATTACTAATGAGGCAATTGGGTCACTTTCACATAACTAATGTGGGTAGGTAATTACTGCTGAGATCAGTAGGTCACTCTTACATCACTGCTGAGGTGGATAGGTCACTCTTACATTATAACTATCCTGAGTAGGTCACTCTGATATCACTGCCGGGGTGGGCAGGTCACTCACATTATTACTGAGGCAAGTAGATCCAAAGCTAACTAGTACCCTGGTACATCAGCAGCTGCGGCAGGTGTCGTGGTGTGTGACGGTGGTGGTGGTGAGTGACGACCCAGTCTTCCTCGCCACCTTCGCCGAGTGGTCCCTCAAGGGCCGCCTCCTGGTGTGGTCGACGAGGCTGTTGGTGGTCACTCGCCTGCCCAGGGAAGACCTCAGGGCTTTACTTGCTTCCCACTGGACATTTTCCATGATGAACACCATGGCAATCAGTGCTGAAACATCAGCATCTGACAAACGGCAAGTTATTCAGCAACCATGTACAATCCTTTATTACCGAAAATTTTATTTGTATTAGTTTTTTTAAGATGGCAGGTATTTGAAAGTGGCATGTGCTTCCTTTTTATAGTTTGCCATAAAAATAAAATTGTGCAAATCCTTTGCCAAACCTTTACCAATCTTGGCCTGCTGTATTACACCCACCCTTCCCCATCACTTACTCATTCTCTTCATTTCTAATCATTCATCTCTGCTTACAATCCGTTCTGGTCTCATGTGCCTTAGAGAGAATTTCTGTTAGAAACCTTATTTCCATTGCCAGCGCTACGTGCCTTATTGCACTGATAGATAAAACAACCTCTTACAAATAATAAGTGACCAGTACAAATAAATTTAAGAAGTTAATGAATATATGAAATATTTGAGGACCTGTTATTAGTAATACATTATAAAACAGAATACTGTTATAAAGGGGTATCAACAACATAAATTGATGAAGAGTACATGACATACATGGTTGTGCTGACCTTTCAATTTACTGATCTCCTAATTCTTCGCTTCTGAAAAATTCAAATGTATTCTCTGTGAAGGAGAGTAGGGTCATGCAGGAGGTCGACGAAACACCTGACTGTAGGTGTTGGGCCTTTATTTATGTACTGCATCTCCATGCATACTAGATCACAACAGGGACATTGGACTTATCCCAAGTCTGGCCAAGACATGAAAAATGCTTGAAAACCAGACAACGGCCATGCTGGACCCAGTGTCAGAAGTAAAATACTCTGCCAGGACTTGGTTAAAGTACGCTCCCAGACTTATATCAAGACTCTCACCAAGACATTCTCTAAGACGTGCATCATGACTTACTCCAAAACTTGCACCTTTGAAAGTGTTGGAACTTTCAGGTAGTTTCAAGTTAAGTAATAAGATAAATGTAATTCATTCATTATGAAAAAAATAAAACTTTTAGTTGGATTATTTCAAGGAATTAGATAATGTAGCTGCCATTTGATCACCCTAACCATTAGTTGTTAGGGAGATACTACGCAGGATAAGAATTCATAACCTTATATCGCAAAACAGTTTTTAGTATCAAGGTAGTGTACGTGACTGGCTGGCCTCATCCCACGGCATCAAACTGCCGACAACAGCTGTTTCTGCCTCTCTTCACACACAGCTGCTCGGTACACTTCTCATATCTCACAATTTCCAGGGCAGATTTTACTTTCAAAACATTACTAACATAGGCACAATACAATAAAATTATCTTTTAGGGGAAGTCGATGCACTAACTCATAATGGGGCTAGGAGAAGAAAAGCTCCAGGCAGGAGGCAGTGACCCTGCTCCCGAGAAATCCAAACACAGAGAGGGACCAGAAATCTCCTTGTCTCCCCTCACATCAAGCGTTCACCCTCCCCTTGGGGACCCACATGATAAAAACTTTTGAAGTACGTATGGTATTTTCTTTTAAAAATGTGGATAAATATTACAAAATATATAGGAACTCATTGGTAATATATTTGCCTTAAGTGTCATCATTCAACTGAAAAAAATTAATATTGAATCGATGTAAAGAAGACACCACATCATGCTAAAAATGTATAAAAGCATTGGATACTACTGAAAAAAATTAATATTGAATCGATGTAAAGGAGACACCACATCATGCTAAAAATGTATAAAAGCATTGGATACTACAGTGTAAGGTGCAGATAAATTATTGGAATTTGTTTGCAATCTATATACTATACTACCTGTCTACAAACGTAGGCAGTGCTACTCTATTGCATGCCTCCACCTGACCAAGCACATATCCCTCACCTCAGTCATACCTAAACAAGCGCATAATGGCCCTCACTCCCCACCCTAATCTTTTCTTTTAAAGGTGGGCGTAAGGATAACCCCATGGAAACAAGTAACTTGGGCCCTTCAGATTCCTTGTTCAGGTTGTGTTGAAATCTCTGGAAATAATTTTGTACCCCCTCCACAATATGTCTACCCCCGATGTATATATGTCCCCCCCCAATGCATACATACCCCCACTAAACTTGCTAGGTCAGCACGCTTTCCCACGCCTGAAGACGGCGTTATTGCATCATTTGATACCAGGCAGCCTAGACGGGCAGACTATTTTACTGTGAGCTTGTAATAAACTTCTTATCTAGCTGTTTGTACAAGGAGTTTCTATCACCAAAGTATTGCAAGTTACATTTGGTAGCAGCGGTGTTTCGAACCATCAGATTCTGACCGCCTCCACCGGTTTAGTGACATCACAAGATACACGACGTCTCGCATCTGCCAGCCTCGCCCCTCCTCAGTGCCTCTAGTGGTGTAATACCTGGCTGTGCTTTCCGAGTGTACAATTTTTCTCACCAGTGCTCACCTCTCAAACAACCGCACCCATACGCCTTGTTCCTGACCGCACGTGTCACCATCGCCGACCTACGCACCTGTTGCACCTGTTCCCAGCACCTGTTCCGAACTCATCATAACTCCTGCCCCCACGGTGCCACTTATCACTGTCTGCCCACTGCCTGCCCACCACCATTCTCTGCATTTGCAACTCAACAGTTCTACACCTGCCTTGCACCAACATCTGCCCTCACCACCCACCACCGGCCTCCGCCGTCGCCCGCATCTGGTCTGCATTATGGAGCCTCCTAAGACCGCCACTCCCTGCCGGTGATTCATCGCGGCGTCTCTTCTCCTCTCCACCCAGCTGTCTCTCCACCGCCGCCCCGCCCCGCCCCACCCCGCCCCGCCCCGCCCCACCCCGCCCCGCCCCGCCCCAGCCCAGCTACGCCCAGCCACCCCTGCACGTCATACATCTCGACACTCCCGTTTCTACTGTGTAACTATAGTATATCTTTCCTTTCTATAGAGATTATCCTCGATTTTCTCTACAGATTGGTTATTGTAAATATTCTATCTCATTTCCATTACCCCGTTTTCATCTTCACCTACGTTATTTATACTCCCTCTCCTCCTTCGCATTTTATTTAAACCATCCATGCCCGCACCTTCATTCATTTTCATGCCTACTCGTGTATTCCATTCTCTCATTGTTATTTATACATTTCCACCTACGTATCCATCTTCATCCTTTCATCTTCCATTGCCGCATTCAGTGCCGTACTTTCCACGTCAACCGCTTACCACCAGCCCTCTCGACCCGGAAACATCACCTGCTCATACCTCGTCTGCCGACTCTAACACAATCACTCATTTATGAAGTGGCAAAGAGTACCACCGCCCTGTACCTGAGACTCCCGTTTCACTTCCCGCAGAATCACTCACTACCCATCCTACACTCGTAAATCCAGATACCTCCTCCTCTACTCCTGCCTCTACACTCCCTTCTTCTTCCTCTACTCCTTCCCCTGTCGTTCCCTCTCCTGCCTCCCTCCATACCCCGTCTTGCTCGCCCTTAACTGCCACTACCTTCTCCCTCTCCCACACCTCTCCTGCCGCCACTTCTGCACTTCCAGCCATGGCCAACCCTCCACAGTCTATCTATCTCGACGATGCCAATCGCCCAAATTTACCGGCCAGGACCCAACTTGGTCTGTCTATGATTTCCTCAGAGAAGTCGACACAGAAATACACAATAGACAAATAACCGATGAATCGCTCAAAGTAGCTTACCTCCTCGGTCGCTTGCACCACGGTAAAGTGGACATCGGATCCGCGATCCGTGCAGGACATTTCGATAGCATTCGTACCTTTGCTGATTTTCGTACGGAACTCATCAGCCTTTGTTGCCAGCATTCAAATACCGCGTCTCTCATGGGATTCATTAATCTCCTAAACCAACTAGATGAGGACTTGTGTGCCCCAGCGCAATATGCCAAGCTCCGCGAAGCTGCCGCCACCATGAAAGCAACTAGTAGCGAGATGCTCCAATTACTGGTAGGCACGAAATGGTTAGAAGACAAGAATGGGGTTCCAATGCTTTCACTCACCAACTTTGCTGACTTAATTGGTTACCTCAGATTCCTTCACTGGCTTACTCCTAAACAGCGAGAGCTAGCCTTGGAAATCGGTTTCAATCCAGGAGATAAAATGATTCAGGTCACTAAAGCCATTCATGAAAGAACAGGTTCGAACTACACGCGTCAGGGCACCACCCAACCCTTGGCCTCCTCAGTCTGTCACACCTCCACTACCCCAGACCAATCTCGCTCCTGTCCCACCACACGCGGCAGACCTGCCACACATCGCTCTCCTCCCGCAGGTCGTGATCAATCTAGCGCCCGACGGAACAGACAATCTTCGATTCTTTGATGGTACTGTGGTCATCCTGGACATCGAGCATCCAGTTGCGACCGTAAATACAGACGTCCTCACTCCCAAACCAGACAGCGTATGCCTTCCTGCTCACGTCGTCCACACTGCAAATACCACAAATCAAGCACGACTCACACCACTAAGGAATGTCGTTACCCCAACTGCCAACAGTCGGGGGAAGCGCCGCGCCCGTATCGGACCAATATCACGTAGAACCAGAAACCCAACTCCCCATCCGCCATGTAGGTCCCATAACATCCTCGGGTTTAGTCATTCTTGGTAGCAGCCATGACATACCAACGTCATTCTTCTTGGACACAGGATCTATAGTAAATCTCATCTCCGAAAATTCCTTACAAATTATTCATCACCATCACAACCACGTCAGTTTCCTAGAACCACCAGACATTCGCCTATGTGGTGTCAACGGCTCAGAGTTTAAGGTTAAGGGAAGAGTCACCCTTGAAGTCAAACTCCACAGAGATTTGCCCCCTATCCCAATTGAATTTCATGTCACTAATGACTTGCAGTATCCTGCAGATGCCCTTATTGGTTTCTCCACCATGGCACAACATTCCATTGCATTATTACCTGCTTGTGGTAGTATAGACATTTCTGGATTCCCGGTTTACACTATGGAATGTCCCCGTCCTGTTCTTACGATCAAATCAGTCCTTCAATTACCTCTGTCCCTATCACTACCAAAAAGTCCAACCCAGCCCAAATCACCACTATCATCATCTGAGAATACAGAGATCATTCCTTTACTGACTGCGAGCAAGGACATAAATTCCTCAATGTCTCCTGATACATCATCTCAGCCCTCCAACATGGCTCTTACATCCTCTCCCGACAACACTATCGCTAACTCAGACATGTCTCAGTTACATACCTCACACAGTCTGAATGATCTTCTCCAACACGCAGAGATGAAACGTGCAGTAACTAATACGAGCACAATTTTGTTACCGCATGAGTTCACCAAAGTCTCTGTTTGTGTTGCCGGTGCGACAGAAGGAGTGGATGTACTAACCCTACCTGAGATGTGTTGTGTGAATGGCTTGACTTATGAGTCAGCGTGGTGTACAGTCTTAGAGGACAGTTTATGCTACCTGTACTTGCTCAATGTCACAAATGCTCCAATAAAACTTAAAAGTGGTGTAAAGATTGGAGACTTCCTAGTATACCCAGCGGCCGTAAAGGTGTGCCAGGATTCCTCAATTCCTACTATTCAGACTGATGATAGTACGCCAATCGGTGTATGTACTATTAACTCTATGGGATCTGCGCCGACATATTCACCCGAAATGCTCTCACATCTCACTTGCACAGATTTCCCAGAAAATACGCCTCAACTCCTCGACCTTCTGACCTCGTACAGAAACGTGGTTGCCTTACCCGGTGAACCGATGTAGAACAGACCTTGTCAAACATACGATTGAACTACTCCCAGGAACTCAGCCGATTTACATACCAGCGTATCAATTTCCTCTCAGCCAGGGAAAGCAGACAGATCAAGTGGTACAGAACATGTTAGACCAGGACATTATTGAACCCTCCGTCAGTCCATGGAATAGCCCACTTTTCTTAGTACCAAAGAAGGACGGCAACTTTAGACCAGTAGTCGACTATTGTAAGGTCAATTCTGTCACCGTTCCAGACCGTTTCCCGTTACCTGTCCTCACTGATTTGCTAGAATCCCTTGGTGAAAATAACGTAGTCTTTTCATCTTTAGACCTCCTCAGTGGGTACTGGCAGGTCGAAATAGAAGAGTCCTCTCGCCCAGTTACAGCCTTTAGCACCCCTTCCAGACATTTTCAGTTTAAGAGACTCCCTTTTGGTCTGAGAAATGCTCCTTCCGTGTTCATGCGACTTATCCATTCAGTCTTCAGCGGCATGATGGGACACTCTCTTTTTGCTTACCTAGATGATATCATTGTTGTGAGTAAATCCATCCCTGATCATTTTACCAAACTCCAGCAAGTCTTTGAACGCCTCCAGCTTGCAGGCCTGAAAATCAATCTCAGTAAATGTGACTTCCTGCAAAAGAAAATCAAATTCCTAGGCCATGTCGTAGATGCACAAGGCATTCATACTAATGAGAATAAAACTAAGGCGATTATTAACTTCCCAGAACCCACCACTACCGAAGCTGTAAGAAGTTTCCTGGGCCTCAGTGGCTATTATCGTCGCTTCATCCAGGATTATGCAAAGATCGCCGCTCCTATGACCCACTTACTCAAGCAGAATGTGCCTTTTGTTTGGACTAACGACCAGTCACAGGCTTTCCAAAAGCTAAAGACAGCTCTTGTAAATGCCCCTGTTCTAGCATTCCCTGATTATACCACACCCTTCCTTCTCTGCACAGACACCTCAGGCACTGGACTTGGTGCCGTTTTGATGCAACTCGATGAAGCATCAAGGAAGCGCGTAATAGCATATGCTAGTCGCACCCTTACAAACGCTGAACGTAACTACAGTGTCACAGATCTCGAAGCACTAGCGGTAATCTGGTCCTTGAAACATTTCAGAGATATAGTCTATGGTTATCCAGTGCATATCCAAACAGACCACCTTCCACTATGTGATTTGTTCAAGAATCGCAACCTAACAGGTAGACTAGCTAGATGGTCTGTCATCATCCAGGACTTTAATCCCACTTTTCAATATGTACCAGGCAAGCTGAATGTAGTTGCAGACGCACTCTCACGTCATGTAGCAGCAGCTATAACATCACTGCAGCCTGAAGTAACTGAAAACACTACACTAACGTCAGAAGTTGTTCGAAACTTTCAGCGCCAAGACCCCATGTGGTCCAAAGTCATTTATTTCCTAGAATCTGGCGATGCCTCGACCTTACCTACTCTGCAAGTATCACTAGATGAGTTCATGCTAGATGATGATCTCTTGTACAGGAAAACAATGCTAACAGGCAAAGATATGCCCAATCGCGAAGTACGCCAACTTGTTGTCCCCACTGCCCTGATACCACAGGTTCTTCATATTGTTCATAATACTCCTCAAGCTTCCCATCCAGGTAAAGACCGATGCTTGTGCCAAGCACGTCTCAAATACTATTGGCCAACCATGTGCCGCGATATCAATACCCACTGTGACTCTTGCCTCTCCTGCCACCGCCACAAAGGATCAATCGGCTTGCCAGCACCTCTCTTACAATACCCAATCCCGTCACGACCATGGGAAACTGTCTCAATCGATCTCTTAAAACTACCTCTCACAGAATCTGGCGTTGAGTACTTGTTCGTAGCGGTCGACCACTTCTCCCGCTACTGTGTCCTCGTACCCCTCTCCGACAAGACCGCGAAGAGCGTTGCACGTGCCTTTGTAGATCACGTAACTTGCCCGTTCAGTACCCCTCATACCATTCTTACTGACAACGGTACAGAGTTCAACAATAGCCTTCTCGATGAGATCTGTCGCCACTTTCATATCAGTAAGTGCAATGTCATGCCTAACCATCCGGCTTCCAATGGCCTTGTAGAACGCCACAACCGAAAAATCTTAGAATGCCTCAGACATCTAGGCTCCCATAGTTCGTCCTGGGATGACTGGATTCCCCAAGTGGCATCCTCCATCAATAGTTCCATCAATGCATCCATTGCTGAATCTCCCTTCTTCGTCCTCTTTGGCTTTGACAAGGACCTCCCATACTCTCTCTTATCCTCCAAGCCAGAACCCATCTACAACATGGATGATTATGTTAAACTAAAATTGGCCAACTTCCTGACAATCCACCAGTATGTCCAATCCACTTTGGCTTCCTCTCAGGAGGACATGCTGCAGCGCCAACATAAGTCCGCCTCTCCTATCACTATCAATGTAGGCGATCTTGTCTTTGCTCATTCCCATACGCGTTCCTCTAAGTTGGATGACAAATTTACAGGGCCCCACCGCGTCCTCACTCAACAAGGCAACAAATTTCACCTCCAGGACCTGTCCACTAAGGACACCAGATGGGTCCACGTCGATGACTTAAAGCGAGCACCCCGTGGCCTCGTGTTGGAAGAGTCACTTACACAACCTCCTGCCCCCTCTTCCCCTCCTCCCATCCCTCAGTCTACCTTGTCTCCACCTATCCCTCAGTCTCCTTCCTCTCCACCTCCACCTGCTCATTCATCAATCAATCAATATCGGTCCAAACTGCGCTCTGCCCATCAACCTCTTCACGACCTCCCCCATTAACTCTACCCTGATTTTCTAGGTACGATGTTAGCGATCTCCCTGCTGGCAGTGCTGACCCTCCTGGGGTCTGGGTCAGGTCAGGACGATGGTGGAGTACGTCCCGGGGCCTTGGTCAGCTCGGGAGGCGAGGTAATACTTATCGAAGACGTAGCCTCTTTGCGCTACGATCTTGCGCCCCTGGCCAACGTAGCCATTGCCCTACCTGCCTACGCGTACCAGCTCCGCGGAATCAGGACCCATCTCACGGCCCTCATGGGAACACACAACCCGAATGAGTATCTCTGTAACCTTTTCCTCCCACTCTCCTGGCAATTGCAATACATAAGTAACAGATTCACTGAGCTCAATGACACATTCTTCATTCCGACACCTGTTGGTCGTTCTCGTGTGAAACGAGGTCTCTTCAACTTCGGCGGTGAGATTCTGAGTTTCTTGTTTGGCGTTGCTACAGCCCGTGACATTTCTGGCTTTAAATCTGATCTCACTCATTTAGCTTCAGCCCTAGAATCACAACGCTGAGTTATTAAAATCCAACACACTATGTTACAGAAGCTCACAGCCCAACTCAATGAAGTCATGTCCACTCTAAACAATTTCACCGATATCTTACAACGCCACCTTTCAGATCTCAACGTTATCTCTCAGTTCTTCTACCTCAAACTCAACATGGATAATCTCCAACTAGCCATTGACTCTCTCTTGTCTCAAGTCTTTGCTTTGGTTCGTATCCTGGTCGATGCTATCAATGGACGTGTCACTGCCGACTTAGTACCTGTCTCAGCTCTCCGTTCTGTCCTGGAATGGGCTCACTCCACCTTCGGTCTCTCCCCAGTCCTCCCCTACTCCTCCCTTGAATATTATTATCCTGTTCTCGAAGCCACTCTTCTCACCACATACGTCGTTGTCCATATTCCTCTCCGTTCTGCCATAACCTTTAACCTTTTCCACATCATTCCCTTCCCTTTCCGCCTCAACAACTCCTTGTTACAGGTATCTGTTCCTTCAGAATATTTCTTTCTGTCCCATGATCATCTTTCCGTTGCGTTCCTTTCTTCCACAGACCTCCAGCAATGTTCCTCCCTTACTCCGACCTCTCGTCTCTGTGCTGCCCACCTTTTCGCTATCTTCTCTAGCAGTGCTACACCCTGTGAGTCTGCTTTAGTTTGCAACCATTCCATCTACTCGGCCTGTTCTTTTGTCCCAGCTCCTGACCTCCCGGTCCACCATGCTCACCTGAACCATGTCCAGTACTTCTTCTTTGCTGTTCCCATCTCTGTCACAATCATCTGTCCTGGTTCTTCCGTTCGCTCCGTCCCCGCTAGTGGTCTCTACAAAGCACCTGACTATTGTACCGTCAAATCAGAGTCCGTCATCACTTGCCACTCGCTATCACCAAGCTGTCCGTAAACACTCCTATGACATCTTTCAACCAATCGACATGCCTTCAACCCTACCATCTGCCAACATTACCATCACCTCCCCTAACTTGCGCATGCTCACCTTCCTCAATGACAGTGATTTCATTATGGATTATTTCTCTCTGGCCTTCAGCCGTTCATGGGTTCATCCAACAGTTGTGTTTCACCCTGTGGTTATCGCTTTCATAGGTTTTCTACTCATCATATGTGCAGTGCATTGTTGTGTCAGAAAAATGGAACGTCGACTCCAGGAAATCAGAGTCGCTACAGGCATAGTACGCCCTACACACGACGTAGACACTCCCCATACTTAGTGCCCTCACATTCAGTGACTACCATTGCCATCTAAAAATTAACCAAACTGTGAACAGCACTCTGCCTACTAGAAAATGATGGTATTTCTTTCATGCATTACTGAGTGACAGTGTATCCTACAGAAAAAAAAAAAAATGACGGAAGAACAACAATAGAACTCTCATATCTACTCCTTGTTTATCATGTATCACACTATTATTGTGTAATTCCCATTATGTTTATATATACCTTCGAATCTTACTGGATTTGTACCTATTAATCCTTGTTTATCTTATATGTATATATCCTTCTAATTCCCTCCCCTCAACATGGCCATGTCTCCCCTACTGCCCCTGTATCATACTTATCCCTTGTACAAACCTCCCCGGTCCTGCCTTACTACTATAATCAACCACCATTTAACTCCTGGTGTCAGGAGACACCATCTCAGCTACCCGGGGGAGTAGTGTACCCCCTCCACAATATGTCTACCCCCGATGTATATATGTCCCCCCCCAATGCATACATGCCCCCACTAAACTTGCTAGGTCAGCACGCTTTCCCACGCCTGAAGACGGCGTTATTGCATCAGTTGATAGCAGGCAGCGTAGACGGGCAGACTGTTTTACTGTGAGCTCGTAATAAACTTCTTATCTAGCTGTTTGTACACGGAGTTTCTATCACCAAAGTATTGCAAGTTACAATTTTTATAATTGTTCATTATTAAAAAAAAAATAATAATAATAATAACTTTAAGACACAGCATTCTACATATCATAAGGCACCAGGTCAATATAAGACACATAACTATGTGAAATTTCACAACTCAATAGTGAGTACTTTCTGTATTCAGGCCCAGAAACGAAATCTCTACTCCCAGCCAGCTGCCTTACCACCCAACTCTATACCTGGATACTGATTGATCCCAGTGATAACAGCACTCTCCTCTGACGTTGTCAGGTGGAGGGTAAAAAGTGTAATCTACTCTTGCCCCACACCAAAGCTTCCATTACCATCGGTACCACTCTTGTTCATTATCTTATCTCCAACCATTTCACATTTTGCACTCCCAAAGAATATTTAATATTTCATCGACCAGTATATCCAGTAGTATACTGTTTTGCACAACAGCTTCAGAATGTAGTTACTCAAGCACTGTGCTCACTTCAATCCTAAACTCCAAAGCCTGGTTGTCTTACAAACCAAGACCTTCTCGTATGCATTTTTTTCTTGAAAAGTTAGGTGTATTTGGCCAGTAATAACATCATAAATACAGCACACTGAAGCTTCAGTTAAAGGCAAGTTTATTCATTTATCCTTCCTCTCTTCATTGTAAGTGTCCCCAGGTATCTGAGTGGAAACATTGCGGATGTAGGAGGTGCTGAATGGAAGCAATTTGGGAGTCACGTAAAGCTGTGTTTATACCCTTCCCCCACTTGACATTGACTCTTCTCTCCACTGCCCCTGGCCACTGCTATGTGAATCAATCATCACCCCTTGCACGTGTGGCTGATTCAGTTTATTGGCCAAATTTTTCCAGCCATTCCAGAGTGAAACCGCATTGCAGTCTGCTGGATGGGAGAGAAAAGAAGTTACATCTGGTTAATGGCAACCACATAATTGTGGATGCAACAAAACTGCAGTTACATCGTATTACTGCAACTGTTACACAATTGTGGTTGCAATAAAATTGTAGTTTGTTCTCACTGTATTCGCTTGTAGTTTGATCTCACTGTATTCACTTGTAGTTTGTTTCATGACTGTTGCTTGTACAGCAGTTATAGATTGTTTTAACTAATTTGTTCGTTGATTGAGGTGTTAATCGTCTTCATTTACCGCTGTCACCAATATCGATGAGTGTAGTTTATCGTAGTTAGTTCGTTGTTACCTCTTGCCACCAATCTCGATGAGCGTAGCCATAGGTAGCCTACTTGTAGGGAGGTGGATCGTAGATCATTCAAGCACAGCCAGAGTAAAGTCGTGAGATGCAGTATGGTTCAAACTTGTTGCTGTTTATTATAGTGGTGTGTCATCGACTAGAGTGAACAGTAGGTCTCTCTCTTGCGCTTTCTTACCTTCCCCGTTTGTGTATCAGCGAGGTGAGTTAGAGCACTCTTGGGTTATGGAGTTAATTGTACAGTTATAACGAATTGTGATTTACAGCATAAAGTAAGCCAATAATATGACATCCAGGCCTGTGTGACTGTTCTGTCCTTGCCAGAATGAACTGCATTTGGACTATCATGTATTATCCTTAAAATGTGGGGTATCATTGTACTAGGAATACCTAATTGCCTAATATTTCTTCTATGATTTGGTTGTCCTGGATGTACCCTATATTAGGCAATATTTACCTCTGCGGATTGTTTAAGTGGTACATGTGACTAGGGCAATGGTACATCATCGGCTGACTCAAGATGATATATTACTTTAGACCACACTGGGTTCCGTCTCTGTGCCTGTGAGATTTCTTGATTTGTGGTGATCGTTTCACCATTGTTGGAGAGTCATTCCCGTGGAGTTATTGTAGCGACACTGGCTGATGGATTACACGATAAGCATCTGATGCCAAATTTACTTTACCTTTTATGCAGTGAATATTTATGTTGTAATTATAGATTTTACATTTCCATCATGCTCTCCTCCCAGAGAGGAACTTCTCTTGGAACATGCCTAAGTGAGGCTTGTGGTCTGTGTATAAGTGAATTTCGTATCCATACACAAGGTCACAAAATTTCTGTAGAGCAAATATTACTGCAAGGGCTTCCAGGTCTGTTGTACAGTAATTTTTCACTGCTCCTTTTATTTGTCTACTGGCAAAAGCAATGAGTTGGTATTTTCCTCGTTTATTTTCTTGCATCAATACAGTTTTGAGGGAGGCATCTATGCAAATTATGAATGGTTTTGTGAAATTAGGATAGGCCAAGCAAGGTGCACGTGTAAGTTTATCTTTTAATTCAATAAATGCTATTTTTCATTCCTCTCGCCACTGAAATAATGCTTGTTGTTTTCAGCAGGTGGAATAATGGTTCTGCTATGAGAGAGAATGGTTGTATGAACGATCTGTAGCAGCCGGCAAGACCTAAAAATTGTCTTACTTCATCCACATTTGTGGGTTCAAGGAAATCCCTTACTGCTTGTATTTTGTCCTCAGAGGTGTGGATCCCCTCTGCATCTAATCTGTAGCCTAAGAATTTAATTTGCCTAAAGCAAAATTTACATTTAGACCACTTAATTTTAAAACCAGCATTGCCTGACTTGAGTAGGAGCTATTCTTATTTCAGTAGATGTTCATTTATTGTGTGTGTTGCAATTATGATGTCGTCCAAGTACACAAATATACCAACACCTAATATTCATGATAGTACACCATTCATTAATCGTTGGAATGTTCCTGGAGCTGTCCTTAATCCCACTGGCATTCTCTTATACTGATAATGCCCACTGTCTGTAGAGAAAGCAGTGATTTGCGGAACCCTTCATGTAGCCCTATGTGATAATATCCATTTAATAAGGCGATTGTAGAAAAAAACATATTTTCTGGTCCAGTGTTGTGCAGGGCATCACTTAACATCACATTTGACAACAGTCGGGAATGGTTTCCTGATTAAGTTTGCGATAATCAACAACTGCCCGCATTTCCTTGTATTGATTAGGTACAGTCAACGGCAAAAGTTCACTCGCCTCCCCTGCCGCTCTATCATCTCTGAGATTCAGATTCATGAATGCGAAGCAATGGACACAGATGCATAGTATCGCAAACATGGCGTGGTGGGATGTGGGGTTGGGAGAGGGGTGAAGGAGTACGAAGGGCCGGGGGCCATACGGATTAAAGGTAAGCGAACCAAAAGTAGTCAGATAAGACAATAAAACGCAAAAGGTGAAAATCATATGAGGTATAAATTTTACTGAAACTACACTGCTGTGGGAATGGTGGCGGGTTACTGGATAATATACAGCGAGTTGTTACGCACAATATCTTCCTAGCGAATCTCATCGGTCCTCCTTCTGTCTTCTTGCTTATGCAGCTCTCTCACTTTCCCTCATTCTGCATCGCTAGCACATTCACGCTTTCATACTCACTCCACGCCCATTCTCTCTCTCTCTTATCTTGGTCGCTTACTTGACACGTCACCTCGTTTCTAAGGAGGAACCTCCCCATATCCCTCCCAATCCCCACCCCATCTGTCAGCAGTATTCTGCACCTGCGTCCACTGCTTCGCATTCACGAGTCTGAATCACAGAGATGATAGAGCGGCAGTGGGGGCGAGCGAACTTTTGCCGTTGACTGTATAAAGAAGAGTGGTGTGTTCCATGGGGATACTGAAGGTTCAGTGATCTCCAAACTTAACATTTCATCCACATACTGCTTTGCTAGTGCACATTGTGAGCGTACAACTCTGTACACTGGCACATAGGTTGGTTCCATATCCTGTTTTATGTTAATATGGTGTAATTTTGTACAGCCTAAGTTTTCACCAGGTAATGTGACAATCTGTTGATGCTTCTGTAGTAAATCTTAAAAATAATTTTCCACATCAGAATTATCCGAGCAAACTAAACGCTCCTTTATGCACTTTCTTTCTGACGAGTTTATTCTGCTCGACGCTCCCACTATTGTCGCTTTGTGTATAGGACTTGGGCAAATCTCTAACCTACAATTACTGTTTTTCTTTTTTTTAATCTTCACATCTCCATTCATGGTGTTAGCTAAAATGACATTAGTCTCAACCTCATTATTACCCAACAAAGGACATTTTGTATCAGAAGGCCATTTATTCTAATAGTCTCTTCTAATACAATGACATTACAATTTCTCAATTTACACTTATGAATAATTCTGGTGGTAAATTTATATCATAATTATTAATGCCTGCTGGATGGGTGAGAGAGTCACAACTGGATTGTGGGTGAGTGAGTGAGAGGTGGTTGTCGTCCTGTGAAGGCTGGTCTAAGCGCCCGTTTTCTTTGAGAGATTGTATGTCAGATTCTACCTTCTTTGTGTTGTGTGTAACAGCTCTTGTGACTCTAGTTTTTCTATAATTATTGGTTGTAGTATCAGAAGATGAAATTTCCTCTATGAATTCTCTGTTCTATGAATCCACCGTGTATAAATTTGTCTGAATTTTCCAAAAACGTAACTTTTTTCTATTTCTAAAAATTGTTCCTAACTCTTCTTTCATTATTAAATTCACTGGTGAGCCTGAATCCAAAAATAATAAAGTATCTTCCTCTTCAAATACAGCAGAGACCAAAATGCTTTCATTTCCAAAAATACTTCCAGTGTTTACTATTTGTTTATTTGATTGTTTTATATGTTGTCTTTTGTGCTGGTACGACCTTCCCCCGGCCTATAGATGCATACCAGTCTCTTTGTAGTCCAGACAACCAAGAATTACGTGACATATTCAAACACGTGAGGTAACCAGCTCTTGTCGGTTAGTCCACATGAATGGAAATATGACAGACACTACATCACACACACATCCTTTCCAAAGTGTATATAATGTCGGTGAGATTCCCTTCAGGTCAGAGGGGGTTAGAGAAGGCCCAAGAACACAATCAGGGCGGAGGCAGGAGATAGAGTCAACAAGGAGGCTTTGCCGTCATGCTACATTATGCTGTAAATCACAGTTTAATACAACTGTGTACAATCGCTCAAAAAAGTATCCTCCCAAAGGTGCCGTGAGTCAATCTGAACGAACGAAGAAATATGGAAAATATTGAGTGAGCGTGAGATCTGTTAGTAGCCCCGGTTTACATACGGCGCAGCGGTGTACGAGTTAAAGTGTCATATGGAAACATTATGCCCTTGTGAAATACAATAAGGGAATTATCTCGGATATATGAAATGGGATTATTCATGTATTTCTGATGCGTAGCCTGTATGAGTAGAACAGAACAATATAGACTCTGTATCGGATATCTGAAATCCTGGACTCAAACTTCGGATCTAGATATGAGGTACCGAACCTATCGTGATATTTGAGAGAGCCAGGCTTGCTAACAGTACCGACACTGCTTCAATCGCCCGACACATTGTGAAGTCCTGCGTTCATGCGGTGGGAGGATACTTTTTTGAGCGACTGTACAATAAACCCCGTAACCCAAGAGTTGCTAACTCACCTCGCTGATAAACAAAGGGAGAAGGTGAGAAAGAGAGACCTTCCTATTCACTCTAGCCGAAGACACACCATTTTCCTAAGCGGCGACAAGTTCGAGCCATACTACGTCTCACGACTTATTTCTGGCAGTGCTTCGACGATCTACACTCAACCTCCCTATCTCCCTACATGTACAGCTGGCCGCACTTCCGCGAGGGCCACAGCGTTGTCAACGCTGGCCAAGATATTGACTCTGAAACACTAGTAGAGAGATGCGTTCGAAGCATCCACAGCCAGTAAGAGAGAGTCGTACAGAGAGAGTTTGGGGGGGAGGAAGGGGGTTTGAGGAGAGTGGGGGGATACCTATGCACGAGAGGTGAGGGATGACGTCTGAAACAGATGAGTGGAAGGCTGGAAGCTATATATAATATAAATCTACAATACCTGGTAACAAATCATATATATCTTAATACCTTTATTGTCAAGTTATTACCGCTGTGAAAAGTGGCACAGTTAATGCTTGGAAACCATAAAGCATAATGCTATTGAATATAGCAAATGTGAATCCTTAATACTGCATGCGGTAATTGCTGACACCCCTAGCACACACCACCGTATCCTTATCAAGCGTTTCCTAACACCCGACAACAAACACCTCATTTAGGGATGCTGTATCACTCTTTTACCTTACTATTTTTTCTACATTCTGATTAATGATACTAAACGCTAAATGCTATAGTCAGATTTTGCTATGTAAAAATTTACATAGTACGAGATAGGCAAAGAGGCACGGACACGATGGCAACAGATGGTTGTTTGTAAAAATGAAATTATGGGCGTCTTGACCAATGAGGCTTTAAACAATTTGTGATCTCTCTCTCTCTCTCTCTCTCTCTCTCTCTCTCTCTCTCTCTCTCTCTCTCTCTCTCTCTATATATATATATATATATATATATTTAATCTGCTATCATGTGAAGGTCAATGGGAGCCCTGATAACTCCACGATGCGATGACGCAACGATGCGATTTTAAACTGCTTGTTAGGTAACGCTAGATATGGGCGATGTTGATATGTGCCAGTGGTGTCAGCAGCTGCCACATTCCGGATGAAGTTACTTACATTTGTTACATGTGATTAATAAACAGCATTCTGATTCATTATTTTCAGGCAGTTTTTGTCTGTATTTTACAGCGTCCATTGCTTGGAAACAATAAAATAAAATATGATTAATGTCTACAATTATGAATCTTGATCGGTTGTCTTTGTTTTGCAGTATAATATTTAAAGTTGATCTTTTTACTTTTCATGATGGCAAAAGTAACACCGAAAAAAAAAAAAAAATCTTTTAATAAATATTACACTTTTCTGTCGCCTCAACAATCGTCATATCTCGCCTCTCGTGTACAGGCACCCACCTACCCACCTCAAACCCGCTCCCTCCCTCAGTCCTGTGAATGCTTCGATCAGAGCTCACTACTAATGATTCGCGGTTACTATCTTGGCCAGCGTTGACAACACTAAGGTTGCCCTCGCGGGAGTGCGGCCAACTGTACCTATATTGAAGTGAATAATTAACAGTATTTCTTATGCATGGAAGTAAGAACCAAAGGATAGAAGCTTGAAAATTGTTCCCTCCAAGAAAAAATGAAAACAAGATAATAGACAACTAAATTTAAGATCTGTTCATTTCGAGGCGGTGGCTGAATCGGTAGAGAGGCGGCTTGCAGTCCTAATGGACCCAGGATCGAATCCCGGCTGGGGCAGGGAACAGTTTAAGGATTTGAAATTCCTAAAAAGCAGACTTTCCTGATCTACCAGATGACCCGCCGACATGTCGTAAAAATACCCCCGCTAATACCAGTACACCAGTCTTGTATGAGACAGACCTAGCATGTATTCAATATGGACGGTGGGTGTTAGCGCCGAAGTGGTGACATATGGAGGTGTAGGAGGACTACTGGGCCTTGGGATAGGCCACTATCCCCAAGAAATAGGCCCTGAGCCTTTGCCCAGAGTCGGACGCGTAAAAAAAAACAAAAAAAAACAAAACATGGACATTGCTTTTAAAAGACTGGAGGTCATAAGCAGTAAGAAATACAGACAGAGGAAGACAGTTCCAGAGTTGACCAGTTGCAGATATGAGGATTGAGATTAACAGTTATCTCTTCTATTAGAGAGTTGAACAGAAAACAGATGAGAGTTTGCTGTTAGACAGGTGCTACACGCTCATTATAGCGGTGGAGGGATGCAAGGGACAGTTCAGAGGAGCAGTGACCATTGCACTAGTGAAAGATAAGCGATAAAGATGCAACAATGCCGCTAAGAGATAGAGGTTGAAAGGAGCCAGTAAGAGGAGAAGGTTGATGGGATGGAAAGCATTTGACTCCATCTAGTTAAGAAAAGCTGTATGTGGAAACCTCCCCACACATGAAAGTTGCACTCTACACTGAGGTGAATAAAACCGCTCTATAAAGTCAACTACTGTGCAAGGGTAAAGAAGAAACAGCATAGCACACCTAATCTCTTGGAAACAGAGTTTACAAGAGACGTAATATGATCAAGTATGTACAGAGACAATGCAAGATAGAGTTGGGTAGTGTTAAAAATTAGAGGATATTCCTTTCGTAGATTTTGACTGGTCGAAAGATGTAAGAACTTAGTTTCTGATGCACTAAAAACAAATTACTTTTAGTCCAGTCAAGACAATATGAGTCAACTCAGATGACAGTGTGACATACCCTCATCTGTTGTTTGATGGAGTGCCAGCTGAAATGGACACAGCGGGAAGTGGTTGGAAAGGTGAAGGTGGAGTCATCAGCGTATGAGTAAATAGGGTTGGATGTACAGCTTTGAAGGTCACTGACAAATATAAGGAAGAGAGCTGGCGATTGGACAGAGCCTGAGGGACACTGCTACTGCTAGCCCTATTAGAAGAACAATGGTTGTCTACAACAGCAGCTACAGACTGACTAGAAAGAAGGGCAAAGGATAGAAACCCTAAGAGGGCAGTTTAGAAAATTAAGATTCATCCTATACTTGGGCAAAAGCCTTTGATATGTCAAGTATAATGGCAAAGGTTCACCAAAGTCCCAACAGGAGGATGACCAAAAGTCTGAAAGTAAGGTGAGAGGATCGCCTGTGGATAAACCCATACTGACAATCAGAAAGGTCATGATAGAAAAGTTTTTTTTTTTTTTTAAGAATAGATTGAAAACTTTAGAAACACAGAATGTAAATACAACTGGACGATATTTAGAGGGCTGGGATTGGTCACCCTTCTTTGGGGGCAAACTTCCAGCAAGAGGGAAACGTACAAGTTGACAGACAAATGTTAGAGTGTACCTAGGCTGGGTGTATGCACAGAAGCACAGCTCTTGAGGACTACTGGAGGGACCCCATCAGGCCCATATGCCTTGTTAGCACTGAGGCCAGTAATGGCAGGAAACACATCAGTTGAAAAAATTTTCATGTCAGCCATGAGAAGGTGAGAGGGGGGGAAAGTGATGGATGTATTGGATAAATCCAAGTCATCCATAGCAGAAAACATACGACTCGTCTGCTCCATTTTGTGGAAAGGCAAAATAATAATAATAATAATAATAAATGGTGGAAGGTACTTCTACCATAATTTGGCGAATTATCCACACCCTGTCACTGGGTAAGATTCCCTGGTTGGGGAAAAGTGCAGGAACTGTAGAATTGCAAGGTTCACTATAATGTTCCATGTACCTCCCAAAAACAGGTATGGCTATGAGGTCATACATGATCCAACAGTCCTGTTTGTCATGCATTTTTAACTGGACCATCAATATGGTCAGAGCTGGCCACAAGTATGACTCATCGATTTCAACAGGATAACATTCCGTCATGTTGGCTCTTGCCACGGGATGGGAGGTGAACCTACTGTAGAGAGATTTCCTGGTGATAGTTATCTTGTGCTCCAGCCATTACTTCACAGGACAACGAAAAAGTTCCGTGAAAAATCCATGATGCAAGTGTTGGCTGCCCTTTGGGAATCTGCTCAAATACTTGCCTGAGAATCATCAAAAGCAACCGCCGCAGGCTGAAGCATTTCCCCTTCCTCCCACACAAAAGTTTCGACTGTCCTCACACCTGGCCTGTTGGAACTGGGTCAGTGGGCACGTGCACCATGTACAGTATACTTCGGCAATTGACATGCGGAAATCTCTATTTTTATTTGGGAGCCCATATTCTCCTTTGTGATTTAAGTGTATTGTCGTTTGCGTCGCGTTCCCGTTGCTTTAAGTGTAGATAGATCCACTATCTTTACTGATTTTTGCATGGGGCACCTTCTTATTCTCTTGTGTGTCCTTTAAATAGCTTCAGCAACGACGTACACGTGACCATAGACAAGATGTTAACACCTTCAAGACCATACAATATATCAGCACATAAGTTTTAATCAAGAGTAAAACCAAACATTTTAAATTGATATTTGCAAGTAGTTTTCGTTGTGAATTATTTGATGTGGGCTATATTCCCCCCTATAGGAAAAAAAAAATCCAAAGTTGGATAAATTCATCTGGCGTGTAAGAAATCCCCCCTCCCCCCCAAAAAAAAGACGTAATATTTAGGTGGCTAATATACACGTACACTTTTGGCAATAGTAACTGCCAACCTTCTAATTTTCCCTAGGAATACAAGGAAATCGTAGCCAGAGTTTCACACTGAATAAAAGCCCCCTCTCCAGTGTTGAGCTGGTAGTTCAAACATTTGTTGGATTGAACGAGGATCAATGCTCAATGATATTACTTGTGCAGTGTATATTTTCACTCTATTTCATTTTAACTAGTCCCAGATTTATTTCCTTTTGAATCGTATTTCACACAGCTCAGTGGCAGAATAACAATTCTGTGGTTATACATCCTTTCATTGACACTTCCTCATGACTAGCAGTATATTACAGTGTTGATATCTAGTTACAGCTTAACATTCAAGAGGGAGAGATGGTAATTTTAGTCTAAGTTAAAATGAACAGACTTAAGTAATTGGTCTCTTACCCGTGAGAAAACCTGGCAACGACTTCGCTTCGGCAAGAGAAAAAAGTGGATTGTATATACAGTAGAACCTGTGGCTGACAAGTCTACCATATGTGGCAATAAACTTAAAAAGATATATTATTACAAAATGTCTAAGGCACTGCGAAAGTGACCCGATGTGATGAACAGATAATAAGTGGAATTAACTTTACACATTTTATTTTCGTTCTTTCTTGTTACAGCCGGAACATTTCACTTGGGTGATGCTTTTCAGACTGAGCAGTTAGTAATATCTTTCCTTAGCGAGAGTTAAAATATAGCCGATACAACTTTCGCTACAAGAGTTCTTCTAAAGACTGCATCAAACTGTCTATGCACTAGCTACAAGAACCCTATATACAGTATTACAACCTTGTAGTGTTGAGGGAATAAAGATAATCCATTCTGTCTGAAAACTATAAACGTATTGTGCAGGTACAGCATATTGGTTCACTTGCCGTACAACCCTGACGGTGCCCGGGTGGAGCAAGTGGCCTCCTGGACCCCCACCACAGGTCTACGTTATCTCACACCTCTCACCCTTTTCCCGGAGAAATACACCAAGTAATGTGTACAGATTACTGGACATTTCAGAACTGGAGTATCTTGTGTAGTCCATCAATATTACTGGACACATATATAAGTAATGTATTCAAATTACTGAACAGTATAGACTGGCCAATACTCGTTTTGTTCTAACTTGACCTAAAATTGTCATTCCTCCATCTTGAATGCTAAAGAATAACAAGAGATTAATACAAGACATTAATGGACTATGGTACTAGTCATGAGGAAGTGTTATGGAAATGGTATAGCACTGAATTTTTCATGCACTAACCTTTGTGAAATATGTTGCAAAATGCTGAAAATTTAGGGCGAGTTAGTGTAGAAGGGATATAACCTGTGGCTCGCAGTATACAGTATATGTTATAGAAAGCATAACCTAAGAGAACATCGAGCCTACAAACATTTATTTAATCGACAAAAAATAATAAACTAAGTAACAATAAGAAAAGTCTGTCATGCAGTTAATTTGCATTGCATAATACGCAATTGTCTTTATTCCTCTAGAGTATCATATAATGAATAAAAAGCCAATCCCACCCTAAATATAGCACTGCAGTTCCCTTATATTTAGAATGTTACGTTATTATTATTATTTTTTTTTTTCAGTTTCCATGGCGCGACGATAAACGTGACGGCGTTACCATATGAACCTTACTGGGAAGAGTTTATGGAGGACAACACAAAATGGTACTCAGGAGTTGATTACGAACAACTGGTTGTGGTTGGCCAGGCCCTGAATTTTACTTTCCGTGTCCTTCCATCACGCAGTTGGAACGAGGTGAGGATTAAATACTTTTATTCGTTCAAACTGTTGTTGATTTAAATCTGTTTGCTGAAGTAATTACATTCAATATTACATCTGGCTATTATACTAGCGTCGTTTGGCAGTATTTAGTAGCCCACTGAATTTCTTGTGATAAGTTAATGATTATTTAGAATGCAATCCTTACGAAAAATACATTTTTTTCCCCACAAAATTCATATTCAGAAAGTATACAATGCATGGGGCTAGGATTTGGTCACATTTCATGGCCGCTGCAGTCAGAAACCTTGTTTCAAAAACCGTTGTATCTTAAGCGGTTATTCAAACTCCATTCAGCTCCCGTATATCAGTGCTCTACAATACCATCAGTGTTGATTGATGTCGATCAGTGAAACGAACTGTTACTAGCTTCGGTCTTGTCAGTGCCATCTATAACTGTATGATAAACCCAGGGATATCTGTCCTATTTGGGGTCTTTTATGATCCCCCAGTATGTACACAGATAATTTAAATCATTGTACACCAAAGTTTACGACAATGACATGGCATTTTTTTCTTTATCTGATAAGCACCGATACGGTTCTTTCGGCTATATCTCTTTTAACTCGTCACGTTCCGAGGTTTTCTGCACCTCCGACATCCCCCAGTCCCGAGCCTTTTTGGAAAATTTTTTTTTTGGCTAAAACTTCCGCTTTGGTTGAGAAACGAAGGAAAATCACCAAGAAAGGGCTTACCGTGGTCCATAAGTGGTCGGAACAGGTGAGGTCCCCCGCACCAGGTATCGTATTCTTTCATTGACATGTCAGGCGCTCACGTTTTCTATGGTAGGGAATACTGGGAGAAACAACACACAACACCTCTATATTTATTGAATTTGAACTAATAAACAATAACAGTAACAATATAATGGATTTCAGACACATATATATGAAAAATAAGCATTGTACCATCGCGCGAGCATAGCGAGTTAGGTCCGAGTCGTAACATTCTATATGCTAAGTTTCTTGTATCAGTCAACATATAATTTTTTCTACTTGTATACTTCTGTTTCAATGACATTTTATCAATTTCTACTGTTTGTAAGTGTTTTCAGATGTTTTCATTCATTATGATGACATGCAGCATAAGTTTAGTGCACATCAGCTTAGTAAGCGCACTCGCTATGACTCGTATTTCAACATACCCAATTGTTTTATCACTTTCCTATTATTTTTCCATTTACATAGAACCACTGTAAATGTTTTCAATTACTTACATTCATTACGAGCGCATTTGGCGATATGCTAGCGCATATTCACGTAGCAACCACAATCTCAAACACTCGTGTTTCATCTTCTATTTTATTTATTCACTCCAATTATACCTTCCCACTTACATTACACACGTTTACACCCTATACTGCACTGTACATACTTACTGGCATTATTTATTCAAGTGAGCGTCAGAATATCGCATGAAAATACCCTCGCAATGAATGTTTCGACCAACATAATACTCAAACACTTACATACTAAATCTTCACATATATTACACACTTTCCCACTTGTTGACTTCTATTTTCATTATTACGGGCCTTATTCATTCAACTGAGCGTCAGGATATCGCATCTCTATACACACGGTATGAATATTTTGACTTAGAATATATTTCAGCACTTACAATAATTTGAACTTATATTATACCCGTTAGCATTCCCAATAATAATAATTACATAATTACGGGCCGTATTTATTGCACTGAGCAACAGAATATCGCATCATAAAACCCACGCTATGTATGTTTCCACTTACAGCATATTTATACACTTACATACAATTTTTGCACTTATGTTATACCCGTATGCACTTTATACTAATATTTGGAGATCAACATGACTGATAATTTCACTGAGCGTCTGTTTGTCGCATTTATTTCATAGTTTCAGCGTCCTGTCTCATTCACACCATATCAGAATTGCATCAACGTGTGATATTCGCTGAAACATGGGTGAATACAGAGACCCACGTCACACTCGATGCACTCATAGTGTTAGGACTCCATATTATAATTACAAATCATAATAGATGGATAGATAAATAGATAGATAGAGAGACAGATAGCAGCAGGAAGTCGGATGATGAGAAGGTACTGTGTCTGCAAAAATCGAGCAATGCTAAACATGCTTACACACTCTTAACTCAAGGAATGCTTTATAGGCACACGACAGCGCCTAGTGACCATACACACACATACACACATCCTCACACACAGGCTTCTAGAACTTTCCAACCACAGGGAACACACGTGATACGACTCCTGTTTCACCAGAATTTAGGAAAGAGAGCTCAGAAGGAGAGAGGCCATAGAAGCGGCAGGGAGTAGCAAGAAAGGCTTAGCAACTTGGAAGAGAGAGAGAGAGAGAGAGAGAGAGAGAGATAGGGAGATAGCTAGCAGGACTCTACTTTATACTTCGCTCTGTGTGAGAGACTTGTATATTTCCAAGACAAATAAAAATAGTCCCATACTATTCTTTACCTCTCCTTGTCATTGAATGACAAATGGGAAAGAAGATTGTCTACTTACAAAACTACTCAAGTATAACAACCGCTCGTCCACAAGTCTAATATATATAACTTCTCTACAAGTAACTACAAAGTCTTTTTATGACATTTGGTAGCAGTGAAAAGAACGCACCTCGTCTTCAAATCAACAGTGAATTTCTACAAAAGCAGGCGACACTCTACAAGATTAACTTCAGTTCTACAGTGAATGAACTACAACCATCTACAATCAACTACAAGTAACAACTCTACGAGTCGTCTGTATAATCTTCTACACGCACCTACAAGTAGCGGCAGTCTTCATCCTACAACGAGTAAATCACAAGAAAAAAGGACCAAGAGTACATCAAGTAAGAAAATACAAAACAAACAAACGAAGAGTGAGATACGAGTCATAACTCATAACCACCAGACCTCACCTTCCTCTCTCTGCTACATCCACCCAACCCCCACCGCTTACGCAGGTGTGAAGAGGTCAAGACGACGAAGCAAATACCAAGTCCATATTCACAACTCATCTTACTCACTCATCTTCACTCAAGTTACTCATCGCTACTCATTCACTCACCACAGCTACCAGTGTGGGAAGTCGACGTCATCATGCGTGCTTGCTGAAAAGACGCCACGTCAGTCAACTCACCACCTGCACCACCACTCACACCATTCCCACCACGGTAAAAATTAGTGAGTTACATAGTTACTTCATTTATACAATACACAGTGATAGACAATAAGCTTCTGCACAAACATATAAAACTTGCTGTATAGTTACAGCTTAAATACACATACTTACTTCAGTTGTCTGCATAACTCAAACACTAAATAATCACCAACAATAAATATTCTACACTCTATATATTCATTCATTTATTATAACATTTATTTACTACCAACGAGTATTACCATTATACCTACATAAAATACGTGTTTCATACATACAGCTATACATTATTATATCTACAAAGTGATCAAGAAAATATACCATCACAGTTACTCAGTGAGCGATTAAAAGAACTGTATTAAACATTTATTAATTAAAGCTACCTAGTGGAAACATATAAATTAACTTACAAGGTAAACTAGAGAAAAAAAATGGCCAACACAAATGACGTTAGCAAGAATGGACATCTTCAACACAATCGTGAAGACAAAGATTTCCACACAGTGCTGACACACATATTACCCACGATAGGTACAAGTGAACAACAAGTCAGTGTATATAGTTAATACTGTATATAGTGTATATATTTTTTATATAAAATAACAAAATATGGGGCTATATAATATCATTTTCAATAATACCTGTGCAATATAAACTAAACTTTAAAAAAGTATCCCAAGGGATTTAACCAGCAATTATGCAACCATGAACAACACAGAAAAAGCGTAGACAAACGAAGACAAACAAACTATAGAAAATCCATACATACAAAAAATAAAAAAGAAAGAAAGAAAAAAGAGAGAAATAAAGTAAGATCACATAACAAACAAATGAAAATAAGTGTAAGTGTTACTACATATGCCAAAATACCACATAAACTACAAACAAAAAAGCAAATTGTTGTCTCCACAAGCAAGTGGCATGGCACATCATCACTATCATCGACCGCAGCATGACCGGATTCATATGCCAGGACTGCAATTATTACAATTATGTAATAACAAACAATATGTACCAATTTATGTAACAGTTGCATTAACAAGATGTAACTTTTATGTAACTTTAACTACAATTATGTAACTACAAACGATATGTAACAATTATGTAACGACAAACGCTTGCATTATGTTACACTTTCCCAATTATGTAACAGTTGCATTAACAAGATGTAACTTTTATGTAACTTTAACTACAATTATAAGGCCAAGACACTTATGTAACAGTTGCATTAACAAAATGTAACTACAATTATAAGGCCAACACAATTATGCATTACCACAATATTTTGTAACAATTCATAAAATGTTACAATTATGTATTACCACAATGCTACTACAATGTTATAAGTCATACAACTATACCACAATTCTGTATTACCAGTATCATCATACAAGTTAGGTGAAATATTAGACATTACTAAAGGGATAACCCAATATGTAATGTGTAACCTAGCAGTATTGCCATTGCACAATTATATGCTTACGTCTGTTGTACATGCACGTCTTACAAAGTGTTATACAACAACCATTGCATTTATTCAAATATATATACAACTTGTTTAAAATGTAATATTACTGAATAATCACTATTTACTATGAATATTATATGTATACAATATTCATACAATTATGTTACTTTTACAAAATTATGTATTTCACTTAATTAGCTTATAAGTTCATTATAATGTGTATATAATATGTATAATATGTTATGACTATTAACTGTCGATGGTACACCATTTTCGCGTGAGCGAGCATATGTTAGGACTCCATATCATAATTACAAATCATAATAGATAGATAGATAAATAGATAGATAGAGAGACAGATAGAAGCAGGAAGTCAGATGATGAGAAGGTACGGTGTCTGCAAGAATCGAGCAATGCTAAACATGCTTAAACACTCTTAACTCATGGAATGCTTTATAGGCACATGACAGCGCCTAGTGACCATACACACACATACACACATGCTCACACACAGGCTTCTAGAACTTTCCAACCACAGGGAACACACGTGATACGACTCCTGTTTCTATCTGTCTCTCTATCTATCTATTTATCTATCTATCTGTTATGATTTATAATTATAATATGGAGTCCTAACTTTTATGACAATAGCGGGTGTCCTTCCTCTGTGTCGTGAGTCTCACCCGGGAATTGCTACACACGTGACACCTGCATTGGGGCCTAGGTCTGTTTGGCTGGGGAGGGATAGGAGTGGGGAAATGGAGGCCGGATATTCTCAGGGGAGTTTGTGCAATAGGGGCAGTGCGGGTGCGATGTTGGGGCCTTTCTACAGCATAACGTGCAAACATCTCTCTTGTGAGCTCCCTCACAAACCCTTCAAAGGTTTCCTGAACTCCTGTTGTCATGGCATGAAGGTGGTGGCAATTCAGAGCAGTGATGTCTAGCAAGTGAAAGAACAGTTTCTTATACCACTTCATCATGGTCCTGGCACACCCTACCGTCGATATCATAGAGTCTGACTGGTCCACCAGGCGCATGTTTATGTTATAGTCCATGACACACTCAGGTTTCCAAATGTGGCACCTGTTCTTGCTATGGTAATCTACGGAATCAGTACGGTGCATCAAGGTGTGGTGAACCCTTGACAAGAGGCTTACTTCTCTATTGTGGTTCCACACAGTTGCAAGGATGTTGTTGGTTTTGAAGAAGACAACCTCATTCCTTGCAAGTTTCCGCCCTACCTTGGCCATGTGACGCCGGTTCACCTTCGCGGTTCCACAGACTCCCGTTTCATGCGTGTGAAGATAACGAGCGAGAAGAGGGCTAGTGTACCAGTTGTCCAGGTAGAGGACGTGACCACGATGAAGGTAGTCTTCTATCATCGTCTTTACCACTGCTCCCGACAGTCCAATACTTCGATCTTCTATTATGTCTGTCTGTGCACCAGTGTACAAGACTATGTCTTGCACGTATCCAGTCCTACAGTCGCACATAACAAAGATCTTGAACCCAAAACGGTGCCTTTTGCTGGGTATATACTGCCTAAATGAAATATTACCTCTCCACAACACGAGACTCTCGTCTATGACGAGGTCTCTATAGGGATAGAATGACAAACTAAAGGTTTGCCTCAGGTGACCAAAGACCAACCTAATTCGCCTCATTTTATCAGTGTCGTTCGCATTTGCAGGATCATGAGCATCATAGAAATGGAGGCGACTTAGAATTTGTTGAAACCGATTATGGCTTATCGCTTGCCCAAATATTGGGGTAAACATAACAGGGTCCCTTGTCCAGTAAGCAGGAATTCTGTTCTTTCGTATAATACCCATCAAAAGGACCAGGGCAAATAATAGGAACATTTCTGAAAGGGAGTCAGGGTAATCATATATGATAGAATGCCTACTCCTTTTTCCCAATCTTTCACTCTCAAGGCGATGGGTGCTTGCAGAAAGGTTGGTTTGGTATACAATCTGCTCCACGAATGCCTCACTAAAAAACAGGTGGAAAAAATCCAACCTGGTGGAATGACGGTGAATTCCGGGAGCAATGCAGCCAGAGCGCCCCTGCTCAGTGAAGGGGTGAATGAGGGGAGAAAAATCACTCCCATCCTCCCAATTCCATCCCACAAATCCCTCGTCCCCATCATCCCCATCACCGCCTTCGTCTGGGTGGGGAGGAGATCCTGGTGGGAGAGGTGGGAGAGAAGGAGTGCGGAGGGCTTCCCCACTGTCACTCCTCTTCCCTCTGCCTTTACCCTTTCCCTTTCCCTTACTCTTACGGCCTTGAGAAACATTAGAGGGCTGTGGGGATGAAGTAGAGGAATATTGGGGAGCATAAGATGTGCTGGGGAGTGGTTCCTCCCCACCTTCCCCCTCCATGACAACACCACGTGCTTTCTCACGCATCCTAGCTCTACCATGTGCTAGGGGATATTGGGGAGCATAAGACGTGCTTTGGAGTGGTTCCTCCCCACCTTCCCCCTCCATCACAACCCCACGTGATACTGAACGCACACGCACTCGCCCACGTGATACACTACACCGCCTCACACTACCTAGGGAGAGCAATGACTCACTCACATCACTCTCACTTTCCCTAATCCTCCCTGCACTTTCCCTTTCACTCCCCACTCCCTCCACAGCACTTCCTAACTCCCCAAACAAAATACTAGGCCCATACCTACTCGTCCGACGTGATGTGCACTCTGGGCCACGATGAGTGATTACCTCACGTCCATGCCACATGGCAGCACGTCCCACGACTCCGTCCTCGTCCTCGTCCTCGTTATCGAAATCTGGTTCCAAATCACGTTGGGGATGGGCATAGGATGTTCCACGTAGTTTCTTGGCCGGCTGCCCCTCTCTAGCAGCACGGCAAGTCACGTACTGCTGCTTCCTGGGAGACGGGACTTCTTCATCACTGCTGGTGGTTTCTTTCTCCTCTGGCTGCACATAATATTTACCCACAACCTTGTCGTCCAGTGGGGAATCACTGTCATCTGTAAAGGCGTCCAGGGCGGCTTGAATTTCGTCCTCTGAGAGACCTCTCTTAGCTATGTCTGAGCAGGACCATTGCTACCAGGTGAATGGACGAGCGGCGGGTTAACGCGGGTTGCACGGGGTCGCCGAGTGTCCCCGCCTGCTGGCAGGTAGGGGAAGGTCATGCGAGGATATGTACCGCAAATCAAGCGCGAAATTTGAAAATTGTCGAAATTATGCACTTTGCTATTGCACGACGTACCGGTACGCCGCCGGGACTGACAAATGCAAATCGTTGCAACGTACCCATACATCGACGGGACGGGGCGGGTTAATACATGTCTTACTGTTTACAGGATCTCTTTTTTTTTTTTTTTTCAAACCGTTTGGTGCAGAAAGCAAGTTTATGTATCATGCTGATTTATTAATCCCTACCTGGTAAAATTTGAAAATTAAAGGATAATTGCCTTAGCTGTTTCTTTAGCCTTGTGCATTTTCCTGGCTTTGTTCAGGGGATATTTTCGATCCTGTCAGTAGTTTCTGTGTGTGTGTGTGTGTGTGTGTGTGTGTGTGTGTGTGTGTGTGCATGTGTGTGTGTGTGTCTAATTTTAAACACGGCGGAGGTAAAGGAATAACTTCTCGCCATCTCCCCTCTTCTATGTGACTTTCTATTTCTCTCACTTCACTGCAGCATTGGATCTCTTTCGTTATATTCCAGACATTCCAAATATCAGTACTCTTGTGAAGTGAATGCTTTTGTCCCTCCCTGTTGACGGAATACTTATAGCATCCGCCAAGCAGTAAACTCCAGTCCCCTTTCCTGTCCAACTCTTTTCTGTAAGAGTTACCGGGTATTCTCAGTCCTTCACGTATACAACTGATCAGCTAAGGAACTGTCGTCATCATTCTGTCTTTCCCTCTGCCTTTCACCTCCAGACATTTAAACTCAGTGTGTCCACTGTCCCGACACATCAAACTGAACGTGACGATTATTTTGTGAGTTCTTCCTAAGAAGAACAACACATTATATTTCAAGCCGTTATTTTGTACTTTATTTTACATTAAAATAATTACCTTCTTTTAAAATAGGAGGTACATTATCCCGGTAAAATTTAAAGAATGCTACATCATATCTTTTTCTTCAAAACGTTTCTCTGAAAGGGTTTATGGTAACAATGACATATGAATGAGAAAGATCAATTAGGGATATCGTTTCATTCTTTATTTCAATGTTATATTTACTTGTAGGTGACAGATCAGGTGGAGATTCGTAAATCGTTTATGGTAACAGTGAGATATGGTGTTCTTCCACAACGACTTGAGAGGTGAGATACTAAGCTAAGGTTAACCTTTGAACTACGATATTGAATGTTAATGTCGATCATCCAGTTTTATTCCAGGTAGTTTCATGTAGTAAAGAAAAGCTGTATATTGTCAGAAGATAGAACAAATCTTCTTTGATATTGTCTGATGTCTTTTTAATCATAAAGTAATGATGAAAGTAATTTATGCTTTCTTTTTGTTTTACTTGTTAAAGTGGAGTAACTACATAAATGAAACTGTCAGTGCACAAATGTCTAGAGAATTTTAATACTGACTGCCTACAAATGTGGAACTGCATTTTGTATATATTACCTCCTTTTGCTTGGTCACAATAATGATACTTCTTTTGATTTACATATGTTACTAAGCAACATTAGTAAGCGAAAGAAAGTCCATCTCATAGTTAAGGGATAAGAAACGGGCTCAGTTAACACTATTGCTAAAATCAATCTCTTAAATGCAGAGAAAAAATAATGTATCAGTAGCAGCATGTTATACTATGGCAAAACTTCCAAGAAAGACTGTATATTCATCTACGATAGAAATATATTATCTGTTCCTAATGGTTACTTATCTTTGTCATTCCAATGTAGAAACCAGGACTGGGGATGATAAATATATGGGAAGATGATGATGGAGTTGTAAATAATAGCCTCGTGTAGTCTGACAATGTTTGATGGCAGAAGAAATGTTCTGGAGGGATGCATCGAGTTATGCAAAGATGATGAAGCTGTTAACATAAAAAATCCATAAGATTCTGACAGTGTTTCCAGATGGGACTTCTCTTTCAGCTGTAATATCATCATCATCATCATCATCATCATCATCATCAT
Source organism: Coenobita brevimanus (assembly GCF_032717465.1). Classification (NCBI taxonomy): domain Eukaryota; kingdom Metazoa; phylum Arthropoda; class Malacostraca; order Decapoda; family Coenobitidae; genus Coenobita; species Coenobita brevimanus. Next base: position 27,654,943 of record NC_136993.1, read on the forward strand.
CATAATAATAATAATAATAATAATAATAACAATAATAATAATAATAATATTATTATTATTATTATTATTATTATTATTATTATTACAATATTATTATTATTATTATTATTATTATTATTATTGGGGAACTAAATCTTTCCGACAGATGGACGGAATAAATGACTGTAATATCTACAAACGTAGCCTCTTTAATTCTAACAATGTTTCCAGATGGGATTATACTTTCGTCCATGAACAAACTGCTGCTAAGTTCATCATGGCCACGCCGATCATAACACCCAGTTGGTTGAGCTTCTACTACCCTTTGAGTGGCCAAGTGTGGATCGGTGTTTTGGCTTGTACGCTGACTGTCTGCTTCACACTCGTCAAGGTAAACAGGGGTCAGGCACGGGTGCAAGCAGTATTAGTAATAACAGGCAGCAGACACGGCTCCTTATTTATTCATTTATTTCAATATTATTATTATTACTAACCACGATAACAATGCTAGTGTTATTTGCAGTTTTTCTGTCATTTTTTATTTTTTTATGTGAGGAAGAAGGAACCAAAAGCCATGAGCCCGCAGTAACAGTTCCCTCCAAGAGAAAAACAAAATACAATAGAGAGCCAAATTCAAGATCCGATCATTTTGAGATGCCTGGACACACTGCGTTTGAAAGACTGCAGATCATAGGCAGCAGGAAATACAGACAGAGGGAGACAGTTCCAGAGCTGACCTGTTGCATAAATGAAAGACTGGGAGTAACGGTTAACTCTTGCATTAGAGAGTTGGACAGAAAAGGGATGAGAGTTTGCCGTCAGACGGGTCCTACGCGCCCGTCATAGAGGTGGAGGAATGCAAGCAGACAGTTCAGAGGAGTAGTGACCATTAAAGCAGCGATAGAAAAGAGATAAAGATGCAACAGTGCGGCGAAGAGACAGAGGTTGAAGGGAGTCAGTAAGAGGAGGAGAGTTAATGAGATGAAAAGCCTTTGACTCCACCCTATTGAGAAGACCTATATGTGGGGAGCCTCCCCACACATGAGAGTTGTACTCCACACAGGATAAAACCCCTGTATAGAGTCAACAATTGTACAGGGGTAAAGAAAGAGCGGAGTTGGCTTAGCACACCCAATCTCTTGGAAGCAGATTTTACAAGAGATGTATTATGATCTTTCCAAGATAAGTCCCGAGTAAATGAAACCCCAAGCATGTTCAAGGATGATGCAGAATTAAGCTGAATATTATTAAACATTAATGGGTATACCTGTGGAAGATTTTGTCGGGTTGATAGGTGTAAGAACTGAGTCTTAGATGCATTAAAAACAACCATATTATTTTTACCCCAGTCAGAGATACGAGCCAAGTCAGACATTAGGTGTGCCATAGCCTCGTCCCTTGCTTGTTGAAGCAACTGTTGAGATGGGCATTGCGGGAACCGAATGGGAAGGTGAAGGATGGAGTCATCAGCGTATGAGTGGATAGGGTTAGATGTACAGCTTAGAAGATCATTGATGATTAAAAGGAAGAGAGTGGTGATAGGACAGAGCCCTGAGGAACACCACTGTTGATAGATCTAGGAGAAGAACGATGGCCGTCTACAACAGCGGCTATAGAACGACCAGAAAGGAAGCTAGCGATGAAGGCACAGATAGAAGGATAGAAACCGTAGGAGGGCAGTTTGGAAATTAAAGATTTATACCAGACTCGATCGAAAGCCTTTGAGATGTCAAGTGCAATGGCAAAGCTTTCGCCAAAGTCCCGAAAGGAGGATGACCAGGAGTCTGAAAGGTAGGTGAGAAGATCGCCAGTGGAGCGTCCCTGACGGAATCCGTACTGACGATAAGAAAGAAGGTTCTGATAGGAAAGATGCCTTAAAACTTTTCTATTGAGAATTGACTCGAAAACTTTTGAAATACAGGACGTTAAAGCAATTGGACGATAGTTGGAGGGTTGGGAGTGGTCACCCTTCTTTGGGACTGGCTGAATGAGAGCAAACTTCCAGCAAGAAGGAAAGGTACAAGTTGACAGACAAAGGCGAAAGAGTTTGCCTAGGCAGGGTGTAAGCACAGAAGCACAGATCTTGAGAACAACAGGAGGGACCCCATCAGGCACATATGCCTTGTTAGTACTGAGGCCAGTGATGGCAGAAAATACATCAACTGAAGAAATTTTAATGTCAGCCATGAGGAAGTCAGAGGGGGGAAGTGATGGAGGAACAGCACCGGAATCGTTTAAGATGGAATTGGTGGAGAAAGTCTGTGCTAAGAGATCTGCTTTATCAGTAGAAGAAATAGCTACAGAACCACGATAACTTCGCAACCTATCAAGATATCAAAAAAAAAAAATTGCAGGTGTGTAGTAGAGATGAAAATCTTAGACTAGTTCAAACTTGGTGAAAGTAGGTCAAGGTCAAGGTCATATTCCGAGCCGCGCTAGATCTGTATCGGCTCGTGGTTGATGTGATTCCCCCCCTTAGGGGGCCCTCTAGTTATTATTATTTATCATTATCATAATTAATTTAGACGTGGGATATTCTCTGCCAGGCAGCAGCCCAGGGCCGTCTTCCACTGTTAGTCACACAAGTAAAGATATTTTCACAAGTCGGCTGTTTCTACATAGCTCCTTAAAATTTTTTTATCAGAATGTGCTTCAGCGAGGCACAGTATGGTCCTTCACTTCAGCAAAGTCCCGTATGGTACCACATATATCTGCTGTTATTGTTCTATATTGCTATAAACTCATCGAGGACAATGGTGCACTTAACCTTCTCTTGTTCGTCTCATGTATATAACATGAGCTACCAGTATACGGTTTTTATTCAGGTGAGGTAGTCAGTGGAGACAAGTCTTTATTCTGGTATCATTATCTCCCTCTTGGTCAGTTAACATTAATTTTTTTCCAGTTCAAGCCAGACGATGGGTTCATGAGAGTGTTTAACAGGAGATTTGCAGCTGAAAATCAGAGTGAGAGATAAGAAAAAAAAAATATACTCGTAAAATATTTGTTTCATTTTGCAGCTATAAGTACAACGACTGTCCTTGAATTATGTAAAATTCATGTAATAAGAAGTTGAAGAATATATATTGCTGTTTTTATACAAAATGTCCCTAAACATGTTGCTGAAATTCATATTTATGATATGGATGAGTAGAGGGAGGGTTCGGATTCTCACCTCTCATGTCCAGCACCTTCTACAACCGCCACTATCGCGTCAGTAGTAGGGTATTTCAGTTGTTTGTCTCTTGAAATCACAGCATGACATTGTTAGTTTATTCTGCATTTATACAGTTTTATTCCGGTCTGTCTTTTTCAGGGTACTTGGAGTTTTAGCCATTCCTTATAAAATAAACTCTTTAAAAATGATTAATAAATCATTCCTTCACTGCAAGCAGTATGTGACTATTCCAGTATGTGAATATTTCATAGCGTCAATTATGTAGCCCAAAAATTGCAATAGGAAACGCAGAAAAAAAAAAAATATGAAATTGGACATATTAAACAGCTCCGAAAGAAAATGGTACGAATGATCTTTAAAAGATTATGATTTTTTCTTTCCTGGTGGTAGGCTATTTGATGCGCGGAGGTGCACTTTTTGTTTTGTTTTTCATGACTGGTATTGTCTAAACCATTCCACCGACGAAACATCACTACTCTCCCTTATGACACAATAAAAAAAACAGCTACCCATTCACTCATATCAGTGTACATGTATATCTGTGTCTGTGTATGTTTTTCAGATCACTAGACGAAAAGTGTGGCAAACGCGGCATGGAGTGTTGAGTATTGGGTCGGTGGTACTGGAATCTGTGGGCACCCTGTTGGGTCAAGGATTGTACGGTCACCTATCAACCAGCCAATCCAACCACATCCTGGTAGGCACCTGGTTGTTCTTCGGTGTGGTTGTGGGCACAGCATATCGCGGTAGCCTCATCGCCTCCCTCACCCTCCCCAGGCTGCCTCCCAGACCCGAGACAATTGAAGAGTTGGTCAAAGCAATTAACAGGTGAGATATCGACGGACAAAAGTTTGGATGCAAAGATGTTGAATGAATCTGAAATTTGAGTTAATGTTGGGTCCTTTTTATATTTATCTCTCAGCTGTGTCACTGCATCCAAGTTCTTAAAGTTTTTCATGAGTTCTTTTTTTCCCCAAGTAACCAACACATCACACTGTTAGTTCTCTCTCAGCAACTACTGTTTTATTCATATCCAGACACATTACTTCCAGACCTGACAACAACAGGACAACTCTGAAGAAATCCACAAATGATGTTGTCAAGTACCACGTAATACATCATGCACATAGACCATACTTGAAACATTCCATCCCATAATATATATCTCCAGCTTTACTTTTTCTTTTTTTTTTTTACTTTTGTATTGACCACCCTCGTAACCTTATTCACTTCCACATGCATTACTCTTCAGAGACATCACTGCCATACAGTCCTTCTCTTATGCTCTCTCCACTGTCTGTCTTAATTCATGGACCGGATCTGCACATCATTTAGCACTGTAGAAAGAATCTTGTTCATTGTTTAACAAATATTCAGACAGCTTTTTAATTTTATCATTATTATTCCGCATACTACAATATGATAAATGCAGGGAATGTGCAGTAATTAGACGGTATAGAGAAATGCCAATAGAAAACAATATCGTTCTTTCAGTATAACTTGACCAAGATTTTTGTCCATTTGTAGCTTATTTCACTCAACTCGGTGGCAGAAATAGACATTATTAAGTCTCGATTCCTTTCCATGGCACTTCATCGTGACTAGCATCACATGTTGGTTTTGTTACAACGTAGCATTCGAGGTGCAAAAACAACAATATTAGGCCAAGTCAGAGTAAACAAATATAATATTACTTGTATCTAGACGTTAATTTTTAATGGTGCGTTATTCTAGGAGCCTCAGGTGTCATACTTAATAATTTTCATTTGTACATTTTTTCAGAGCGACAATGGAATCTTTTGGTGCTTTAGTTAAGTTGTTCTTTTTAAACTCCGAATCAAGTGCCTATAGAGAACTTGGGAACTTAATGGTCGTGGGAGTTGATCTTATGGACGGACTCAACGCAGCTCTGAAGACGAAGTGAGTTGGTTGAACTTACACTGATACCCGTATAGCTCATTGCATAATTTATTGGTTGTTCCGAGATACACTGACTGATATCAGAGAATGTAAGTTATTGGGTTGCTTGAATATATACATCTAAATATTCCTTAACTAATCTTTTTGAACCAGGCCATTCCTGCTTTCTCCATGGCCTCTCTGCCTTATCCTCACACCCCTTCCTCATTAAACCTCCAATTATATATATATATATATATATATATATATATATATATATATATATATATATATATATATATATATATATATATATATATATATATATATATATATATATATATATATATATATATAAATATATATATATATATATATATATATATATATATATATATATATATATATATATATATATATATATATATATATATATATGCTGTAGGTGTGGGCGCCAATCATCCACTCACTTAATGTAGAGGTGCTATATGATCTCTACACTGAGTGACAAGCCAAATGGTTTCCTGTACCCAGCTATCCATTTACTACGCTGGGTGGTAACCATATAACCGGGGTTTCTGGCAGGGTTAAGTGTCCCCCAGATTCCCCTATTCAAAATAATTTAATCATGGCAATCGTTTCAGAGAGCCTCAGAGGGCCCAATACCTGCCCAAGGCCCCAACCAAATGGGCAGATTCGCATGGCCATGTGGAATGTGAGAGGTGTGAATGAGGAGAGCAAGAGGGTGGAGATGGTGAATGTGTTCAAGAGTGCAAGATATGCCGTGATGGTATTGTGTGAAACGAAGATGAAAGGGTGCGAAGTGGAGGAGTGGGAGAGTGTGAAATGTGTAAGATCGGGAATGAATGTGTGAGGAAGATGCAAGGAAGGAGTTGCTTTGTTGATGAATGAGGTGTGGCAGAGTGGAATGAGAGACTACAAATGTGTCAGCTTGAGGTGTATGTATGTCAAGTTCATGTTTGAGAAGGTGAAAGTAGAGGCGGTGATTGTAGCATATGCACCGTGTGAGGACAGGAGTGAGAGAGAGAGAGAAAGACAGGTTTTGGGATGAACTAGGTGAAGTAGTGGGAGAAATGCCCAGGAGATATAAAGTGATTGTGATGGGGGATATGAATGGAAGAGTAGGCACTGGTCATGAGGATGACATAATGGGTTGTTATGGAGTACCAGGAGAAAATGATAATGGGAAGAGACTAAAGGATATGTGTCAGGAGAGGAGGTTGTGCATTTGTAACTCATATTTCAAACACAGAGATGCACATAAATATACATGGTATAGAGGGAACGGGGATCGTGTTGAAAGAAGAAGCCTGATTGATTAAGTGCTCATAATGAGGTCGACGATGGGAATGGCTGCTGATACGAGGGCTGTGAGAGGACGATGTGGAGGTCTGTCAGATCATATGATTGTAGTATGGAAGATCAGGTTGAGAGGAGTGAGGTGGATCACGAGAGTGAGGAGCAGTCAGGGAGAAAGACTGAGAGTTGAGAAGCTGAGGATCAAAGAAATGGCAGATGAATACAGGGCCAAAGTAGAGGACGAGTTAGAATTACTGAATTGGAATGAAATGGATCTGAACAGACTGTGGAATGCATATAGGGATTGCTTAGTTAGGAATGCTAAAGCAGTGCGTGGTATGGCAAGAGTAACAACAAACAAGAAAGGTACGGCATGGTGGGATGAGGAGGTAAAGAGAGCAGTGGAGGAAAAGAGGAAGAAGTGGCTAAAGTGGTTACAGGATAGGGGTTCAATTGAAATAAGAACTGAATATGTTGAGAGCAAAAAGCACGTAAAGAGACTAGTGAAGAGGAAAAAGAAGGAGGTAAATGAGGATCTAGAAAGAAAAATGAATGCGAACTACTCTGAAAATAGAAAGTTATTCTGGAAAGAGGTGCGGAAATGTAGAAGTGAAAGTGGAAAGAAGTGGGATGGCGTGAGGGATGCAAGTGGTAGATTATTAACCCATCGAGATGAAGTAAGGGCCAGATGGATAGAATATTTTGAAAGCCTGATGAATGGGAATAGAGAGAGCAGAGCAGCTGTAAACATGATTGTTTTTGGGGGGGTGCAGAGAAGGAATGCAGTGCCAGGAGACGTGACACTTGCACAAGTGAAAAGTGCTGTGAAACGGCTGAGAAATGGGAAAGCAGCTGGGGTTCATGAGGTGTATTCAGAGATGCTTAAGTGTAGTGGAAAGAATGGAATGAAGTGCTTGTTGGAGATATGTAAGAAGGCATGGATGAGTGAAACTGCGCGTGCAGAGTGAAAAAAGGCTGTGATTGTACTCCTGTACAAAAAATAAAGGTGAGCGAAGTGAGTGCAAGAATTATCGTGGCACAAGCTTACTGAGTGTGGTGGGGAAGGTTTATGGAAGAAATATTACAGAGAAAGTAAGAGAGATATCAGAAGTCTTAGTAAGTGATAAGCAGGGTGGCTTTAGGAGTGGCAGAGGATTTGTGGACCAAATATTTGAAGTGAGACAGATAGTAGAGAAGGCTTGTGAGAAGGACCATAAGGTGTTTATGGAATTCATGGATCTGGAAAAGCATATGACAAAGTGGACAGAGAAGGATTGTGGAAAGTTTTGCGCATGTACGGTGTAGAGGGTAAGCTGCTGGGTGCTGTCAGGAGTTTTCATGATGGTAGTGAAGCATGTGTAAGGGTTAATGTGCATCTAAGTGAATGGTTCACGATCAGTGTGGGCGTGCGACAAGGTTGTCTGATGTCCCCATGGTTGTTCAATATATATATATATATATATATATATATATATATATATATATATATATATATATATATATATATATATATATGGATGGGGTGATGAGAGAAGTAAAAACACGAGTAATGGAGAGAGGGATGGCACTGGTAATGAATGGTGATGGATGGAATATCTCAAATCTGTTGTATGATGATGATGCAGTACTGCTTGCAAGTACCGGACAAGAACTTGGCAGGCTAGTGCAGTGTTTTGCTGATGTCTGTAAGCGTCGTTCCTTGAGAGTAAATGTAGAAAAGAGTAAAGTGATGGTTATTGAGAAAGAAGGGGACTCCCGGTGCAATGTAACAGCAAATGGATAGAGACTGGAATTGGTGAGAGAGTTCAAATACCTGGGTACGGTGATAGAAAAGAGAGAAAAATGTGCAAAAGAAGCTGAAAGTAGAGTAACACAAGGAAGAAAAGTAGCTGGTGCAATGAGGGCCTTGATAAGAAACAGAGGCTTGAGTGTTGCAGCTGCACGAGGCTTACATGAAGGATTGTCAGTGCCAACTTTAACATATGGATGTGAGACTATGGTGTGGCATGAAAATGAAAAGTTAAGACTAAGAGCAGTGGAGATGGGATTGCTGAGGAATGTATGTGGAGTACAGAGGGTGGATAGGATACGAAATAATGTGATTCGTGAAAGATGCGGAGTGAGGAAGTCGGTGGACACCAGAACTGAAGAGAGTGTACTGAGATGGTATGGTCATGTGGAATGGAAAACAATAGAATGATGAAGAAGGTATATCTGAGCGAATACGAAGGAGGGAGGAGGTGAGGTAGGCCAAGGAGAAGGTGGAGCGATATGGTGGATGAATGTGTGAGGAAGAGAGGTTTGGAAGTTGGTGAGGCTAGGGAACTGACAGGAGATCGAGCTGGCTGGATGAATGTTGTGAGGAGAAGTGCATGATCAGGGATTTTTGGCACCCCTCTTTAACGTGGCAGTGTCTGGATTGACTCTGTCAGATACGATTATGTGAAGCTACAGAACGTGGTGAATGTTTTTGGCGTATCCGATAGAGCCAGGATGCCGGGGGCTTGAATGATGAGTGAATGGAAGCGTGGCCCATTGGATTGGGCAGTTTTGGGCTGTCTGGACACTGCTACTCCTCACCCTGCCCTAGGGTGGGAAAGGAGGTCCGGATGATGATGATGATGATGATGAAAAATTTTATCACCTACATCTGCAGAAGAAAAATAACTCTTCTACTGTATATGAAAAGATGGAAATGAAAAAGAAAGAAAAACAATATTGGCGTTTTCAAGTATTTATGGATGTTCTACTTTACATAGCGTATACCGTGCATCGTCTCACGTTATTGATTAAAGTGTGAAAAGTTAATATCATGTTTTTTAATGTGTCCGGCTCTACGTGTAAGCATCAGATCCCGTCCCCTGAGGCCCAGCAGTCCCCCTATGCACTGTACCATACACCTCCACATGTCACCACTTCGGTGCTAACATCCGCAGTCCATACTGAACACATGCTAAGCCTGTCACCATGCAGGATTCCTGTATTGGTGTCAGCGAGGCTGTTCTTACTACGTCAGCAAGTTTTAAGATAGATAAGTAAAGTCTGTTTTCAACAAAATTCAGAATCATAAACAGTTCTCCTGCCAGCAGGGATTTGAATCCGCATCCATGGGAATACTAGAACACCTTCCTATCGACTCGGCCACTGATAGATAACGATAACCATCGCACAGGTTCCTTTTCTTAAGCCTCGTTTATTCAAGCATCCTCCAGACAACACTGCTTGGCTTTAACCCCTACACCGCTGGCATGTTTACCAATGTTTTGCGTGTGCCATGGGGTTATTCGAGCTCCGACAGACTCTCAAAAAATATTTGCCAAAAATCAGTTATTAGTCCTAGAATATTAAAATTACATTTGCTTAGGGCACATACCTTCAGCTTTCTCCTGGAATGTTTGTTGAGCCATCGTCCGTTACCGTAGGACTTGTGGAGACCTCTGAATTTGGGTAACGAAGTCTCCACTTTACACTTCCCGACAACCCATAATATGATTACCACAACAAGATATTAACACTATTAACACTACTCTATGATTTTCAAGTAGTTTGGGATCCATATTCCAAAAAAAAACCACTGTGAATGCAATGAAAATGATGAGTGCGTCTGACCGTCGTACTTGCGCTAGTTCGCTCTTGGTACTCTGTCATTTATTATTCATAAAACCCCTCACACTCTATATTTCTCTGACTATATAACACTTATATATATCTACAGTCTTTATCCATAAGTTTCCTTCAGTAGTATTAGTTTATTGTCACTGTAGGGATTCAATTTCTTTCAGTAAAATACGTAGCATTCACTTTCTCGTCCTGTATACTAGCATTGAGAGTGAATGTCACTATCATCTTCACACTCATAACTCATAGTATTCAGACATGCTAGAGTGAAACTTTCACTTTCATTACTCCTAGGGTATATACTCGTATTCTTATAATACTACTCATTGACATTTCTATTTACGTTCTCTATTTTATTTACGTTATTTACATTTCTATTTTATTTACACTGTGTTATCCACTGTCACGTGAAGTAACCTATAAAACTATTTTCCACTATTCACGTATATTTACATTCATTACTTTCACTTGCTGTTTACACATTATTTACACATTATTTACAATTCCACTTGCACTGTTTTACTCAATAGAAAGATCGTAGTCACTCTTTTATCAATTGTCAGCCTTTTACCTCTTTCCACACGAGGTTTAGTAGGGGTTAAAGGTCACAGGTCCCTTTGCATGGGGGTGAAAAGTCCCTGAAGTCAGCAAGAGGAAACAGACTTACCTCCACTTCGGAAGATGAGAGTGAACTGATAAGGGAGGGCCGGGGTGGAGGCCTACTTAGGGATATTCAGTACTACCAACGTTAGCTCTTGAAACAGCTATGTATAGCACTGAAATGATTGGCAGGAAATCTAGACAATACATTATAAATTAGGTAGTTCCAGGTGAATGTAAATATCACTTAGGCTTCTCCCTTCCCTCCTTATATGTATATTTATTACGAAAATGGATTATACGGCATATTTCAAGGGGAAATAAGCAGCGAAATTTAGCGAACGAGTGCACGTGAGGTGTTGTCAGGTGATAATTAGCCAATTCCAGGTGTATGGCACTCTCACTTACCTTATTTCTTTCTTGTATAAATTATTTGGTTTAAGAATAGGGCATAGGGCTTATTTCAATGGATGAAATCAGTGAAAAATTCCAGGGAAGATTTACTTAGCGTAGCACGGCCGGGCAGGCGAGAGGATATGGTAATGGAGGGGGGGTAGGGAGGGGAGTCAAGAACGGGGAGAAATGGCTAAATTGTCAACAATGGATGGGAGTACAGATGAGATTAGGAGTGCTGACTAGTGTTGGACATTGGCAGTACTGATAGATGATACATGCCCCCACTTGGAAGCCCAAGTGAATTCAAAATAACACAGAATCACAAAAGCAAACGCCCCGCGGTATGATCCCTTGCTCCCAAGCGTCACGAAAGTGACGCCCTGCGGTTAAGGGGTTAAGGAGATATCTTGTCCTGAAGGGGTAAATGGATGCTCGATGTCCTCACCTGTCTTAAAAATCTTTCCAGACCTGAATGACATTGCATGGAGATATATTATATTATATTATGAAGTCAAATGTCACCGATTTGAAGCTAACAGTAAAACGTAGTGGTCTCGTTAGTGCTATTATTGATTGCTTTTATTCTTGAACATGTATAGCAGTGACTCCCATGTGGTATAATTACCGGTACATAAAGCAATTGCTTATTATTTGGAGGAGACAAGACATTTCTCTGTGTAGTGATAATTTTGTCCTGTAGTCATGCCATCGCAAATTCCTGCCAATACCTTGAGAACATGTAAAAGTAGAGGAACATAAATTTACAACTGTATAAGTGAGAAAAATTTGTGAAGTTTTCTTTTCACTACTTTTGTAATTTTTCATAGTATATTATAAATACATTTTTACTTATGGCTGTGAAATTCAGAAATATTATCATAGTGTTACGAGAGTAACTGTACCGATAGTTAAAAAAACAACACACACACACATAAGCACCGTGCTATGATTTTCCAGCACAGCGAAAAAAATACGTGTTTTAGATTTAGTCTTCTGCCAAAGCAATGCATCTTTTATAGAAATAAGCCCGCATTCTCGTTGGACATGGAGGGCTCCTTAGCTCCTCTTCCATAGTAATTTATTTTTTAATGTGGCTTGTTAATATCCTTTTGAATGTTATTTATGCAGAGTATGGTGGAACAAGCATAATAAATCAATTAGAAAAACGTGTTAAGGAGCTTTCTTCGGCGACGAGAATACAGGCCATAATGACTATCTGAACAGTGACTCTGTTGGATGAACTGTTACACGTCATTCGGAGTGAACTTAGAGTACTGTCAGGCATTACAGAGGGCTGATACAACGTGTTTACAATGGATTATTCCCTTTGCACTAAAATAATCGGTGGTGTAGTGATAGAAATTTCTAAAGTAAGAAACAATGGACTAAATCGCCACAGGTCGAGTTAGTTTTCATACTATATCAGTTCACAATACATCTTATGTTAATCATCTTACTCTCCCTACACAGTTATATTCAATATTTTTTGAGGATGGAAAGGAGTTATAGTTTTCAATAATTACTTCTTATTAGACTGAATACAATAATCTGACTTTAGGCAGAACTAAATACGAAATGCATCCTCCAAAAAGGAATGACTTGGAAAGAAAATTGAGACGTTGTCCAGACGTAGTTTAATCAATTCATCGTCCATAATTCTGTCAGTTGAATAAATATTTCCTGATATCAGCCAAAATGAACATTATTTACAATATGTTCTTACCAGAAAGAGTGATCCATTCACGTGAAGAATACAAAGTTGTTTATTTGTAGATTTTGTAAGTTTAATTTTCAAAACAAATAGTCAGTGAAAAAGGAACTTGGCAGCTGAATTTGAAGGTGCGAAAGCGTGTAGATGGTTTGGCATGTGACGAGGCACATGGCCAAGGGACTGAATGATGTACGAATGGTTATGTGGCCCATTCTACTGGGCATGCTATTCATAATTCTTCTAGTGCAGTGTATTCTGTCCTTACATATCCTGCCTCATGCTATTTCCAAGAGGGAGAAGCGTTTGTATGAATTTTAACTTTTTACTATTTTTGTCTTTATTTCAGGAGTGCTCACATTGGTACTCCCCTGAACCTGCAGCTGATAACATCCCGTAACTTCGCTAACCTAGACGGCAGTTCCCCCTTGTATCTAGGCAAAGAAAACCTGCTACAGGCTTCGATGGCCTGGCCAGTGCCTCATGATGCCCCATACACACCTCAGATTGATAAATGTCTGAGGATTATATCACAGGTGGGTAAGATAATCTTGCTTAAAATGTGTGTGTGTGTGTGTGTGTGTGTGTGTGTGTGTGTGTGTGTGTGTGTTTTAACGAAATAACTCCTTACCCGAGTAGCAATGACCTAAGATAGCAATATTATTAAAGTTCTTATTGTGATGAAGAAGTTATTTATTCCACAGGGATGATGTCTTCGATATTTTATTTTTTCAGTCTCCAAGCACTTTTACTCAGCTGCAGATAAGTCTATAGTGATGATTAGGTTAATGAAGGTTGTCACTAATCAGTTCCAAGTCTTCGAAGAGTTATATTCTGAGATGTTTGAAAATTATCTGAAGATGGCAAGAGAATTGAACGGAATTACTAGGTAATATTGTGGTGCTTCAAGAACTCAGCCATATGACACAAAATCAACATTAAAACCTATAATTATACTAAAGCAAAATCGATATCTTTATCAAGAAGAAAATGACATCAAAATAAGTAAATTATCAATCAAGTATTAAAGTTGTACGAAGCCCACCTCCTTTAGAAAACGAAAAATGTCAGTCAGATAGCCAGAGGCTCCTTTAAGCATGAAAGAGAGAGATTAGGCACCATTCGTCACCCTATGCCAATAGAGAAACCCCAACGCAGGTTCCCCAGACTCGGACACACGACCGGCAAGTGACGGACAGTAGCCTAAGGAATACCATGCAGTCATCATGGTGCAGGTGAGCCCCACCACACATCAGGAAACTATGAGTAAGCCATGAGTGCCCTGTGTGAAGCTGGGCAACAGCCACCATCAATCGACGAGGCACTATCACTCACTGAAAAATATCCTTTAATTTATTATTAACAGAAGCATCCCGCAGGATCTGCCAACAAGTTCGAATCACATACTTAAAGTAAGGTGTCATATCGGAATGAGGAAGGGAGTAGCTGGCCGGGATCGTCGATAATAAGTGGCTATTTCTCATGCATTTGCCCTCTTATTGCCATCCACACCAACATGTGCATGAACCCAACAAAGTCAGCCTACTTCTCTTCTTCTCAGAATCAGGAAGAACCACTGAGAAAGGCAAGGAACAGGGGACGAGTTAAATTTAAAGACTCAATGGTCAAAATTCGCTTTGAGAATCACTAAAAACTGAAAAGAATCCTCCTGATCTGTTAAAATCAGCTGCAGTCAATTCTTAAGTAAAGAGAGGAATTTAGAAGAAGTCCATCCCTTACAACATCTTGGAAAAATTCATCCCAGACCAGACACAAGTATCTGACTCTGATTTATCTGTATATACAAGGGAGGCTTCTCTGTGGACGGATGAGTGTTCCAAAAATAGCTGATGAAGAGCCAGAGAAGAGGCAGAAGACTTTATAACCTCAGAACATCTGCACACCTGCACCTCTGGATGGCATCATGGAGCGATTTCGTGAAGCCGGACAGGGCAGACACACTCTGTAGAGAATCTTGTATCCCCCATAATCTACCTGACCCTTTACCAAACGGAATGTGGAGTGCGATGCTGAGGAACAAAAACTGTGTAACTCTGAACCATCTTTATCTACAGGGACAGTGCCTCCGTGAATGAATTTATGTTACAAAAATAGATAACGACTGATGAAACGCCTGCAACAGAAGATTTTGTAACCTCAAAATCACACCTACACCTCTGGAAGGTACCATGGTGCAATTTTTTTGTAGCCATACGGGGCAGACAGGCTATGCACAGAGACCTAAATCCCCCATAATCTACCTGACCCTGTACCCAAAGGAATGTGGAGTGCGAGAATGAGAAACATTATACCGAAAAAATGCCTGCTCTGATACACAAACAGCAGTGAATGAACCTGGAATATTTCTCATACGGTTCCAGCAATGAATGATTAGTGACTTGCACTGTAGATAAAAGGAAGGAACACCAGCCTCCACATGCTAGGAATTGGATAGGATCTGAAAGCACCGGAAGCTAGACGGAAAACTACATAATGAACAGGCTGAGAACACTAAGCTGTGGTACAATAGAGGTGGAGTACACCTCGTAGCCATAGGCACTCTTAGATCCTACTATAATGAATGATACAGGTGTAGGAGTGTCCTCTGATCAGCACCCCACAAGGTGTGAGGGAATGACACAGTACCTTCAACAAATTCATTGCTTGCATACATGACACTCGTAGAAGTTCCAAATGTGAAACGCAAGTAACCTGACAAACTTTTAGCCAAGAAACTTGGTCCTCTCGATGCAGTGTATCAGGCGCCAGTCTCTTTAATCTCTGAAAGTGCATATCTACACAGTTCCTAAAAGGAAGACGTAGCACACTCCTCTGTGAAACATCTTCCCCCTTGAACTCGTAGGACAGAGTGAGCAGAGCACACGGACATGAAACCTGTGGTTCAACAAGAGGTCCTTAAGGAATAACGGCAGGTGGTCGTGCAGCCCCAAACAGTGAAGTTGATGCTATGGCGTACCGTATGTTTTTTCCAGGCCCATGAACAAAGCTACAAGATATTGCCCAGATGCAAAAGCCTAATAGACAGCCGACTAGTCTGATGATATAGTATGATGTACATCTTATCCTAAGAAATCCACTTTGTGACGTGCAGAAGAAACCACTTTTTTATATACGGAACTAGCCTCATACTAACCATCTTCTCAAACAGTTTGCATAAACAAGATGTGAAACAAATTGTACCAAAGATAGACACATTAGAATAATTTGTTTGTGGTTTAGGAAATGGAAGAACTATACCCATCTCCCATTTAGAGGATACTTTATTTTCATCCCTTATCCAGTTATAAATTTCTAAGAAAAACAACAGAGAATCGTACAGCAAGTAGCAAATCATAGCATAGGGAATGTCATTAGGTCCAAGAGCAGTGTCACTGCATTACTGGATAGCAGCCTGCAGTTCACAGACACCAAAGAACGCATAGGGTTCCCTTTAAGTATAGAGAAAGGAAATACCAAACCTTTCCTGTTGATGCCGGGAAAGCTATATAGCTTGGAGTCTGAACAAAAAAAATCGTAAAAGTGCTCTGCCAGAGGAAAGCTACTTCAAAAGGTTGGATACAGAAGCTCCTTGAATCTGAAGTACCAGGAAAGGGGAAGGTGAGTACGTACCCATTATTTTCATTACCTTCTTCCAGACCATTTGTAAAGGAGTGGATGAGGTGACAGACGAGACATAGGTTCTCCACAAGGTATGATTTGAGTTCTTCAGAACCCACTGATAACAGGCAAGAACTTTCATAAACTGAATTTAAAAGTAGGCATCATTATTCCTAAAGTTCCTATAAGCTCCTTTGTAGAAATACCTATCTAAAGGACATTTCTCATCCCGCCAAGGCACAGGTCTCCTGCAAAACTTTCCAGACGTTCGTGGAATAGAAGATAGGCCAGCCTGATATACACTGAGTGTGAGTTACTGTTCTGCATTATCAACACTTTCAAAGTCGGGAACACGACGGTCAAGACTACAATATTTTTGCAAACTCTGCCCAGCCAACCGTAACCAAACACCAGCGAAGGATGCGCTTCACTGGCACAGAGATGCATGCTTTAACCCCTTAACCGTGGGGCGTCACTTTCGTGACGCTTGGGAGCAAGGGATCATACCGCGGGGCGTCGCTTTTGTGATTCTGTGTTATTTTGAATTCACCCGGGCTTCCAAGTGGGGGCTTGTATCATCTATCAGTACTGCCAATGTCCAACACTAGTCAGCACTCCTAATCTCATCTGTACTCCCATCCATTGTTGACAATTTAGCCATTTCTCCCCGTTCTTGACTCCCCTCCCTACCCCCCCTCCATTACCCTATCCTCTCGCCTGCCCGGCCGTGCTACGCTAAGTAAATCTTCCCTGGAATTTTTCACTGATTTCATCCATTGAAATAAGCCCTATGTCCTATTCTTATACCAAATAATATATACAAGAAAGAAATAAGGTAAGTGAGAGTGCCATACACCTGGAATTGGCTAATTATCACCTGACAACACCTCACGTGCACTCGTTCGCTAATTTTCGCTGTTTTTTTCCCCTTGAAATATGCCGTATAATCTATTTTCGTAATAAATATACATGTAAGGAGGGAAGGGAGAAGCCTAAGTGATATTTACATTCACCTGGAACTACCTAATTTATAATGTATTGTCTAGATTTCCTGCCAATCATATCAGTGTAGACAAAGCTGTTTCAAGATATAACATTGGTAGCTCTGAATATATATCTCCTAAGTAGGCCTCTAATCTATTTTCGTAATAAATATACATGTAAGGAGGGAAGGGAGAAGCCTAAGTGATATTTATATTCACCTGGAACTACCAAATTTATAATGTATTGTCTAGATTTCCTGCCAATCATATCAGTGCTAGACTTAGCTGTTTCAAGAAGTAATATTGGTAACTCTGAATAACCCCTAGCAGGCCTCCATGCTGGTCCTCCGTTATCAGTTCACTCTCATCTTCCGAAGTGAGAGTACGTATGTTTCTTCTTGCTGACTTCAAGGCCTTTTTTCACCCCCATGCAAATGGCCCTGTGACCTTTACCCCCTACTAAACCTCGTGTGGAAAGAGGTAAATGGCTGACAATTGATAAAAGAGTGACTACGATCTTTCTATTGAGTAAAACAGTGCAAGTGGAATTGTAAATAATGTGTAAATAATGTGTAAACAGCAAGTGAAAGTAATGAATGTAAATATACGTGAATAATGGAAAATAGTTTTATAAGTTATTTCAAGTGACAGTGCACAACACAGTGTAAATAAAATAGAAATGTAAATAACGTAAATAAAATAAAGAACGTAAATAGAAATGTAAATGAGTAGTATTATAAGAATACGAGTATATACCCTAGGAGTAATGAAAGTGAAAGTTTCACTCTAGCATGTCTGAATGCTATGAGTTATGAAAGTGAAGATGAAAGTGATATTCACTCTCAATGCCAGTATACAGGACGAGAAAGTGAATGCTACGTATTTTACTGAAAGATATTGAATCCCTACAGTGACAATAAACTAATACTACTGAAGGAAACTTATGGATAAAGACTGTAGATATATATAAGTGTTATATAGTAATAGAAATATAAAGTGTGAGGGGTTTTATGAATAATAAATGACAGACTACCAAGAGCGAACTAGTGCCAGTGCGACGATCAGACGCGCTCGTAATTTCCATTGCTTTCACAGTGTTTTTTTTTTTTTAGTATGGATCCCAAACTACTTGAAAATTGTAGAATAGTGTTTATAGTGTTTGTATCTGGCTGTGCTAATCATATTACGGGTTGTCGGGAAGTGTAAAGTGGAGACTTCGTTACCCTACTTCAGAGGTCTCCACAAGTCCTACGGTAACGACGAAGGCTCAACAATCATTCCAGGAGAAAGCTGAAGGTATGTGCCATAAACATATGTAATTTTATTATTCTAGGACTAATAACTGATTTTTGGCAAATATTTTTTGAGAGTCTGTCAGAGCCCAAATAACCCCGTGGCGCACGCAAGTCATTGGTAAACAAGCCCGCGGTGTAGGGGTTAACCACAATAGGGTAATGATCACTGCCATGCAAGTCAGGGAAAATCTCACATGAAAGGTTTAACTAGGACTCACGGGAGACAAATGTAAGATCAGTAACATATAGAATACTAATTTGTACATGAAATGTGTCAGGTTTCCCGTGCTCAGAAGAACCAGGTAGAAATCCTCAGCCAAAGATGTCAGATGACCATAGGTGTAATACAAATTTCCCCCCTGGAAGCATGACGTGCATTTACGTCACCTAGAATAAATGGCATAGGAAGCTGACGAATAAAGTGGTCAAGGGACGGGGGGGGGGGAGGTAAATAAAGGCAACAGAGTATATAACTCCTTCCCAGGTGTAATTGAACAGCAACAGCCTGAAGGGAACCCTGGACAGGGAAAGAACTAAATGGAACATTCAGTATGGCACAGAATACCACAGCCTTCATGAGAACCACAATTCATAAGAGCTGGTGAGTGGATAGTTGTATATGGTGGCAGGAAAATTCTTGTCTCTGACCATAGCCTCCTGAAGTCAAACACAGGTGTGAAACTCAGACAGGAACAATGGAAGTTCCTCACAATTTGGCCTAAGACCGAAACAGTTCCACTACAGAGGAACTGTTACTGCACCAGGCATCGTTGATTATCTTCACGCAAATGATGAGAATATTTTACTGCAGCTTCTAAAGAATATCATAAAAGGTGGGTTACATACTCGGCCTTTACATTGAACTCTCGAAAACCCTGAGTTGCTACACGTGGGATTTTGTGGAAAAGGTTCTTAGCGTACCTCCATTCGTGTATCAGGTCACAGTCCCAAATTTTATACAATTCTGGCTGGGGATCCCTCCTTATTTATTATTTTGTAAAGGCATTGAACAGTCACCCATGGGTGACTATTGTTACTATAGGGTTAAACTAAGAAAAATCTCACTGGAGTTTGTTCACTTGAAATATGAAAAGCAATCGCATTAGGGGGCTGAATGCTAATCAATGCTAAGGTATCTAGGCTAGGGTACAAGATACCTACAAACCAAATGTGAAGAACATATCTATCCGTTGCTGAGATATTGTCCAAAATGCAGTTTGATAAATGGCGGCTGGCATTCAGCCATCTTTGATCAAATCCTTACCAAAAGTTTATCACTTTCACCCATCTACATGGTTGTTATTTCCTGAATGTTTGGTGAAAATTCTTCCACGAATTTTTTAGATATTTTGGTAAAACACACACACACACACACACACACACACACACACACACACACACACACACACACACACACACACAAACACACACACACACACACACACACACACACACACACACAAACACACACACACAGAAACACACAAACACGCAACACAAACCACACAAACACAAACATGCAACACACAAACAAATGCAAACACACAAACACATGCAAACACACAAACACAGAAATACACACACACACACACACACACACACAAACACAAACATACACAAACACACACACAAACATACACACAAACACACACACACTCACACACACGTACACACAAACAAACGAACAAAGACACACATAAACAAACACAAACACAAATGCAGAAACACACATAAACACACACTATCACACACAAACACACACAAACACAACACACACACACACACACACACACACACACACACTTGATCAACTGACCTACTAAAGGCGGGTAACAAAAATCATCACTGCTGTAGCATCTCAGCTCCATTTACTGATATGGTAATAGTGTGTAGTATAAACAAGTATGAATACCAAACTCTAATGCAAGAATTATTCAAGTAACCAGTAGGAGTAGACTGTAGCACCAGTCGAGCAGGGCAGTACTCCCGAGATGGATGGAAAGCTGATGACAGGGAGTGCTGGAGCTCCCGTTTCATCAGCCCTCAGGACTAGTTCCTGACCATTCCCCTTTGCTGAACTTTTTCAGTGTCTCAGTTACACAGAGAGTAGGCCAGCATGCTCTCCAACACAAATTTCTCTAACTATCTACACCAAACTACATGCACAGTACACACTACACTTCCTTTTCCAAAATTAAAAAAAAATGGCGTCTCATCACCCAGCCTCGGAGTCCCCAGGGGGGGGGGGAATAAATGCCCCCACCTTCCGCCCCTCACCCGGTGACGACCCGAGGTGCCTGGAACCACTGTCTGACTCTCTTCTTCTTCTTTTCTGCAACATTCGCGGCCTTTCCTCTAACTTTCGCTCTTTTGAGCACCACCTCTCCTCCTCTAAGCCTCACCTTCTTTTTCTAACTGAGACTCAGCTGTCTGAGGCAACTGACAGCAAACCCTTTTCTGTATCCTCCTACTTTCTCTACACTCATTTCAAAGCCAAAGGTGGCTGTTGTGTATATATACGCAACAACTAATCTTGCTCTAATGTTCCTGAACTCGATTCTTCTGAATTCTCTACACTCTGGCTTCGGCTTTCCTGTCATTCTCTGACTAAATATATCTGCGCTGTTTACTTATCCCCAAATTCTACTGACTATTAAAAATTCTTTGACTATCTTACTTCTACGATCGAACACACTCTATCCATTTCTCCTTTCTCTGAAATCTCCATTCTAGGATATTTCAATGTTCACCACCACCTTTGGCTCTCCTTTCCTTTCACTGATCCACCTGGTGAACAAGCCTACACCTTTTCTATCCTTAATGACCTAGAGCAGCTTGTACAGCACCCTACCCATATCCCAGACCACCTTGCAGAGAGCTCTTCCTTACAACTAATCCTTCTGCTTACACTGTTAATCTTTTCTCTCCGTTGGGCGCCTCCGATCACAACCTTATCACCTTAACCTTCCTATCACTTCGGTACGGCCTGTAGACCTTCCAGGGAAACGTCGTCTGTAGGATTTTGGAGCCGTGGACTGGGAGGCCCTCAGGCAGTACTTCTTTGATTTTCCCTGGAATGATTATTGCTTCCATGGCCGGGAGCCATCTGAGTGTGCCTTGCGCATTACGGAGGTTATCCTCTCGGGCATGGAAGCATACATTCCTTTCTCATATCCTTTGATTAACGCAAGAAAGCCTTGGTTTGATCACGCTTGTTCTAATGCTGTCCGCAACAAGGAGAGGGCCTACAAAAGGTACCGGAGCTAACCCACCCTTGAATCACATCATCTTACTTTGTTCTTCGCTCTGCTAAAACTAAATTCATCCGTACTAAATGCTCTTAACTCTCCAACTCGAATTCGTCCCGCTCCTTCTGGCACCTTGCCAAAAACCTTTCTAACAACTTTACCTCGTCATCCTTCCCTCCTCTTTCCTACTCTGATGGTTCTGTAGCTATTTCTTCTACTGATAAAGCAGATCTCTTAGCACAGACTTTCTCCTCCAATTCCACGTTAGATGATTCCATTGCTGTTCCTCCATCACTTCCCGCCTCTGACTTCCTCATGGCTGACATTAAAATTTCTTCAGCTGATGTATTTTCTGCCATCACTAGCCTCAATACTAACAAGGCATATGGGCCTGATGGAGTCCCTCCTGTTGTTCTCAAGAACTGTGCTTCTGTGCTTACACGCTGCCTAGGCAAACTCTTTCGCCTTTGTCTGTCAACTTGTACCTTTCCTTCTTGCTGGAAGTTTGCTATCATTTAGCCCGTCCCAAAGAAGGGTGACCACTCCCAACCCTCCAACTATCGTCCAATTGCTTTAACGTCCTGTATTTCAAAAGTTTTCGAGTCAATTCTCAATAGAAAAGTTTTAAGGCATCTTTCCTATCAGAACCTTCTTTCTTATCGTCAGTACGGATTCCGTCAGGGACGCTCCTCTGGCGATCTTCTCACCTACCTTTCAGACTCCTGGTCATCCTCCTTTCGGGACATTGGCGAAAACTTTGCCATTGCACTTGACATCTGAAAGGCTCTCGATCGAGTCTGGCATAAATCTTTAATTTCCTAACTGCCCTCTTACGGTTTCTATCCTTTTATCTATGCCTTCATCGCTAGCTTCCTTTCTGGTCGTTCTATAGCCGCTGTTGTAGACGCCCATCGTTCTTCTCCTAGATCTATCAACAGTGGTGTTCCTCAAGGCTCTGTCCTATCACCAACTCTCTTCTTTTTATTCATCAATGACCTTCTAAGCTGTACAGTTACCTCCAGTTCTAAGTACAGTGGGTGGTGTGTTTGGTGAAATGTGGCACCACTGTGTTTGTTTACATCGTAGTAATAATAAGTGAATAGGCAGACCCGACAAAGCTTCCCCTCCGCTACAGTATCTAGTAACCACAGAAACAATGTTCTATCGTCATACTCTGTCTGCAAATCCAAGTGTTTGCCAGGTATGTATAGTGGGAAGTAGAGAGAAAAACAAATAGTAATGCCACTGGTTCCCATTGTTTCTCTGACAGGAGATGACTGTCAGGCGAGGTGGAACAGAGGGGAGGGGGGACAGGTGGTGTGGGCGCATGTATCGAAACTTCGTCGTGTTTCGTTTAGAAAGATGAAGGATGTGATTATACAGATGTTCTGAGGCGATCTGTAACTCTGCAATAACGTGACTTGGATGAATGTTATAGTCTTAATGTTCGTCATACAATGTGGTGAACAACGGTAGTTTAACATAATTGTTAGAAGATGTGATATCTGGTGTCTCGAAACGTGGTTCACCTGAGTACAGCGAGTGTGCGACTCAACTGCTGTAACATTTCTGTGGCTGAACCTGGTTGGCCCTAAATGATTCATGATTTACGCATGTGACACAACGCTCATGCCATGTTGTGCATCATCCAGTCTGTTTTATTGTGAGGAAAAACAATCATTATATTCGCAAACCATGGTATGAGTAGATGTCCTGTTGCATAGGATTATAGCTACTTAGAGTGTTGGACAGCAATTGGCTTGTTGTGCGTAAATATTGTGCAATCATCATACTGATGGATCGCGCGGAGGTAATGAGTGACTGTATTTGCATAATGAATGGATATCTTGTATTATAAAAATTGAAATAACGGTGTTACGGGTGTCCAGTCCACTAATGTTGTCGTTTTCTTCGAGGTGCTATTTCATTAGTCTGGATAGTTGTGACAACATCCCCAAACACTGATCATCGTTTATTATATTCTCTTTAAAACATTCATACATTAGTTTTCATACAAGTATTACACATTCAGGCCCTCCTTAGCTCCAGACGCATTATACTATTTAAACGTCTCTCCGCTCACACAGAGTTCATCCAGAGGGAAGCAATATTACCTTTACCATGCATGTCTGTCCGTTGTCTGCCTTTATAACACAAGGGTTTAGTATGTGGCCATGGCCACACAATTATGTCAATGGCGTGGTGATGCTGGGAGAATGTAAAACTGTGTATAGTCTACGTGTGTTTGTGCAGGGAGTCTGGTAATACTCTTCGCCGACTTATTCACACTCATGCCAAGACAGCAGACAAAGTCGCTGTTTTAGTGGCTATACTGACTGACCACTGAACACACTTTCACCTCCCAGCAGTCTGAATGAAGATTTTTTTTCTGCCAAAAGAAACATTAAGTAATACAGTGAACTATGCAAATTTATATGTAAAATAAGAAGTGTTTTATGCTCCGTGTCATCATAGAAGCTTATCCAGTATAACACAGCAAAGGATAAGCTGGACCTACTACATGTTAGGGTAAAGGTTGCATGTTCCTGGAGCGTCAAATTAAACACAAGCAAAATTGGTGCACCAGCACCTGGATGGAAAATCCTATCCACCGCGCTTTCGGCAAAATACCGCCGGGTTCTGAAGCTACCCCGCGTCATCCAGTAAATTTGCAGAAGGTAATTGATAAGGCTGCAATCTCGTCGTAGTAATGCTATATGATAAGGAAGTCACTATCTGGTCTCGTTACCCATTACACAAGAAAGGGCCGGAATTTTGTGTGTGTAAGAGAGAGAGAGAGAGAGAGAGAGAGATTCATAACCAGGGAGTATTTACATACAGCTCAGTGGTTGGGTGTTACCATCCAGGTGCTGATGCACCAATGTTGCTAACGTTTACTTAGACGCTTCAGCAGCACTCAACCTTTATCATACCGTAGGTCCAACTTATGCTTGGCTGTGTTACTCTGGGTCTGTGTGCTAACATGGTGCATAAAACACTCACTGCTTTACATACAAAATTGCACTGTTCACTGTATTACCTAATGTTTCTATTGGCTGAAAACAAGACCTCATTCAGACTGCTGGGAGGCGAAAGTGCGTTCATTGGTCAGTCAGTACAGCACTAAAACTGCGACTTTGTCTGCTGTCTTGGCATGAGTGTGAATAAGTCGGCTAAGTGTATGACCAGACTCCCTGCACAAACACACGTAGACTATACACAGTTTTAAACTCTCCCAGCAGCACTACGCCACTGACATATTTTGTGCATCCGTTACCACATATTAAAGCCTTGTGTTATAATGGCAGGCAACGGACAGATATGCATAATGTTCCCAGTGTTGCAGTTCGTTATACGTCCGTTTATCACACAAACGTTGCAGACGTCATCTGCTGTGTTAACATGGAACTGGATTCGCCAGTTGCATTGCTGGACCCTTGCACAAACAAAGCACGACTACGCAATTTTCCTAGGAACACCACACCACCGAAATACATCTGTAACAGTGACTACTGGTCCGATACTATCGTTGCAATTTCATGACAGACAATGGACACACGTAGTATATCACTCGTAGGGCAAAGGGAACCAGGACCTAAAATATAATGGTGTACTGTGTATCGGGCACTATGGTGGTGGTGACTGTAGACTGGAAGCGAAACGTAGTTATGGTAAAGTTGTTTAGAGCAATCATACAAGATTCATAATAACCTACAGTTCGACAACAGATTTTGATATTACAGATACCTGTGATGCCGTGCCCAGTGGCGCTGAACATTGAAAACGATATTCCCAAGGAATTTAGAAATACAGTATGATAATTGGTAGGTAAGGGGGGACTTGAGGAGAGGTTGGCTAGTGGTAAAGGGATATTAGGAGAGGAAAGAAATGTTGCAGGAATAAAGAGGGTGGGATAGCCTGATCATCCTGCATGGTGGCAAGGTGTATGTGGAAGTGGACTCTTGTGGAGCAGGAGCGAGTGAGGATGTGGGCAGGTGGGAGTAGGGTCATCACCAACATATGTGATGTTTGGTGTTTAAGGGAAATGTTGTTCCCTCTGGATGAACAGTGTGTGAGTATAGACACACGATTAAATAGTAGACTGCTTATGGAGAGAGAGAGAGAGAAGTCAAACTCTCTTTCGTGATATATATATATATATATATATATATATATATATATATATATATATATATATATATATATATATATATATATATATATATATATATATATATATATAAGGAAAGAGAGCCACCACCTCTCTCTCTCTCTCTCTCTCTCTCTCAAATAGCCCGTATATAAGAAGGTTTGCTCTGTTCACACTGTCACCGGTGGGTGATATGAGGCTACCGTCACTGTAAAGGGACACCCAGGGAGACAAGGACAACCCTTTCCTTCCTTAAGTCTATTATATCATATTGTAGGAACTTGTAATGACACCATGAATGCACCAGTCTGTCTGTCTCTCTGTCTGGCTGGCTGTCTCTCTCTCTCTCTCTCTCTCTCTCTCTCTCTCTCTCTCTCTCTCTCTCTCTCTCTCTCTCTCTCTCTCTCTCTCTCTCTCTCTCTCTTTTCACAAAATTACTGCCCTTCCTCGTATACTGGGTAACGAGAACTGATACATCCGTATCATATCGCATCACCACGATGAGATTGCAGCCTTATCAGTGACATTGAATAAATCTACTGGATGAAGTGGGGTAGCTTCAGAACCCGGGGGTATTTGCCTACAGCTCAGTGGTCGGGTTTTACCATCCAGGTGCCGATGCACCAACGTTGCTAATGTTAACTTGGACGCTTCACCAGCACTCAACCTTTATCCTACCGTAGGTCCAACTTATCCTTGGTTGTGTTATACTGGTTACGCCTGTATAATGACACGGTGCATAAAACACTCCTTACTTTAGATATATAATTGCATTGTTCACTGTATTACTTAATGTTTCTTTTGGCAGAAAAAAAATCTTCATTCAGACTGCTGGGAGGTGAAAGTGTGTTCAATGGTTAGTCAGTATAGCCACTAAAACCGCGACTTTGTCTACTGTCTTGGCATGAGTGTGAATAAGTCGGCGAAGTGTATTACCAGACTCCCTGCACAAACACACGTAGACTATACACAGTTTTACACTCTCCCAGCATCACCACGCCACTGACATAATTGTGTAGCCGTGGCCACATACTAAAGCCTTGTGTTATAACGGCAGACAACTGACAGACATGCATGGTAAAGGTAATATTGCTTCCCTCTGGATGAACTCTGTGTGAGCGGAGAGACGTTTAAATAGTATAATGCGTCTGGAGCTAAGGAGGGCCTGAATGTGTAATGCTTGTATGAAAACTAATGTATGAATGTTTTAAAGAGAAAATAATAAACGATGATCAGTGTTTGGGGATGTTGTCACAACTATCCAGACTAATGAAATAGCACCTCGAAGAAAACGACAACATTAGTGGACTGGACACCCGTAACACCGTTATTTCAATTTTTATAATACAGGACATCCATTCATTATGCAAATACAGCAACTCATTACCTCCGCGCGATCCATCAGTATGATGACTGCACAATATTTACGCACAACAAGCCAACTGCTGTCCAACACTCAAACTATAATCCTATGCAACAGGACATCTACTCATACCATGGTTTGCGAATATAACGATTGTTTTTCCTCACAATAAAACAGACTGGATGATGCACAACATGGCATGAACGTTGTGTCACATGCGTAAATCATGAATCATTTATGACCACCCAGGTTCAGCCACAGAAATGTTACAACAGTTGAGTCGCACACTCGTTGTACTCAGGTGAACCACGTCTTCTAACAATTATGTTCAACAACAGTTGTTCACCACATTGTATGACGGACATTAAGACTCCAACATTCATCCAAGTCACGTTATTGTATACGGAGTTACAGATCACCTCAGAACATTTGTATAATCACATCCTTCATCTTTAAGTGAAGCACAACGAAGTTTCGATACATGCCCCACACCACCTGTCTTCCCTCTCCTCTGTTCCACCTCGCCTCACAGTCATCTCCTGTCAGAGAAAGAATGGGAACCAGTAGCATTATTATTATTATTTTTTTCTCTACTTACCACTATACATACGTGGCAAACACTTGGATTTGCAGAGTATGACTTGATAGAACATTGTTTCTATGGTTACTAGATACTGTAACGGTGGCGAAGCTCTTTCGGGTCTGCCCATTCATTTACTATTACTACGATGTAAACAAACACAGTGGTGCCACATTTCACCAAAAACACCACCCGCTGTACTCGTTAGAAGTGGAGGTAACTGTACATCTAACCCTATCCACTCATACGCTGATGATTCCACCCTTCACCTTTTCATTCGGTTCCCACAATGCCCATCTCAGCAGTTCAACAAACAAGGGATGAGGCTATGGCACACCTAATGTCTGACTTGGCTCATATCTCTGACTGGGGTAAAAATAATCTTGTTGTTTTTAATGCATCTAAGACTCAGTTCTTACACCTATCAACCCGTCAAAATCTTCCACAGGTATACCCACTAATGTTTAATGATATCCAGCTTAATCCTGCATCATCCTTGAACATTCTTGGGGTTTCATTTACTCGGGACTTATCTTGGAAAGATCATATTACATCACTTGTAAAATCTGCTTTCAAGAGATTGGGTGTGCTAAGCCAACTCCGTTCTTTCTTTACCCCTGCACAATTGTTGACTCTATACAGGGGTTTTATCCACCCCTGTGTGGAGTACAACTCTCATGTGTGGGGAGGCTCCCCACATACAGCTCTTCTCAATAGGGTGGAGTCAAAGGCTTTTCATTTCATTAACTCTCCTCCTCTTACTGACTCCCTTCAACTTCTGTCTCTTCGCCGCACTGTTGCATCCTTATCTCTTTTCTATCACTACTTTAATGGTCACTGCTCCTCTGAACTGTCTGCATGAATTCCTCCACCTCTACGACAGGCGCGTTGCACCTGTCTAGCAGCAAACTCTCATCCCCTTTCTGTCCAACTCTCTAATGCAAGAGTTAACCATTACTCCCGGTCCTTCATTTATGCAAAGGGTCAACTCTGGAACTGTCTCCCTCTGTCTGTATTTCCTGCTGCCTATGATCTCCAGTCTTTCAAACGCAGTGTGTCCAGACATCTCGAAATTAATGGATCTTGAATTTGGCTCTCTCTTGTATTTTGTTTTTCTCTTGGAGGGAACTGTTATTGCGGGCTCATGGCCTTTGGTTCCTTCTTCCTCACATTAAAAAAAAATGTAAAGAGAAAAACATATTGTAAGACGGATATTTAAGTGACCTATATTATTTGATATTTTCCTGTCTACAGTACACTACCTACTGATGAAGCTATTTTGGTTATATAGCCTCATGACTCCATCTGAACAGGTCGATACCTCTCCAGTGACGATTCGATATGATACATTAACTTCTTAACCACGGGGATGTCAGGAATGCGCCGTGTCCGTCCCACGGGGATAATTGTGCTCCAACTGATTTTTTAAAACTATTTGCCAAAAATCAGTTATTAATCCTAGAGTATTACAATTAAATAAGCTTATGGCACATACTTTCAGCTTTCTCCCGGGATGTTTGTTGAGCCTTCATCGACTACTGTAGGACTTGTGGAGACTTCTGAAGTTGGGTAACAAAGTCTCCACTTTACACTTCCCGATATCCCATAATATGGTTACCACTGCCTGATATTATCATTACAAACACTATTCTATGTATTTCAAGTAGTTTGGAATCCATATTAAAAAAAAAAAAAACACCGTGAAAGCAATGTAAATTACGAGCGCATACGAGCTTTCCGTCCGCTCTTGTTCCCCGATGGTATTCTGAGGCAGAGCTATCATTTATTACTTATAAACACACTCACACTTTATATTACTAGTACTTTATTACACTGATTTATATATACAGTATGTATCCATAAGGTTCTTTCAGTATTAGTAGTTTATTTCACTCCAGGCATTCACTTTCTCGTTAAGTAAACTAGCGCAGAGAGCGAAGCTTTCACTTTCACTTTCATTACTCCAAGTATTTACACATGCTTGAGCGTAGCTTTCACTTTCACTTTCATTACTCCAAGTATTTACACTCATATTCTTATATTACTAACTTTTTACATTTCTATTTACATTTTCTTTTTTATTTACATTATTTACATTTCTATTTTATTTACACTGTCACTTGCAGTAACTTATAAGACTATTTTCCACTGTTCAATTATATTTACATTCATTCCATTCACTTGCTATTTACACATTATTTACATTTCCACTTGCACTGTTTTAGAGTCACCAGAAAGATCGTAGTCATTGTCCATCATTATTATTGATAAATTAGCCAGTTCATGTTCTACAGCAGAGTCACTTAGCCCTTTACCCCTTCCCACAAGAGGTTTAGTCACAGGGCCCTTTACAGTGGGCTAAGAAGTGGTGGAATTGGACAGGCACGAATCCGACATGGTTTCACCTTGAAAGACATCAGTAAACTGGTTTATGTGGCCTAGGGGCAGGGAAGGGTTGACAATGTCAGCATGGTGACAGCTGCTAATATATATGCTATGAAATGATTGGCAGGAAATCTACACAATACATAATAAATTAGGTAGTTCCAGGTGAATGTAAATATCACTTAGGCTTCTCCCTTCCTTTCCTATATATATTTTTATTATGAGAACAGGTCATACGGCATATTTCAAGGGGAAATAAACAGGGAAAATTAGCGAATGAGTGCACGTGGGGTGTTGCCAGGTGATAATTAGCCCATTCCAGATGTATGGCAGTATCAATTACCTTTTCTCTTTCTTTTATATATTATTATGTATAAGAATAAGGCATAGGGCACATTTCAATGGATAAAATGAGTGGAAAAATCCGTCCAAGATTTATGTAGCACAGCGCAGCTGGGCAGGTGGTAGGAGAGGGTTATGGAGGCGAGGTAAGGAGGGGAGTCAAGGACAGGGGAAAAATTGCTAAATTGTCAACAGTGGATGGGAGTACAGATGACATTAGCAGAACTGACTATAACTGAACACTGGTAGTACTGATAGATGATACAAGCCACCAATTGAAATCCCAGGCAAATTCAAAATAACACAGAATCACAAAAGTGACGACCAGTGGTATGATCCCTTGTGCCTGAGCGTCACGAAAGTGACGCCCCGTGGTTAAGGGGTTAAGTAATTTTTTCACATAAAGATCTGCTGTATCTGGAATCATCAACCAGCACAGATAGTTTAAAGTTCCTCAACAGAGCAGTTCAGAGTTTTCCAGACATGACTTTGTGGTAGATTGAATATTTCCTCCAATTTCCTAGCCTGCCCTGTTTTTCCCGGGGTTAGATATACAGTTGCGGACATAACAAACAGAAACACCCGTCCACCAGCGAGGTGGTGTAGTGCTTTCAGTATCTGGTGACACTGATGGGTATGGAACTTTATCTGGTTTCACTCAGTCACTAGGACGAACCGAATGCGGTGATCATTGCCACTGTGTGCAATTATTGGTGGTAATATAACATATAAGCAATGTTCTGCCAGAAAATATACTGATAATAGCATGTCATGATCATTTTTTTTTTTTTTTTTATCACACAATACACCCTATACATAATTGAAGTTATTATGAATGGTACGGATTTCCTGAATGGTTTAGTTTCAAGTCATGAGCCATGCAACAATTAATTCATCATATGTCATAATTATCAGCTTCCCCACAACCATCAAGGAACAGAACATTATCATGACTCTCACACCTCCCTACCTTGAACCTGACATTGGTAGACCTCTGAAATCGAAACTAGTTCACTGTATACCAAAAATGGTGCCACAGGAGGCGACAGGGTGGCGGTGGGGGACCTGGAAGACAGGAGGAGGGAGGTGGGTGAGGAATGGGGCAATAATGGTCAAACTGGGGGCTAGAGGGGAGGGGTGATGGGTTAGAGGACAGTGAACGTTAGTAAACCAAGGAGCTACAAAGGGAGGGATAGACTGGAAGGTGATGACTGGGCCAAATCACTGTTTCATGGAGAATAAAGAATATTACAGTCAGACCATGAAACATTATGTTGACGTTGTAATTCACTGTCATGGTTTGTAACAGTTCAAGACACTCTCCATTGGGTGGCTCAGTACCCCTGTATTATGAGCAGGGTGGCTATTTGTTAACCTCAGGTGATGGTAGGCAACCTAACAGCTGTGTATTTTTTCATGTGGAAACCTATAGTATTACTGAATAGGGTCTTGATTTTTTGGTTACATGTACTTCTTTACAAATTATATATATATATACATATATATATATATATATATATATATATATATATATATATATATATATATATATATATATCCCTTCCTGTGTGGATAAGTTAATAAGTTTTCTGTGCCATGACGTGCCAGCTTTTCTCCCCTCCCCCCTGGCCACAGCATGCACCAAAAAGGTGTATTCTTGGCATATTTTCACCACCCAAACATATTTCTTTTGCCACAAAACCCACATATTCCAATTTGTCAATGTTTGTTCTACACAATTAGCAAAAACAAAAACAAAAGACACACTCTCACTTCGGAATAAACATTCGGGATCATATATTTCGCTTCCTAACATCACAAGTCGAATGTTTACTAATCAATCTCTGGATGTTATATGATCATTCAAAAGATAATTTTATTAGCTTTCAAATGCCGGAGGTCCCAGTTTGATATGAGTTATGGTGTTCGAGTAATAAGCGAAAAAGTAAAATCCATTTCCGACAGACAACAGACTTTTTATTCAGGGAGCTCTAGTGAAAAATTTTTCTTGCCACTGTTATGTTTTTATTTTATCATCCAATGCAGAATTTCATTGGTTTTCATTTGAGTCAAAAACAGTGATCCGAAGCTCATAGTTTTCGAGAAAAATGGAAAACACTACAGTATACCCATGCCATGTCGTGACTGTAGGGCAGTTTCCTGCCTTCCTGTAAGCTACTGCACATATTTCACCAATTCTTTGTACACTAGATATGCACACTATATTCACATGAATCACTGTCACTATTTTTTATAGCTGAATACTCACATTTGGTGCAGGGTAGAGGCAGTGTAGTTGATTAGAAGCAGTAGCACAATCTTCGTTGGGCCAATGGCTGATAATGACCAGGAATGCTTCACAAACACCAAATTTCCTATTGCAAACACCAAATCTAATCACAACAGTGCCCAAACACTATACACAAGTACTACTGGTTTAGTGAACCATGTTGTATGGCCAGGACGGGGGTAAGAGTGGAAATTTAAAGGGACAGTGCCCTCCCCACTCACTGCTCATTTAGTACTGTATAACCTTTCTGCTCTCTTGCTGATATTGCGACCCACAGCTGCCAACTCATTACTTTTGACAAGGAACAGGGAAGCTATGATCTATCTATCTATCTATAGCCCGACGCCCTAATCCCGCAAAGGGTGGCCGCAGACAAAACGCCTCCAAGTCACTCTGTCACCCACCATTTGACTCCCCTCCCCCCAACTCACCCCCCCCTCCCTCACATACCTCTCAACTCCATCCCTCCACCTCATCCTCGGTCTACCCCTCCCTCTCCCTCCCTCCACCTCACCTACATACACCCTCTTAGTCAGTCTTTCATTCTCCATCCTCTCCACATGTCCAAACCACCTCAGTGTATTTCTCCTAATCTTTTCAACCACATCCACATCTACCCCACAACGTTCCTTCACTTCTTCATTCGTCAACCTGTCCCTCCATGTCACTCCACATGCTCCTCTCAAGTAACTCATTTCCACTGCTCTCACTCTTGACTTGTTCCCCTCTTGCAAGGTCCACGCCTCGCTTCCATACGTCAGGGTAGGGATCACAATACCATCATGCAGTGACTTCTTAACTTCCATACTCACCTCCCTATTTCTCATCACTGCTTTCAGTGTGCCAACAGCCTTCCTTCCCTGCTGTACCCTTTCACGTACTTCATCCCCCAAAGTTCCATCCTTACTCATCACACTACCCAAGTACTTGAATGCACTCACATTCTCCATATCCTCACCATCCAACCTCACTGCACACTCTGTGACTTCATTCCTCTCAAACACCATAACTTTACTTTTGTTTACATTAACTTTCAGCTTCCTCCTCCTACACACTGTCCCAAATTCATTCACCAAACCTTGCAACTCCCATTCATCTTCACTCAACAATACTGTATCA
Source organism: Coenobita brevimanus (assembly GCF_032717465.1). NCBI lineage: Eukaryota > Metazoa > Arthropoda > Malacostraca > Decapoda > Coenobitidae > Coenobita > Coenobita brevimanus. The sequence continues at coordinate 27,689,014 of NC_136993.1, forward strand.
TCAGCAAACAGCAACACCGGAAGCTTCCAAATCTCACCCTCATTCATTAGGGCCACCCCCACATCCACTGCCCTACCTTGTACCTCCTTTACGACCCCATCCATATATATATTAAACAGCCATGGAGACATTACACACCCCTGTTTCAGTCCCACATTGAGATCAAAGAACTCACTCAGCTCACCATCCACTCGCACCGTAGCCCTAGCTCCCTCGTACATACTCTTCACAGCACTCAACAATTTCCCCTCCACTCCATATATTCTTAATACCTTCCACATACCTTTCCTATCTATTCTGTCATAAGCTTTCTCCAAGTCCATGAAGGCAGCGTACACTTTCCTTCCCTTCTCTAGATACTTTTCCACTAAACATCTTAGAACAAATATCTGATCTACACACCCTTTTCCCTTCCTAAATCCCCCTTGTTCTTCTCCAACTAGCTCCTCTGTCATATGCCTAACCCTATCAATGAGTATTCTACCATATATTTTACCAGTCACACTAAGAAGGCAAATACCCCTATGGTTACCACATACTTCTCTCTCCCCTTTTCCTTTGTACAGAGGAACAATTATACCTGATTTCCTGTCCTCTGGAACCCTTCCCTCTTCCCAAGCCAATCTACACAACTTCCATATCCACTCCACAACAATCTCACCCCCATACCTAAGCATTTCACCACACACTCCATCAATTCCTGGGGCCTTTCCCAGCTTAATCTTCTTCATCGCTTCCACTACTTCTGACCTACTGATCTCTTCCTCCCTCCTCTCATCTCTTCTTCTCCCAGCCATTCCCCAACCACTTATACTCACACTGCTCTCACTCTCTACATTCAACAAATCCTCAAAGTGCTCCTTCCATCTCCTCAATTTCTCTCTCTTCTCCACCAACAATCTATTATTCCTATCTTTCACTCCCCTACTATTTCCCCTTTCACACTGCCTTACTTTCTTTACCTCCTTCCAAAACAATTTCTTACTCTCCCTCCATTTCACACTCAGATTCCTCCCAAACTCTTCATCCACTTTCTTCTTACTCTCCTTCACCAGTCTCTTAACCTCCCTTCTCCTGCTCACATATACCTCTCTCTTCTCTCTCTCATCTTCTCCCCTACCTCTACTCGCCAACCATTCACCATATGCCTTCTTCTTTTGTTCCACAGCTCGTTTCACCTCATCATTCCACCATGCTGTTCCTTGCACACCCTTGCATCTCCTCCTCACTCCACAAACCGCCTCACACGCTGCGCTTATCTCTTCCGTGAATATCTTACATACGTCTTCCACCCCTTCCATCTGCTCTAGCTCATACCTTCCCAGTCTTTCTTCCACTATGCTCTTATACTCTGTCCTCTTCTCACTATCTTGCAATTTCTCCACTCTTCTCACAGGAGCTGCTTCCTCCTGTCTTCGCCTTCGCCTCCAAAAATTACGTCGATTGGCCAAAAACTTTTTTTTTATGTTTTAATGATGACAAAAGCGTCAATGCGTATGGGCGCAGCCACACCCTAATGATGACAAACGTGTCATCGTGTGCAGAGAGAGAGAGAGAGAGAGCAATAAGCCCCAACCACCCCTTGGATATACACTTTCACCAGCTCAGTCGAATTGGAGCTCCGTAATTACCCACTAAACCCCCAGGCACCTAAATTTGGTTATATGGTTACCACCCAGCATAGTAAATGGTATCCTGATGTACAGGAAACCATTTGGGTTGTCACTCATTGCAGAGTCACCAACAGGCAGAGGGAAGAGGAAAGAATGAAGGAAAGAAAGACAGAAGATGGAAGGAAAGAAGGAAGGAGGAGAGGAAAGGGCGGACAACCAAGAGCAGTACTACATCGAGTGAGTGGATGGTGAGCACCCAAACCTATAACACTATATATATATATATATATATATATATATATATATATATATATATAAAGAGAGAGAGAGAGAGAGAGAGAGAGAGAGAGAGACTCTGTCGTACAGTGGTAGAGTGTGCAATTCACATGCTGTTGGATGTGGGTTCGCCTTCCGCCAGTGTTGTAAAAACTTTGGGAAGCTTTCACCAGCCACTGACCGCTTTGGCAGACATAGGCGGTGCTGTGGTTGTACCAGTGTCACATACTAGTACACTTGCACCCAATTGGCTTAACCCCTCCTTGGCTGCTGACGTCGAATGACATTTAGCTGATAAATGGATCCTGGCGTCGTTTCAGCGTGGCCTATAAAAGAATTCACAAATTTTTGAGAAGTGAACAAACGTTCTGAACGTCGTCACACTGACCTACACTACACTCCCATACACCTCATCAAGCAATTCAGAGCCTGCGGCTGTGATAAGTGGATTTTCAGTTTTTTCGCTCCTGGCCATAACTAAACAAGCACAACTACACCCATTCTCTTGACCTAAGCAGAACATATCATTTTTGTCCTCTCATGCAAAACACACACAACCATCTGTTTATGGTTATGATGTAATACAGGCACATACAAAAAAGACATGATAAGTGAAAAATAAATTTTTGTCTTGGCCTCTTTATTTGCTCAGGTTTGCTGTAATGGTTTGGATCATTAGATGCAGTGCAACTTGTAGAAAACTGTGAAAACCTTCAGGAAGTGAACGAAAATCTGGGACATGAGACTGACCTTGACTTCACCCTCATACATATCATCTATCAGGTCACCACCTGCTGTCGTGACGAGTGGATGTACTATTTTTTCGCTCGTGGCCATGCCTAAACACACATAGTTACACCCATTATCTCGACCCAGACAGAAAACACAATCTTTTTCCTCCCTTGCAAAACACACACAACCACCCTGTTTACGAGACAGCAATATATGTTGCGAAAATAACACGGTAAAATGATAAAGATAAACGGAAAATGATAGAGAAAGATGAACATGTTATTACGGAAAAAATACGTTTCCCCCCGTTTGTAAACGTATTTACTTCTGTTATGTATCTGTATTTGTAATAATTAGACTTATTCTTAGGTCTGAAACTGCATTAGGATTCTATTTTTAGCCATGCTCGTGGTGCGGGAGCTCGAAGTTGCGCCTCAACTTCCGCATTAGTAATCGGATCTGACCCTCCACTTCATTTTCTCGTGCCAGAATCTAACCTTGGAGGACGTCAATTTTCTCATTTAGGACTGAAAATTCAACTCTTTCGCTCCCTTTTCCAAGCATGAGCACAACGATAACTTAAAAAAATAACTCGAAACTACCATAAACATATATCAAAAAAGTGAAAAAGTATTCATAACATTTTTTTTTCCAGCCATTCCTAACAGATTATGTACTGAAATCAGTCGATATCATCATATCTCATATATGCGCAACATTTCATCACCATTCGCATTGTTTTGGGAGGTAAAAAAAAAAAAAAAAATCTGCCTAGTTGCAGCGGATATCGATTGCCGATATTTCTGCAACCTCCGCGCTCCATTGCAAGCCACAAAATGCGTCTAGGAAGCTGGGATTTGCACTGTTAGGTGCATCTGAACTTTCTCTTCAACATGGCTAGAAAAAAAATCAATTTTCGAAAATTCAAAAAATGGCCCCGGCGTTGGCCTGGCGTGCACTGAAAATTCCAGGCCTTTGGCCATGGAGGGGTTAAGGCGGGCCGATTACACTTCGTTCGCAGACTACATACATATCCAAAGCCACTCCAGCACTACAGTCACACTCACAAGCACTTCTTACCCTACATACAGTCTCTACTTGACAGCCTAAGCCACTGGGTAGAGATACAGTGGCTGCATCGTCCCTGTTTCGGTAGGGATAGGCTAGTCCTGCGGTGGACCTCAACTGCTGCTGCTGCTGCTGCTGCTGCTGATGATATATATATATATATATATATATATATATATATATATATATATATATATATATATATATATATATATATATATATATATATATATATATATTCTGTTTTGTAATTGCCTCAGAGGTTCACACGTGGATTCCTGTGTTAACAGAGCTGCCAACACGCCAGGTAGCCCGGCTCCTAACAGCAAATGACCATTGGCCAGTTCATGGAGAGCAACCACTGAGCCACACATCTCAGCAAAGTCCGAACATGGAGCTGTTGCCCTGGCTGAATAACTGTGTATATTGCAATCCATTAAAGAGGACAGGTGAACCACTGTCGTTGATGTGTAAACATGTGATCCACTGTTTATGGTGTGGCAGTCATTACGGCCGTCTCTCCTCCCCGTCCGTATCCATGTCTGAGTTCACGCAGTTATCAGGAGGAGGGAGGGTGGTCAGTGAGCTTGATATTAAGGTTGTGAATCACATTTCTTAACAGTTACACGTCCTTCATGCCTCAATTTCTCTACCAGTATAGGATTTCCACTAATCCAACATAAAGATCATGCAATGCAGCTGATAATACATCTCTCTACCCATTTATTAGCCCACTCCAGTTTTGCTATGTTCTAGGATACAGTCCATCTATCCCTAGTAAATCACGTTTTCGTTGACATCGGTGCCATACAGATATTTACGGGAACGATAGGCACGAATCACTACTGTTAACTATTATTGTGGTAAGAGAGAATAATATCCTCCCTTCCCCTCCTCTGCTTTCGATATCACAGTCGTTATTCATAATGTTACCTTGTAAATTCAAGAAGAACAGCTTCCAATCGCTATGACAACAGGTGTGACATTAGACAAACATTCTAGGGATGTGTCATATATCACCATGTGATAACATAGTCGTCGCCATACACTAATAATGCAGGTTTTGTGTAATGTGCCACCCTTAAGGGAATAGATCGTCCTATACAGTAGATGATATAACAAACCATGCTGGTAGACTGCATAACGTGCTAAAGTCTGCATAACCTTTAACGGCCTGATTATCAAATTTTTAAATCAACGTTAAACTATAGCTGCTTTGGCACCATATCTCCAGCGTATCATTTATCCATCCTGTCCTAGCTTCCTGCCACAGTCCACTCTCCCCTACCCCATCACTCGTCTCCTGCAGAGCCCTCCCTCCCACCAGCCAGACCACTATTGTCCCCTCCTCACCCACCCCCTCCTTCTGTCTCCCAGACGTCCCACCCTACCTCCTCCTGTGGCGCCACCTCTTATGAAATTGCGTCAATTAAAGAGGTCTACCAGTTTTCTGTACACGGTCAGAAAGGAGCGGGCTCACGGTAATTTTGTGATCATTATGATAGGTGCGGGAATGCAGATAATGTTATAAAGGCTTATACGATATCCGTCTGTAAATGTTGAATGGTTCGTGATGTTTATCGAAAGTCACATTTATTAAACCTATGTTTTTCATGCAAAATACAAATATGTTTGCTGTGAAATTATGTTGTTACCATATTTACAAAACGTTGTTAGTTTCAATGTATTTTCAGGCGGGACTTTGTCTATATACCACCAATGTCTGCACACAGTGGCAATGATCACCGCGTTCGGTTCGTCCTAGAGACCGACCAAAACCAGGTGAAGTTCCATTCTTATCAGTGTTCCCAGATGCTGAGAGCATTACACCACCTCGCTAGTGGACGGGGAGTTTCTGTTTTGATTTGTCCACAACTGTGCATGATTCTTTTTCCGTGCCCGTTTAGTAGGTGGGAGAGGTGGCTGGAGAGAACGTTCGTCTGTACAATTTTTTTCATCACTAGCTAAGTAATAACTTGCACCTGGCAAATTTATTCATGGTACAGTCGCCAAACTTTCCACCTGGGCCATCTAGCCGCGAGAGGTGGGCAACGGGTGCTGGCAACAGTGTATATGTTTGTTCGTGTGTACATGCTCAATAAAAGTTCGGATCATCAACTCTCTTCGTCCGTAGTGAACCTCAATCAGAGTCAGAGTTCATCCCATAAATGGCTGGGTACGGAGTTGGCTGGGGAGAAAAATGTCTCAGGAGTAAGGCGGCTCTCCCATCGGCTCAGCCAGTTGCATGAAACTGGTCGCACGGGAAACTGTTGTGTGCCACAGGTGGCGCAGACCAAGGCCAATTAAATAAGACTATATTAATTTTATAAGGAGGTACTATATATACTGTATATTATGGTATAAATATATACCTTTATATATAGTACAATAACATATACTATGCTTATTTGGCCTTAGTCCGTGCAACCTGTGACACGCAACAATTCCATGCAACTGGTTTCCTGCAACTGGTGGAGCCGGTGGGAGAGCTGCTTAAGATGGAAGCTTGGCATGGTGAATGCCAGGGTAGGCGCCGGACCGGGGGGGGGGGGGTTACGTTATTCATACCGCCAGTGATAATACTTGCCGAACTAGTTTTTGAGATCCATTAGCATTCTACTAAATATTTGCATTCTTATCAATACTAAACATTTTATTTTCTATAACATGTTAACGCACTAAATACTTGAATCGCTCCAAGCCTCTCTCTCTCTCTCTCTTTCTCTCTCTCTCTCTCTCTCTCTCTCTCTCTCTCTCTCTCTCTCTCCTTATATCAGTAATTCCATATCATAGGGTTATCGCTTGATACCATTATCAGTACAGGTTGAAGAGGAATGCATTTACATAACATCGCGTCCAGTTACAAGTAAGATTACCTGTCATTCACATCATGAATGACACTGACCAATAAACATTAGGATGATGTTCAGACACTGTTAACGGTTGCTTACGTCCTCGTTGGTAGTACTTCGAGTAAGTGTTTTTATGTGTTCTGTGGTGCACCACGAAGAGGTAGGAGGCTAAAATACTGTCACCTCAACAGGCAAAGAGTTTATGCATACTCTTGTCGAAGAGGCTATTACATCAGGTATGATAATGACTTACCGTATCATATTTCATATGACTATGGTCATTACAGCACACCTTTGTAGTCCATTCATCTAACGAATGATTGAATTACACATTAGAAGGAAAATTGATTGTGAGCGGTGCCGCTTATGTGTGAAGTCACACATTTTCACGCTCATCGATTATGCACCGAACAACATTATCTCACTTTACAGCAAGATGAAGACACCACCTCTCCATCACAGTATGCAAAAGCTTCCAGTCATTTTAAGCACAATTGCTATTGATTCATGAATTGTTTGGACATTTATATCACCATTGCCTGTGATATTACTTATGTGATTGGTAAATGCAACATAAAGAACATGAAATTATCATTACAGGCTGTAACACTGATTTTATTTTTTTGAATCCCACGAACCTAGGCGCTTTAGCGCCCGTCGGCTCATGACTAACTGACTCAAGGCAGCCTTAACGAAAGAGTTTCAGCCTCCGACGTCAACAGTTCCTTATTTCTCCTACTTACCTTAAATTAATATCCGCTCAATGAGTAATCCTGTAACGATTAATGACCTCACTTATCTAATCATGTCTCAGATCAAGAATGGCATTTCAATAGGTTTAATCGTGACCGGCCCAGGACTGGCCAAATGCGAACAGACACCGGTATCTATTTTTCTCGCGTAAGGGCCGGTCACACGACGGTTCTTCCCCCCAATATTTAGTAGACAATTTTTAGCCATGGGTTGTCATGTAATAATGAAAAAGAATATGTTTATAATTATGTAATATATGTAAAGGTGCGGTCTTTTAGGTTATTTTCCTTATTGCTTTCAGTATTCGCATTATCCAGTACTTTCAAGAAGTTCCTTTGAAATTCTATCGGCTAAAATTGTAGACTGAATATTGGGATGAACTCTGACTGAGGTTCAGTACGGAAGACGAGATCTGATGATCCGAACTTTCGTCAAGCATGTACACACGAACAAACATTACACTGTTGCCAGCACCCTTTACCCACCTCTCGCAGCTAGGTGGCCCAGGCGGAAAGTTTGGCGACTGTACCACTTTAGTACACTTCGTGAGACCTGAGGTAGCCTACTACCTCTCCTTGGAACTCCACCCCAACTCTCTCTCTCTCTCTCTCTCTCTCTCTCTCTCTAAGAAACTTTTCCAATAATGTATTATCCCAAGGATTTTACAGGCGATAATCAATGAAAGCTGCTTAAACGTTTACTGTATTTGGGAGGCATACCTGGTGAAAGGTTTTCTTTGATGACTAAAATATGCATTTGAAATCCACAATTAAAACCTGAAAGATGGGGATCACATAAGGACAAATTTGATACTGTGAAATCTTGCTTCATGTAAACATTTTATTGGCATAAACTACTATATAACGCATTTTGCAAGAAGTGTTAAAAGATTTCGTTCCAGTGGCTGTTCATGTGCCAGAAGGTGCAGGTTTTCAAGAGACAGTGTTGTCAGTTCGTGGCAAGAGACCCTTGAAAACCGTAGCATATACTTCAGTTTACCCCGAACGTGTTATTCATTGAAATTTATACCAGTATCCACCCAGTAACAATGGAGATCCATACGAATATAAAAGACCGCTCAATACTGTTATTCACATTAGTCCTATATAGGCTTCTGCACCGAAGAATTATCATTATCAAAAGTCCAAAATATGAAAATAATGCTTTAATTTAGAAGAATATTACGATGTTTGAGGATGATTAGCATTTTCTTGTATCCATGTAATGTGATATGGTGCATGCTTGAACCAAAGCTATATGATTTAAATGAGATAACCTGTTGCACAGAAGATTCGATCCAGCGACTAAACACCAGAGTTTTACATATTTTTACTGAATGGAACCTAAAAAATACATCAGTATTAATATTTTAAGGAAGTGGTTATTTTTATTTTCACTCTCAAATAAGCGGCAAACTTTCGTTTCTGATGCAGCATTGCACAGTATTTAATATAGAAAATTTTGTAGAATTAAAAAGTATTAGCCCGTATTTCATTACATTAAAATAATCTTTTTGATTCAGCAAAATACAACGCTAATGATCGTATTTGTACAATTCATATGCACCATATAATTTTCCTCAAAGATTATGGAAAGGATAAACTGGGGACGAAGGTTATATTCTGTAATAATAAAATAAAGAAGTAATTACTGACGGTGCGGGATGACTGTTTAAAAGCATGCTACATAACGATGTGTTGTGACAACATTATTTCTGGCCATTACTGGCACATCGAAATAGTCCAGACAGGCTGATAGAATGTGGTGATGGTAACACTGAGTTCGGTGGAGCGGTACAGTGTTATTAGCTATTGCCCGAACTATCGCTGAACTAGCCAATTTTAGTCTGAATGGGAGACAGGAACTACCAACCTACACTGATGCATTGTATTTAATGCATTCACTGTATCAGAGTTTTAGAACAGATTGTTTCATCGATTCTTCACGCGTTGTATTGTTATTAAACACTGTCCATTTATGCATATCCCAGGTGGCTGCACATAAATTTAGTATGTTCAGTGCACTAGAAGACAAAATGGAAAACATAAATGTTATAACACTCTTGTTTAAGAGTACACAATTAATAAAAAAAATGGAATATTTACTACACTGGGACTTGACGAAGTTTATTCTAGGTTCTTCCACGGCTCACTACAGCAACTTTCTGTTTTCAGGCTGGTCTGTATGAGCAGTGGAAAAAGGAAACACTGGAAGCAGCTGAACGTGAAAGTCGAATGAAAAAGAGGGAGCAAGGAAAGCAGCAGGGGCAGGATGGAACAGAAAACAGACAAAGTAATTTCAGGAATCTGTCTGTGACCCACATACAGGGACCTCTGCTTCTTCTCCTGGTGGGCATCACTCTGGGTGGTGTGGCCTTTGTGGTAGAGAGACAGCTGGTGTCGGGGCCTCACCCTTCTACACCGGGACCTACAAAACTAATATTAGACTGATCAATTTCTGATATTATTCCTGCAGGTAGATATTTTTTTTCTGATACAAAACAGGTCCATAACATAATTTAGTATCTGACCTCTTCAGACTTAAGGTATCATTATAGTTACATTCGTACTATTAGTAACAATTTGGAGGAAAAGTGAATAAAATAGAAAAGACGTCCAGGGGTGCACTGTGTATTTATGTTATTTATAGCAATAAAAAAATGCTAGTCTACATGCCCTTACACTCTTATAAGGCCAGATTCTGAGAAAGTAAAAACTCAAACTTAAATGTATTATTTTTTTCCAATCTATAACAGCATGTAACTCGAAAGTGTTAATATTAACTATTCCTGCTACTCTTGGGCAATGAACATACTTAAAGTGAAAGTGATATCCCCCAAATTCTTAATGCACTTTTTACCACATTATTCACGGTAGAAAGTACAAATTCATTTTTATTTCGCTCTTCATCATTCAAATAGTGACAATACAATCAGACAGAAATGTCCGGGGTGCAACCCAAAAGTTCCCGAAAATTGACTGAAGTAATGAAAAAACCTACGGGAAGTCTAATCACCATCGTCTCCTTCGGGGTACTCTCCTTGGGCGTGCAGACATCCATCCCAGCACTTCTATGATTGGAACCTTTCTTGAAGTCCTTGAGCATTATCTTGTTCCAGACCACGTGCAATTTTCTCCTGGATCTCCTCAGTGGCTTCAAATCATGGTCTTTTCTACTGGACTATCATTTTTAGAAAGAGGAAAAGATCACACGGGGGGCCAAATCTAGTGAATGAGGAGAGTTGGGGACAACTGGTATGTTTATGATGCCAAAAACTGCTGAACAACAAAGGCTCTGTGCACAGGTGCATTCTCATGGTGATGCACACATTTATTTGTGTGCCACATGTCTGGACGTATTTGTCTCACGTCGCCAGACAAAATGAATGGGCAAGTTCCATATAATAGGCTAACAATGTCACAAACATCGTGGATTGTCCTCCTGCGACTTCGAGGATGGCTGTATAAAACTTTGGCCACGCTGTCAGAAGCTGAACTGGTGGAAGGGCGACCAGAACGTGCATCCTTATCTGATGACGTTTTTCCGTTTTTAAAGTTGTTAAACCAGTAGTTGGTTTGTGTAACCCCCAAAGCATAGTCACCAAATGTTTGTTTTAACGGTTTATCCGTGTCTACTGCTTTCTTCCCAAGTCTCATACAAAACTTGATGCACACACCTTACCCTTTCACATCCTCCATTTTTTAGATAAAATTCGCAAACTAACCCAAACACAGCGATAAAAGAACACACACGCAGCAAGCACATCCACTCTGCACAACACCACTTGACACACTAACAAACAAAAGGAGCATGCACTGCCTTCCAGTATCCACACACCGTACAATAAGCGGTTTCCGCCCTACCTTAAAATATCAGGAACTTTTGGGTAGCGTCTAGAATTGTTGACATATCACAAGTCACTTATCAAGAGAGGTATTAGAGAAGGAAATGTTTATGTTGTGGCATCGATATAATTGTATAGTTCAGTTGAATTTCTGTAAAAGTCCCATAACACCCTGTCCCTCGAAATGGCGATGCTGGATCTTAAGAATGAGACAGTTTTATCATTCATATTGCTGAGTTCATACCCAGATGAATCAGGGGCAATGACAAACAAAATCATCACCACCACTACCATCAACAACAAGAACTAGATCCACCACCACCACCACCACCACCAAGTGTCAATGAACCAGATGGTTCAGATAGTCTTCAAATATTTCAGAATCTTTAATTCACTGTTCATCATACAAGTAACTAGTGCCCCTGTGCCTCACAATGAAACACGAGGAAGCTTACCTACAGTATTGAAAAAGTTTGAATGTAGTAAAGAAATGGACCTTAAGGAATTTTGTTAAGTCACGTACGGCTGGATGAATCACTCTTGCTGTAAATGAAACCCACACTTGTACATGAAGAATATATTTACCAAAAAGTTTCGGTGGACACTGCCGCCATCTTCAGTAGTCAAGACATCTCTATCTTGACCACTGAAGATCGTGGCAGTGTCCACTGAAACGGTCTGGTAAATATATTCTTCATCTACAAGTGTGCGTTTTATTTACCGTCTAAGTACCATGCGGGGATTCGCAGAAGTAGTGTTGCCACATGCAGGGAAATTTCCCTATTTGGGGGGAAATTCTGGATCTAAAAGGGAAAACGGGAAGAAAATTCGAAATCAGCAGGAAAACGGGGAAATTATACTCGAAAACTTTGAATATGCAGAGAGAGAGAGAGAGAGAGTGTCTTGTTCAGTATACACAAGCCATGACTGAGTACTGAATGGTGTCGATGGACCTGACTGATACGCGCACGTGCGACTCACGACGCAAGACGAAAGTGTACGTGTGACTGATAGGCATAAGCACAATTGTTCTATATGAATACTGAACCATAATGCGTAGTGCATAAGAACGCTTATAGCACGCGTTACTTAAGCAGTTTACTTCCTGTTTCTTCTATTTCGTTGAGAGGAGATGGGACTGGGGTACCGCTAAGACCCAAATCCGTCAGTTATCTTAGAGAATTTGACAGAAGATCAAACTCTTTGTTTCTAACAAGTCCAAGCAACAGAGTCCTCAAGTAGTGAAAATGACACTCCACCTTTGAAGATTAAATGTAAACGTCAATTCATACCCAAAAGTATGTAGAATGGTGGGAAAAAGATTACAAAATTAAAGGATGACTAAGAAAGAGGAAACAAGGACCAGAATACTTTCACTGGAAAGCAAGTAACATAGACGGGAAAGCCGGAAAGTCTGAAATGAAAAGCATGCAGATGGGAAAAAGCACAAGAAGAGTGTAGAAACGACAGAAACAACCGAAAGAGTTATGGATATGTTTAGTGTTAATGGTCCAAGGAAAGAGGCACAAGTGAGAGAAGGTGAAATCAGACTCGTTGCATCCCTAAAGGAGTACAGTCTTCCACAATCTGCTATTGGATATCTAGTGCCTGCTCTTCAAGCAGCCTGTCTTACTTCAGATATTGCAAAGATCTTCAAATGTGGAAGAACTAAATGTACAGCAATAATAAAGAATGTGCTAGGAGCTGAAGTTTGTCTGTCTATTGCCAGACGCCTTAATACCGTAAGGGGTGGCCACAAATGAATCGCCTCCATGTCGCCCTGTCCCCTACCATTTCAATTCCCTGCTCCCAGCTCCCAACTCACACTCCCTTCTCTCATATACCTTTCCACTCCATCCCTCCATCTCATACTTGGCCTCCCCCTCATTCTCCTCCCTTCCACCTCACTCACATACAGTACTGTACACTATCCTCGTCAGTCTCTCACTCTCCATCCTCTCCACATGGCCAAACCACCTCAGTGCGTTTCTCCTAACGCTTCCTATCACATCCACATTCACACCACAATGCTCCTTCACTTCCTCATTTATCTGCCTGTTTCTCCATGTGACTTCACATGCTCCTCTCAAATAACTCATTTCCACTGCTCTCACTCTTGACTTCTGTCCCTCCAACAGGGTCCAAGCTTCACTTCCATACGTTATAGGTGGTATCACAATACTGTCATGTAGTAGCTTTTTTCACTTCCATGCTCACTTCCATGTTTCTTATCACTGCTTTCAAGAAACAAGCAACCTTTCTTCCTTGTTGTACCCTTTCAAGCACTTCACCCTCTAAACTTCCATCCTTACTCATCACACTCCCAAGTACTTAAACACACTCACATGCTCCATTTCCTCCTCATCCAACCTCACCGTACATTGACTGCCTTCACGTCTCTCGAAAACCATAACTTTACTCTTCCCTACATTCACTTTTAGATTCCTTTTCTTACACACTCTCCCAGACTCATCCACTAAGCCTTGCAGCTCCCCTTCATCTTCACTTAACAACACAGTATCATCTGCAAATAATAGTACAGGAAGTTTCCAAACACTGCCTCCTCTCACTAGGGCCGCTTCAACATCCACTGCCCTACCTTGTATCTCTTTTATAATCCCATCCATATACAGACTGATCAACCATGGAGACATGACATACTTGTTTCAGTCTAACCTTGAAATTGAAAAATTCACTCAATTCAATATCCACATGAACTGCAGCCTTAGCACCCTCATACATACTTTTCACAGCCTTCAACAACTTCCCATCTACTCCATAGATTCTTAATATTTCCACAATCCTTGTCTATCCACTCTGTCATATGCTTTCTTCAAATCCATGAAGGCTGCATACAACTTCTTTCCTTTCTCTAGAAACTTTTCCACTAAAGATCTAAGAATGAATATCTGATCTACACAACCTCTTTCCTTCCTAAAACCTCCGTGTTCTTCTTCAACTGATTCCTCTTATTTCTCTAACTCTGTCAATAAGTATCCTACCATATACTTTTCCTATTACACTAAGAAGACAAAGGCCCCTATGATTATCACACACTTCTTTTTCCCCTTTTCCTTTGTACACGGGAATAAATATAACTGAATTCCAATCCTCTGGGACTCTAACTTCCTCCCAGGCCAGTCTGCACATCTTCCACATCCATTCTGCTCCTGTACTATCTCTCTCCCATGCTTCAGCATTTTACCACACACTCCATCAATTCCTGGGGCTTTCCCCATTTTAACTTTCTTCATTGCTTCCACAACTTCCATCCTATTGATTTCTTCCTCTCTTGTCACATCCCTCCTTCTCCCAGCCATTTCCCAGCCACTCATACTTGTGTCACTTTCATTCATTGTGTTCGAAAATTCTTTAAAGTGTTCTCTCTACTTGCTCTCTTTTTATCCCTTCTCCACCATTAATCTACCATTTTTATCTTTCACTCCCCAACTAATTTCTTTGGCACCCTGTCTAACTCTCTTTACTTCTTTCCAGAACATTTTCTTACATTTCCCCCACTTTACACTCAAGTTCCTTCCAAATTCCTCATCCACTCTCTTCTTACTCTCTCTTACTAATCTTTTCACCTCTCTCTTCCTCTCTACATATAACTCCCTCTTCCGTCTCGCATCTTGTTACACGCCCCTGTTTCTCATCCACTCACTATGTGCTTTCTTCTTTAATGCCACAGCCTCTCTCACCTCTTCATTCCACAATGCTGTTCCCTGCACCCCCTTTCATCTTCTCTTCACCTCACACACCACCTTACATGCTGACTGATTTCTTTTATGAATATCTTGCACACACCTTCCATGTCCCCAATCTACTCCAATCCACATTGACCTCCTCCACTTCCCTCTTATATTCTGCCTTTTTTCCATCCTTTTGTAGCCTTTGAACCCTCCTTGTATAACCTACTTCCTCCTGTCCTTCCCTTCTGTTTCTCCATTTCATTTGGACTCCACTCCCCCAGCCTCTATATACACTTGCATCTATTACACATCTTCGCATCCTTTCATCTACACACACATAATCAATCATTGCCCTCCGATCATTCAGTGCACCACCCACCCTTCTCATCATTTGCCACGTATACCTATGGATCATTTTGTGCCTGAAGAGGGCATTAGCCATCTCCAACCCCCTTCTGGCACAAATGTCCACTAAAGCACTGCCATTCTCATCCATCTCTGCAGGCACACCCCAATCACCAAATACTCCAACCACCTTCACATTCCCTACTTTTCCATTCATATCTCCATTCAAAAACACTCTCTCATTCCTTTCAAACTTTTTCATGCATGCTGCCACATTTGTCCAGAACTCTTCTCTCACTCTGTTTCCACGATCTTGCATTGGCACATACACACACACAATCGCCTGCATTTGTAGTCCAACTTTCAATCTTACCCACACAATCCTTGAGCCAAATGATTCATACTCTCGTATATTCTCCTTCCATCTGTTACTCACAACAATACACACTCCTTCTTTTGCCCTCTCTTTCTTACCTACTCCCACGCATATACCCCATCCATATTCCTATTCACTCACACTCTGACACTCCATTTAGTTTCAGTTAATCCACATACATCCACTTGCACACCCTCAAGTACCTAGAGAATATCTCTTTCACCTAATCATTTGCACCCCTTACACTCCATATAGCTATCTGTACCATGTCCTTTGTTCGGTCCTTAGTCGTGACCTTTTGGTCAGTCCTGGTCTGAGGCTTCTTGTTCATATTTTTAGTTGTTTTCCGGTGAAGAGCACCAATGTTCCGCTAACCCACTTGTTGTCACATAGGGAGCACGTGTTGGTTGGTTATAAGGTTACCACCCAGCATTGTCAATGCTTTCCTGGTTTACTTGACATCATAATTTTGGCTTGCCACTCAGTGTAGAGCTACCGTCAAAACAGAGTACCACTACACTAGATGGGTGAATGAAGAGCACCCCCACCAACCACACAAGTGAAGGATGATATTTACAAGCTTTTAAGAAATAAACCCTTTTCACTTATAGCTGATGAGTTAACAGATAATGGATGTATGAAGCATTTGGCACTGGTGGCAAGTTATTACTGAATAATATGATGTTGAGGATTCATTCTTGACTCTCATTGCAATCGGTAATGCTACAGCTACATGTTTGTATGATATGGACGGTGGGTGTTAGCGCCGAAGTGGTGACATGTAGAGGTGTATGGTATGTAGGAGGACTACTGGGCCCTGGGAGCAGGTTGTGAAGAGTCGGACACACACAAAAAAAAAAAAGTCAAGGGACTGTTCATTAACCCCTACACCGCGGGCATATTTACCAATGTTTTGCGTGTGCCGCGGGGTTATTCAGGCTCCGACAGACTCTCAAAAAATATTTGCCAAAAATCAGTTATTAGTCCTAGAATATTAAAATTACATATGCTTATGGCACATACCTTCAGCTTTCTCCTGGAATGTTTGTTGAGCCTTCGTCGTTACCATAGGACTTGTGGAGACTTCTGAAGTTGGATAACGAAGTCTCCACTTTACACTTTCCGACAACCTGTAATATGATTACCACAGCCAGTTATTAACACTATAAACACTACTCTATGCTTTTCAAGTAGTTTGGGATCCATACTCCAAAAAAAAAAAACACTGTGAATGCAATGAAAATTACGAGCGCGTCTGATCGTTGCACTTGCGCTAGTTCGCTCTTGGTACTCTGTCATTTATTATTCATAAAACCTCTCACACTTTATATTTCTATTACTATATAACACTTATATATATCTACAGTCTTTATCCATAAGTTTCCTTCAGTAATAGTAGTTTATTGTCACTGTAGGCATTCAATTTCTTTCAGTAAAATACTTAGCATTCACTTTCTCATCCTGTATACTATCATTGAGAGTGAATGTCACTTTCACCTTCACTCTCATAACTCATAGTATTCATACATGCTAGAGTGAAACTTTCGCTTTCATTACTCCTAGGGTATATACTCGTATTCTTATAATACTACTCATTTACATTTCTATTTACGTTCTCTATTTTATTAACGTTGTTTACATTTCTATTTTATTTACATTGTGTTATGCACTATCACTTGAAGTAACTTATAAAACTATTTTCCATTGTTCACGTATATTTACATTCATTACTTTCACTTGCTGTTTACACATTATTTACACAATATTTACAATTCCACTTGCACTGTTTTACTCAATAGAAAGATCGTAGTCACCCTTTTATCAATTGTCAGCCCTTTACCTCTTTCCACACGAGGTTTAGTAGGGGGTAAAGGTCACAGGGCCCTTTCCATGGGGGTGAAAAGTCCCTGAAGTTAGCAAGAGCGAACAGACGTACCCCCACACTGGAAGATGAGAGTGAACTGATAAGGGTGGGCCGGGGTGGTGGCCTACCTAGGGAAATCAGTACTGCCAATGTTTAGCCTCTTGACACAGCTAATTTTAGCAGTGAAATGATTGGCAGGAAATCTAGACAATACATTATAAATTAGGTAGTTCCAGGTGAATGTAAATATCACTTAGGTTCTCCCTTCCCTCCTTATATGTATATTTATTACGAAAATAGATTATACGGCATATTTCAAGGGGAAATAAACAACGAAAATTAGCGAACGAGTGCACGTGAGGTGTTGTCAGGTGATGATTAGCCAATTCCAGGTGAATGGCACTCTCAATTACCTTGTTTCTTTCTTGTATATATTATTTGATATAAGAATAGGGCATAGGGCTTATTTCAATGGATGAAATCAGTGAAAAATTCCAGGGATGATTTACTTAGCGTAGCACGGCCAGGCAGGCGAGAGGATAGGGTAATGGAGGGGGGGGTAGGGAGGGGAGTCAAGAACAGGGAGAAATGGCTAAATTGTCAACAATGGATAGGAGTACAGATGAGATTAGGAGTGCTGACTAGTGTTGGACATTGGCAGTACTGATAGATGATACAAGCCCCCACTTGGAAGCCCGGGTGAATTCAAAATAACACAGAATCACAAAAGCGACGCCCTGCGGTATGATCCCTTGCTCCCAAGAGTCATGAAAGTGACGCCCCGTGGCTAAGGGGTTAATAAAGGTTTTCCTTTAAGAATAAAATTATTGGATTTGCAACTGATGGTGCAAATGTGATGATGGGGCAACACCATTCTCTCTCAAAACTTCTCAATCCGCCCCATCCCGACCAATTTTCCACCACTGACTCCCCCCAGTCCCAACCAATTTTGGAAAAAAAAATTTGGGCTCAAACCTCTGCTTTTGGTGAGAAACATCGAAAATTCATAGAAAAATCGTTCACCTGAGGTTTAAAATATTCGATACAGGTAGCAGTACCCATTACCTTACTGGGTTATCTATCAGCCTGGCTCCAAACAAACGAGTTCTATGAGAGGGTAACTATTTCACACCACTCATAAACAGTATTTATTTATTTATTTGGTACGAATTTATCAGTAGTATGAGAGTATATTGGTTTTCACACAGTAATATAGGCAATATAAGCATTGTTTCGTTCACCAAACACATCAACATACGTGACCTTTGTTAGCGACATTACCTGATCATCATTTCTGACTGTGTCTTCATCTAATGCTACGTAAACTTTGTCCTCCACATTGTCATCGATTGGGGAATCACTCTGGCCCTTAATTTTGTACCGCAGCACGACATGTCTTTTCTGGCCAGGTCACTGGTAACAGGTGAATTCCCAAGACAATGGCGTGGGGGGGGAGGTCATGCGGGGTAAGGCACTGTCTCTGCCTGACAACTTGTAGAGGAAGATGTTCTGTATTTATGTACCAAAAACCACCAGCGAAAATTGAAAATTGTGCAAATTAGGGACCTTGCAATTGATGCATATATACATCAATGGGACTGACAGTGACAAAACGTGTGGACGTATATGGACGTCAACGGGACGCGGTGGGGATGATATATGGTACCATATCTGTTTATTTTAAAGTGTATATCTCACTCTTTCCACTTATGTGCATCATTTGCGTGTGACAAGCAATAAAGAAACATTGAAAACCTAGCAAGAGATGTAGCCTATGTAATTGTTTACAGTCTCCAAAGCAATCACATTCACTGAAGGAATTCCAAGAGCATACTAGTGCCAAACCAAGCAAAATGTTACACCCATCTCGGACTATGTGGTTATCATTGCACTGTGTTGTCAAACATCTTGAACAATTACCAACACTGAAGTTATTCTTTAAAAGTGCAGTGCTAGAGAACAGGTTACTTGCAGCTGAATCAGTTTTCCAAAATCTGAATAATCCTGTTAACTGCTTGTATCTTGATCTTTTTTTCTTCCTCTGTTCAGTGAACTAAATTGCGAAGTAAACATCTCTCTTGAAAATATGAAAAGAGGCAGGGGCGTACCTAGAGATTTGGGGGCCCAGGGGGCTGGGTTCATTTCAGGGCTTCCCTCCAGGAGGGGGGGCCCCGCAAAGAACCTAGCCCCCCAAATGCTGAAAACTTATCTAATATCTCAGCCGGGATTGTTGGGATGATAAATATATATATTTTAAAATATTAATTAAAAAGCTTATAAATTTTAAAGGCTTTTTGGGGCCCCCCTCAATTGGGGGCCCGGGGGGCAGTTTCAAATAGCCCCCTCGCCCCCCTTCATGTACGCCACTGAAAAGAAGGAAGGCTCCGGGAGGAGATGGAATAGTAGCAGAATTATTGCTGGATGCAGAAGCAGAAGCACAAAACAGGCCTGCCCTCTTATTTACTCAGTGTATAGAAAAGAGAATTGTCGTGAAATAGTACTTTACATTACAAAAACGTGACTCAAAAGATCTTAGTAACTATCGAGCCATTATCTTATTATCAGTCATTTACAAACTCATCATTAATGTCCTTACGAGCAGAATAACAACAAATTTGGAAGAAAACCAACCTCGTGAACAGGCAGGGTTCCGAAGCAGGTATTCGACTACTGATCATCTACACACAATGAATCTCCTAATTGAGAAATCTATAGAATATAATAAACCATTGTGCTTAGGTTTTGTTGATTAGGAAAAGGCATTTGACTCAGTGGAGCACATAGCAATTATAAGTTCATTGCGAGACCAAGGAGTTAATGAGAACATTGTAAACCTGCAGACCTAGAAAAAATTAAGAATATGAAGGGAGTGCGTCAGGGAGATACAGTTTCAAGAAAATTATTTATGGCATGCCTAGAAAATGTTTTCAGAAACCTAAATAGAGAAAACAAAGGAGTATACATAGATGGAGAAAGATAAACCATTTAAGATTTGCAAATGCCACTGTCCTAATCTTAGAAACGGCAGAGACATGCAAGAAATGTTAAATGACCTGAACAGAGAAAGTCTGACAATAGGATTGAAGATGAATCAGTGTAAAGCTATGGTAATGTTTAATCCACAAACACCAAAGAACGTCATCAGAATTAGCGATGAAATTCTTGAAGAAGTTGAGGAGTACAACTACTTGGGACAAATACTAAAATTAAAGAAAAATCATGACAGCGAAATAAAATGACGCATTACAATTGGATGGAAAGCTTTCGGTAAACATAGTCATGATGAAAAATAGCTTGCCACTTTGTATGAAACGAAAAGTATATAACAAATGTATAATTCCAGCTATGACGTATGGTTTTGAGACCTGGAAACTGATAAAATCAGTGGAAAATAAATTAATCCGTTCTCAGAGAGCAATGGAAAGGTCAGTGTTGGGAATATCTTTAAGAGACAGGAATAGATCAACTTGGGTGAGAAAGCAGACTAAAGTCAAAGATATTATAGAATTATAAAGGAACAGAAATGGAGGTGGGCAGGCCATGTAGCAAGAATAAGGGATAACCGATGGAGCAAGAGGCTGACTGACTGGACACCAAGAGATTGTAAGCGTTGCAGAAAAAGGCCAGACAGGAGATGGAGAGACGAGATAAAGAAACTTGCAGGGAAAACGTGGCAGAGACTGGCTCAGTCAAGGAATTCGTGGAAAAGGTTGGGTGAGGCCTTTGTTCAGCAGTAGACTAGTTGTGGCTGATGATGATGATGATGATGATGATAATATATATATATATATATATATATATATATATATATATATATATATATATATATATATATATATATACTGTATATATCGTTACATAGCCTATGATTTCATCATCCTTTGTGTAATTCTAACGTACAGTATGCTGCATGTTTGATCACGAGCGTGTTCTACCTCACTCCCCCCTTCTACCCTTATAGTAGAGTAAGTCGTTCTTTTTGTTGTTCAGAGCAGGATTGTCAACTCTTTGTCCCCTATGGCTTCATTTGCACGTCCTTCTTACAAGTTGTATCAAGCTCTGCCGGCCTCTATATAATGAGCTCAGTCTCTGCATTAATTGCCACTTAGATCTGCTCCTCATTTTGTTCACATCTCTGTCCTCCCCTCTACAGTTGTAATTATTGTGAGTGCTCAGGAAGTCTCCAACCATCTAGCAGCTGTGTAATTTGAGTATAACTGTTATTGCATTTTTTCTTGTACTGTGTAGCATAACGTGTTAATTCTTAGGCCTAGTAAGGTTTTTGTGATTCATGTGCTTTAGGTGTCAGCCATTATTAATAATATTTTGTATCTGTAATAATATATCTTGCATTCACTGAGCATTATCCGGTTTTCTCATTTTATCAGGGCTGACTAAGATAAATTTACTCTGGCTAATTTCGTGTTAATAGAGGCTATTGCAGTTAACCATATATTTAACCTGTTTTTTTGCCATTACATTATCCTTATGAGTCCTGAATGTTTTGTTGTTAGTTTGAGCATTAAACTTTAACTTGTAATTTTACCCAAGTCTTTTGTTTTGAATCAGGAACTTTGCGGGACAGTAGTGATTTTTAGTATTCTCATTTAAAGTGTACATTATCTTTCTCTGTTCCGTAACATAAATTTGGCGACCTCTTATCAGGATATTCAGGATATTATCATAAGGATATTGCTTGATATTTTGTGACTGTGATTTATTCATGATGTCTACTGTTACTACGCTTGATGAAGCCAAAGATTTTTTGTCAAATGTGCAAACAGTGTGTGATGTAGAAAACAGAACAAAGAGTGAACTTAAGCTTGTTGCTCAACAATTGGGAATTGCAGTTCAATCTCATCATTCTAAAGATCAAATTGTTGGCATGATTAACAAAAGCTTGTTTAATGTAACTCCTCCAAATGAGCAAACGCAGATTGAAATAGCTAAGTTACAGCTAGCTCTGCAGGAGGCTCGTGTTAAGGAGGCTGAGTTTCAGGCATGTGCTAAGGAGGCTGAGTCTCAGGCTAACGAGGCGGAGTCTCAGGCTCGTATTCAGGAGGCTGAGTTTCAGGCACGTCCTAAGGAGGCTGAGTCTCAGGCTAAGGAGGCGGAGTCTCAGGCTCTTATTCAGGAGGCACAGGCACAGGCTCAGGCACAAATTGAACTTGCTAGGATTCAGGCAGACCATGAGTATCGCATGAAACAAGGTGGAACTGGATCATCTAGCTCTGATGATTTTGATGTGGCTAAAAATGTTAAACTTATCCCTCCTTTTAATGAATCTGATTTAACAAAGTATTTTCAGTTGTTTGAGAGGGTAGCTACAGGTTTTAATTGGCCCAAAAAGTATTGGCTAGTACTCCTTCAAACTGTTCTCACCGTAAAGCTCAAGTAACTTATGCATCTTTGCCTCAGGATCAATCTGATAATTATGATGTAGTTAAGAGCTTGATTCTTAAGGCCTATGAGCTTGTTCCTGAAGCCTATAGAGTAAAATTTAGGACAACTTATAAGCAAGAGAAGCAATCCCATGTTCAGTATGCAAAAATCAAATAAGATCTGTTAGAGCAGTGGTTAAATTCTAAGAATGTGGAATCTGATTTTGACAAATTTAAGCAGATGATTTTGCTGGAGGACTTCAAAAGGTGTATTAATAATGATGTAAGCCTATATCTTGATGAGAGAAGAATAGATAATTTGTCTGATGCTGCAGTTTTAGCTGATGAATATGTTCTCACTCACAAGAGATATTATAAAGAAAAAAGGAAAGCTGAGAGTAAGTACGTTGCCTCTACTCAGAGTACAGGTAACAGGAAAGAGAATAAAGATGATGTTTCTCAGGAAGTAAATACCAGCTTCACCTCTATATTTCAGAAAAGTAAATGTACTTATTGTAGTAAGCTTGGTCATACTACGGAGAAATGTTTCAGGAGACAGCGTGATGTGAACAAAAAGGAGTCTTTAAATATTCAGTCAATTGGTCTAGTGTCCACCCTTGAGAGTTCCCAGAATTCTTTAACTGAGTTAACTGAACCTGCTTTGAGGGGTAAATTAAATTCTCATGATGGAGCTCCTCTCTTGAGCAGTAACGTGGGTGACACTCTCAAGAGTTCATGTGCTAATTTCCTGTCTGATGGTTTTGTCAGTCCTCTGGACAGTCAATCAATCAATCAATCATTTCCTGTGGCACCCTCGGGGATGCATAGGGCCTCGATGAACTCACACCACCACATCCTATCTTGTGCTAACTCCTCAAGATCTCCCCAACACTCATCTCCAGCTTCCCGTCTCATTGTCCTCACCCACGTCTCTTTTGGCCTTCCTCTTCCTCTCCTACCAAGTGCCACCCACCCTGGTGTACCTCGTACTATTCCCTGTCTCCTATACACATGTCCTAGCCACTTCCATCGTGAGAATCTAACATATTCATCGATCGGCTGCACTCCCGTTATTTCTCTAATTCTGCTATTTGGTATCCTTTCCCACCACTTAACTCCTAATATTCTTCTAAGTGCTTTATTTTCAAACACCAAGAATTTATTTTCCATAGTCACTGTGCTGTACCAAGGCTCGTGTCCATAAATTAAGATACTCCTAACCATTACCTTATAAAGTTTGATTTTTGTATGCACAGAGAAATTGTTATTATTCCAAATATTTTTAAGCATTCCCATTGCCTGATTAGCCTTCTTTAACCTTTCCTCGAATTCAAAGTTCAAAGAACCATCCTTGGCTAAATAAGTACCTAAATATTTAAACCTATCAACTTGCTTTACAACCATACCTCCAATTACACATTCCTGCGCATTTTCCATATTCATATTGATTATTTCAGTTTTTCCACAATTAATAACCAAACCCACCTTGCGACCTTCACTCACCAAACAGTCCAACACTCTCTGCATCTCTTCTGGCCCATCACAAATCAAAACTATATCATCTGCATAATCTAAATCCAAAAGTTTCCTGTTCTCTCCCCAAAGTATACCTGCACTGGTTTCTGTTCCAACGCGTTTCATAATGTAATCAATGACCAATATAAATAGTAAAGGCGATAGAACACCACCTTGAATTACTCCGGACTTGACTTCAAACGAATCACTCAGACAACCATCAACCATCACTTTACAAAATGTGTCCTCATGCATGTTCATAATGACCCTCACAAACTCCTCTGGTATTCCATAAAGTCTCATGATCTTCCCCATAGTCTCTCTCGAAACACTATCAAAAGCCTTTTCAAAATCAACAAAACAAAGACTTAACGGTACTCTCATTTCATTAACTTGCTGCATCAAATGCCTAACTATAAAGATCTGATCATTGCAACCACGTCCCTTTCTAAAACCAGCCTGTTCATCCCTCAGAATACCCTCAACCACCGGCTCCAACCTATTTAACAACACTCTACTGAAAACTTTCAAAGCTATCGGTGACAAAGAGATTCCCCTCCAATTACCACATTCACTAAGGTTTCCCTTCTTCGGAACTTTAACAATTACACCATTCTTCCAAACTGATGGTAGTAACCCCGTCACCCATATCTTATTGAATAGCTTGGTCAAGATCATTATTAATCTATCCCCCTCCACTTTAAACATTTCCGGAAATAAACCATCCTCCCCTGGTGCCTTATTATTCTTTAACTGTTTTACTGCTTTCTCCACTTCTGCAAGCCTCAACTCTCCTGTTTCTATATTTAAATCTTCCTGAGCAGACGGTATATCCTCTTCTGGTGGTATTGGTCTATTAAGAACTGTCTCAAAATGCTCTTTCCATCTATTTTTAATATCTCCATCTTTGGTCAATAAATTTCCTTCCCTGTCTCTAACTGGTATTTCCTTGCGTTTACCTGCATTACCACTCAGTTCTCTAATCGATTCATATGCTATTCTTTGACTCTGTCCATCATTTTTGTTTATTAAGATTTCAGTCTCTGCAACCTTTTCATCCACACATCTTCTTTTATCTCTCCTAGCTAACCTTCTTACTTCTGAATTCAAACTCCAGTACGGAGCTCTTGCTAATTCAATCTCTCGTTCATCAACGCATTGCATCTCACTCCTCAATTTAGCCTCACCTCTCTTTTTTATCATATCCCACGTTTCCTCTGATATCCATTTCTTTCTCCTGAATCTATGTCTCCTTCCAATCGTACATTCAGCAGTCTCATGCAAAACTTTGTTCACATCCTCCCACATCTCATCTACACTTCTCTCCCCCTCTTCCAACGTTTCCAACACCAAAAACCTATTTCTGCATTCTAATCTGAATTCCTCCTTTTCTTCTCCTTCCCTTCTAAGCTTAACAATATCGTATCTACCAACACCAGATTTTTCCTTCTTCTGATTTTTAAGTTTAAACCTTATTTTTGCAATGCTGAGTTGATGGTCACTACCAATATCCGCTCCCCGTTTAACATGAACATCTAGCAGAGAACTTCTATGCCTCCTACTGATAGCGATGTGATCAATCTGATTTTTATATTTTCCACACGGCGACACCCAAGTTGTCTTGTGTATATTGCAATGCTGAAAGAGTGTGCCCCCGATGACTAAGTCATTTGCTAGACAGAAGCTTCCAAACCTCACTCCGTTTTCACTCATCCTACTACCAACTCCCATCTTACCCATACATGCCTCAAATCCCTCATTTGAACAGCCCATTACTGCATTAAAGTCTCCAACGCAGATCAAAACATCATGTCTAGGTACCCTTCCTACTCCTTGTTGCAACTTTTCATAAAATGTGTCTTTCCTTTCATCGAGTGCATCATTAGTAAGTGCATAACACACAAACAGACTGATGTTGCCATGATTTGATTTAAACCGTGCGTATAACAATCGCTCATCTATAGGATCCCACTCACATAAAGCCTTATTTGCCTTACAACCCAGCAACAATCCTACTCCCTGATAATGCATTCCGTCCTGTCGACCAGATATCAATAAACGTATACCATCCTCCAAATCCAATTTATCGACTCCAGTTAATCTAGTTTCTGTCAGAGCACAAATATCAAGTCCGTAATTTTGAAAAACCTTCACTAACTCATCGATTTTACCGTCATGATTTAGCGTTCTCACATTCCAGTTACCAATTTTAATTGTATTTTTTGCATTGACAAAGGAATTAGATTGTAATTGAGGCAACCGTGAGATTCTTAGCACCCCCTGCCCATTTAAGGGCTGCACGGGACTGGGGGCCATTATTGTTCTTTCAGAGTCCATCAAGGTTTCTTTGGCTAACTTCCTGAACACCTCGCCATTGTGTTGCAGTCGCAGTAGGCAGCTAACTTGCCTGATTGCCCACACCCGAAAGACCCAGCTATGCTGTAGCCAGTCACGTGCCGGCATGCTTCCCAGCCATTTCACTCTTAAGGAGTTCCTCTGCCTGAGAAAGCAACCACCCCCCTGCTCCCGAGGGCTTTTGATCAGTGTAGGTAGAGGGCGATCACTCCCTCACTAGCCATATACAGTGTATATACAGTGTATAGGCTACACTCTGGACAGTAATGACAGGAAATCAGTTAAAATATATCGTGATACAGGTGCTTGCCAATCCCTTATGCTGACCAGTGTTCTAGGCTCTAATGTAAATTCCTCTGATGAAACTGTACAAGGTGTAGGGAATAATTACTTCTTTGTCCCTCTGTGCAGAGTGAATTTAGAGTCTGGTTTTGTTAATGGTTCCGTTATGGTTGGGTTGGTTGAGGCACTTCCAATGTCAGGTGTAACTTTCTTACTTGGAAATGATATTGGTGGAAGTCAAGTGCGTCCAGCTCCTCAGTTGTCTAGTGAGCCGGTGGCTGCGACCCAGGATTGTGATGTCCCTGATGTGTTCTCTGCATGTGCTGTCACTAGGGCTAAGTCTAAAGTTACTGGTGACTTAGAGGCTAATGATGATGATGATGATGTTATCCTAGCTGACACTTTTCTTGCTATTTTGGACCACTCACCAGATGAGGCAGTACCCCGTAGTGTTGATAATTTGTCTCGTCAAGAGTTGGTTGAGTTGCAGGTTGCTGACCCTGAGTTGAAAGGTCTAGCTAACTCTGCTTGCAGTGAGGAAGAGTCAGCTGGTGCTTCTACTTGTTATTATATAAAGTCAGGATTACTTATGAGGAAGTGGAGGCCCCCAACAGCATCAGCCGACTGTGAATGGGAGGTTGTACATCAAGTTGTCATCCCTCGTGTTTGTAGGCAGGATATCATTAAAGTGGCTCATGATTCCAGTTTGGCAGGACACCTTGGAGTGAGGAAGACTGTGGCATGCATTTTGAAACATTCTACTGGCCAGGTATCTTCAGGGATGTTTCCTGGTATTGTAAGTCTTGTCACACCTGTCAAGTTGTGGGGAAGTGTAATCAGACCGAAAAGGTTGCACCTCTAGTTCCCATTCCTCCTTTTGAGGCGCCATTCACCCGTGTGTTGGTGGATATTGTGGGCCCTCTTCCTAAGACTTCTTCAGGATTTTCTTATGTGTTGACCCTGATTGATATGGCTACTCGTTATCCTGAAGCCATTCCACTTAGAAATATCTCAGCAAAGAACGTGGTTAAGGAAATGCTAGGGTTCTTCAAAAAGTTTGGTCTGCCCAAGGAGGTACAGCCCAGACCGGGGAAGTAATTTCATGTCAAATGTTTTCAAGCAGTATCTGAAAGAGTTGGGCATCACTCAGATCACGTCTGCAGCTTACCATCCCCAGACCCAAGGAGTGCTGGAGAGAGATCATCAAACCCTCAAATCGATGGTCAAGAAATACTGTTTGGAACATCAGAATGATGGATAAAGGTCTTCCATTCGTTGTATTTGCCGCAAGAGAATCTCCAAATGAATCACTGTGCTTCTCACCTTTTGAACTACTGTTTGGCCATGAAGTAAGAGGACCCCTTAAGTTACTCAAGGAATGCTGGCTGTCGGAGGAAGATGACGTCAATCTGCTGTAGTATGTGATGAAGTTCAAAGAACGGCTGTCCACTGCTTTACAGCTGGCGAGAGAGAATTTAGGAGCTGCTCAGAAGATGAAGACTTGGTATGATAAGAAGTCCAGGTTACGCCACTTTCAGCCAGGAGATCAGGTTTTGATTCTGCTACCTGTGCATGGGCAACCTCTTCAAGCCAAGTTTAGTGGTCCTTATTTCGTGGAGAAGAAACTCAGTGATGTCAACTATGTCATCGCCACACGAGATCGTAGAAAGAACAAGCAACTTTGTCATATCAACATGCTAAAGTTATATCACAGGCGGGACGAAAATAACACAGTCTGCACTGTAGCTATTCCACCCGAGTCTGCAA
The DNA here is from genome assembly GCF_032717465.1 of Coenobita brevimanus. NCBI lineage: Eukaryota > Metazoa > Arthropoda > Malacostraca > Decapoda > Coenobitidae > Coenobita > Coenobita brevimanus. Next base: position 27,717,729 of record NC_136993.1, read on the forward strand.
GTGAAGTTCTCCCATGCAGCATGAGCCTGAGTGATAGTTTGGGGAAGAATCCTGATATCATGAATGATCTCCAGACTAAGCTTTCTCATCCTTTCTCATCTACCTCCCGAGGAAAGGCAGGAGTTTTCGGCATTAATGCAGGAGTACCCGCAAGTGTTCTGTGCCACTCCAGGAAGAACCACTGTGTTGATGCATGATGTCGATGTTGGAGAGGCAAAGCCAATTAAATTGCCTCCTTACCGTGTGAACACAGTGAAAGTTCCTCTCATCCAGAAGGAGCTTGGCTACTTGTTGGATCACAAGATGATTGAGCCCTGTCAGAGCGAGTGGAGTGCTCCTGTCACTCTAGTCCCTAAGCCAGGTGGGTCACAGCGGCTTTGCATCGACTACAGATGTGTTAATCAGATAACCAAAACAGACACTTACCCTCTCCCTCGCGTGGAAAGAAGGGATACTGGCAAGTACCTATGACTGAACGTGCTAGGGAGGTCTCATGCTTTGTAACACTAGGAAAGACTTTTGCATGTTCTGTAATGCCATATGGTATGAAGAATGCACCTGCCACATTTCAGAAGCTCATGAATGTTGTAACAGGGGTTTGGCAGGGTGTGTTGTTTATATTGATGATGTATTAATTTTCAGTGACAACTGGAAAGATCACCTATACCATGTCAGTAAATTTCTTGAGCATTTGGTTCAGGCTAATCTTGTAGTTAATTTATCAAAGTGTGAGTTTGGTCAAGCTAAAGTTCAGTACCTTGGGTACGTAATTGGTGATGGACATGTTGCACCAGCAGCAGCTAAGGTTCAGGTTATAAGTGATCTTCCCAGACCTAAAAGTTGGAAAGAGCTACAAAGATTTTTGGGAATGGTAGATTATTACAGGAGATTTGTTCTTAACTTTTCAATTCTTGTATCACCACTTACAGACCTACTGAAAAAGGGAGTAAAATTTGTCTGGACCGATAACTGTGAATCCTCTTTCAGCAAACTTAAAGCTATCCTATTAAGTCAGCCAGTGCTCACTACTCCAAATTTTGCTAAGCCTTTTAAGATGGCTGTTGACACAAGTGATACAGGAGCTGGGGCTGTTTTGCTGCAAGAGGATGATCAGGGTATTGAACACCCTGTATCTTATTACAGTAAGAAGTTCACTCCACCTCAAAAGAACTACTCAACTATTGAGAAAGAGCTTTTGGCCTTGATTTTGGGTTTACAGCATTTTTCATTTTGTTTGTGTTCTGGTTTTGACCCCATAGTCATTTATACCGATCATAACCCACTGAAATTCCTTAGTAAGTTTAAAGATAAAAATCAGACATTGACAAGATGGAGTCTACTTCTTCAGGAGTACTCATTAGACATACAACACGTCAAGGGGAAAGAAAATGTTATTGCAGATTGCTTATCTAGACTTTAGACAGATTGTTTTAGAGTAATAAGAAATTTCCTTTGTAAATTTCTTTTTTTGTGTGTGGGGAGGTGTTACATAGCGTATGATTTCATCATCCTTTGTTTAATTCTAACGTACAGTATGCTGCATGTTTGATCACGAGCGTGTTCTAGCTCACTCCCCCCTTCTACCCTTATAGTAGAGTAGGTCATTCTTTCTGTTGTTCAGAGCAGGATTGTCAACTCTTTGTCCCCTATGGCTTCATTTGCTCGTCCTTCTTACAAGTTCTATGAAGCTCTGCCGGCCCCTATATAATGAGCTCAGTCTCTGCATTAATTGCCACTTATATCTACTCCTCATTTTGTTCACATCTCTGTCCTCCCCTGCACAGTTGTTATTATTGTGAGTGCTCAGGAAGTCTCCAACCATCTAGCAGCTGCGTAATTTGAGTATAACTGTTATTGCATTTTTTCTTGTACTGTGTAGCATAAGGTGTTAATTCTTAGGCCTAGTAAGGTTTTGTGATTCATGTGCTTTGGTGTCAGCCATTATTAATAATATTTTGTATCTGTAATAATATATCTTGCATTCACTGAGCATTATCCGGTTTTCTCATTTTATCAGGGCTGACTTAGATAAATTTACTCTTGCCAATTTCGTGTTAACCCCTTAACCGTGGGGCGTCACTTTCGTGACGCTTGGGAGCAAGGGATCATACCGCGGGGCGTCGCTTTTGTGATTCTGTGTTATTTTGAATTCACCCGGGCTTCCAAGTGGGGGCTTGTATCATCTATCAGTACTGCCAATGTCCAACATTTGTCAGCACTCCTAATCTCATCTGTACTCCCATCCATCGTTGACAATTTAGCCATTTCTCCCCGTTCTTGACTCCCCTCCCTATCCCCCCTCTATTACACTACCCTCTCGCCTGCCCGGCCGTGCTACGCTAAGTAAATCTTCCCTGGAATTTTTCACTGATTTCATCCATTGAAATAAGCCCTATGCCCTATTCTTATACCAAATAATATATACAAGAAAGAAATAAGGTAAGTGAGAGTGCCATACACCTGGAATTGGCTAATTATCACCTGACAACACCTCAGGTGCACTCGTTCGCTAATTTTCGCTGTTTTTTTCCCCTTGAAATATGCCATATAATCTATTTTCGTAATAAATATACATATAAGGAGGGAAGGGAGAAGCCTAAGTGATATTTACATTCACCTGGAACTAATGTATTGTCTAGATTTCCTGCCAATCATTTCAGTGAAATACATAGCTGTTTCAAGAGCTACGTTGGTAGTACTGAATAACCCCTAAGGAGGCCTCAACCCGGGCCAGCCCTCCTTTATCAGTTCTCTCTCATCTTCCGAAGAGGAGGTACGGCTCATCCTCTTGCTGACTTCAGGGCCTTTTTTCACCCCCATGCAAAGGGCCCTGTGACCTTTACCCCCTACTAAACCTCGTGTGGAAAGAGGTAAAGGGCTGACAATTGATAAAAGAGTGACTACGATCTTTCTATTGAGTAAAACAGTGCAAGTGGAATTCTAAATAATGTGTAAATAATGTGTAAACAGCAAGTGAAAGTAATGAATGTAAATATACGTGAACAATGGAAAATAGTTTTATAAGTTACTTCAAGTGACAGTGCATAACACAGTGTAAATAAAATAGAAATGTAAATAACGTAAATAAAATAGAGAACGTAAATAGAAAAGTAAATGAGTAGTATTATAAGAATACGAGTATATACCCTAGGAGTAATGAAAGTGAAAGTTTCACTATAGCATGTCTGAATACTATGAGTTATGAGAGTGAAGATGAAAGTGACATTCACTCTCAATGCCAGTATACAGGACGAGAAAGTGAATGCTACGTATTTTACTGAAAGAAATTGAATCCCTACAGTGACAATAAACTAATACTACTGAAGGAAACTTATGGATAAAGACTGTAGATATATATAAGTGTTATATAGTCAGAGAAATATAAAGTGTGAGGGGTTTTATGAATAATAAATGACAGAGTACCAAGAGCGAACTAGCGCAAGTGCGGCGGTCAGACGTGCTCATAATTTTCATTGCTTTCACAGTTTTTTTTTTTTTTTGGAGTATGGATCCCAAACTACTTGAAAATCATAGGGTAGTGTTTATAGTGTTAATATCTGGCTGTGGTAATCATATTACGGGTTGTCGGGAAGTGTAAAGTGGAGACTTCGTTACCCAACTTCAGAGGTCTCCACAAGTCCTACGGTAACGACGAAGGCTCAACAAACATTCCAGGAGAAAGCTGAACGTATGTGCCATAAGCATATATAATTTTAATATTCTAGGACTAATAACTGATTTTTGGCAAATATTTTTTGAGGGCTGTCGGAGCCCAAATAACCCCGCGGCACACGCAAAACATCGGTAAACATGCCCGCGGTGTTGGGGTTAATAGAGGCTATTGCAGTTAACCATATATTTAACCTGTTTTTTTGCCATTACATTATCCTTATGAGTCCTGAATGTTTTGTTGTTAGTTTGAGCATTAAACTTTAACTTGTAATTTTACCGAACTCTTTTGTTTTGAACCTGGAACTTTACGGGACAGTAGTGATTTTTAGTATTCTCACTTAAAGTGTACATTATCTTTCTCTGTTCCGTAACAATTTATATATATATATATATATATATATATATATATATATATATATATATATATATATATATATATATATATATATATATACTCACACATATATACAAGTTGGTGGGGGGCTCACCATCCACTCATTCGATGTAGAGCTGCTGTCGGGTGTCTGTCCGCCCTTTCCTCTCCTCCATCCTTCTTTCCTTCCATCCTCTTCTGTCTTCCTTTCTTTCATTCCTTCCTCTTCCTTCTGCCTGTGGGTGACTCTACACTGACTGACAAGCTAAATGGTTTCCTGTACTGGATGGTAACCATATAAGCAAACTTTGGCACCTGGACGTTTATTGGGTAATTGTTGCACTCCAATCGGATTGAGCCGGTGAAGGTTTATATCCAAGGGATGGTTGGGGTTGATTGCTCATGTAATGACACTCAGGGATGCGTGAGGCTGGTCACTCTCATCTTCAATGTCGGGAACAATTGCCTAGCCCCGGGCTCCTACACTGCTCATGGGGCAATGTAGGATTGGATGATGGATATATATATATATATATATATATATATATATATATATATATACTGTATATAGATAGATAGATAGATAGACAGATAGTTAGACAGATAGATATATAGAGATACAGATATAGATATATAGATAGATAGATAGATGGATAGATAGATAGATAGATAATAGACAGATATTGTTATGGACCCAGTTCATCTGTAACACTCAACTCATTTTCAAGGGTAGAACAATTTCGAGACACGGTTCAGTGAGCTCCAACTGAGGTGATGAGAGCTCACTGGTACGTTGTTTGTTGTGTTGTGGAATATTCGCCCCGCACTTGTTGGGGCACGGGCAAACAAAGAGCCCGTCAGGGAAGAAGCAGAAACAAACTTTCCAGTGAGAGCATAATGGGGACGGCAAACTGGTGAACGAGGGAAAGGTGACAGAAGCAGGGGAAGGTGCGATGGTTGGTGGTGAGATCGACTGCCTGATGATCGACGAGTTAGGGCGGGGCTTGGCGGTAGATGGTGAGGCCGGCTGCACGATGGTCTAAAGGAGGGCGGGGTGGGATGACAGCCGGGTGGACAGCACGGCGCCGATGGAGGAGGCGCTGATGAACTTAGGTGGAAACCTCCCGGATGCTGCGGTCAACCCCAACGCCCCTGATGGAAAGGCCGAAAAAGACTTGCCCAGCTCTCCAGCAGCAGCAGGTGGAAGCACAGAGGGGAGGCCCGGTCCTGGTCATCACAGATGGCACAGCCCTGGTCCAGGTCGTGGCGGAGGGAGGGTCATCGGCTGGGTAGTCTAGAGCGGAGGAGCCTCGACCTCCTGGTGGGCAGACCAGAGCACTCCCTCAGATAGAAACGACGGGCCCATCCCTCAGCTGGTACGGCTGCTGTGGAGGGCTGGTCCTGCCGGGAGGTCTTGCTGCGACGAGATGGGCTGTCACTGGTACGGCTGTGAGTCACGCCTCATCCAGCACTCCTCTACTCCACTTCTCTTATATTGTGTGGCCTCCTTTTTGCCTAATGTTTACTGCAGCATACAGCTAAGTGTTATATTAAGTTATTCTTAAGGATTGTTACTATTAGTTTATTATTCATGTCAGCAACTCTGTTTTGTTATGAGATGATTGGGATTTAATTGTATGGGTATACCGAGTGTCCTCTACAGTTCTGCTCGAGTGAATCTGAGTAGGACCTGTTTAAGAATCTGTCCCGTTTTCTTTTGTTAGTTTCCGTGTAAATAGTGTTTATTAAATTTAAGACTTTTTTCATGCCTTTGCCAATAGTTCCTTTCGTTTCATCTTTATTTGATGCATGTCTAAATAAATGCACGGGTACGTAACAAAATTGGCGACCGTGACAGGACCTACTCATTGTTCACTCAAAGACAGTGGTAATCATGGTTTTAGTAAATTTAGAGGATGTCTCTAATTTTATGCAGGCTGAGAGTACCCCTGACTCGGTTCGTGCACTAACAAAGTCAGAGTTGAAGCTTCCGGCAGATTTTCTGAAGATAGACTGCAAAAGTGACATCAGGAAACTAGAACTGCTGGACAAACTTATGTTAAAGATGTTCAATGTCGTTCCAGAGGAAGGTGATTTTTCTTGTACTAAAGTGTATGTGAGAAGGTAAGTAAAGTCCCATTCCCTGATGTAAAAATGGAGCTTGAGTTAGCCAGATTCCAGCTTGAACAAGCAAAAGTGGAGCTTGAAAAAGCTAAATTTGATCATGAATATAGAATGAAAAAGCTAGAAGATTCAAATACAGCAGAAACTTCTTTTGATGTCACTAAACAGGTCAGAATGGTGCCACCTTTTGATGAAAGTGATGTGACCAAGTATTTTCTGATGTTTGAGAAAGTGGCAGATAGACTGGCTTGGCCAAGAGACTATTGGAGTATGTTGCATCAAGGTGTGCTTAAAAGGAAAGCTCAAACGGCTTTCGTATCTCTCAATTGAACAGAGTAAAAATTATGATTTTGTTAAAGATGTCATTTTGAAGGCATATGAGCTTGTTCCTAAAGCCTACAGACATAAGTTCAGGAAAACCTATAAACTGAGAGAACAGACTTTCGTGGAATATGCCAGGTGTCTGACGGATTATATGGACCAGTGGTTACGTAGTAAGAATATTAATGATTTTAACAGTTTGAAAGAGTTGATTATGCTTGAGAATTTCTTGAATCATGTGCCTAAGTATGCAGCTACTCATATATTGATAAGGGAGCTGAGACTTTATCTGATGCTGCAGTAATGGCTAATGAATACTATTTAATTCACAAGAGGGACTTTGGCAAGCCATATAAAACATGTAAAGGCAAAGGAATGGATTTTAATAAAACTGTGACCTGTTCTTCTCCCAAGGTTGAAAGTAATTCAGAATTGTACCAGTTTGCCAGAGTAAAGGCTATGGATTCTGGTGTAAAGCTTAAAAGCATTAACCCCTTTAACCATGGGGCATCACTTTCGTGATGCTTGGGAGCAAGGGATCATACCACAGGGCTTCACTTTTGTGATTCTGTGTTATTTTGAATTCACCCGGGCTTTCAAGTGGTGGCTTGTATCATCTATCAGTACTGCCAATGTCCAACACTAGTCAGCACTCCTAATCTCATCTGTACTCCCATCCATTGTTGACAATTTAGCCATTTCTCCCCGCTCTTGACTCCCCTCCCTACCTCCCCTCCATTACCCTCTCCTCTCGCCTGCCCGGCCGTGCTATGCTAAGTAAATCTTCTCTGGAATTTTCCATTCATTTCATCCATTGAAATAAGCCCTATGCCCTATTCTTATACCAAATAATATATACAAGAAAGAAATAAGGTAAGTGATAGTGACATACACCCGGAATTGGCTAATTATCACCTGACAACACCTCACATGCACTCGTTCGCTAATTTTCGTTGTTTATTTCCCCTTGAAATATGCCGTATAATCTATTCTCATAATAAAAATATATATAAGAAAGGAAGAGAGAAGCCTAAGTGATATTTACATTCACCTGGAACTACCTAATTTGTTATGTATTGTCTAGATTTCCTGCCAATCATTTCATAGTGTATATATTAGCAGCTTTCACCCCTCTGACATTGGCAGCATTGCACTGCCCCTAGGCAGGCCACCACAACGTATTCATTTTACTGTCATCTTTCAAGATGAAAGCACGTCGGATTCGCGCCTGCCCAATTCTGCCGCTTTTTAGCCCCATGCAAAGGGCCCTGTGACCTCTACCCCCTACTAAACCTCGTGTGGAAAGAGGTAAAAGGCTAAGTGACTGCTGTGGAACGTGAACTGGCTAATTTATCAATGATAATGATGAACAGTGACTACGATCTATCTGGTGAGTAAAACAGTGCAAGTGGAAATGTAAATAATGTGTAAACAGCAAGTGAAAGCAATGAATGTAAATGTAAGTGAACAGTGGAAAATAGTTTTATAAGTTACTGCAAGTGACTGCATAACAGTGTAAATAAAATAAAAATGTAAATAATGTAAATAAAATAGAGAATGTAAATGAGTAGTAATATAAGAATACGAGTATATATACTAGGAGTAATGAAAGTGAATGTTTCACTCTAGCATGTATGAATACTATGAGTTATGAAAGTGAAAATGAAAGTGACAGATTCACTCTCAACAGTAGTATACAGGACGAGAAAGTGAATGCTACGTATTTTACTGAAAGAGAAATTGAATGCCTACAGTGACAATAAACTACTATTACTGAAGGAAACTTATGGATAAAGACTGCAGATATATATATGTGTTATATAGTAACAGAAATATAAACTGTGAGTGTTTATATGAATAATACATGACAGAACACCAGCAGCGAACGATCACAAGTGGGAAGGTCATACGCGCTCATAATTTTAATTGCTTTCACAGTGTTTTTTTTTTTTTTCCTGGAGTATGGATTCCAAACTATTTGAGAATCATAGAATAGTGTTTCTAGTGATAATATCAGGCTGTGGTAATCTTATTACGGGTTGTCGGGAAATATAAAGTGGAGACTTCGTTATCCAACTTCAGAGGTCTCCACAAGTCCTACGGTACTCGATGAAGGCTCAACAAACATCCCAGGAGAAAACTGAAGTTATGTGCCGTATGCATATTTAATTATAATATTCTAGGACTAATAATTGATTTTGGCAAATATTTTTAGAGAGTCTGTCGGAGCGAGAATATGACCGTGAGTCACGGAAGTCAGGCAAAAACAACCCCTCGGTAGGGGTTAATGAATGTTACCATTGTGGGAAGAAGGAGAATTTTGAGAGGGAATGCTGATGAAGTATAAAAATCAGAAAAGGAGTGCTAAGACAGTTGCTTTAGTGTCGGTACTGGAGAGGTGTATTGGGGATGATGTTTCACAGTGATTTAGTTCCCAGTTCTGTTGACTCTTTGATGAGTGGATGTGAAGTGAAGCCTATGAATTCTAACATTCATGAATGTGAGTCTCTCCAGACTGGCTATTCGAGCTTCATGTCTGAGGGCTCTGTTTCCATTGATGATAAAAACATACCCATCACAATATTAAGAGATACTGATGCCTTTCAATCCCACATGTTAAGGGATGGTGTAGATGTTGCTAATTATAATGAACATGTTTTATTGGAGGGAATAGCTGGTAACTACATTTCTGTACCCTTGGTAACTGTGAGACTTCAGTCAGACCTGGTTTCAGGTGAAGTGAAAGTAGGCCTTGTGGACATGTTGCCTGTGGATGGAGTATCTTTCCTAATGGGGAACAATGTGGCGGGTGGGCAGGTAAGTGTAACCTCCCGTGTTTCTAAGAACCTGTGTCGATGGAAAGTATGAGGCAACTAGAGTGTGTGACACCTACTTTATTTTCTGCTTGTGCAGTGATTAGGTCAATGTCTGATAGGTCTCTGAATGAAAACGCTGTCCCGTGTGATGAAAATACTGTCCCGGGTGATGAGACAAGAGACCACTCTGCTATACAAGATGATATCTCTCTGGCAGAGACCTTCTTAGCTAGGTTGGCTGATGCTGAAGATGGAACAATGCCAGATGGTGTGGCTGATTTGTCCAAGAGTTTGGCTGAAATGCAGAACTCGGACCCGGCGTTACGAGCCTTGGTGGAGACTGCCGTAAGTGAGGAAGAGTGTGAGATTGAACCGTCTGAATGTTATTATTTGAAGAATGGTATAGTAATGCGTAGGTGGAAACCCTCTTATGCTGATGGAGACAGAGATTGGGAGAATGTTCATCAGACAGTGGTCCCTGAGCATTATAGACAAAACATAATTAAACTTTCTTATGATTCAAATTTGGCAGGACATTTGGGTGTGAGGATAACCTTGGACAGTATCAGGTGACACTTCTACTGGCCAGGGATCAGTTGTGATGTTGCTCAGTACTGTTGGTCTTGCCATATGTGCCAGATGGCAGGTAAGCCTAACAAACCAATTCCTGTTGCATCTTTGATTCCGTTACCTTTCTTCGAGGTGCCTTTCACAATATTGATGGCTGATATTGTGGGCCCTTTGCCAAGGACTTCCTCAGGATACCAATACATATTGACTATGATAGACATGTCCAGCAGATATCCTGAGGCATTTTCATTAAGAAATATGTCTGCTAATGCAGTAGTAAAGGAAGTGCTGAAAATCTTCACACGCTTTGGTTTGCCAAAAGAGGTTCAAACTGATCAGGGGAGCAATTTTAAGTCAAAGATTTTCGGGCAGTCACTGAGAGCTTTGGGTGTTGAACTGATAACCTCTACGGCATACCATCCTCAAAGTCAAGGGGTTTTCGAGAGGTACCATCAGACCTTGAAAACTATGCTGCTTAAATATTGTATGGATAGTGGTAACGACTGGGACAAGGGACTAACTTTCATTCTATTTGCAACAAGAGAAACTCCAAATTAGTCGCTGGGCTATTCTCCCTCAGAGCTCATATTTGGTCATGAGGTGAGAGGCCCTTTAAAATTGTTAAAGGAACAATGGTTGTTAGGAATGGATAAAGTTAACTTGTTGTCATATGTGACATATTTTCAAGAAAAACTGTACGAAAGTTGGAAAATGGCCAAAGAAAACCTTCAAAGTACTCAAAAGAAAATGAAAGCATGGTATGACGAAAGTAAAAAGGTTAGAGAGCGTGTTTTTGAGCCTGGCGACAGTCTTGGTGTTGCTGCCATTACATGGCCAACCTTTTTGGGCCAAATACTCTGGCCCCTATGTCATCGAAAAAAGAGTAGGGGAGTTAAATTATGTGGTGGCGACAACTGATCAGAGGAAGGCTCGGAGTCTATGCCATGTTAACATGCACAAGGCTTATTTGAATAGGAATGAAACTAAAGACCAGAGTGTTTCGGTAAATGTTGTTGCCCCTCTGAGGGTTGTTAAGGAGGATCGCTGTGTGGTGAGTCTGGATCAGAAGGGATGTTGAGAAATTAGATCAGAGACTATGAATCGGTTATCTGATAAACTTTCCCATTTGACAGCTCAGCAGAGGGTGGACTTGCTTGTTCTACTTTATAGATACCAAGAGGTCTTCAGGGATATGCCAGGGCTGATTGACCTAGCTGAGCATTACATGGATATCAGAGATGGCAGTCCACTGAAACAGCCACCCTATCGAGTCAGCCCTCAGAAGGCCACCCTCCTCCAGCAAGAAGTAGATTACATGATTCAGCATGGCTTCATTGAGCACTGTCAAAGCGAATGGAGCTCTCCCATCATATTAGTACCTAAGCCAGGTGGATCCTACAGATTTTGTGTAGATTACCGTCTGGTGAATCTGATCACTAAGACTGATGCCTACCCCTTGCCAAGAGTTGACGAGTGTGTAGATAAAATGGGCAAGGCTAGATATATTACCAAGCTGGACTTACTTAAGGGTTATTGGCAGGTATAGTCAGGGAAAGTCCCACATTACTCACCTCTCGAAGCACTGATGTGAGATGGGTGAATGTGAAGCGGCAACCAGACCTCATGTGTGTGTGAAGGAGGGGGAAATGGGGGACTGGGGGCAGAGGAGGGTTTGGTGATAGGTTGGGAATCGCATTTAAGTCTGCAATGTATGACTTGGATGGTGTGTTTGAGTTAATTTAGTATGGATAGATGACACTACGATGCTAGCATTTTATTTTAAAAATTACATAGATGTCTATAAAGTTTATGTTTTCAGGAAAGTTATAGAAGTTTGCTGTTTTCGAACAGAGGTTTGAAAGCTTTCATTCCCTCCCGCCCTTAACATGGGATGTTTCCCCAGGCATATTCGAACGATATTACATATATTTATATTTTGTGTTGACTCAAGAACAAAGCCACTGTATTATATATATATATATATATATATATATATATATATATATATATATATATGTACAGGGTGACCCAGAAAAAACTCCCACATTTCAAAGGTAAATGAAAAAAAAAAAAAATGGTTAATCAAAATATTATTTGCACACATGAAACTTCATTCAGTACAGTCTTTATTCATCATGTTTTAAAGATGACATCCTCCAAATGGTGGCTGTCATTGTCGATACACACTTGGAGATGATTTCTGAAGGTTGCCATGGCTCAACGTCAGGTGGAACAGCAGCTATCTCCTGTTGAATAGCAACCTTAAGGGTTTCAAGAATTTGGGGTCGATGAGTATACACTCGTGATTTAAGGTAGCCCCACAGAAAAAAATCACAAGGGGCGAGGTCAGGGGAACGGGCCAGCCACCCAACATCACCACGCAATGAGATCACCCGATCTGGAAACATTTCCCTCAGCAATTGAAATGATCTTCGAGCTGTGTATGCGGTAGCTTCATCTTGCTGAAACCACACATTGAGTTCTTCAAGCTCAAGGTGTTCGGGTTGTGGCCTTAGATACTTTTTGAGCATATCAATGTAATGGTCAGAAGTTACGGTAGCAGTTACACTAACTTCTTCAAAGAAATAAGGACCTACAATGCCAACATCAGCAAGAGTGCACCACACAGTCACTCGATCGGAGTGCAATGGTCTTTTGTGTAGCATACGAGGGTTGTCTTCAGACCAATAACGAAAATTTTGTTTACAGAGCCACTCAAATGAAAATAAGCTTCTTCACTACACAAGAGAACAGCATCTTCTGGAACACATTGCAGAATGTGCTCACATAACTTCCTGCGGCTTATTCAGTCTCATGCATTGAGTTCTTGCACAACCATCATTTTGTATAGATGGAAGTGAAGGTCTTTGTGTAAGATTCTCCTTACAATTTCCCGGGATATCCCTACAGGTAAAGCATGCTTTCACACAGAACGTCTCGTAGACTGCACAAAAGATTGCCCCAATGCTCCAATATTCTTGGATGTACGAACTCTCCAAGGTCGACCAGGTGATTTTTTTTTTTTTTAAGCTGAGCCTGTTGCCCTGAAATTCTCAACCCAGTGCAAGATGGTTTTCTGATCTGGAACGTTTTGGTTCCGTGGAATACTGAAATGTCTTGGAAAGGCCCTCTGCATGGCGATCATGGAATGGTTGTTTGTGAGAAAAGCTTCGACAGCAAACGCATGTGTACTCCCAACCACGCCATGTTGGTGACTGAGGACGGTTGAGGTTGGGCTACCAACAAACCCTAGCCCCGCCCCTCCTGCCTCACTACTGCCAGTGCTACAGACTTTCGAAATATGGGAGGTTCTTTTGGGTCACCCTATATATATATATATATATATATATATATATATATATATATATGGTATATATCGTCATCATTAGCATCATCAGCCATTTGAGTATCCACTGCAGGACTGGCCTATCCCGACCGAAGTCGGGAGGATACAGCCAATGTATACCTACCATGTGGCGTATGCTGTCTGGTAGAGATTGTATGTAGGGTGAGAAGTACTTGTAAGTGTAATTGCAGTGTTGGAGTGGCTTTGGATGTGGGTGTAGTCTGTGAACCAAGTGTAATTGGCCCATGCAAGCCGACTTGGTGCAACCATACTTTTATTGTATGTGACACTGGTTCAACCACAGCATCCCTTGTGTCTCCCAATGCAGACTTCCAAAGTTTATTACCCTGGCGGGGCGTGAACCCAGTTTCACCCATGTATCAAACGCACACTCTACCACTGGACTAAAGCGGCTTCTTTACATATATATATATATATATATATATATATATATATATATATATATAAATATATATATATATATAAATATATATATATATATATATATATATATATATATATATATATATATATATATATATATATAAATATATATGTGTGTGTATATATATATATATATATATATATATATATATATATAAATATATATTGTATATATATATATATATATATATATATATATATATATATATATATATATATATATATATATATATATATATATATATACATATATATATTTATTTTTATATTTATATATATATATAATATATATATATATATATATATATATATATATATATATATATATATATATATATAATCATCCAATCCTACATTGCCCCATGAGAAGCATAGGAGCCCGGGGCTATGCGGTTGGTCCCGACATTTAAGATGAGAGTGACCAGCCTCACTCATCCCTGAGTGGCATTACATGACCAATCAACCCCAACTACCCCTTGGATATAAACCTTCACCGGCTCAATAAGATTGGAGCGCAATAATTACCCACTAAACCACCAGGCGCCAAAATTTGGTTATATGGTTACCACCCAGCGTAGTATATGGTTTCCTGGTGCACAGGAAACCATTTGACTTGTCACTCAGTGTAGAGTCACCCACAGGGTGAAGAAAGTGGAAAGAATGAAGGAAAGACAGTAGAGAATGGAAGGAAAGAAGGATGGAGAGGAAAGGGCAGACACCAGAGAGTTGCACATCGAGTGAGTGGATGATGAGCGCCCCCACCTACCACAATATAAATATATATTGTTACATAGCCTATGATTTCATCATCCTTTGTATATTTCTAATGTACAGTATGCTGCATGTTTGATCATGATTCGCCACGTGGCTTCCATAGCGACCAGGCTTGAGTGTTCTACCTCACTCCCCCTTTCTCCCCCTTATAGTAGAGTAAGTTGATCTTTCTGTTGTTCAGAGCAGGATTGTCAACTGTTTGTCCCCTATGGCTTCATTTGCGCATCCTTCTTACAAGTTGTATCAAGCTCTGCCGGCCCCTATATAATGAGCTCAGTCTCTGCATTATTGCCATTTAGATCTACTCCTCATTTTGTTCACATCTCTGTCCTCCCCTGTATAGTGTATTATTATTGTGAGTGCTCAGGAAGTCTCCAGCCATCTAGCTGCTGTATAATTTGAGTATAAGTGTTATTACCATTTTTATTGTACTGTATAGCCTGAGGCGTTAATTCGCAGGCCTGGTAAGGTTTTTGTGATTCATGTAGTGTTTTTAATGTCAGCCAGTGTTAGTAGTGTTCTGTATCTGTGATAATATTATATCTTACTTTAACTGAGCATTGTCTGGTTTTCTCATTTTATCAGGGCTGACTTAGATAAATTTATTCTTGCTAAATTCGAGTTAATAGAGGCTATTCCAGTTAACCATATATTTAACCTGTTTTTGGCATTACATTATCCTTCTGAGTCCTGAATGTTTAGTTGTTAGTTTGAGCATTACTTTAACTTGTAATTTTACCTAACTCTTTTGTTTTGAACCTGGAACTTTGCGGGACAGTAGTGATTTTAGTATTCTCACTTGAAGTGGTCATTATCTCTCTCTGTTCCATAACATAAATTTGGCAACCTCGCCAGGATATTCAGGATATTATCATAAGGATATTGCTTGATATTTTGTGACTGTGATTTATTCATGATGTCTACTATTACTACTCTTGATGAAGCCAAAGATTTTTTGTCAAATGTGCAAACAGTGTGTGATGTAGAAAACAGAACAAAGAATGAACTTAAGCTTGTTGCTCAACAATTGGGAATTGCTGTTCGCTCTCATCATTCTAAAGATCAAATTGTTGACATGATTAATAAAAGCTTGTTTAATGTAACTCTTCCAGATGAGCAAACGCAGATTGAAATAGCTAAGTTACAGCTAGCCCTCCAGGAGGCTCGTGCTAAGAAGGCTGAGTTTCAGGCTCGTGCTAAGGAGGCTGAGTTTCAGGCTCATGCCAAGGAGGCTGAGTTTCAGGCAAATGCTAAGGAGGCTCAGTCTCAGGCTCGTGCTAAGGAGGAACAGGCACAGGCTCAGGCACAAACTGAACTAGCTAGAATTCAGGCAGACCATGAGTATCGCATGAATCAAGGTGGAACTGGATCATCTAGCTCTGATGATTTTGATGTGGCTAAAAATGTTGAACTTGTCCCTCCTTTTAATGGATCTGATATAACAAAGTATTTTCAGTTGTTTGAGAGGGTAGCTACAGGTTTTAATTGGCCCAAAAAGTATTGACCAGTACTTCTTCAAACTGTTCTCACCGGTAAAGCTCAAGTAACTTATGCATCTTTGCCTCAGGATCAATCTGATAATTATGGTGTAGTTAAGAGCTTGATTCTTAAGGCCTATGAGCTTGTTCCTGAAGCCTATAGAGTAAAATTTAGGACAACTTATAAGCAAGATAAGCAATCCCATTTTGAGTATGCAAAAATCAAATAAGATCTGTTAGAGCAGTGGTTAAATTCTAAGAATCTAAATTCTGATTATGATAAATTTAAGCAGATGATTTTGCTGGACAACTTCAAAAGGTGTATTAATAAATATGTAAGCCTATATCTTGATGAGAAAAGAATAGATAATTTGTCTGATGCCGCAGTTTTAGCTGATGAATATGTTCTCACTCACAAGAGATATTCTAAAGAAAAAAGGAAAGCTGAGAGTAAGTACGTTGCCTCTACTCAGAGTACAGGTAACAGGAAAGAGAATAAAGATGATGTTTCTCAGGAAGTGAATACCAGCTCCACCTCTAGATTTTAGAAGAGTAAATGTACTTATTGTAGTAAGCTTGGTCATACTACGGAAAAATGTTTCAGGAGACATCGTGATGTGAACAAAAAGGAGTCTTTAAATATTCAGTCAATTGGTCTAGTGTCCACCCTTGAGAGTTCCCAGAATTCTTTAACCGAGTTAACTGAACCTGCTTTGAGGGGTAAATTAAATTCTCATGATGAAGCTCCTCTTTTGAGGAGTAACGTGAGTGACACTCTCAAGAGTTCATGTGCTAATTTCATGTCTGATGGTTTTGTCAGTCCTCTGGACAGTAATGACAGGAAATCAGTTAAAATATATCGTCATACAGGTGCTTGTCAATCCCTTATGCTGACCAGTGTTCTAGGCTCTAATGTTAATTCCTCTGATGAAACTGTAATCTTACTAGGTGTAGGGAATAATTACTTCTCTGTCCCTCTGTGCAGAGTGAATTTTGAGTCTGGTTTTGTTAATGGTTCCGTTATGGTTGGGTTGGTTGAGACACTCCCAATGTCAGGTGTAACTTTCTTACTTGGAAATGATATTGGTGGAAGTCAAGTGTGTCCAGCTCCTCAGTTGTCTAGTGAGCCAGTGACTGCGGCCCAGGATTGTGATGTCCCTGATGTGTTCTCTGCATGTGCTGTCACTAGGGCTAAGTCTAAAGTTACTGGTGATTTAGAGGATAATGATGATGATGATGTTATCCTAGCTGTCACTTTTCTTGCTAATTTGGACCACTCACTAGATAAGGCAGTACCCCGTAGTGTTGATAATTTGTCTCGTCAAGAGTTGGTTGCGTTGGAGGTTGCTGACCCTGAGTTGAAAGGTCTAGCTAACTCTGCTTGCAGTGAGGAAGAGTCAGCTGGTGCTTCTACTTGTTATTATATAAAGTCAGGAGTACTTATGAGAAAGTGGAGACCCCCAACAGCATCAGCCGACTGTGAATGGGAGGTTGTACATCAAGTTGTCATCCCTCGTATTTGTAGGCAGGATATCATTAGAGGCTCATGATTCCAGTTTGGTAGGACACCTTGGAGTGAGGAAGACTGTGGCACGCATTTTGAAACATTTCTACTGGCCAGGGATCTTCAGAGATGTTTCCTGGCATTGTAAGTCTTGTCACACCTGTCAAGTTGTGGGGAAGTGTAATCAGACCAAAAAGGTTGCACCGTTCCTTCTTTTGAGGCGCCATTCACCCGTGTGTTGGTGGATATTGTGGACCCTCTTCCTAAGACCTCTTCAGGATTTTCTTATGTCTTGACCCTGATTGATATGGCTACTCGTTATCCTGAAGCCATTCCACTTAGAAATATCTCAGCAAAGAACGTGGTTAAGGAAATGCTAGGGTTCTTCACAAAGTTTGGTCTGCCCAAGGAGGTACAGTCAGACCGGGGAAGTAATTTCATGTCAAATGTTTTCAAGCAGTCTCTGAGAGAGTTGGGCATCACCTAGATCACGTCTTCAGCTTACCATCCCCAGACCCAAGGTGCGTTGGAGAGATATCATCAAACACTCAAATCGATGCTCAAGAAATACTGTTTGGAACATCAGAAAGACTGGGATAAAGGTCTTCCATTCGTTGTATTTGCCACAAGAAAATCTCCAAATGAATCACTGGGCTCCTCACCCTTTGAACTACTGTTTGGCCATGAAGTAAGAGGACCCCTTAAGCTACTCAAGGAATGCTGGCTGTTGGAGGAAGATGACGTCAACCTGCTGGAGTATGTGATGAAGTTCAAAGAACGGCTATCCACTGCTTTACAGCTGGCGAGAGAGAATTTAGGAGCTGCTCAGGAGAAGATGAAGACTTGGTATGATAAGAACTCCAGGTTACGCCACTTTCAGTCAGGAGATCAGGTTTTGATTCTGCTACCGGTGCATGGGCAACCTCTTCAAGCCAAGTTTAGTGGCCCTTATTTCGTGGAGAAGAAACTCAGTGATGTCAACTATGTCATCGCCACACCAGATCGTAGAAAGAACAAGCAACTTTGTCACATCAACATGCTAAAGTTATATCACAGGCGGGACGAAAATAACCCAGTCTGCACTGTAGCTGTTCCACCCGAGTCTGCAAGTGAAGTTCTCCCATGCAGTATGAGCCTGAGTGATAGTTTGGGGAAGAATCCTGATATCATGAATGATCTCCAGACTAAGCTTTCTCATCTAGCTCCCGAGGAAAGGCAGGAGTTTTCGGCATTACTGCAGGAGTACCCGCAAGTGTTCCGTGCCACTCCAGGAAGAACCACTGTGTTGATGCATGATGTCGATGTTGGAGACGCAAAGCCAATTAAACTGCCTCCTTACCGTGTGAACACAGTGAAAGTTCCTCTCATCCAGAAGGAGCTTGGCTACCTGTTGGACCACAAGATGATTGAGCCCTGTCAGAGTGAGTGGAGTTCTCCTGTCACTCTAGTCTCTAAGCCAGGTGGGTCACAGCGGCTTTGCATCGACTACAGACGTGTTAATCAGGTAACCCAAACAGACACTTACCCTTTCCCTCACGTGGAAGATTGCATAGACAAGATCGGAAAGGCTAGGTACATAAGTAAGTTTGATTTGTTAAAGGGTTACTGGCAAGTACCTATGACTGAACGTGCTAGGGAGATCTCATGTTTTGTAACACTAGGAAAGACTTTCGCATGTTCTGTAATGCCATATGGTTGAAGAATGCACCAGCCACTTTTCAGAAGCTCATGAATGTTGTAACAGAGGGTTTGGCAGGGTGTGTTGTTTATATTGATGATCTATTAATTTTCAGTGACAACTGGAAAGATCACCTATGCCATGTCAGTAAATTTCTTGAGCATTTGGTTCAGGCTAATCTTGTAGCTAATTTATCAAAGTGTGAGTTTGGTCAAGCTAAAGTTCAGTACCTTGAGTACGTAATTGGTGATGGACACGTTGCACAACCAGGAGCTAAGGTTCAGGTTATATGTGATCTTCCCAAACCTAAAAGTAGGAAAGAGCTACAAAGATTTTTGGGAATTGTAGGTTATTACAGGAGATTTGTTCTTAACTTTTCAATTCTTGTATCACCACTTACAGACCTACTGGAAAAGGGAGTTAAATTTGTCCGAACCGATAACTGTGAATCATATTTCAGTAAACTTAAAGCTATCCTATTAAGTCAGCCAGTGCTTGCTACTCCAAATTTTGCTAAGCCTTTTAAGATGGCTGTTGACACAAGTGATACGGGAGCTGGGGCTATTTTGCTTCAAGAGGATGATCAGGGTATTGAACACCCTGTATCTTATTACAGTAAGAAGTTCACTCCACCTCAAAAGAACTACTCAACTATTGAGAAAGAGCTTTTGGCCTTGATTTTGGGTTTACAGCATTTTTCATTTTATTTGTGTTCTGGTTTTGACCCCATAGTCATTTATACCGATCATAACCCACTGAAATTCCTTAGTAAGTTTAAAGATAAAAATCAGAGATTGACAAGATGGAGTCTACTTCTTCAGGAGTACTCATTAGACATACAACATGTCAAGGGGAAAGGAAATGTTATTGCAGATTGCTTTTCTAGACTTTGAACAGATTGTTTTAGAGTAATAAGAAATTTCCTTTGTAAATTTCTTTTTCTTTGTGGGGAGGTGTTACATATGCTATGATTTCATCATCCTTTGTATAATTCTAATGTACAGTATTCTGCATGTTTGATCACAATTCGCCACGTGGCTTCCATAGTGACCAGGCTTGCATGTTCTACCTCACTCCCCCCTTCTCCCCCTTATAGTAGAGTAAGACGCTCTTTCTGTTGTTCAGAGCAGGATTGTCAACTCTTTGTCCAATATGGCTTCATTTGCGCGTCCTTCTTACAAGTTGTATCAAGCTCTGCCGGCCCCTATATAATGAGCTCAGTCTCTGCATTATTGCCATTTAGATCTACTCCTCATTTTGTTCACATCTCTGTCCTCCCCTGTATAGTGTATTATTATTGTGAGTGCTCAGGAAGTCTCCAGCCATCTAGCTGCTGTATAATTCGAGTATGTTATTACCATTTTTCTTGTACTGTATAGCCTGAGGCGTTATTTCGCAGGCCTGGTAAGATTTTTGTGATTCATGTAAAGTTTTTAATGTCAGCCAGTGTGAGCAGTGTTTTGTATCTGTGATAATATTATATCTTACTTTAACTGAGCATTATCTGGTTTTCTTATTTTATCAGGGCTGACTTAGATAAATTTGTTCTTGCTAAATTCGTGTTAATAGAGACTACTTGAAGTGTTCATTATCTCTCTCTGTTCCGTAACAATGTATATATATATATATATATATATATATATATATATATTGCCAGACGCCTCAATCCCGTTTGGGTTGGCAACAAACAAATTGCCTCCACGTCGTCCTGTCCCCCTCCATTTCACTGCCCTGCTCCCAACTCACACACCCCTCTCTCATATACTTCTCCACCCCATCCCTCCATCTCATCCTCGGCCTCCATCTCCCTCTTTCCTCCTCCACCTCACTCACATAGACTCTCTTTGTCAGTCTTTCACCCTCCATCCTCTCCACATGCCCAAACCACCTCAGTGTGTTCCTCATAACATTTCCTATCACATCCAGATCCACACCACAACGCTCCTTTATATCCTCATTCGTCAACCTGTCTCTCCATGTGACTCCACAGGCTCCTCTTAAATAACTCATTTCCACTGCTCTCACTCTTGACTTGTCCATTCAACAACGTCCAAGCTTCACTTCCATAAGTTAGAGTTGGTATCACAGTACTGTCATGTAGTAACTTTTTCACTTCCATGCTCACTTCCCTGTTTCTTATCACTGCTTTCAAAGAACCAGCATCCTTTCTTCCCTGCTGTAACCTTTCAAGCACTTCACCCTCCAAACCTCCATACTTAATCATCACACTACCCAAGTACTTAAAAGTACTCACATTTTCCAATTCCTCACCATCCAACCTTGCTGTACATTCACTGACTTCACCTCTTTCAAAGACCATCACTTTACTCTTCCCTACATTCACCTTTAGGTTCCGTTTCTTGCACGCTTTCCCAAACTCATCCACCAAGCCTTGCAGCTCCCATTTGTCTTCACTCAACAACACAGTATCATCTGCAAACAACAGTACAGGGAGTTTCCAAACACTATCCTCTCTCACCAGGGCCACTTCAACATCCACTACCCTACCTTGTACCTCTTTTATTACCCCATCCATGAACAGAGTGAACAACCATTGAGACATGACACATCCCTGTTTCAACCCAACCTCCAAAGAGAATAATTCACTTAGTTCACCATCCACACGCACTGCAGCCTCACCACCATCATACATACTCTTCACAGCATTCAACAACTTTCCATCTACTCCATATATTCTTAATACTTTCCAGAATCCTTGTATATCCGCTCTGTCATATTCTTTCTCCAAATCCATGAAAGCCGCATACAACTTCTTTCCCTTCTCTAGAAACTTTTCCACTAAAGATCTAAGAATGAATATCTGATCTACACAACCTCTTCCCTTCCTAAAGCCTCCCTGTTCTTCTCCATATATATATATATATATATATATATATATATATATATATATATATATATATATATATATATATATATAATATATATATATATATATATATATATATATATATATATATCATCGTTTCGTTTCGTTTTGTTTTTAAAGGCTCCAACCTAATGGCGGTTCTCCACGCTGCACGATCCATTGCAGCCTCCCTGTTCAGTCCCTTAACCCTAAGGTCACACTTAATGACCTCGTCCCATGTCTTTCTCGGTCTACCCCTCATAACCCCACCCCCAATATTAACACTTCTCACCTTCCTCACCCAATTAACATCCCCCATCCTCACCACATGTCCAAACCACCTCAATCTACCTCTCCTCATCACAACACCAATACACTCCAGTCCCATCCTACCTCTCAACTCTTCCATTGTAAACCCCACCCCTCCAGGCCTTGGACGCAGGGGCGCACTGCACATTCACCTAATCATTGTCATTTCTGTACGTCTGAGCCGGCGAATGTCTTCCTCCTTCACTGCCCAGGCCTCACTGCCATACAGCATTACACTCCTAACACATGCTGCATACAAAGACCCCTTAGCACGTAGGGAGAGCCCTCTCAATGTCAGGAGAGGCAAGAGCTCTCTGAACTTCTTCCAACCACTTCTCACCCTAGCCACAGAGCTAGCTCCAGCCCCACCTCCAGCACACAGCATGTCTCCCAAATGACAAAACTCTTCCACACAATCAAGAGATTCACCAGCAAGTTCAATCCTTTCACGTCTGATGATCTCCACCTGCTCACCCCGGCATGCCGTACACATAAAATCAGCATTATCTCGCAGTCTACCTCTGATACCACTACATCTCTTATGCACCCATTTATCACACACACCGCACAAGATGGAATTACTTCCCATGCCCTTGTGGCAAACTGCACATGGCTACTCTCCCTCGTCTTTGACAGTACCGCCACCAACCCTAGATATCATCACTTTTGTTTTATCTGCATTTACCCTTAAACCCTTTTGCCTCATACCATCTCTCCACTTCCTAAACCTTTCCTCCGCCCCCCTTTCATTCTCTGCAATCAACACCAAATCATCAGCATACAACAACTCCCACGGGAGTCTGTTTCTAAAGTCACGTGAAAGGGCTTCCAGTACCATGATAAACAACATGGGACTCAAGACTGACCCCTGATGCACATCATCATTCACGGAAAACTCATCACTCAAATCTCCATTCACTCACCTGGGTGTGAGCACCCACATACATGGCCATAACCACCCTAACCAGCCACTCCTCCAAGCCAAGCTTTCTCATTGCCCACTTCACCACCTCTCTAGGGACTCTGTCAAAGGCCTTTTCCAAATCAACAAAAACAAAATAAAGATCCCTTCTCCTACCAATATATTTTTCCTGAAGCTGTCGAACAATGAATATGGCATCAGTGGTCCCCCTACCTGGCATAAACCCAAACTGCATCTCATCAATATTCACTCTTTCTCTAATCATACCTTCTAAAACTCTCTCCATTACCTTCATTATCTGATCTAAAAGCTTTATACCTCTATAATTTCCTCTTTCCAGGGCATCACCCTTCCCTTTATACACATTTACAATTACACTCTTCTGTCAATCATCAGGGACAACACACTCATAAATAATCCCATTTATCAGGTCAGTGACTAAACTCACCCCTATATCGCCTGAGGCCTTCAACATTTCGGCAGTCAACCCAGACACACCTGCTGCCTTCCCCACCCTCATCCTGCCTATTGCCTCACTCACAGTAGCAGTATCAATCAAAGGCCAAGGGCCAGACACTGGATCTGCTGGCTCCAAACCTTCCCTGTCCCAGTCAAACTCCTCATTCAACAACCGGTTATAATGCTCTCTCCATGTATCTTTAATATCCTCACTGTTCACCATTACCCTTCCTTCATCATTCTTCACACATTGCTCACCTATGATATCCCGATTATCCCTCTTCACCTGACCTGCCACCCTAAATATGTTTTTCCTTTCCCCATGATTTAGGTTATCAAGTAATTGTCTCTGTGACTCTGACTTTGCCCTGTATACCTCTCTCCTAGCCCTATGCTTGGCAGCCAAATATTCCTCTTTGCTACCACCCTTCTTCCATTCCCGGAAAAGCCTTCTTTTCTCCTTAATTGCAGCTTCTACACCCTCATCCCACCACCAAGTTACTTTATGTCTTGGTGGTCCTCTTGTCCAGCCACATGTTACATCAGTAACTCTCAAGAAATTGTTCTTGAGGGCTCTGTACTGTTCATTAACGCCTCTGTCTACAGCTCCCTGTTCAGCCACCACTCTCCTCAACTCGCTATAGAAGGCATCCCTTACTACTTGGTTTTTCAGCTTCCATATTTTCCTCCTAGGTACATAAGTCCTCTTTTTCATCACTTGTTCTTTAAGCACCATATCACAAATTAATAGTTTGTGCTGCTGCACACACTCCTCACTTCCTATAACTTTAACATCCCTCACTAACCTCCTATCGGCCCTCCTAACCAGAAAATAATCTATCTGACTGCTATTTCCCCCAGACTCATACGTAATTAACCTACTGTCTCTTTTCCTAAAATATGTGTTGCACACAATCATGTCCGTTGCCTCCCCAAACTCGAGTATCCTTTCCCCTTCTGCATTCTTTAGACCATATGCACATCCCCCATGCACTCCTTCATAACCTTGTGCTGCTTCACCTACATGACCATTTAAGTCCCCTCCCAAAATCACTATCTCATCATCCCGCATACCACCCACTACACGTATTAAATCATCCCAAAATCTATCTTTCTCTGATTCATCCAATCCTGCCTGTGGAGCATATGCCGATATAATCACAACTATCTTTCTTCCCAACAGAATTTTCACTACCAATATCCTATCGCTTACTCTCAAAACATTCATAACATATTCCACCCATTTCTCCGCAACCATCACACCAACACCTCCATATCCGTCTGTCCCCCCCTGCCAAAACAACTTATAGCAACAGTCCTTCCCAACAATCTTTCTGGCTGATCCACCCCTGTACCGGACTTCCTGCAAACATGCCACATCCACCCACCTCCTACTGAATGCCTCAACGACTTCCCCTGCTCTTCCCCTCAAACTTCCCACATTCCATGAACCCACCCTCATCCCCATGGGTGATTTACTGTCCTCAGGCTTGCTTTGAAACCTTATTTGTTTTGTCATCTTCAGTGTTAATAAATGGGGACAGACACAGCACAGGTCCCACTCACTGCACAATCCCAGGTCCAGGCAATGGATCTGGGACCCCTAGCCCACCAGCTTACCAGTGGCTGTGGTAGTGGCCTCGGGGCACCCTGCCAGGACAGCTGCAGGGACATCCTCCAAGCGCGTCTTGGCACTGCAACTATGCCGCCATTATACACCCACTGATAGGGCAGCCTACTGGGGTGCTACTCCCAGGTTCGGGCCCCTCTCTATTGGGCGGAAGCGGCAGCCTGGGAACCGCAATGCCCTGTACCCTCTAGCACAGGCCCGAGCCCCATCTCGCCCTGGACCCATGATCTATGCCAGCGGAACCCCCGCCACGCCTCCCCCCAGAAGTCAGCCACTAGGTGGTGGGGGCAAAGTTTTCTGGCCACATGCCCTTGCTGGCGCCAACCCCTGTAATGTAGTGGGATACGTTGTGTGAAATGTAAAGTGCATGTGGTGTAGTGCATAGATAGTTAGAGGAAATGTTTGGGAGAGTATGCTGGTCTACTCTCCATGTTACTGTCACACTGAAAAGGTCAGCAAAGGGGGATGGTTAGATAGCTAGTGAAACAGGAGCTCCAGCTCTCCCTATCACCAGCATTCCCATTCCCCTCAGGAGTACTACCCTGTTCGGCCCGTGCTACGGCCTCCACCTAATATATATATATATATATATATATATATATATATATATATATATATATATATATATATATATATATATATATATATATATATATATATATATATATATATATATATATATATATAGATATATATATATATATATATATATATATATATATATATATATATATAGTATATATATATATATATATTTATATATATATCATATGGAGAGGTGGCACCATGGACGCAACTTCGTCTGAGCATTTGCCAAAAAAATATCTGTAAAATAATGCAAGGGAGGCAACATTCCTTCTTACTTGCAGGGGAGGAAGTTTATATGTAATGGCAGGGTTGTTAATTATTCTAACAGCTTTATTCTGAATTTTGTCTAGTTGTCTTAATGCAACCTCTCCACAACCATCCCACAAGGGTGAGCAATATTCAAGCTGAGAGTGCACATGACTCTTATAAATTATAGCTAACTGCTCATCGGCGAAGAAGTTACGGACTCTGTACAATAATCCAAGTTTCTTTGAGGCGATTTTAGCAAGTGATCTGACATGAGAGGTCCAGCTGAGGGCACTGTTAAGTGAGACACCAAGAATTTCAATACTTTTGGAGATGGGAATATTAGTAGCACTGAAGGTAATGTACGAATCTGGCAATATCTGTCTATTAGTAAACTGTATATATTTAGTTTTACTAGCATTAAAAGAGACAAGGTTGTTTTGTCCCCATTCACTGATTGTAGATAGATCTTGATTTATGGAGATGGCTGTACTGAGTTGACAGGTAGAGATATTAGACTTTGTTAATGGATGTCTGAGTGTGAATGAACTATGTAGTGTTGAGTCATCTGCATATGAGTGAATGGGATTGTGAGTGACAGATAAGAGATCATTAATATGAACCAGAAATAGGGTTGGCGCCAGAACTGATCCCTGTGGCACGCTGGCGTTAATTGAGTGGAAATTCGAATATATATTATCTACTTTTACTCTTATTTTCCTGTCACTAAGATAAGAAGAAATCAAAGGAACAAAAGACGTTAGTCCATAGCAAGGGAGCTTGGACAGTAGAGAATGGTGCCATACTCTGTCGAAAGCTTTAGAGATATCAAGAGCTACTGCATGAGTTTCTCCAAAAAGATCAATTGATTGATGGATGGTATGAGTATGTCAATGGTGGATCTTTCGTGGCGAAAACCGTATTGTCTATCACTAATTAAGTTGTTGGATTCAAGATGTTTAACAATATGCTTATTAATTAAAGTTTCAAATACCTTACCAAGAGAAGATGTGACAGCTATTGGTCTGTAATTGGAGGGGTCAGACGAACTTCCTTTCTTCGGAACTGGGTGGATATTGGCTTCTTTCCATGAATTTGGGAATAAAGAAGTACGTATGCATAGTCTGAATAATTTAGCTAGGACAGAGGCAAGTTCAGGGGAACACTTTTTCAAAACAATTGGCGGAATTCCATCTGGGCCTGGAGCTTTGTTGGTAGGTAAATTGTGTAGGATGGATTTTACGTATCTTCTCTGTATTTTAAGCGGGGCAATTTCGGGAGAATCAAGTTCCAGTACTGAGACATTCTGGCTGGTATCATTTATGGTAGAGTTTCTGCCAAAGGTACTAGCAAAGATATCTGCTTTCCCACGTGGGTCATTTGTAATATTGCCGTCTGAAGATATTAGTGGGGGAATGGAAAATGACTTGTTAAAGTTATTATTGAAAGAATTAAGAGTTGACCAGAATATTCTATTGTCATTAGGGTTGTTAAGTAGTTTTGATGCTTGCTTTTGAAGAAAGTTTGATTTAGATAGATTTAATACAGCTTTTGCATGATTTCTAGCAATTTTAAATTGGGAGAGTAATTCAGATGTTTTTTATTTTAAGTAAGAGTTATATGCTAATGACTTTTGGGCTGTTGCTCTGGCACAGTTGCCATCAAACCATTTTGGAGAGTTTGATCTTTTAGTGAATTGTTGACTTGGTATGAATAAATCCATACCAGCTAGTATTAAGTCGCAAATGTGGGACTGGGTAGAATTGGGATCACTAGAGAAGAAAGACTGCCATGTAACATCAGCAAGATAATTTCTAAATCCATCCCAGTCTGCCCTGTCAAAGTGCCATCGGGTCACCCTGACAGGTTCAGAATGGGGAGGTGTAGGAGGGTTAACTAATGAGACTTTGATGAGATTGTGGTCAGAGGATCCAAGTGGTGACAGTGCCTCTATCCTGTATTGATCTGGATTATTTGTCAAGAATAAATCCAAGAGATGGGCATTATGGTCAGGATTATCAGGTATTCTGGTTGGTTGCTTTACTAACTGGATGAGATTAAACGATTCCGCAAACAGCTCGCATTCTAGACCAGCGTCGTCAGTCCGGGCAGAATGCAATAACCATTCAACATTGTGTATGTTAAAATCACCCAAAATGGTAATTTCATTGCCAAGGGCAAGGTCAAGGTTAGTCAACTGAGTGGATATGGAATCAAATACACTGGGTTCCGAAGAAGCATTGGGGGAACGATAAACTACACAGATATATTTGGTAATGTTTTGGCAATTTAATTTATATAATGAGTAATCAAAACTGGATGAAGTGAAGTTTAAAATAGTGTCAACTGCATATTGGGATTTGATATAACAACAGGTGCCGCCCTTGTTACGAAAGTTTGTAAGGAGATGGTAACAGGGAAAACAAAATGGAGATATATCGGTAGAGGATGAGATTTGTGGTTCTGTGAGGAAAAGGGCCAAAGGGGATATAGACTGAAGGAAAAAATGAACCGAGTTTAAATTTGCGGTAAGGCCGTGGATGTTGGTAAAGAATAAGGCTGCACCGTATATATATTTGTGTATATATATATCCCCTGTGGCGGGGGGGACACAACCTGGCCACTATGGGGTGGTACTACTACTCTGCAGCCAGGTTGTGTTAGGAAGAATACTGCCACCATATTCCCTGCGTGTCGTAAAAGGCGACTAAAAGGGGCGGGGTGAGGGGACTAGGGACCCCCTCCTCTGACTTTTAGTTCCTAAAAAGAGACAGGCCAGAGAAAGGGATGGGGGATGGAGTTATCCCCGTACCCTGAAGATTGGGTCTATGAATGTGCGTGGATGTAGTACGATTGAGGCTAAAAGGGAGGAGATTGGGAGAATGTTTGTGAGAAGAAAGTTGGATGTGTTAGCTTTGAGTGAAACGAAGATGAAAGGGAAGGGGGAATCTATGTTTGGAAGTGTGAATGGAAGATTGTCAGGTGTTGATAGAGGAAGGGCAAGAGAAGGTGTGGCCTTGTTAGTGAGTCCGGAAGTACAGCAATGTGTGATTGAATGGAAGGAGGTGTCATCGAGACTGATGTGGGTGAAAGCGAAATTTGAACGTGAGTTGTGGGTGTTTGTGAGTGCATATGGGCCTGGTAGTGAAAGGGTTGAACAAGAGAGGGAGTCTTTCTGGAATGATGTTGATGAGTGTCTGCAGAGTTTTGGAGCGAATGTGAATGTGGTAATGATGGGAGATCTGAATGCTAGAGTGGGAAATGTAGCAGTTGAAGGCGTAGTTGGTATGCATGGTGTGCCTGGAAGAAATGAAAATGGGGAACGAATGATAGCGATGTGTGTTGAGCGAGAGATGGTGATTGGGAATACGCTGTTTGAGAAGAAAGATATTTATAAATATACATGGGTGAGACAGGAGGGTGGAAGGGTTGTTGATAGAGCTTTGATGGACTATGTGGTTGTGTCTAGGAATGTAATAGGAAGATTGTTGGATGTGAGAGTTCTGAGAGGGGAGGGTGGAGGTATGTCTGACCACTACCTGGTGGAGGGAAAGTTAAGAGTAGGTAAGAGATGGGTGAGAGCTAGGAGGGTTAGGTGTGGCAGGGAGGTTTTGAAAGTGAGTGAGTTGGATAAAAGAGAGAAAAAGATAGAGTATCAGGAGAAATTGAAAGATGAGTGGAACGCAGTGAAAGATCTGAAAATGGCAGCGTGGAGGAGGAATGGCAGTTGTTTAAGAGTGATGTGGTGGGGCATGCAGAAGAGGTGTGTGGTGTGAGACGTGTGGGTGGTGGTGTAAGAAAAGGAAGTGAATGGTGGTGCGAGGAAGTAAGTATGGCTGTGGCTGAGAAGAGACGTGCATATGAAGTGTGGCTGCAGAGGGAGGATGAAATGTCATATGAAAGGTATAAGGAAAAGAGGAATAGAAGGGCTGTGCGTGATGCTAAAGTGGCAGCAGATGAGAGGTGGGGTAGGCGGCTGACAGAGAATTTTCAACAGAATAAGAAAATGTTTTGGAAGGAGGTGAAAAGGGCGCGAAAAGGAGAGTCTGGGAAGGAAGAACGAGTAAAAGCAGAGGATGGAAGGATGTTAATTGAGATGGATGCAGTAAGGAAGAGATGGGCAGAGTATTTTGAAAGATTGTTAAATGTAGGGGAGGAAAGGGTGGCTGAGATTGTGGTGGATGGAAGGGTGCAAGGAATAAATGTGTTGGGAGAGGTTAATGATTCTTTGATCACGAAGGAGGAAGTGGAGAAGGCAATAAAGGAGATGAAAAC
This sequence comes from Coenobita brevimanus, assembly GCF_032717465.1. Lineage (NCBI taxonomy): Eukaryota > Metazoa > Arthropoda > Malacostraca > Decapoda > Coenobitidae > Coenobita > Coenobita brevimanus. The sequence continues at coordinate 27,748,124 of NC_136993.1, forward strand.
AGGGAAAGCTGCAGGTATGGATGGGTGTGCTGTGGAATGCCTGAAGGGTGGTGGAGTGACTATTGTTGACTGGTCAGTAAGATTGTTGAATGTGTGCTTTGAGAAAGGTATGGTGCCAATTGACTGGGCAAGTGCTTGTGTGGTCCCATTGTATAAAGGCAAGGGTGATAAGTATGAATGTACTAGCTTTAGGGGTATAAGTCTGTTGAGTGTTGTAGGTAAGGTGTATGGTAGAGTGTTAATTATGAGAGTTAGAGAGGGTACAGAGGGAGTGATTGGTGATGAGCAGTGTGGCTTTAGGAGAGGGAGGGGATGCATTGATCAGGTGTTTGCTGTGAGACAAGTGTGTGAAAAGTATTTAGCGAAAGGCAAGGATGTGTTTTGGGCATTTATGGATTTAGAGCAAGTGTATGATAGAATTGATAGGGAGGCTTTGTGGACTGTTTTAAGATTGTACGGACTTGATGGTAGGTTACTAAAAGGGGTGAAAAGTTTTTAAGTAAATAGTAGAGCGTGTGTAAGAGTGGGAAATGCTGTGAGTGATTGGTTTCCCGTGAGAGTGGGGCTGCGACAGGGATGTGTGATGTCGCCTCAGTTTAATATTTACATGGATGGTGTTGTAAGGGAGGTGAATGCAAGAGTTTTAGGTGGTCTGAGTCTGGTAAATGTTGATGGAGGAGAGTGGAATCTGAAGCAGCTGCTGTTTGCAGATCATACTGCACTGGTGACTGATTCAGAGGAGAGATTGAGACAGTTGGTAGAGGAGTTTGGAAGGGTGTGTGAAAGGAGGAAATTGAAAGTAAATGAGAATAAGAGTAAAGTGATGAAGTGTACGAGGTTGATAGATGGTAGGGGGATGAATATAGTTTTGAATGGTGAGTTGCTTCAGGAGGTAGATTGTTTTAAATATCTAGGGTCACATGTACGAGGTTGATAGATGGTAGGGGGATGAATATAGTTTTGAATGGTGAGTTGCTTGAGGAGGTAGATTGTTTTAAATATCTAGGGTCACATGTTGCTGTGGATGGAAGAATAGATGCAGAAGTGAAGTTTAGAATACATGAAGTAGGAAAGGTGCTGGGAGGAATGATAAAAGTGTTTAAATGTCGTTCGCTTAGAATGGATGTAAAGAGAAGGCTGTATGAGGGTGTTGTGGTACCGACTGCATTATATGGGGCTGAAACATGGAATATGGGTGTAGCAGAGAGGAAAAGTTTGAATGTAATGGAGATGAGGTGTCTGAGGAGTATGTGTGGAGTGACGCGTATGGATCGGGTGCGAAATGATGAAGTGCGAAGGAGAACTGGAGTTGTTCGGGAGATGGCTGGTAGAGTTGAGCAGAGGGTGTTGCGATGGTTTGGGCATATGGAGAGAATGGATAATGACCGATTGGTGAAAAAGATAACTAGATCTGATGTGAGAGGTGTAAGGCTGAGAGGAAGACCACAAATAGGATCGATGGACAGTGTGAAGAGAGCGCTGGATGCGAGAGGGATGTCTGTTGAGCAACGAAGAGTGGCTGTGCGTGACAGAAATAAATGGAGAGAAATTGTGAATAAGTGATGACGCAGCCCTGAGGGGATATTCTCACGCATTTGGTCTGATCAGCTAGTCAGCTCAGGTGTGGGTAAGGGGATGGGTCTGTTATGATGTGGCGGGGGTAAACCAGTTCTGCTGTCAGGCCCTGCTGCGGATGTCGCTGATTGCATTGCGCAGTTGACCCTTGTGCGGTGTGGTGCAGTGAGGATCTGTCCGTTCTCCCCTTTGGGGCTAAGATGCGAATGAATGTGTTTGAATGGATGAGTAAATGGGGAGTGTGTCGTCCTGTCTCGGCTACCTCCCCTTCCTTGGGGGAAGCAGCCTAAGTATATATATATATATATATATATATATATATATAAAATGTGTGTGTATGTGTATGTGTATGTGTGTATGTATGTATGTCCTCTCTTGTAAGATTTCCATCCCTTCTCATACATCTATTTCCAAACATACGATGCAAGCTCTCGCACACTTGCTCCCATCCAATTCACACAAGAGAAATGCATATTATTAAGGTAACAGAAACTTTTCTTATCTTGATTTAGTCTTGTGAACAGTTTGTAGGGATCATTTGTAGCCATGCACTTCTGATTAGTAGGTTTGATTTTGAAGTCGTGGCACGATTCATTTTTAGAAGTTTCCTTACCAAGTTCGCATGGAGCATTCCAATTATGTTTGATGTGCCGAGCTGAATTCTCAAGTTTGTTTTTATCAGCTTTACCTGGGAGAACACCCGCTAAACAGCTGCATTAGAGTGGAGTAGATATAAAAGGCTTTCCATGAAGTAATCAAGCAGGGGGGACATTGGTGAATCATCACCCTTCTTCATACTGCCCACTTTAAACCAAAACTGGCACAATGTCTTCATTAGGTAGTAGTCACCACTGATGGCCGAGCTCACTTATGTTATTCATAAGGACTAGTTTTGGAAAGAAGGACATTAACGGGGCAATAAATGGAACTGATTTTGATGTAACACTTAAAGGATCGATTGCACTGAGGCTTTGAAGCAAAGGATTTGAGATAGTTACTCTCCCACCTAGGTTAATGTCTTCTAAAGCAAGAGAGTTTGCTGGATCCCTCACCTGTACACTTCGTAATGGAGTAGATTTTAAGTAACTATTCATGTCATTTTCAGCTTAGGTATGGAACACTGTTGAGATTCGCTTGAGCAGTAAATACGGCTTGGGTTGCTCATCCTGCATTTCATATTTCCGTTCACTGCACAGAGGAAGAACAAAATCTAAAAAGTAGAGATACAAGCGGTTAACAGGATTATTCAGATTTCGAAAAATTTATTCAGCTGCAAGTGACCTGTCCTCTAGCACTGAGCTCGTAAAGAACAACTGCAATGCTGGTAATTGTTCAAGAAAACTCTTGACAACAGTGTGCAAGAAAAACCACCTAGTCTGAGATGAGTTTAACATTTTGTGTGGCTTGGTACTAATATGCTCTTGGAATCCCTTCAATGAACATGATAGCTTTGGAGACTGCAAATTTTTATATACATCTCTTACTAGGTTTTCAGTGCCCCTTGATAGGTTGTTACATATATACGATGCACGTAAGTGGAAGGAGTGACATATACACTTTAACACAGACAAATCTGGTATACTGGCATCACCCTTAAGAAACTTTGAGAGAGAATGGTGTTGCCCCATCATCACACTTGCACCATCAGCTGCAAATCCAATCATTTTATCTTTATAGGGTATACCTTTATCAACGAGGAGTCCCTTGTCTTGGTCATACATGTAGCTATAGCACTACCGAGTGGTATGAGAGTCAAGAATGTATCATTGACATATTATTCAGTATCAACTCTTGTCACTAGTGCCAAATGCTTCGTACACTCACTAAAAAATAATATTGGCACTCTTTTAGCGTGATAAAATTTGACTCGCCGGACGAAAGATCTGAAAACAAACTCCTGAGTTAAAATGTCACTTTGGTATCCCTGATCTGCTTAGCCTCAGGTCCGTATTCATAGTGGCATCCGAGGCTTCGGAGCACCGCTTACTAAGCACTTTGTTTTACTTATTATGACTGTGTTTACGGTACTTAAAGAGTTCAAGTATCAACATAGTTTTCATGAAAGTTATAAACAAGGGTGTTGATGTGTAATGTGCAGAATTCATTGCTATCTAAGAAGTGTTGCAAATGAACCCGAAACCATTTTGAATATGAGCTTTACAGTAGGTGCGTGTATTCTGAATTGTGTAACAGCAGAGTTGCCATTTTGGTGCGGAAATCGCAATTTCTAGCATGCTGAAAGCCTGAAACATCTTGCTTGCTTGCTTGCTTGAAAGATTCCCTGCACATATAGTGCAGGCCGGGCCATACATTAGCCCGGTCAGTGGTGTATGGGCTGATTAAAAAACAGTAAGTGGGGAGGACAGGACCTGGGGAATGCCCAGCACACATGTCCTGTCTCCTGACTGGCTTTGTGGTGTGTGTCGCCCTGAAACATCGTTTAGCGTATTTTATATGTATCAGAAACTGCCGTTAGCGCATTATCTTGAGCTATTATTAATCAACTAATGTGTGTTTTTCAGTGGGTTGAATGCTTACAGAAGACCGGTATATTACATGCTTTTTTCTTGCTACTGAATTAGATTCAGTGGGTCATAGGGTGTTTTGGAATATAACAATTTCAAGTTAAGAATGGACATAACAAGCTATGAAACTTTCCCTTAGGGAATCTGCAATGAGCTCGTGTCTACAGGTTAAGTTTTATCATTTCATCTAGCAGATGTTATAACTTTGTAGGCTATCTGCATTATCATAATGGCATTATGAACAGCCAGTACTATGGCACATCATATTTTTCAATACATTTCGTTATGGTTAATACCATACTGTAGTGATGATTTCATTTCATAGGTTGAAAGGTTGCCAATCTGTCCCTGGTTAAAATAATGACGTATAATCGAATTGGAAAAATCTGTTGCTACAATAGGCAGCGATAATGAGGGTAAAATACAGTTCCTATAAAAAGCTTGGCTTCAGTTGCAGAAGATTTCCAATAAAAACATGTGTAGTTGTTGTTGTGAGATTTGTCCTGAGTAGAGCCTGGGACACAAGCAAACATACAGCCCGTCCGAGTTGCACTAGGCATGCGCCCTCTATATTTAACGAGGGGGAGGGTAAACTCTGACCGTGTTTGAAAGGATGTCTAGGGGTGTACTGCAATGACGCCAGCAGCATCTGCAACGTCGTCTCCCAAATGAGCAAATCTCCAGTCTGACTGGGACCCGAGCAGAGTGGTGGCTGGGCAGTCAAGGATGTAGTGTAAGAGAGGCTCTTTGGATCTTGTGAGGCAATGGGAACGTGGGTCAGGCTCCAGGCCAGCAATTTGCTTGTAGCAAAGAAACCCCAAATGCAACCTCCAGAATCATGCCAGCAGGTAATTAAACAGGAATGGGGGAGACGAAAGTGGAGCAAAGGATGTGGCCGTGGCATACCAAGTAGCAGATCAATAGCCCTCAGAGATGGAGAGTTGACGATCGGCACGTGAAAGCCTACCAAGAGTGTTGGCCATCACATGAAGAATGTGCGAGGTACTGTGGCAGAGTTAGAATGTGACCTCTGAGAGAGAGCAAGCAGACCATGCAGCTATGTCGGATGGCTCATTGCCAGCAATCCCAACACGTCCTGGGAGCCAATGAAGAGTGGCGATGGCACAGCTGTTGGTGATAAGGGATGCTATGGTGTGTATGGCAGTGAGGAGAAATGTGTCATCAGTAAGAGAGAGTCTGAAGGCCCTGAAGCGAGGAGAGGGAGTCCGTATGAATGATAACAGACTGATATTGATGGCAATGAGTGTGGTGCAATGCACCAAGGATGGCAACAAACTCATCTTGAAAAACGGAGACACCTGGGGAGAGCCATGATTCAACGTACCACCCCAAGGTAGAAGCTGAGCCAGCAGAACTGTCGGGGCAAACAGAACCATTGGTAAAGTGAGCTCCCGAATCAGGGGAGTGCAGAGGAGCTAGCCTACAAAGGCCCTCCTGTTGAGGAATGGTGGGAATGGAGAAGCGTGGTTCTGCCTCTGAAGGATGGAGAATTGTGAAAGGAAGGGGTGTTCATGGTGGTGTGACAGAAAATCCAGGACAGGGTAAGTCAGGATCACGGCAAATATCAGGGGTAGCACCCAAACTACGAACGACAGCAGCGGTGGTGTGAGCCCAATCTTGCTGGGGTAGTGGATCAGGGAGGTCTGCTTAACAGATGTCTTGGAAAAGCAGACACAAGTAGGTGTGGCTGATCCTGCATGAGCTGGAGAGTAATGGCTGCTGCATGCATTGCACTACGGTGATCGGGAGAGGGAAAACTACTCTCAGCACAAAGATTGACTAGACGGGTCCAGCGGGGAGCACCCAACATAATACAAAGTGCGTCATTGTGTAATACCTCCAGAGATAGGGTAGACGGTGGGGCGAGACCAGTAAGACAGATGGCACTATAGTCTACAAGAAAGCATATGGCGTGGGTGTAAAATGTGCATAGGACGTTGTATGATGCACCTAGGCTGCATTTAGAGAGATACCTGAGAGCAGCCATGGGGGTGGGAACCTGCTCACGTAAGTCCTTAAATGTGCCTGATCAATCTAAACTCCCAGATAATTGTGTTGAGTAACAAGTGTGAAGTGGTGACCATCAAGCAGCAGTGGGAAGTCTGGGGGATGGAGGCTGAAAGGCAGACATTTGGTCTTCTCAAAGTTGATCTTTAGACTCGACCCATTGCATGTATTATGTTGCCCAGAAAGAGCAGTGGGGGCCTGGGTGAAGCAGTCATATCTTGAAACCAAGGCTGGATCATCAGCGTAACAAAGGAGAGTAGTGCCAGGGCCGAAATTGATGGAGAGTAATCTCTCAACTAGGATATTAAAAGGCAGCAGGCTCAAGACACTCCCTTGAGGATGCCATTCCCGTGCTGGTAAAAAGGAGGAAGCTGCCCTTGAAATCTGACCCCCGCAGCGTGATTAGTGAAAACATCAAAGACCCATCATTAAAGTCTGCCTCCCACTCTCCGGGCCACAAGGGACACCTGTACAGCAATAGGGTTGGCCAGTTCAAAGGTTTTCTCAAGGTCGAAGAAGACAGCCATACCTCGTCCACCTCTGAGCTCCCCAAGGAAAGATGCAAGGCAGTGATTGGCACTCCTTCCTGGATGGTATGCATAAATCCTTGGGTGTAGCAGTCCCTGCCTCCAGGAAAGTTGGGAGTGAACAACCCTCTCAGCAGTCTTAGTGATGCAGCTGAAGAGGGACATTGAGTGCATGGCAGTGGGACTGTGAGGCTTCAGAATCAGGTGGATGATAGTTGTCGTCCACAACCTTGGTAAACGACCCTCAGACCATGAGAGGCTCAGGTCAAGCAGGTGCTCTCGACCACAATCTCCAGAGTGTGACAGGAGAGACTACATGAGCCCATCGAGCCCAGGCGCAGTGTCCCCCTTGTGGCGCAGTGCCCTCTGAAGTTCTCTGTTGGTGATGGGGCAGAGTACACACCACACTTCCATTTCCAAAATTTAAAAAAAATTATGGTAGCATATGTGGCCTCAGAGACCCCAGGAAAGGGAAACAAAAATGCCCCCACCTTACACCCCTCTCCCGGTGACGACTCGAGCTGCCTGGAACCACTGTCTGACTCTCTTCTTCTTCATTTCTGTAACATTTCCAGCCTTTCCTCTAAATTTTGCTCTGTTGAGCACCACTTCTTCTCTAAACCTCACCTTCTTTTCTAACTGAGACACAGCTGTCTGACGCAAGTGACAGCAGACAATTTTCTGTATCCTCCTACTTCCTCTATACTCATTTCAAAGCCAAAGGTGGCTGTTGTGTATATATAAGCAACGACTTATCTTGCTCTTGTGTTCCTGAACTCAATTCTTCTGAATTTTCTACACTCTGGCTTCGGCTTTCCCGTCATTCTCTGACTAAATATAGCTGCGCTGTTTACTTATCTTCTATCTCTACTGACTATCAAAAATTCTTTGACTCTCTTACTTCCACGATGGAACACATTCTATCCATTTCTCCTTTCTCTGAAATCTCCATTCTAGGAGATTTCAATGTTCACCACCACCTTTGGCTCTCCTCTCCTTTCACTGATCCACCTGGTGAACAAGCCTACACCTTTTCTATCCTTAATGACCTAGAGCAGCTTCCACAGCACCCTACCTGTATCCCTGACTGCCTTGGAGAGAGCTCCAACATACTTGACCTTACAACTAATCCTTCTGCTTACAGTGTTAATTTTTTCTCTCAGTTGAGCTCCTCCGATCACAACCTTATCACCTTAACCTGTCCTACCGCTCCAGTACGGCATGTGGACCCTGCAACGAAAAGTTGTCTGTGGCACTTTGGAGCTGCGGATTGGGAGGCCCTCAGGCAGTACTTCTTTGATTTTCCCTGGAATGATTATTGCTTCCATGACCAGGAGCCATCTGAGTGTGCCTTGCACATTACGAAAGTTATTCTCTTGGGCATGAAAGCATACCTTCCATTCTCATATCCTTTGATTAATGCACGAAAGCCTTGGTTTAATCACGTTGTTCTAATTCTGTCCACAACAAGGAGAGGGTGTATAAAAGGTACCAGAGCCAACAACACGGGGAGGGCGTATGAAAGGTACCAGAGCCAACCCACCCCTGAATCACATCTTTTATATGTTTCTGCCAAGAATCGTGCTAAGTCTGTTCTTTGCTCTACTAAAAATAATTTCATCCATACTAATGCTTTTAACTCTCCAACTCGAATTCTTTTTGCTCCATCTGGCACCTTGCCAAAAACCTTTCTAACAACTTTACCTCATCATCCTTCTCTCCTCTTTTCTACTCTGATGGCTTTGCAGCTATTTCTTCTACTGATAAAGCAGATTTCTTCGCTCAGACTTTCTCCTCCAATTCCACCTTAGATCATTCCGGTGCTCTTCCACCATCACTTCCCCTCTCTGACTTGCTCATGGCTGACATTAAAATTTTTTCAGGTGATGTATTTTCTGCCATCGGAGGTCTCAATATTAATATGGTATATAGGCTTGATGGAGTCCCTCCTGTTGTTCTCAAGAACTGTGCTTCTGTGCTTACACCCTGCCTAAGCAAACTCTTTCACCTTTGTCTGTCAACTTGTACCTTTCCTTCTAACTGTAAGTTTGCTTTCATTCAACCAGTCCCAAAGAAGGGTGACTATTCCCAACGCTCTAACTATCGTTCAACTGCTTTAACATCTTGTATCTCAAAAGTTTTCGAGTCAATTCTTAATACAAAAATTTTAAAGCATCTTTCCTACCACAACCATCTTTCTGATCGTCAGTATGGGTTCCATCAGGGACGCTCCACTGGCGATCTTCTCACCTACCTTTAAGACTCCTGGTCATCCTCCTTTCAGGATTTTGGCAAAAGCTTTGCCATTGCACATGACATCTGAAAGGCTTTCGATCGAGTCTGGCAAAAATCTTTAATTTCCAAACTGCCCTCTTACAGTTTCTGTCCTTCTATCTGTGCCTTCATCTATAGCTTCTTTTCTGGTCATTCTTAGCCGCTGTTGTAGACGGCCATCGTTCTTCTAGATCTATTAACAGTGGTGTTCCTCAGGGCTCTGTCCTATCACCAACTCTCTTCCTTTTAATCATCAGTGACCTTCTAAGCTGTACATCTAACTCTATCCACTCATACGCTGATGACTCCACCCTTCACCTTTCCATTCGGTTTCCGCAACGTCCATCTCAGCAGTTACTTCAGCAAACAAGGGATGAGGCTATGGCACACCTAATGTCTGACTTGGCTCGTATCTCTGACTGGGGTAAAAATAATCTGGTTGTTTTTAATGCATCAAAAACTCAGTTTTTACACCTATCAACGCTTGAAAATCTTCCACAGGTATACCCACTAATGTTTAATAATATTCAGCTTAATCCTGCATCATCCTTGAACATGATTGGGGTTTCATTAACTCGGGACGTGGAAAGATCATATTACATCTCTTGTAAAATCTGCTTCCAAGAGATTAGGTGTGCTAAGTTGACTTTGTTCCTTTTTTACCCCAGCACAATTGTTGACTCTATACAGGGGTTTTATCCACCCCTGTGTGGTGTACAACTCTCATGTGTGGAGAGGCTCCCCACAATCAGCTCTTCTCAATATGGTGGAGTCAAAGGCTTTTTGTCTCATTAATTCTCCTCCTGTTACTGACTCCCTTCAACCTGTGTCTCTTTGCCACACTGTTGCATCTTTACCTCTTTTCTATTGCTGCTTCAAAGGTCACTGCTCCTCTGAACTGTGTGCATGCATTCCTCCACCTCTACAATAGGCGCATAGCACCTGTCTAGCAGCAAATTTTCATCCCTTTTCTGTCCAACTCTCTAATGCAAGAGTTAACCATTACTCCCAGTCCTTCATTTATGCAACAGGTCAACTCTGGAACTGTCTCCTTCTGTCTTTATTTCCTGCTTCCTATGATCTCCAGTCTTTCAAATGCAGTGTGTGCAGGTATCTCGAAATGATCGGATCTTGAATTTGGCTCTCTCTTGTATTTTGTTTTTCTCTTGGAAAGAACAATTTTCCGGGATCACGGCCTTTGGTTCCTTCTTCCTCACATTGAAGAAAAAAAAATCAGCAGAATCAACCTCAGCACAGGCAGCCTGAATTACTTCTACACTGGAGGCTGTCAACAGCACCTGTAAGGCTCAGACACACTGCAGGTGATTGTGAGATGTGGAACAATCCATGAAGCGCTGCACAAGGCGGGTGGCTTCAGTGGCAGGGTTAGGATGAGAAGGCAGTCAAGGGGGACGTGGATCAGAGATGGATTGGATTCTCCCCCACATCTCCCTGAGAGTGGAGTGATAGTCCAGGATGTGACACCATCTAATCCACGCCTCCTCTTTGATGCGGCATTTCTCAGCAGTCACATGGCACATGCCAGCAGCAAAGGACCCACAGTGAGGGAATGTATGGCACCGCCGGTACTGCTTGTGCACCTCATTCAGCCTGTTGTTCAATTGCTTAACCCTGTCACTATAATACCAGCTGTCTCAGTAGCACTTCGCAGATAATTGCCGCAGTGGGATAATGCGAAAGGTAGCCTGGTAGAAAATGTGACTTGATCTGTTTGGCTCTTGAGGTCTTGGGCGAGAGAAGATGCCACAAAGCCCACAGCCAGAGTGTGGTCAAGGGCAGCCCAGTCAGCCTGACGGAGATCTCATCGTGGTGGTGGGGGAGTGGAGGGGTGGAAGAGGAATTAGAAGCACACAATTTTCAAGGGCAAAGTGGTTGCTCATGAGGTGTTGGTGCAGCGACCACATTGCTGAGCTTACGAGGGGGGAGGAGGCAAACAAGGGGTCATGTTTGCCTCCATGGATATGGGTGGGGTCAGAGGTTTTATTTAGGAGGGAAACACCATCCTTCTCCTCCAAAACTAAATAGATGTGGTGGCCTGCTGCACTGGATGGAAGGGGTAACGAGAGGACATTGTGATGGGCATTTAAGTCATCCCCCAGTGAAAATGGAACTGGTGGCAGCCTGTGAAAAGAGTTCACCAGCATCCAGTGTGCCCCTGTGTCTTCTATAGATGTTATAAATGGTCATCATGGATATATATATGTGGAGGACCACGCCTTACACCTCCACGTCAGGGCCACAGAAAGGAGGGGAGTCACAAACAGTGCTGCAGATGTGCTCCTGACCTAAATTGGCACATCCCCTTTTAGTGCCACGTACATACGGGAGGTGATAGTTGTATAGCCTGGGAGATGGAAAGTGGTATTACCGGTCAGTAGTGTCTCCTGGAGGAGAAAGACATGAGGGTTGTCCCTTATGGTTGCCTCTTGTAAGAATGGGAGCTTGTTCCTGGCAGTTCCACTGAAGTAGTCTGAGGTGGTGCCAGCTTGCAGGCAGGTGGAGTCGGCTGTGTGTTGCCCTGCAAAGGAGCTTGGGTCTCATCCATTGTGGTGACTACTGCTGGTGTTGGCTGAGGCTCTTGGGAAGTGAGAGGAGGAAAAGGTGCTTGTGCAGCTGGAGGCTGGGCAGGAGGAGTTCGGGTCCTGGCTTTCCACGTTGGGTGGGTCATCCTGCATAGGAGAGAGGGGCACAGAGTTGCCTTTTCTTTTTGATGGCTCGTTTGAGGATATAGTCTACCATGGTGACAACAGGGGCTGAATCTAGTTGTATCCCTATTGCTTGCATTGTCATTTCCGTGATTGCAATGACAAGCTATGTGCCTAGTGTTCTCAGTTCATCCATCATGAAGAGCAGGGCCAACTGGGTGGAAGCCGGGAGGAGGGGGAGGGGATTTGGGTGAAGCTGGGTGTTAGACCCTGGCAAGAGGATTGTGCCGAGTGGTGGACCTCGACAGTCATCTGATCTGGGATGAGAGCAGAAGGTAGCAGTGAGAAAGCAGTCTTGTTGAGAGGAGGTGGACTCAGTGTGGGAAGGCAGCATTGTTGTCCCCAATTGAAAGTGCCTGGGGGAGCTGGAATGGCACTGGCAGACTGTTGCTGCTGAACCCAAGCAACCTGGCTTTCCCTTCCCTGAGTCACCTTCTTCACCCTCGCAGGGCAGCTGGGGTGCCATGCGTGGTGTGATCCCAAGCAGTTGGGACATCGTGAGGTGATGGGCTCCTTTGCCTTGTATTTTGTGAGGCACTGCTCTGTGTCATGAGCGCTGCTGCATATCCTGCAGACTACCAGGCTGTTGCAGTTGGCACGGTGGTGTCCAAACCTTTGGCAGTGGTAGCAGCGAAGCGGTTCTGGGTGTGTACGGTCTTAGCCAGAAGACCCCTCAGTTCCCGAGGTCAAGTGATGGTACAAGTGGACCTCGAAGGGTGTCACAGACCTGCTGAGCCTCCTCCCTCATCCTGCAATTCTGGCATCTCAATGTCTCTTCCACCAGGTTGTGCTGCAATAGGATGGCCACCGGCATAGACCGAGGATAACCCGTTTCATCAGTCCTTGAGACTAGTTCCTGACCATCCCCCTTTGCTGAACTTTTTCAGTGTTTCAGTAACACAGACAGTAGGCCAACATGCTCTTCAGTACAAGTTTCCCTAACTGTTAATACCAAACTACATGCACAGTACACAGTATACTTCCTTTTAAAAATTAACCCTCCCAGGCATGTTGAGGAAAATCGCGTTCTTTGTGGTTTGGCACATCGAACATTGACGCCAATCATGTGAAAAAGCAGAAAAAATGCTGTCAAAAGAAAAGTTTTTGGCCGATTTACGTCAAATTTGGGCACGTTGTAGCAGACACATCCCTCTTCCGAGGTGAACACTCCACAACACTGTAGAGCCTCCTCGGAGCCTGCCCGTAGCGAGCAACCTCAGTACCTCACAATGAGTCAAGCTATAAGGCTGCATTGCATGTGCTGTCCCTTTAACTCCCTCTAATTCTCCTCCTCCCGCCCAAGTCGAAGCCCCTATGGACTGAGTGTGATAATATACTATTACTGAGCATATTTTGAAGTGATTTTGTCGATGGAATATAAATATATATCTTATATATCTTGAGAAGAAATGGTGCCCGTTATCAGCCGATAGGCACAGGGGCAAGATGCATGTTCACTGTAGAGGGGTTTCGACCCTCCGCCTCCCCTAGTCCCTATACTGTGAGTACATGTACGTATATAGTGAAGCCAATGCATAAACTGCATAGTGTGTGAAAGATATAGTGGCTGGCTATGTGATATATTAGAAGTAGCATGCGTTACATAAGCCATAGCCATAGTGTGGAATGGGGCAGGTGTAACCTGTATGCCGCAGTCGGGAAGGGATTATTGGAGGTGTTTAGGGATGGAATTTGATAGTAATAATGTATATGCGTATGAACTTGTGTGAAATATAAGGCCAACATGCAGTGAGTGTTCGTGAAGGAGGGTGGTGTGTGCCAATATAGTGGTGCATTGTAAATACTGAGGTGAAGGTATTGCATCGCGGTGACGTTGTACTATAGTAAGGAACGTAATAATTGGGGAGGTAGGGGCGGAATCATTGTGGTAGTCATGTATTTGCGTATTATTTAGTGTGAAGTGTAAGTGAATTGAGCTGCGAGTGTTCATAAAGGGATAATTTAGGGTGCGTAGCGGATGTTAGCGATACCTTAGCGGCAGGTGTGCAAGGGACGTAAGGATGTCTAGAAACAATGGACGTCATTGAACAGGTACTGTAACTTGCTCAGACATTTAGTGATAACTTATATTTTATGTACAATGAACATGAAATATGCAGCAAGTGTTTGCGAAGGAATTCTGTAGGTGCATAGCATAGGTTAGCGATACTTTAGTGGGAAGTGTGTGGGGACAAAAGGACAACTAGCAGCCATGTGAGTCATTGAACAGGTACTGTAACTTGCTAAGACATTTGTTGATTATTTATGATTTATATAAAATGTCTGTGATATGTGTCACGCATGTTCATTGTGGGATATTGTGGGTGTGTAGCGTAGGTTAGTGATACCTTAGTGGCAGGTGTGCAGGGATGTATGGACGCCTAGGAACCACGGACGTCATTGAACAGGTACTGTAAATTGCTCAGACATTTAGTGAGAACTTATAATTTATGTACAATGAACGTGAAATGTGAAGCGAGTGTACGTGAAGGAATTTTCTGGGTGCATAACGTACGTTAGTGATACCTTAGCAACAGGTGTGCAGGTGATGTAAGGACGCTGGGCAACGATGGACGTCAGTGGAAAGGTACTGTACCTTCGTAAGACATTTGTTGATTATTTATGATTTATATAAAATGTTTGTGACATGTGTCACGAGTGTTCCTTCTGGGATAGTGTGGGTGCGTAGCGTATGTCAGCGATACCTTGGTTGCAGGTGTGCATGTGACGTAAGGACGCTAGGCAATGATGGACGTCAGTGCACAGGTACTGTACCTTGCTAAGACAATTGTTGATTATTTGTGATTTATATAAAGTGTGAGTGATATATGTCACGAGTGCTCGTCGAGATATGCTATCATGTGTTGAGAGAACTTTGGAAGAACGAGGAAAATATATATATATATATATATATATATATATATATATATATATATATATATATATATATATATATATATATATATATATATATATATATATATATATATATATATATATATATATATATATATATATATATATATATATATATATATATATATATATATATATATATATATATATATATATATATATATATATATATATATATATATATATATATATATATATATATATATATATATATATATATATATATATATATATATATATATATATATATATATATATATATATATATATATATATATATTTATTTATTTATATATATATTTATACCTAGGCTGCTTCCCCCAAGGAAAGGGAGGTAGCTGAGACAGGACGACACACTCCCCATTTACTCATCCATTCAAACACATTCATTCGCATCTTAGCCCCAAAAGAGAGAATGGACAGATCCTCACCGCACCACACTGCACAAAGGTCAACAGCGCAATGCAATCAGTGACATCCGCAGCAGGACCCGTCAGCAGAGCTGGTTTACCCCTGCCACATCATAACAGACTCATCCCCTTACCCGCACCTGACCTGAAATAGCTGATCAGACCAAATGCGTGAGAATATCCCCTCAGGGCTGCGTCATCACTTATTCGTTCACAATTACTCTCCATTTATTTCTGTCACGCACAGCCACTCTTCCTTGCTCAACAGACATCCCTCTCGCATCCAGCGCTCTCTTCACACTGTCCATCGATCCTATTCGTGGTCTTCCTCTCAGCCTTACACCTCTCACATCAGATCTAGTTATCTTTTTCACCAATCGGTCATTATCCATTCTCTCCATATGCCCAAACCATCGCAACACCATCTGCTCAACTCTACCAGCCATCTCCCGAACAACTCCAGTTCTCCTTCGCAGTTCATCACTTTGCACTCGATCCATACACGTCACTCCACACATACTCCTCAGACACCTCATCTCCATTACATTCAAACTTTTCCTCTCTGCTACACTCATATTCCATGTTTCAGCCCCATATCATGCAGTCGGTACCACAACACCCTCATACAGCCTTCTCTTTACATCCATTCTAAGTGAACGACATCTAAACACTTTTTTCATACCTCCCAGCACCTTTCCTACTTCATTTATTCTAAACTTCACTTCTGAATCTATTTTTCCATCCACATCAACATGTGACCCTATATATTTAAAACACTCTACCTCCTCAAGTAATTCGCCATTCAAAACTATATTCATCCCCCTACCATCTACCAACCTCACACACTTCATCACTTTACTCTTGTTCTCATTTACTTTCAATTTCCTCCTTTCACACACCCTTCCAAACTCCTCTACCAACTGTCTCAATCTCTCCTCTGAATCCGCCACCAGTGGAGTATCATCTGCAAACAGCAGCTGCTTTAGATTCCACTCTCCACCATCAACATTCACCAGACTCAGACCTCCACCTAAAACTCTTGCATTCACCTCCCTTACAACACCACCCATGTAAAAATTAAACAACCAAGGAGACATCACACATCCCTGTCGCAGTTCCACTCTCACAGGAAACCAATCACTCACAGCATTTCCCACTCTTACACACGCTCTACTATTTACATAAAAACATTTCACCCCTTTTAGTAACCTACCATCAAGTCCATACAATCTTAAAACAGTCCACAAAGACTCCCTATCAATTCTATCATATATGAATATATATATTTTATCATATATAGATATAAATATATATATAAATATATATATATATATATATATATATATATATAGATATATATATATTTATATATTTACAAATATATATATATATATATATATATATATATATATATTGCCAGACCCCTAAATCCCGCACGGGATGGCCACAAACAAATCCCCTCCACGTCGCGCTGTCCAAACGCCATTTCACTGCCCTGTTCCCAACTCACACACCCCTCTCTCATATACCTCTCCACTCCATCCTTCCATCTCATCCTCGGCCTCCCCCTTCCTATCCACCCCTCCATATCACTCACATACACTCTCCTCGTCAGTCTCTCACCCTTCATCCTCTCCACATGGCCAAACCACCTCAGTATGATCCTCCTAACACTTCCTATCACATCCACGTCCACACCACAACGCTTCTTCACATCCTCATTTCTCAGTCTGTCTCTCCATGTGACTCCACAGGCTCCTCTCAGATAACTTATTTCCACTGCTCTCACTCTTGATTTGTGTCCTTCCAACAACGTCCAAGCTTCACTTCCATACGTAAGAGTCGGTATCACAATACTGTCATGTCATAACTTTTTCACTTCTATGCTGACTTCCCTATTTCTTATCATTGGTTTCAAGGGACCAGAAACCTTTCTTCCTTGTTTTATCCTTTCAAGCACTTACCCTCTAAACTTTCATCCTTACTCATCACACTCCCCAAGTACTTAAATGTACTCACATTTTCCATGTCCTCATCATTCAACCTCATTGTACATTCACAGACTTCACCTTTCTCAAAGACCATCACTTTACTCTTCCCTATATTCACCTTTAGATTCCGTTTGTTACACACTCTCCCAGACTCATCCACCAAGCCTTGCAGCTCCCCTTCGTCTTCACTCAATAACACAGTATCATCTGCAAACAACAGTACAGGGAGTTTCCAAACACTACCCTCTCTCACCAGGGCCACTCCAACATCCACTACCCTACCTTGTACCTCTTTTATTACCCCATCCATGTACAGATTGAACAACCATGGAGACATGACACATCCCTGTTTCAACCCAACCTTCAAATAGAAAAACTCACTTAGTTCACCATCCACACGTACTGCAGCCTTAGCACCATCATGCATACTCTTCACAGCATTCAACAACTTCCCATCTACTCCATATACTCTTAATACTTTCCACAATCCTTGTCTATCCACTCTGTCATATATGCTTTCTCTAATCCATGAAGGCCGCATACAGCTTCTTTCCCTTCTCTAGAAAATTTTCCACTTAAGATCTAAGAATGAATATCCGATCCACACAACCTCTTTTCTTCCTAATGCCTCCCTCTTCTTCTCCAACTAATTCCTCTGTTATTTCCCAAACTCTGTCAATATGTATCTTACCATACACTTTCCCTGTTACACTAAGAAGACAAATGCCCCTATGATGATCACACACTTCTTTTTCTCATTTTCCTTTGTACAAGGGAATAATTATACCTGATTTCTAATCCTTGGAGATCTACCTTCCTCCCACGCCACTCTGCACATCTTTTACATCCATTCTACTACTATCTCTCCTGCATGCTTCAGCATTTCACGAGACACTCCATCAATTCCTGGGGCTTTTCCCAATTTGACTTTCTTCATTGCTTCCACGATTTCTATTCTACTGATTTCTTCCTTTCTTCTCACCTCTCTCGTTCTCCCAGCCATCCCGAGCCATTTATACTTTCATTACTTCCATTCTCTATGTTCAACAATTCTTTATAGTGTTCTCTCCATCTGCTCACTTTTTCTCCCTTCTCCACTAGTAATCTACCATTTTTATCTTTCACTCCCCTACTAACTTCACTGCCACCCAGCCTTACTCTCTTCACCTCTTTCCAGAAAATTTTCTTACAGTCTTTCCAGTTTATACTCAAATTCCTTCCAAATTCCTCATCCACTGTCTTCTTACTCTCTCTTACTAATCTTTTCACCTCTCTCTTCCTTTTTACATAAAACTCTCTCTTCCGCCTCTCAACTTCTTCCACGCCCCTATTTCTCATCCATTCATTGTATGCTTTCACAGCCTGTCTCACCTCTTCATTCCACCATGCTGTTCCTTGCACCTCCTTCCATCTTCTCTTCACCGAACACACCACATCACATGCTGCTTGTATTTCTTCTGCGAATATCTTGCACACACCTTCCATTCTCCCATCTGCTCCATTTCATATTTACCCAATCGTTCCTCTACATCTCTCTTATGTTCTGCCTTTTTCTCATCCTCTGGTAATCTTTCCACTCTCCTTGCAAGTACTTCTTCCTCCTGTCCTTCCCTTCTATTTTTCCATCTTGTTTGGATCTTGATTCTGGCCACCACCAAGAAGTGGTCAGAAAGTCCACTCCCACAGCCTTTATAAGGTCTTGCATCCATTACACATCTTGACATCCTTTCATCCACACACACGCACATAATCAATCATTGCCTTCCTTTCATTCAGTTCATCACCCACCCTTCTCATCACTCCCCATGTATACCTGTGGATCATTTTGTGCCTGAAGAGGGTATTGGCTATCACCAACCCCCCCCCCCCCCAGGCACAAATGTCCACTAACGCACTGCCATTCTCATCTATCACTCCCCATGTATACCTGTGGATCATTTTGTGCCTGAAGAGGGTATTGGCTATCACCAACCCCCCCCCCCCAGGCACAAATGTCCACTAACGCACTGCCATTCTCATCTATCTCGGCAGGCACACCCCACTCACCTACTATTCCATCCACCTTCACATTACCTGCTGTACCATTCACATTACCAATCAAAAACACTCCCTCATTCCTTCCAAACTTTTCCATGCACACTTTCACATTTGTCCAGAACTCTTCTCTTACTCTGCTTGCACGATCTTGCATTGGCGCATACATGCACAGTCACCTGCATTTGTAGTTCAGCTTCCAATCTTACCCACACAATCCTCGAGACAATTGATCTATTCTCTCTTATGTATATATATATATATATATATATATATATATATATATATATATATATATATATATATATGGCACACACCCACGGACGACAGTGGACAGGTATGACACTGTGCTAAGAGAATGAAAAGTTATCGTTTATGTGAACTGTTCATAAACGGTGAAGCGATTGGTCGTACGAACAGATATAACATCACTTGTGTAGTGCTGCTCTCAATGGAAGGTGTTGCGTGACAGTGAATATCTCTTGTTTTTCAGTTGAGAACCAACAGCTCATTCTGGACTTTCTGTGTGTCAGTGGTTGCCACAATGGAGAAGGAGGATTTGTTTTCTGAGACGTGGCAGAAGGTTCTCTTTAAGGAGGAGACCGAGAGGGAGGAGGAGCAGCTGAGTGATGCTTGAAGTGGGGATGCCTTGAACGATGTCCCGTGCCGTTCCCGTGAAGAGGCTTTGCCCCAATCCCTACCACCATGGGAGCCGACACCACCACCAGTGTTGGGACCATCAGCCCAGTCGTTGTCTTCACTTGGATGACAGGCATCACCTTTGCTCGGACCTCTCGCTCCAGCAGCCATCACAGTCTCTACATCTCTAGCCTCCAGTTCCCTCTTGGCCAAGCCCATGTCACCGGTAGCAGGGCCTAGTTACATGACACTGGCACCTGCACACGGTGCACTGTCTGTGGCACAACTGGTGCCAGATGCGACTGTGTCATCATCCCCTGCCCGGTCGACAAGGGTGCTGTCTCCGACAGCATTCATTCCCCCCCCACATTTTGCAGCAGCAGGAGACAGCCTCGTCATCCTCCTCATCGGAGCCGTTACCACCTCATTGAGGCTATGGGGAGCAACCAAGGGGTGGCAGAGTATGCAGAAGGGTGTCGGTAGGCTGACCCACTGCCACCATTGCAGGAGATGTTGCTGCAGAGGACCTAGGGTGGAGCAGTGGCCGATTCACACCAAGTAATTTGCCCTTCACAGGATCCCCAGGAATTAGGGTGGATCTGCCAAAAAGGCCTCTCCAGTTCTTCCAGCTATTTTTCACCAGGGAGTTGTTGATGTATTTCACCCACAAGACCAACAGCTACACATTATTTCTGGGGACTGTGTTGGACACATGGTTCATCAGTAATGAAAAGATGGTCAAGTTCCTGGGGCTCTACTTCTTCATGGGGTGGTTAATGTGCTGACTATCAGGCATTACTGGAGGAGATCCCATCTCCACAACTACCTCCTTTCCCAGCGAGTGATGAGTGGGAGGCATTTCAGGGCCATCCTGAAACACTTCCGTGCCTTCAACTCATTCACTATACAGGGCAATTGCAATTGGCTCATCAGGGTTTGCACGGTGATGGAGTACCTCCTTCAGCGGTTCCAGGACATCTGCCTATCCGAGTGTCATATAAAGACTTTGTAGTTACTTGTAGAGAAGTTATATATATTAGACTTGTGGACAAGCGGTTATTATACTTGAGTAGCTTTGTAAGTAGATAATCTTCTTTCCCATTTGTCATGTAGTGACAAGAGAGGTAAAGAATAGTATGGGACTATTTTTATTTGTCTTGGACATATTAACAAGTCTCTCACTCATGAGTGAGTATGAGTAGAGTCCCTGTCTCCCTGTCTCGCTCTCTCTCTCTCTCTCTCCCTCTCTCTTCCAAGTTGCTAAGCCTTTCTCCCTACGACCTGCCTGTTCTATGGCTAGCTTCCTTCTGAGCTCTCTTTCCTAAATTCTGGTGTAGCAGGGGTTGTGTCACGTGTGTCCACTGTGGTTGGAAAGTTCTAGAAGCCTGTGTGTGAGTATGTGTGTATGTGTGTGTATGGTCACTAGGCGCTGTCGTGTGCCTATAAAGCATTCCTTGAGTTAAGAGTGTGTAAGCATGTTTAGCATTGCTCGATTCTTGCAGACACAGTCCCTTCTCATCATCCGACTTCCTGCTTCTATCTGTCTCTCTCTCTATCTATTTATCTATCTATCTATTATGATTTGTAATTATAATATGGAGTCCTAACATATGCTCGGTCACGCAAAAATTGCGTACCATCGACAGTTAATAGTCATAACATATTAATACATATTATATACACATTATAATGAACTTATAAGCTAATTAAGTGAAATACATACTATTGTAAAAGTAACATAATTGTATGAATATTGTATGCATATAATATTCATAGTAAACAGCAATTATCCAGTAATATTACATTTTAAACAAGTTGCATACATTTTGTGAGAAGTGTATGTATAACAGACATACGCATATAATTGTGCAATGGTAATACTGCTAGGTTATACATTACATATTGAGTTATCACTTTAGTAATGTCTAATATTTCACTAAACTTGTAAGATGATTCTGGTAATACAGAATTGTGGTATAATGGTATGACTTTACATAATATTGTAGTAATATTGTGGTAATAAATAATTGTAATATTTCATGAATTGTTACATAATATTGTGGTAATGCATAATTGTGTTGGCCTTACAATTGTAGTTACATTTTGTTAATGCAACTGTTACATAAGTGTCTTGGCCTTATAATTGTAAAGTTACATAAAAGTTACATCTTGTTAATGCAACTGTTACATAAATGGTACATATTGTTTGTAGTTACATAATTGTAGTTAAAGTTACATAAAAGTTACATCTTGTTAATGCAACTGTTACATAAATTGGTACATATTGTTTGTAGTTACATAATTGTAGCAAGTGTAACATAATGCAATCATTTGTCGTTACATAATTGTTACATATCGTTTGTAGTTACATAATTGTAGTTAATTGTAGATGGTTGCAGTTCGTTCACTGTAGAACTGAAATTAATCTTGTACAGGGTCGCCTGCTTTTGTAGAAATTCACTGTTGATTCGAAGACGAGGTGCGTTCTTTTCGCTGCTACCAAATGTCATAAAAAGACTTTGTAGTTACTTGTAGAGAAGTTATATATATTAGACTTGTGGACGAGCGGTTATTATACTTGAGTAGCTTTGTAAGTAGATAATCTTCTTTCCCATTTGTCATGTAGTGACAGGAGAGGTAAAGAATAGTATAGGACTATTTTTATTTGTCTTGGACATGTTAACAAGTCTCTCACTCACGAGTGAGTATGAGTAGAGTCCCTGTCTCCCTGTCTTGCTCTCTCTCTCTCTCTCCCTCTCTCTTCCAAGTTGCTAAGCCTTTCTCCCTACGACCTGCCTGTTCTATGGCTAGCTTCCTTCTGAGCTCTCTTTCCTAAATTCTGGTGTAGCAGGGGTTGTGTCACGTATGTCCACTGTGGTTGGAAAGTTCTAGAAGCCTGTGTGTGAGTATGTGTGTATGTGTGTGTATGGTCACTAGGAGCTGTCGTGTGCCTATAAAGCATTCCTTGAGTTAAGAGTGTGTAAGCATGTTTAGCATTGCGCGATTCTTGCAGACACAGTCCCTTCTCATCATCCGACTTCCTGCTTCTATCTGTCTCTCTATCTATTTATCTATCTATCTATTATGATTTGTAATTATAATATGGAGTCCTAACACGAGGAGCATCTCAGCCTGGACGAGGGATCACTGGCATGGAAGGGGCGCCTCAGCTTCTGTGTCTACAACCCCATGAAGCCCTCATAGTCCTCCATCAAGTTCTACATCCTGGCTGAGGCATCCTCGGGGTACATCTGGAACTTTGAGGTGTATACGGGGCAGAAGAAGATGCTGGAGACCACTGTTTGGAGCGTCATAAAACCGCTGAAGGACCAGGGATACAAAGTTTACCTGGACAAATATTATAACTCTGTATCCCTGTGCGAATGCCTCTTCAGTGCAGGAACCTATGTGTGTGGGACCTTATGCCTGGCAAGAGGAGCACCAAAGCAGCTGCAGGACATCGCCAAGGCCAAAAGCCTGCCAGAGGGAGGCATGGCAGCATGCCACAAGGATAATGTGATGGTACTGCAGTGGAAGGACAAGTGCATCGTCAACAAGGTCTCCACCTTCCACAGCACAAGTACCGTCCAAAAGCAGGTTCGAGGGAAGACAAGGGGTCCTGACGGGAGGACAACCTATGTCCAGAAGACTGTGGACAAGCACGTTATGGTGGAGGACTATAATTGACACATGGGTGGGGTGGACCACTTTGACTAGATGGTCCAGTATTACCCCATCCAGTGGCGGACCGTGAAATGGACAAAGGAAATCACATTTTACTTCATCCAGATGGCCATTTTCAATGCATTCGCCCTGTATAAGAAGTGCTTGTGTGGGTCAGTCAGTCTGCTGGAATTTGTGGAGGAGACAGTTGACAAGCTCCTCCACTTTGATGAAGCAGAGTGGCCCACATCAGGGCACATCAGCCACCATGACTCTGACCTTCCAACCCAACGGCCAGCAGGACCTCCGGCACTAGCAGCATCTGCAGCAGCACCAGCACAGGTGCCAGCACCACTGTCTCCTGGGCCAGCATTGTCTCCTGGACCAGCACCAGCACAGGTGCCAACACCACCATCTCCACGAGCAGAACCAGCACAGAAGCCAACACCACCATCGCCTGCAGGACCAGCACTGGAGCCGAGATGACCATCTCCAGCAGTTCCTGGTCCGTTGGGGGAACCTGCTGCCAGTACCATGCCCAGCCCTGCAGCTGCACCTCCGAGGACGACAGGACTGGGGAAGACCAGGAGGACATCCAACCAAGCATCAGAGAGTCATCAGTGACAGAGTGCGGTTGGACCACACACTGGGCCATCGACGGGAGAGGATCTCCAACCAGAGGAGGCTCAGTTGCACCCTTTGTGCCCTGGTGAAGATGAGGAGCGACACAAGTCACATGTGTCCTGTTTGTGATGTGCTGCTTTGAATGGGTGATTGTTTTGAATGGTACCATACCGAGTGAAGAATTCCCTAGTGGAGCGTAAACACACACACACACACACACACACACACACACAAAACCACATACATACTTACACACTACATAACTCCTCATCTTCATATCCCATAAGGTCCTGCAAGCAGCTCAACACCCCTGGAGGAAGTGAGTTTTCTTAATTTTGTTGACTTGTATACTGACCTATATCACTGCCCCTATATTTTCAAACAAATAATCATTTTGTTCTACATATTACACATATGACAGAAAGTTGAGCTTCATTAGCAGTAACTAGGAAAAAGAGTAGTGGTCATGTTGAGTAGGTTATAGCACTATAAAAACAACCCTTGGAGATTTTTCATTCTGTACGTAAAAAAAAAAAAAAAAAAAAAAAAGGCTTTGGAAGCATAGTCTTCAGGAAAAGGTGGGAGTAGAGAGTGTTTTTTTTTTCTCACTTGTGGTAAAAGTAGCCAGTGCTCGGAGGAGTAATCTAGCTTTGTCGTCCTACTACGTGAAAACTATTGGAAATATTGATTTCCTGTAAGAACGATGATAAAGATCAGTGAATTATACGTATGTTCATATAATACCGTGTAAGGGAGCATATTTTGTAGGAAAAGGCGGGGGAACAGTGTGTGTTTTTTTTCTCGCTTGCGGTAAAAGTAGCTAGCGCTCAGAGGAGTAATCTCACTTTATCAGCTAATTACTCGAAAAGTACTGAACGTATCGATTTCCTGTATGAACCATGATAAAGATCAGTGAATTATATGTAAGTTCATTACCAAAATATAAACATTTCGGAGCATATTTTGTAGGAAAAGGTAGGGGAACGGAGTGTTTTTCATTTTTCTCGCTTGAGACAGAAGTAGCCAGCGCTCAGAGGAGTAATCTCAATTTGTTGGCCAATTACTCGAAAACTATTGGACATGTCGATTTCCTATTAAAACCATGATAAACAGTAGTAAATCCTACGTATGTACAGGATATAACAACGTAATATCTTTGATAAAAAGTCGTTGTTACACAGGCGGGAATATAACGGTTGCTCTGCTTGCATGACGAAAGTGCAGCACAGCTCTGAGTACCCAGTAGTTTTTGCGATTTACTCGGAAACTATGAGGTGTATAAAAAATCTATGGGTACCATGAGAAAGCTCATGAAATTCTACACAATATTATGAAATAAAAACATCAGGTGTGCGTGAAAAGTTTTGTGGTAGAGCTGCCTGAACAAAAGTCATTTTTTTTTTTAATGGCTTTAAGTTTTTGGCTATTTTCTCGAAAACTACAAATCGTGTCACAACCGGACAAAGTTCTTTAGAAAGCTGAAGAAATTATCAAAACTTCTAATAACATTATTCTGTACAATTGAAAATATTTGAATTGTGATGTTGAGAAGTGAGCTTGAAGTTGGAAAATGTTTATTCATACCGGCCTAATGTTTTATTCGTGTTTTTCTGTTTTTTTGGGGGAGTGTGTTTATCAGCTAGAACAAACATGTGATGTAGGTTTCATGACAGTATATTGAGGTTTGGGTGGCGAACATAAGGTGAGAATATGTGTTTTCAGTGGAGCGCAGGCAGGCTAAGGTGAGAATACATGTTTTCAGCGAAGCGCTGGAGGGCTGTCTGGGCAGCCAGTTGAATAAAATCGTGTTCCATGAAATTTAGTAAAACTTGTGCATGCATGAGAGGGATAAAAAAGAATAATGGTGTTAGTAAATAAGGCCTCAGAGTCCCCGGGAGGGAACATAAATTCCCCCACCATCCGCCCCTATCCCGGTGATGACTCAGAGAGATGCCTGGAACCACTGTCTGACTCACATCTTCTTCATTTCTGCAACATTCGTGGCCTTTCCTCTAACTTTCTCTTTGTCGAACACACTCCCTTCCTCCTCTAAACCTCACCTTCTCTTCTTGACAGAGACTCAGCTGTCTGAGGCAACTGACAGCAAACCCATTTCTGTTTCCTGCTACTTTCTTTATACTCATTTCAAAGCCAAAGGTGGATGTTGTGTATATGTACACAACGATTTATCTTGCTCTCATGTTCCTGAGCTTGATTCTTCTGAATTCTCTACTCTCTGGCTTCGGCTTTCTTGTCGTTCTCTGACTAAATGTATCTGCGCTGTTTACTTATCCCCTAATTCTACTGACTATCAAAAATTCCTCGACTATCTTACTTCTGCAATGGAACACATTCTGTCCATTTCTCCTTTCTCTGAAATCTCCATTCTAGGAGATTTCAATGTTCACCACCATCTTTGGCTCTCCTCTCCTTTCACTGATCCACCTGGTGAACAAGCCTACATCTTTTCTATCCTTAATGACCTAGAGCAGCTTGTACAGCACCCTACCCCTATCCCTGACCGCCTTGGAGAGAACTCCAACGTACTTGACCTCTTCCTTACAAATAATCCTTCCGCTTATACTGTTAATCTTTCCTTTCCATTGGGCTCCTCCGATCACAACCTTATTACCTTAACCGGTCCTATTGCTCCAGTATGGCCTTTGGACCCTCGAAAGAAACATCGTCTGTGGCACTTTGGAGCTGTGGATTGGAAGGCCCTCAGGCAGTACTTCACTGATTTTCCCTGGAATGATTATTGTTTCCATGGCCGGGCGCCATCTGAGTGTGCATAGAACATTATGGAGGTTATTCTCTCAGGCATGGAAGCATAGATTCTTTTCTCATATCCACTGACTAATGCAACAAAACCTTGATTTAATCACGCTTGTTCTAATGCTGTACAAAGTCCAAACCAGTACAAAGGAAACCAAACAGCAACAGACCTTTCGGTCCTTTTGAGGCTGTTTGTTACAGAGTAGACTATGATTACGAGATCTAACTCAACATGCTGCAGGATAAGGATAGTAAAGCAAGAAGGCTCCCCCCGCTTCCAAACCCTCCAGTAAAAACTGGCAACAAAAAGTGAGAAAAATCACCATGCAGCATGGAAAAACTTACATGGAAATTTCATAGGAAAGACTGAAAAGGAAAAGCTACATTCTATAATACATTATCTATAAGCTACCAGTACGAATAACCTGAAAGAGAAAGTAGTAAAGTAAAATGAATAATCGAATAAATAAATAACAAATGCATGTCACTATGTAAGGGTACGTTGAGTTGACGGGGCGTCTGCGGACCCAGTGTGGAAATTGCACAGTGCACAGTGGTGTGGCAGCCTTGCCTGGCGCTATTAAGGTAGGCAACAGTCAATCAGGCCCCAGCTCCGTTCATTCCACTGAGACTTGGAACTTTCCCATGCGGGACAAGCACATAAGTCACCTCCTGAAGCAGTGACCCCCTGGTACATTAAAAAAATCCCGATGGTGGCCATGTAACTAACAGGGACACTCAGTGTTCCACAGCCCATCACAGGTCGAAAGTATGAGTAGTGACCATTAACTCAGAGTTATCTGTGCATATCTTAGTCTGTGCATATACTATAATTGCGTTTAATAAATTGATCCAGGCTCTAAAAAACTAAAATAAAATAAAATAGAAAATTATACATACACATGTATTTTATTCAAGAGTAAACATATTAAGCTGGGGGTTAGATGACAAATACTTATCCAGGTGACCTTTAAAGGTTTGTACTGTATTACAATTTACTACGCTGGAAGGCAATTTATTCCATATATTTACAACTCTATTGAAGAAGAAATGCTTAGCTTCATGCGACTGGAATCGTTTGCCAATTATTTTATGCCCATTGTCTCTAGTGTAATTCGAGTGATCAAGTGTGAAGTATTTGTCGACAGCTATGTTATCAAGTCCTTTGAATATCTTGAATACTTGAATTAAATCTCCTCGTATCCTCCGATTTGTTAGGGTAAAGGGATCCAGGGCTTCTAAACGTTCCTTGTACGGTTTATTTCTCAATCTAGGTATCATCTTTGCCATCCTTTGCTGCACTCTTTCAAGTTTTTCCACATCCTCTTTATAATACAGTGACCAAAACTATCTCAGTATTCCAAGTGTGGAAGTACTAAGGAATTATACAAAGTGAGGACGAGGTGAAAGAGAGAGAGATTGTTCAGTGGATGTATGTGGAGTAACTGAAACTAAAAGGAGAGGAGAGAGTGTGAGAGAATGAGAGTATGGATGGGGTATATGTGCAGGAGTAGGTGAGAATGAGAGGGCAAAAGAAGGAGTGTGTATTGTTATGAGTAAAAGATGGAAGAAGAACATAAGAAAGTATGGATCAGTTGGGTCAAGGATTGTGTGGGTGAGATTGAAAGTTTGAATACAAATGTGGGCGATTGTGTGCGTGTATGCACCAACACAAGATCGTGCAAGCAGAGTGAGAGAAGAGTTCTGAACAAATGTGGAAGTGTGCATGGTAAAGTTTGGAAGGAATGAGAGCGTTTTTTTGATAGGTGATATGAATGGTAAAGTAGGGAATGTGAAGGTGGATGGAATAGTTGGTGAGTGAGGTGTGCCTGCATAGATAGATGAGAATGGCAGTGCGTTAGTGGACATTTGTGCCGGGAGGAGGTTGGTGATAGCCAAAACCCTCTTCAGGCACAAAATGATCCACAGGTATACATGGCGAGTGATGAGAAGGGTGGGTGGTGAACTGAATGAAAGGAAGGCAATGATTGATTATGTGTGTGTGGATGAAAGGATGCAAAGATGTGTAATGGATGCAAGAGCTTATAGAGGTTGGGGGAGTGGACTTTCTGATCACTACTCGGTGGTGGCCAGAATCAAGATCCAAACAAGATGGAGAAATAGAAGAAGGGAAGGACGGGAAAAAGGAGTAGTTGCAAGGAGAGCGGAAAGGTTACACGAGAATGAGAAAAAGGCAGAATATAAGCGAGAAGTGGAGAAACGATTGGGTAAATATGAATTGGAGCTGACGGTGGACGTGGAAGGTGTGTGCAGGATATTCACAGAAGAAGTATGTGCAGCATGTGATGTGGTGTGTGGGGTGAGGAAAGACAGAGGGGGGTGCAAGGAACAGTGTGGGGGAATGAAGAGCTGAGACAGGCTTGGCACAAAAGAAGAAAGCATACAATGAATGGATGAGAAATAGAGGTGTGGAAGAAGTTGAGAGGCGGAAGAGAGAGTTATATGTAGAAAGGAAGAGGTGAAAATAATAGTAAGAGAGAGTAAGCAGAGAGTTGATGAGGAATTTGAAAGGAATTTGAGTGTAAGGTGAAGGGACTGTAAGAAAATGTTCTGGAGAGAGGTAAATAGAGTAAGACAGGGTGGAAGTGAAGTTAGCAGGGGAGTGAAAGATAAAAATGGTAGATTACTAGTGGAGAAGTGAGAAAAAGTGAGCATGTGGAGAGAACACTTTAAGGAATTGTTGAATATAGAGGATGGAAGTAATGCGAGTATAAGTGGCTGGAGAATGGCTGGAAGAAGGAGGGAGGTGAGAAGAAAGGAAGAAATCAGTAGGACAGAAGTTGTGGAAGCAATGAAGAAAGTCAAATTGGGGAAAGCCCCAGGAATTGATGGAGTGAGTGGTAAAATGCTGAAGCATGGGGGAGAGATAGTAGTAGAATGGATGTGGAAGATGTGCAGATTGACCTGGGAGGAAGGTAGAGTCCCAGAGGATTGGAAGTCAGGTATAATTATTCTCCTGTACAAAGGAAAAGGAGAAAAAGGAAGCATGTGGTAATCATATGGGGATTTGACTTCTTAGTGTAACAGGAGAAGTGTATGGTAGGATACTTATTGACAGAGTTAGAGAAAGAACAGAGGAATTAGTTGGAGAAGAACAGGGAGGCTTTAGGAAGGGAAAAGGTTGTGTGGATCAGATATTCATTCTTGGATCTTTAGTGGAAAATTTTCTAGAGAAGGAAAAGAAGGTGTATGACACTTTTATGGATTTGGAAAAAGCATATGACAGGGTGGATAGACAAGGATTGTGGAAAGTATTAAGAATATATGGAGTAGATGGGAAGTTGTTGAATGCTATGAAGAGTATGCACGATGGTGCTAAGGCTGCATTGCATGTGGATGGTGAACTGAGTGAATTTTTTTCTTTGAAGGTTGGCTTGAAACGGGGATGTGTCATGTCTCCATGGCTGTTCAATCTGCACCTGGATGGGGTAATAAAAGAGGTACAATGTAGGACAGTAGATGTTGGAGTGGCCCTGGTGAGAGAAGGTAGTGTTTGGAAACTCCCTGTACTGTTGTTTGTAGATGATACTGTGTTGTTAAGTGAAGATGAAGGGGAGCTGCAAGGCTTGGTGGATGAGTCTAGGAAAGTGTGTAGGAAACGGAATCTAAAGGTGAATGTAGGGAAGAGTAAAGTGATGGTCTGTGAGAGAGGTGAAGTCAGTGAATGTACAGTGAGGTCGGATGGGGAGGAAATGGAAAATGTGAGTACGTTTAAGTACTTGGAGAGTGTGATGAGTAAGGATGGAAGTTTGGAGGGTGAAGTGCTTGAAAGAGTACAACAAGGAAGAAAGGTTGCTGGTTCCTTGAAAGCAGTGATAAGAAACAGGGAAGTGAGCATGGAAGTGATAAAGTTACGACATGACAGTATTGTGATACCAACTCTAACGTATGGAAGTGAAGCTTGGACGTTGTTGGAAGGACACAAGTCAAGCGCGAGAGCAGTGGAGAGTCACATGGAGAGACAGGTTGACAAATGAGGATATATTGGAGCATTGTGGTGTGGATGTGGATGTGATAGGAAGCGTTAGGAGGAACACAGTGAGGTGGTTTGGCCTATGAAGAGGATGGACGGTGAGAGACTGACGACGACAGCGAATGTGAGTGAAATTGAGAGGGGAGAGGGAGGGGGAGGCTAAGGATGAGATGGAGGGATTTGGTGGAGAAGTATATGAGAGAGGGGGGTGTGACCTGGGAGCACGGCAGCGAAATGGTGGGGGACAGGGCGACGTGGAAGTAATTTGTTTGTTGCCACCCCGTACGGGATTGACGCGTCTGGTAATAGATAGATAGATAGATAGAGGACGATATTATCTGATTTATATTCAAATGCTCTGTCCTCGAATCCAATCAAGTTATTGGTTTTTTTCACAGCTTCTGTACATTGTTTGCTTTGTTTCAATTAGTTTGTTATTATAACTCCTAAGTCTTTTTCATGGTTTACACTGTCAAGTTGGACATTATTCATGCTATAACTTGCTCTTACATTATTACTGCCAATGTTTATCACTTTGCATTTATTAATACTGAAATCCATTTGCCAGACTTGAGCCCAGTTAAACAGTTGATCAAGATCTCTCTGAATTGCCTGTCTTTGCAGTGCTGTATCGGCTGTTACCTACTTTAGTACGATCAGCAAATTTTGAAATCTTACAACACAATCCTTTGTCACTATCATTTACATATATTAAGAAAAGAATAGGATCTAACACTGAACCCTGTGGCACTCCACTTGTAACGTTTATCCAGTCTGACTCTTTTCCATTTATTATAACTCTTTGCTTTCGTCTGGTGAGCCAATCTTCTACCCACCTGAGAACACTGCCGCTGAAACCATATGCCTTTAGCGTCTGAAGGAGTCTTTTGTGTGGATTTATCAAAAGCCCTTTGAAAATCGAGGTAGACCACATCAACAGATTTAATCTCGTCGTACATGTTCATTACATCATTGAAAAAGTCCAGCAGATTCGTGGGGCAAGATCGATTATTACGAAAACCATGTTGCGAATCTTTTATGAGATTGTTTCTAAGTGTTTCACAGACTTGTCTCTGATAATAGTTTCAAGCAATTTGCAAACCACTGATGTTAAACTAATTGGACGGTAGTTTTCTGGTTGGGATCTGTTGCCCTTTTTTAATATTGGGGTTACATTAGCAAGCTTCCATTCATGTGGTACCTTACTGCTCTTAAGTGATAAGTTAAAAAGTTCAGATAAAGGCTTTGATATTTCATTCTGTAGTTCCTTCAATACACGTGGCGATATTTTGTCCGGTCCTGGTGCTTTTATTCTCTTTTATTTGTTTATTGCAAGCAGTACATCACAATCGCTGACTGTAATGTCAGTGATTATGTTGCCCTCTTCTATGGGAATGGGGGAAACAGTAAGAATCGTATGTACATTTTCTGTTGTAAATACTGACGCGAAAAAGTATTAAGAATTTGCGCCATCATAGTTTCATTATCAGTGTGCTCTCCGTTATTTGTGAGTAAGGGATCGATTGATGGAGTTATTACCTTTTTGCATCTTATGTAACTGAAATTTTTTGGGGGATTTGATTTACTGATCCTTGAAATATGTGTCTCAAGGTTTTTCTTACTGCGTTTAATTTTTTGGGTTTTCG
Organism: Coenobita brevimanus; assembly: GCF_032717465.1. Taxonomy (NCBI): domain Eukaryota; kingdom Metazoa; phylum Arthropoda; class Malacostraca; order Decapoda; family Coenobitidae; genus Coenobita; species Coenobita brevimanus. The sequence continues at coordinate 27,780,471 of NC_136993.1, forward strand.
TCAAAGGGCATCGTATTCATTTTTATCGCTTTGACTCTTTGTGGTATTATAATTCTTATATGCAAGATTTTTTGCTTCTAGACAATGTTTAATGTCAGAGATCCACCATTTGAGTTTAGAATTTTTCACGGGCCTTCTGTTGTGCATTGGAATACATAACTTGATGGCACTGTTCTGAGTTTCTGTAAAGTAATTCCACACGTCATTGATATCTAAAGTTTCGACAGCGGGATGCCAGTCAACTGCACCTGCAATTGCCTTTAATTTCTTAAAATTTGCTCTCTTAAAGTCGGACACTTTCTCACAACTGGCCTTGGCACTGCCTTCACTGAATTTAATGTTAAATGTAACTATGCGATGATCACTAGTACAAAATTCTTCTCCTATAATAACATTACTCACTACATTTTCTGATGTAGCTAAGACAAGATCTAGGATGTTAGCTCCACATGTCTGATAATTTACAAATTGATACAAAGAACTTTCCTGCAAGTTTGAATATAGGTTTAACCTTGTGTGCGAGAATAAGGCTTCTCACCATTTTGGAACTGGTAAATTAAAGTCACCAAATATTACAGTGCTTTGCATACAAGATAGTTTGGCAGTTTCATAGTGGATTTCATTATTGATGTTGAGAGACTGACCAGGTGGATGATAAATTAACCCAAGAGTGATTTTATGGCAAGATTCATTACGAAGCTTAATATAAATAGTGTCAATGTTTTCAATACAAGGCTTGGTAATATCGACTGGATGAAATCCTGATTTAATATATATCAACACACCACACCCTGCTCGATTCTTCCTTTCACTACTGAGAATGTGATAGCCTGGTAAATTAAACTCTGCCAGAAAATCTCTCTGCTCAGTATTTAGCCACGATTCTGTTATACCAATTACATCATAATCTTCGCTAATGACAAGGGCCTCTAAATCAGAAAATTTATTACATAGATTACGCGTATTTGCAAGGATTGCTTTAATGTGTTTTCCTTCCCGATGTGGGGAGCTTCCATTATTTATTGATTTATCAGATCGTACGACATCTACGTTTGCCTCTCGTGATGCTTGTTTTTTCTCCAGAAAAAACTTACGGCAACATTAAGCAAAAGACCAAGACGGGCAGAACCAACGGCATTCAAGTGTAGTCCATCGTTTGCAAATAGTGTACGTTGCTCATAATACTGGTTCCATGTGTCAATGAACTCAACTCCTTCCTGTAAGCAAAGTGACTTGACTCTGTTATTAATACTAAATGCTCTTCTGAAGAAGGCATTCCCTGCGTTAATCCTTGGGAGTATGCCTGAAATTAAAATATGGTTAGTTTTCTCCTTATAGCGTCGAATCATCTTCCTGTACTTCTCCATCAGTTTCTCTGATCGGGTTCATATGATATCATTGGTACCTGTATAAATGATAACAAGGCTGTCATTTTCTGCATTCTCAAAAACGTCATCCACAGTCTCTGTTACGTCATCTACTCCTGCACCTACAATACAAAAACGCTATTCGTTTAGAGGGTGCCCAGCCGCAAAATTGCTGTCTGCAGCAAGGAGAGGGCGTATAAAAGGTACCAGAGCCAACCCACCCCTGAATCACATATTTTTATGTTTCTGCCTGGAAATATGCTAGGTCTTTTCTTCGCTCTGCTAAAAATAATTTCATCCACACTAAATGCTCTCAACTCTCCAACTCGAATTCTTACCGCTCCTTCTGGCACCTTGCCAAAAACCTTTCTAACAACTTTACCTCATGATCCTTCCCTCCTGTTTTCTACTCTTTGGCTCTGTAGCTATTTCTTCTACTGATAAAGCAGATCTCTTTGCTCAAACTTTCTCCTCCAATTCCACCTTAGACAATCCTGGTGCTGTTCCTCCATCACTTCCCCCCTCTGACTTCCTCATTGCTGACATTAAAATTTCTTCAGCTGATGTATTTTGTCATCACTGGCCTTAATACTAACAAGGCATATGGTCCTGATGGAGTCCCTCCTGTTGTCCTCAAGAACTGTCCTTCAGTGCTTACACCCTGCCTAGGTCAACTCTTTCACCTTTGTCTGTCAACTTGTACCTTTACTTCTTGCTGGAAGTTTGCTCTCATTCAGCCAGTCTCAAAGAAGGGTGACCATTCCCAACCCTCTATCTATCGTCCAATTGCTTTAACATCCTGTGTCTCAAAAGTTTTTGAGTCAATTCTTTACAGAAACATTTGAAAGCATCTTTCCTATCACAACCTTCTTTCTGATCATCAGTATGGGTTCCGTCAGGGATGCTCCACCGGCGATCTTCTCACCTAAGTTTAAGACTCCTGGTCATCCTCCTTTCGAGACTTTGGCGAAAGCTTTGCCATTGTACTTGACATCTGAAAGGCGTTTAATCGAGTATGGCATAAATCTTTAGTTTCCTAACTGCCCTCTGACGGTTTCTATCGTTCTATCTGTGCCTTCATCTCTAGCTTCCTTTCTGGTCGTTCTATAGCCACTGTGGTAGACGGCCATTGTTCTTCTCCTAGATCTATCAATAGTGGTGTTCCTCAGGGCTCTGTCCTATCACCAACTCTCTTCCTTTTATTTATCAATGACCTATACTGTACATCTAACTCTATCCACTCATATGCTGATGATTCCACCCTTCACATTTCCATTCGGTTCTCGCAACGTTCATCTCAGCAGTTACTTCAACAAACAAGGGATGAGGCTATGGCACACCTAATGTCTGACTTGGCTTGTATCTCCAACTTGGGTAAAAATAATCTTGTTGTTTTTAATGCATCAAAAACTCAGTTTTTGGACCTATTAACCCGACAAAATCTTCCACAGGAGTACCCACTAATGTTTAATAATGTCCAGCTCAATCCTGCATCATCCTTGAACATGCTTGGGGTTTCACTCACTTGGGACTTGTCTTGGAAGATCATATTGCATCTCTTGCAAAATCTGCTTCCAAGAGATTAGGTGTGCTAAGCCGCCTCCATACATTCTTTACCCCTGCACAGTTGTTAACTTTATGCACGGGTTTTATTCGCCCCTGTTTAGAGTACAACTCTCATGTGTGGGGAGGCTCCCCACATAAGCTCTTCTCAATAGGGTGGAGTCAAAGGCTTTTCGTCTCATCAACTCTCCTCTTCTTACTGGCTCCCTTCAACCTCTGTCTCTTCGCTACACTGTTGAATCTTTATCTCTTTTCTATCGCTTCTTCAATGGTTATTGCTCCTCTGAACTTCTGCTTGCATTCCTCCACCTAGCAACCAACTCTCATCCCTTTACTGTCCACTCTCTAATGCAACAGGTCAACTCTGAAACTGTCTCCCTCTGTCTGTATTTCCTACTTCCTATGATCTCCAGTCTCTCAAATGCAGTGTCTCCCTCTGTCTGTATTTCCTACTTCCTATGATCTCCAGTCTCTCAAACGCAGTGTGTCCAGGCATCTCGAAATGAACGAATCTTGAGTTTGGCTCTCTTTTGTATTGTTTTTGTTTTTTTTTCGTTTTTCTTGGAAGGAATGGTTTGCAGGCTCCTGGCCTTTGGTTCCTTCTTTCTTGCATTCAATCAGTCAATCAGTCAATCATTTCCTGTGGCACCCCACGGAATTCACAGGGCCCCGATGAACTCTCTCCACCAATATTTGTCTCTTGCCATCTCCTTCAGGTCCCACCAATACTCCTCTCCTGCTTCTCTTTTCATTGTCCTCAACCAGGTTTCCCTCGGCCTACCTCTGCCTCTTCTTCCTCTAGCAGTCCATTCTGGCACATCCTGTAATAAACTGCCTTCTTTTCTATATATGTGTCTCAGCCATTTCCAGCGAGACAGTCTCACATATTCATCAACTGGTTCCACTCTCGTAATATCCCTTACTCTTTCATTTGTAACTCTGTCTTGCCACTTTACCCCAAGAATCCTTCTCAGTATTTTATTCTCAAATCCTAATACTTTCTGATCTGTTGCAACTGCACTGTACCATGACTCATGACCATAAATTAAAATTGGTCTAACCATCGACTTGTAAATTTTTACTTTAGTATGTACCGAAAACATATTATTATTCCAAACAAATTTCAGCACTTCAACAACTCGCCAAGCCTATCTAATCTTCTCCTCAGTTTCATTGTTTAATGATCCATTAGATGATGCAATCGCTCTCAGATATTTAAAATTTTCTACGTTCTTCACCACATTATTCCCAATTACACAATCGATTTGGTTCTGCACGTCCATATTAATAATTTCAGTCTTTCCACAATTGATTACCAATCCCACTTTTTCTCCTTCCTCCACAAGACAATCAAGCACCCTCTGCATGTCATAAATACTTCCACATATCAGGACTATCATAAGCATATTCTAAATCCATCACCCTCTTATTTTCTTTCCAGTTAATTCCTGCACCTGTTCTCCTTACAACCTTTCTCATAACATAATCCATAACCAAAACAAACAGCAATGGCGAAAGAACTCCTCCTTGAATCACTCCTAACATAACTTCAAATGGATTACTCAAAGAACCACCCACCATTACCTTAGAAAATGTACCTTCATGCAGGCTTCTAATAATATTTACAAACTTTTCTGGTACACCATAGAATCTCATAATTTTCAACATAGCTCCACGTAAAACACTACACCGTGTAACACACACACAAAAATTCTTTGTTTCTGGGCAATAACCTTTATTTTCTGATCCATTATGCATCAAAACACTGGAAAAAAGCTGTCAGTGATTTTAAACTTCGGGTTTGTTGTCAGTACATCGATTTTGTTTAAATAAAAATATTGTTTTTTAAATTAACCTGCCCCGTCCCGACCACTTTTTGACCACTGGTACCCCCCAATCCCGACCATTTTTCAACCCTTTTCTTTTCTGCTAAAACTTTCGCTTTTGGTGAGAAACATCGAAAATTCATAGAGAAATCGCTCACCTGAGGTTTAAAATACTCATTACAGGTAGGAGAGCCTCCTTACCTTACTGGGTTTTTTATCAGGCTGGCACCAAAGAAAACGAGTTCTATTGGAGGATAACTATTTCACACCACTCATAAACGGTATTTATTTATTTACTGTTACGAATTTATATGTAGTACAAGAGTATATTGGTTTTCAAGCAGTAATATAAGCATTATAAGCATTGTTTCACTCACTAATACTTGACCTTTTTTTGCCACATTACCTGATCATCATTTCTAACTGTTTCTTCCTCTAATGCTATGTAAAGTTTGTCCTCCACATTGTCATTGATTGGGGAATCACTCTGGCCCTGAATTTCGTACCGTGGCAGGACATGGCTATACTGGCCAGGTCACTGATAACAGGTGAATTGCTGAGACAATGGCATGCAGGGGGGGGGAGGAGGTCATGCTGGGTAAGGCATTGTCTCTGCCTGGCATCTTGTTGAGGAAGGTGTCACGTGTATACGTACCAAAAATGACTCGCGAAAATTGAAAATTGTGGAAATTATGAACCTTGCAATTGCAGGACGTTGAAGTACGTCCCCGGGATTAGCTGTGACAAAACGTGAGGACGTGGAAGTACGTCCCCGGGACGCCGCGGGTTAATCCATTATTGGGCATTCCCTGCAACACCTCTGACTGGCGGCTCTCCATCGATAGTTCATCTAGAAGCCTCAAAGCTGCTTTACTGCACAACACAAATCAGTGTCCCTTGATTCCTCTGGTTCATTCATTGCACATGAAAGAAGGGTACCAGAACGTAAAAATCCTGCTGAGTGCACAGAAGTACGACCAATTCAGCTGGGAGGCCATTGGCGATTTCAAGATAGTGGCCTTCTTGATGGAGCTTCAGGGAGGCTTCACCAAGTTCCCTTGCTATCTCTGCCTCTGGGATAGCCGAAATACAGCCCTTTATTACGAAAAGAGGAACTGGCCCCCCAGGACCGGCTATGAGTTGGGGCCCATAAAGTGAAGCAAGAGCCGCTGGTGGAGCCTACGAAAGTGCTGATGCCACACCTGCACATCAAACTGGGCTTCATCAAGCAGTTTGTTAAACAGCTGGATCCAGAGGTTGAGACCTTCAGGCACATCCAGGAGCTATTCCCGAAGTTGTCGGTGGCGAAGATCAAAGCAGGAGTATTTGTGGGCCCTCATGTGAAGAGACTTATCAACTCCGACAGCTTTCCTAAGATGCTGTCTGAGGTTGAGCAGGCAGCTTGGACAAGCTTCATTTCTCTAGTCAAAGGTTTCCTCGGAAACCACAAGACAGAGAACTACAGGGAAATCGTTGACGAACTTGTGGCTGCCGGATGTCGCTGAAACTGCACGTACTACACGCCCACCTTGACAAGTTCAAAGAAAACATGGGAGACTACTCAAAAGAACAAGGTGAAAGATTTCAGTGGGATGTCAGCTCTTTCAAGGAACGCTACAAGGGACAGTACAATGAAAGTATGATGGAGGACTACATCTGGAACCTTTTGCATGAGAGTGAACTGAAATACAATCGCCAATCTCGTAGAAAAACTTTTTGATTAAACTATAAATAATGCTAGAATTTTGGTATCAATTCTGTATCAGTTCTCCGTAGCAATACTCTTTATCAACGCTCTGCATCACTGCACTATCACTTTCTGTGTATTAACATATTATAATATATAATTATACCCTACTCGTTTCCTTCTTTCTAATTTCATTTCTGAAGACGGGACCTGGGAAACTTCATTTTTCATCATTGATTTATCATAATAATTGTGTTAACATCAGTTCAAATTATGTTTAACAGGATTCATTTGATTTTTTTTTTATTCGAGGAAGAAGGAACCAAAGGCCATGAGCCCGCAATACCAGTTCCCTCCAGGAGAAAAACAAGATACATGAGAGACCCAAATTCAAGATCCAATAATTTTGAGATGCCTGGACACACTACATTTGAAAGACTAGAGATCATAGGGAGCAGGAAATACAGACAGAGGGAGACAGTTCCAGAATTGACCTGTTGCATAAATGAAGGACTGGGAGTAAGGGTTAACTCTTGCATTAGAAAGTTGAAGAGAAAAGGGATGAGAGTTTGCTGTTAGACGGGTGCTACGCGCCTGTCGTAGAGGTGGAGGAATGCATGGAGGCAGTTCAGAGGAGCAGTGACCATTAAAGTAGCGATAGAAAAGAGATAAAGATGCAACAGTGCAGCGAAAAGACAGAAGTTGAAGGGAGTCAGTAAGAGGAGGAGAGTTAATGAGATGAAAAGCCTTTGACTCCACCCTATTGAGAAGAGCTGTATGTGGGGAGCCTCCCTACACATGAGAGTTGTACTCCATACAGGGGCGGATAAAACCCCTGTATAGAGTCAACAATTGTGCAGGGGTAAAGAAAGAACTGAGTCGGCTTAGCACACCCAGTCGCTTGGAAGCAAATTTTACAAGAGATGTAATATCTTTCCAAGATAAGTCCCGAGTAAATGAAACCCCAAGCATGTTCAAGGATGATGCAGGATTAAGCTGAATATTATTAAACATTAGTGGGTATACCTGTGGAAAATTTTGACGGGTTGTGTAAGAACTGAGTCTTAGATGGATTAAAAACAACAAGATTAATTTTACCCCAGACAGAAATATGAGCCAAGTCAGACATTAGGTGTGCCATAGCCTCATCCTTTGTTTGTTGAAGTAACTACTGAGATGGGCGTTGCAGGAACCAAATGGAAAGGTGAAGAGTGGAGTCATCAGCGTATGAGTGGATAGGGTTAGATGTACAGCTTAGAAGGTCATTGATGAATAAAAGGAAGAGAGTTGGTGATAGGACAGAGCCCTGAGGAACACCACTGTTGATAGATCTAGAAGAACGTGGGCCGTCTACAACAGCGGCTATAGAACGACCAGAAAGGAAGCTAGTGATGAAGGCACAGATAGAAGGATAGAAACCATAAGAGGGCAGTTTGGAAATTAAAGATTTATGCCAGACTCGATCGAAAGCCTTTGAGATGTCAAGTGCAATGGCAAAGTAGATAGTTTGAAAAACCCTTAAATTAATAAGCAAAAATGGCAAAAAATCAATAAATCGATCTCGTGAACTCGGAACCGAAGTCTGAACTTGATAACTGCTCATAATAATATGTGTCTCAGCACACACATTTATTTATGCTCTAAAAAATCAGAAAATAATAGTTCTAAGTCATGGACAAATTTTGTGTTACACGGTGCTATCAAACGCCTTTTCAATATCCACAAAACACATACTAAGTGGCATTTTCATCTCATTAGCTTGTTGCATTAGATGCCTTACAATAAAAATCTGATCATTCAACCTTGACCCTTTCTAAATCCCGCTTCTTGTTCTCTTAAAATTTTATCAATTATCTATTCTGTTCAACAAGATTTTGGAAAAGACTTTTGCAACTACAGGTGTCAAAGTTATCCCCCTCCAATTGCCATACACACTTAAATCTCCTTTTTCTTTGGTATTTTTATAATCACTCCATTTTTCTACTCTTCTGGAATCCCACAATTATCGCAAGCCACATTCAAAAGGTTCAAAAGCGCATTCATCAACCCACCATTTTCCACCTTGAGAATTTCGGGGAATATTCCATCCTCTCCTAGGGCCTTAAAATTCTTTAATTCCTTTATAGATTTTGCTACCTCTTCCAAGGTTATATCCCCTGTTTCTGTCTGCAGATCTCACTTGGCTGGTAAAATATCCTTAACATCTGGGATTGGTCTATTCAGAACAGCTTCAAAATGCTCTTTCCACCTTCCTTTTATATCCATATCTTTAGTTATCAAGTTTCCATTTCTGTCTCGTACAGGTATTTCCTTCTTTCTCTTTTCAGTCCCAGTTAACTCCTTTATGGCCTGATACACTGCTCTTGTGCACTGACCGTCATTTTTACTTAACTTAATTTTTGTCTTTGTTGCCTTTTCATCATATAGCCTCCTCTTATCACGTCTAACGAGTCTTTTTACTTCAGAATGGAAACTCCAGTACTTTGCTCTTAGTACATCCACTACCTGGCCATCAACATGTTGTTCTTCACTTCTTAACTTCGCCTCTTTCCGTTTCTGAATTGCATTCCATGTTTCATCTGACATCCACTTTTTCCTTCTCGCTTTTCCCTTTTTCTTAGCAGTAACCTTAGCACTCTCATGCAAAACATCTTTTACCTCTCTCCACATTTGATTAATATCATTGTCTTCAGATTCCATCAAAGTCTGCAGGACTAGAAACCTGTTCCTGCAATCCTACCGAAACTTTTCCTTCGTGTTCTCATCATTTCTCAGCTCATCAAAATCATATATGTTACCTCCTGTTCAATTACCATTAACGTTTCTCTTAAGTTTTATTTTAATCTTAGACACAAGTTGATGATGACTACCTATATCTGCTCCCCTCCTTATGCAAACGTCTTGCAAATAACTCCTATGCCTTCTGCTAATTGCAATGTGGTCAATCTGGTTACAATATTTACCACGTGGTGAAATCCATGTAGTTTTATGTATTTTTCTATGCTCAAAGATAGTTCCACCAATCGTACGGTCATTTGCCAAACAAAAGCTTCCAAATCGCACCCCATTTTCGTTTCTTATACCAACACCCTCCGTACCCATACAATCTTCAAAGCCATCCCTACTACTACCAACAATCACATTAAAATCACCAATGCAAACTAACACATCATGTCTTGCCAGTCTATTCACTACATCCTGCAGCTTCTCATAAAAGTCATCCTTCATTTCATCAGCAGCCTCATTTGTCGGAGCGTACCCTACAACTATACTGATAATACCATGGTCAGATTTTAATTGAACATAAAGCAAGTGATCATTAATTGGCTCAAACTCACATTGAGCCTTGCAAGCATCTGTACTCAACAGTAAGCCTACTCCTTGATTATGATTTCCATCACTCCTACCAGAAATCAACAAAGTAATACCATCTTCCAAATTCATTTTATCAGCTCCAAGCAACCTCGTTTCTGTAAGAGCACAGATATCTATAGTGTATTCCATGAACACTGAAATAAGTCCTTCCATTTTACCAGTCTGATTGGGAGTTCGACAATTCCAATTTCCTATTCTTAAGGTTCGTTTTGGATGTATCAACTTATTCCTACACAGTGGGATTCTTAGCACCCCCTGCCCACTTAAGGACTGCACGGAACTGAGGGCCATTGCTTCATAACCAGAGTTCATAAAGATTCCTTAGGCAGAAAAATATTTTACCCTGGAGCCAATGCCAGTGGCTCGCAGGAACTAGGCAGTGGAGAGAGGAAATTAACTAAAAGAAAATAAAATGCAGAGGGTTAGGACAGACAAAGTGCAAGGGAAAGAGAGACAGCAAAAAGAATGTAGAGAAAAGTGCCCCTTTTAGTCACCTCTTTCGACAAGCAGGGAATACTGGGGAAGTATTTTATCCCCCCTTCCCTAGAGGAAGGTGACTTGGCCACCCCAAGGCAGTTCCATGACTCTCAGTAAAGGGAGCCTCGTCCTCTGCCACCACTTTCAGATGCAGATAAGCCTCCCTGTCAGAGGGGATGAAGTCAGCTTTCATCTCTGCCTTAGTGGTTTGTTACAGCAAGCCCTGGCAGATGTTTTACTAGAGCTACAACCGCATCATAGCTCATGGCATAGCCCGTTTTGAAGAGAGACACGAAAAGCTGGAAAGTCAGAGCAGGGCAGCAGAGGTACCTTGACGGACACCGACGGATGTAGAGTAGATGGAGGTCTCCGTGATGGATCGTTTCTCTGAGTCGAGTGCCGTGGTGTTTTTGACACCAGGGTGAAGCCGTCAGTGTCTGGAGAGGTAGGAGGGATAATAGACCTAACAGAAAGTGCAGGAGGAGTGGAGGCCAGGTTTGCCCTGCCGTCTCGAATGCCTGCCATCTTGATGGAGCGAGTGGTGGAGGAAGATGTCCTTGAGGTACCCCATCCTGGGCGGAGTGGTGTCTTAGATGTAGGAGTGGAACCGCCAATATTTCGTGATGGAGCAGGGGCACCAGAGGTGGTGGAGTGGATAAGAGGAGCATGGATTATTTCTTCCATCACCTCGTGAAGGCGTGCAGCCTTGGAAGAACAAGCAGAGGAGGACGAAGGGCCTGAGGCAGCAGTGCGGGGATGGATATCAGTCCCCAAAGACATAGCAAGGTGGAGAGGGTCAGAGGGTTCCCCTTGCACTGAGGAGTGAGATCTGGCATTGGACGGGTGCCGTTCCCGTTTCGCTCTGGTGACTGGTGTTTGAAAGGAGGGCCCTGACTGAGGGAGTGGGATGTGTGAAGGCCCTGGGGACCTAGGGATGCTTGATCCCTTCATTAAAGAGGTACAATGCCCAGGACTCGAGACAGACACACACACAGACAACACACACACACACATACAAACAACAACACACACACTAGAAAAACGGCTGATTCCCTACAGTGACGGTGCCTATTTTCCCCACCCTCTAAAGGGCGCCGTAGAAGACCCTTCACTGCCTCGTGTGGGACTTCCCTAATCTAACAGTGCCGCCTTCACTACCTCCTACAACCAGGCCTTAAAGGCCCCCCTTCATGGAAGTGCCCTAATGGAACCCCTTCAAGGTTTGGCGTTGTACTACAGTGAGGGACACTAACGGAAGGCCCTCCCAAAACACACACACACACACACACACACACACACACACACACACATACACACACAGTCAGTCAGTCAGATGTCTATTGTCCTGAGACAGTCCCAGCAAAAGTTGGTAAAACAAAAATAATTCTTCTTAGTGCCAGTCGCTAAAGTGGCAAAATCCGGTAAAACGCCAGAAAATCTTTCCTCTATATGAGGTAGAGTCCAGTTCAGAAGAGAGACTGGCCAGAGGACAGCTCATCATGGCGGCTAGGCAAGGAAAGATGCATGTGTAGTTCAAAAACACAGATGATTAAAAGAAAATGAGTGATAAGAGAGAACGGATATTAAAGACTGGTACTAGGAAGAGAATAAGAAAACTTAAAATTTCTATAGGGGTTTGATGTAGTGTAAGGAAGAACATGGGGTAACTCAGAGATATAATACTGTAGTATAATTCTTTGGAAGCGGATATGTTTAATCGTGTTTGCCATCAACCCATTCTTTAAATGCTAATGGTAGTTGTCACTGTATGACAACGAGTCAGCAGATCCTAAAGTGGTAACCGCAGATACAATGGGTGCCCAGCAGAATAGTAGAACTTTGATTTATATAATACGTGGTGCATACTGCTTTTAGACTTTCCTCTGAGCATTCTGTTCATTACTATAAATTATTTTTTATACACAACATGAAGCAATGGGAGTTATACCATTTCTGGAGAGAGAGAGAGAGAGATGGGGGGGAGAGACGGGGATATAGAGGGAGATGGAGAATCAGGTGTACCAACTGTTTCTGCGTATGTGCCAGTAAGAGTTGCAAAAGGTATCGAAGCATGGGGAGCTGATAACTATTTTGGTGGGTGTACATCCCTTATCTGTTGACTTATCAGCTGTAAGTGAAAAATGCTTATTTCTTAAAAGCTTGTAAATATCATCCTTCACTTCACCTCCTAACACATTTTTTTTATAATTACAGTACATTAAGTTCTACCACATTTGAAGCTCTTTGCAATGTCTGCATCAGGACAGGCTGCATGAATTGAAATGTTCTGTGGCAGAATGAGGAAGATTGTGCACATTAACCCCTAAACCGCGGGTTTGTTTTGCTTTGACTTGCGTGTCCTGTGGGCATATTCGCGCTCCGACAGACTCTATAAAAATATTTGCCAAAAATCAGTTATTAGTCCTAGAATATTATAATTATATATGCTTATGGCACTTACCTTCAGCTTTCTCCTGGGATGTTTGTTGAGCCTTCGTCGAGTACCGTAGGACTTGTGGAGACCTCTGAAGTTGGGTAACGAAGTCTCCACTTTGCACTTCCTGACAACTTGTAATATGATTACCACAGCCTGATATTATCACTAGAAACACTATTCTATGATTCTCAAATAGTCTGGAATCCATACTCTAAAAAAAACACTGTGAAAGCAATGAAAATTACGAGCGAGTATGACCCCACATCCAATCGTTCGCCGCTGGTGTTCTGTTATTTATTATTCATAAAAACACTCACACTTTATATTTCTATTACTATATAACACTTTTATATATATCTACAGTCTTTATCCATAAGTTTCCTTCAGTAATAGTAGTTTATTGTCACTGCAGGCATTCAATTTCTCTTTCAGTAAAATAAGTAGCATTCACATACTCGTCTTGTATACTAATGTTGAGAGTGAATATGTCACTTTCTCCTTCACTTTCATAACTGATAGTATTCATACATGCTAGAGTGAAACTTTCACTTTCATGCCTAGTATATATACTCGCATTCTCATATTACTACTCATTTACATTTCTATTTACATTCTCTATTTTATTTTACATTATTTACATTTCTATTTTATTTAAACTGTGTTAGGCACTGTCACTTGCAGTAACTTATAAAACTATTTTCCACTGTTCACTGTTATTTACATTCATTGCTTTCACTTGCTGTTTACACATTATTTACATTTCCACTTGCACTGTTTTACTCACCAGAAAGATCGTAGTCACTGTCTATCATTTTCATTTACAAATTAGCCAGTTCACGTTCCACAGCAATCACTTATCCCTTAATCTCTTTCCACACGAGATTTAGTAGGGGGTAAAGGTCACAGGGCCCTTTGCATGTGGCTAAAAAGTGGCGGAATTTGACAGGCGCGAATCAGACGTGCTTTCACCTTGAAAGACGACAGTAAACTGAATACAGTGTGTGGTGGCCTGCCTAGGGGTAGTGCAGTGCTTCCAATCTCAGCCTGGTGACAGCTGGTAATATATATGCTATGAAATGATTGGCAGGAAATCTAGACAATACATAATAAATTAGGTAGTTCCAGGTGAATGTAAATATCACTTTGGCTTCTCCCTTCCCTCCTGATAGATATCTTCATTACGAGAATAGATTATACAGCATATTTAAAGGGGAAATAAAGCAAAAATTAGCGAACGAGTGCACATGAGGTGTTGTCAGGTGATAATTAGCCAATTCCAGGTGTATGGCACTATCACTTACGTTATATCTTTTTTGTATATATTATTTGGTATAAGAATAGGCCATAGGGCTTATTTCAATGGATGAAATCAGTGGAAAATTCCAGGGAAGATTTACTTAGTGTAGCACGGCCGGGCAGGCGAGAGGAGAGGTAATGGAGGGGAGGTAGGGAGGGGAGTAAAGTACTGGGAGAAATGGCTAAATTGTCAACAATGGATGGGAGTGCACATGAGATTAGGAGTGCTGACTAATGTTGGACATTGACAGTACTGATAGATGATACAAGCCACAACTTGAAAGCCTGGGTGAATTCAATTTTTTTTTTTTTTTTTTAAATAACAGAACGGAGGAAGGAAAAACAAATGGAGAAAAAAAATAATCCATACACCAGATTACTGGTGTCCTCTGTTCATAAAATATCTGTAACAGTTAGACTTGAACAGTTGTAGGTTGAAATTTGGAGGAAAACAACTCTGGGGAAGCGAGTTCCAGAGAGATGCAGTTCGGGGAATGAAAGAATTCTGATAGGCAGAAGTTCTGCAATATGGTTGAGTGACATTCCAGTCATGAGCGCTACCAGATGCCCGTGTAGCACGTGGGAAGGCATGGAGAGGTGGCACCATGGACGCAACTTCGTCTGAGCATTTGCCAAAAAAATATCTGTAAAATAATGCAAGGGAGGCAACATTCCTTCTTACTTGCAGAGGAGGTAGTTTATATGTAATGGCAGGGTTGTTAATGATTCTAACAGCTTTATTCTGAATTTTGTCTAGTTGTCTTAATGCAACCTCTCCACAACCATTCCACAAGGGTGAGCAATATTCAAGCTGAGAGGGCACATGACTCATATAAATTATAGCTAACTGCTCATTGGCGAAGAAGTTACGGACTCTGTACAATAATCCAAGTTTCTTTGAGGCGGTTTTAGCAAGTGATCTGACATGAGAGGTCCAGCTGAGGGCACTGTTAAGTGAGACACCAAGAATTTCAATACTTTTGGAGATGGGAATATTAGTAGCACTGAAGGTAATGTACGAGTCTGGCAATATCTGTCTATTAGTAAACTGTATATATTTAGTTTTACTAGCATTAAAAGAGACAAGGTTGTTTTGTCCCCATTCACTGATTGTAGATAGATCTTGATTTATGGAGATGGCTGTATTGAGTTGAGAGGTAGAGATATTAGACTTTGTAAATGGATGTCTGAGTGTGAATGAACTATGAAGTGTTGAGTCATCTGCATATGAGTGAATGGGATTGTGAGTGACAGATAAGAGATCATTAATATGAACCAGAAATAGGGTTGGTGCCAGAACTGATCCCTGCAGCACGCCGGCGTTAATTGAGTGGAAATTCGAATATACATCATCTACTTTTACTCTTATTTTCCTGTCACTAAGATAAGAAGAAATCAAAGGAACAAAAGACGTTAGTCCATAGCAAGGGAGTTTGGACAGCAGGGAACGGTGCCATACTCTGTCGAAAGCTTTAGAGATATCAAGAGCTACTGCATGAGTTTCTCCAAAAAGATCAATTGATTGATGGATGGTATGAGTTAAGAGATTGAGTATGTCAATGGTGGATCTTTCGTGGCGAAAACCGTATTGTCTATCATTAATTAAGTTGTTGGATTCAAGATGTTTAACAATATGCTTATTAATTAAAGTTTCAAATACCTTGCCAAGAGAAGATGTGATAGCTATTGGTCTGTAATTAGAGGGGTGAGACGAACTTCCTTTCTTCGGAACTGGGTGGATATTGGCTTCTTTCCATGAATTTGGGAATAAAGAAGTACGTATGCATAGTCTGAATAATTTAGCTAGGACAGAGGCAAGTTCAGGGGAACACTTTTTCAAAACAATTGGTGGAATTCCATCTGGACCTGGAGCTTTGTTGGTAGGCAAATTGTCTAGGATGGATTTTACAAATCTTGTCTGTATTTTAAGTGGGGCAATTTCGGGAGAATCAAGTTCCAGTACTGAGACATTCTGGCTGGTATCATCTATGGTAGAGTTTCTTGCAAAGGTACTAGCAAAGATATCTGCTTTCCCACGTGGGTCATTTGTAATATTGCCATCTGAAGATTTTAGTGGGGGAATGGAAGATGACTTGTTAAAGTTATTATTGAAAGAATTAAGAGTTGACCAGAATATTCTATTGTCATTAGGGTTGTTAAGTAGTTTTGATGCTTGCTTTTGAAGAAAGTTTGATTTAGATAGATTTAATACAGCTTTTGCATGATTTCTAGCAATTTTAAATTGGGAGAGTGATTCAGGTGTTTTTGATTTTAAGTAAGAGTTATATGCTAATGACTTTTGGGCTGTTGCTCTGGCACAATTGCCATCAAACCATTTTGGAGAGTTTGATCTTTTAGTGAATTGTTGACTTGGTATGAATAAATCCATACCAGCTAGTATTAAGTCACAAATGTGGGACTGGGTAGAATTGGGATCACTAGAGAAGAAAGACTGCCATGGAACATCAGCAAGATAATTTCTAAATCCATCCCAGTCTGCCCTGTCAAAGTGCCATCGGGTCACCCTGACAGGTTCGGAATGGGGAGGTGTAGGAGGGTTAACTAATGAGACTTTGATGAGATTGTGGTCAGAGGATCCAAGTGGTGACAGTACCTCTATCCTGTATTGATCTGGATTATTTGTCAAGAATAAATCCAAGAGATGGGCATTATGGTCAGGATTATCAGGTATTCTGGTTGGTTGCTTTACCAACTGGGTGAGATTAAACGATTCCGCAAATAGCTCGCATTCTAGACCAGCGTCGTCAGTCCGGGCAGAATGCAATAACCATTCAACATTGTGTATGTTAAAATCACCCAATATGGTAATTTCATTGCCAAGGGCAAGGTCAAGGTTACTCAACTGAGTGGATATGGAATCAAATACACTGGGTTCCGAAGAAGCATTGGGGGAACGATAAACTACACAGATATATTTGGTAATGTTTTGGCAATTTAATTTATATAATGAGTAATCAAAACTGGATGAAGTGAAGTTTAAAATAGTATCAACTGCATATTGGGATTTGATATAACAACAGGTGCCGCCCTTGTTTCGAAAGTTTGTAAGGAGATGGTAACCGGGAAAACAGAATGGAGATATATCGGTAGAGGGTGAGATTTGTGGTTCTGTGAGGAAAAGGGCCAAAGGGGATATGGACTGAAGGAAAAAATGAACTGAGTTTAAATTTGTGGTAAGACCGCGGATGTTGGTAAAGAATAAGGCCGGACCGTCACCTCTTCGTTGACGAGCATTCCCAGAAATAGCAACAGTCGCTGCTGGCACAGTCGCTTGATAGCGACCGGGAGGACCCTGTGCCTCCAGTCCTACCCTGCCGGTGGTGGCAATCCGAGATACCACCTCATTTGATTGTGAGATTGCAGCGGCCATTACTAAAGATGTGAATAGAAGGTGTGATATGTTATGCGCATGTAGTGTGGTGTAGACAGTTGAAGGTAGAGGTATCATGAGAGCATGCTGGCCTACTCTCTGTGTAAATGAATGCACTGAAAATGTTCAGAAAAGGGAGACGGTCAGGATCAAGTCCTGAGGGCTGGTGAAACAGGAGCTCCAGCTCTCCCTGTCACCAGCTTGCCATCAACCTCGGGAGTACTGCCCTGTTCGACTGGTGCTACAGTCTACTCCTCACATAATAACAAAGAATCACAAAAGTGACGCCCCACAGTATGATCCCTTGCTCCCAAGCGTCACGAAAGTGACGCCCCGCAGTTAAAGGGTTAAGGAATGCAACGAGTCTGATTTCACCTTTCACTTGTCTTTTTTTTTCGACCATTAGACACTTGGCACATCTAAAACGCTTTCAGTTGTTTTTTATCATTTCTACACTCTCCTTGTGCATGTTTTTCTATTTCGGACTTTCTGGCTTTCCTATTTCAGACTTTCTGGCTTTCCTATTTCAGACTTTCCGGCTTTTCCGTCTGTGTTACATGCTTTATAGTGCAAGTATTCTGGTCCTTCTTTCCTCTTACTTAGCCATCGTTTAACCCGCCCCATCCCGACGTTTTCTGGGCAGTGGTATGCCCCACTCCCGACATTGTTGGACCTTTTTTTTTTTGGCTCAAACATCCGCTTTTGGTGAGAAACATCGAAAATTCACAGAGAAATCGCTCACCTGAGGTTTAAAATACTCGATCCAGGTAGGAGTACCTCCTTAGCTTACAGGGTTTTCTATCAGGCTGGCTGCAAAGAAAACGAGTTCTGTGGGAGGATAACTATTCTACACCACTCATAAACGGTATTTATTTATTTATTTGGTACGAATTTGTATGTAGTACGAGAGTATATTGGTTTTCAAACAGTAATATAGGCATTATAAGCATTGTTTCACTCACTAACTCATCACCATTCCTGATCTTTTTTTGCCACATTACCTGATCATCATTTCTGACTGTTTCTTCCTCTAATGTTTGTCCTCCACATTGTCATCGATTGGGGAATCACTCTGGCCCTGAATTTCGTACCGTGGCATGACATGGCTTTACTGGCCAGGTCACTGATAACAGGTGAATTGCTGAGAAAAGGTCATGCAGGGGGGGGAGGAGGTCATGCTGGGTAAGGCATTGTCCCTGCCTGGCATCTTATAGAGGAAGGTGTCCCGTGTAAACGTGCCAAAAATCACTCGCAAAAATTGAAAATTCTGCAAATTAGGGATCTTGCAATGTTGCTGCATTAATTTACATCCCGGGATAGGAGTGCACATCATGTGAGGACGTGAATTCACGTCTCTGGGACGGGGCAGGTTAAATCTGGGATCATTTTCCCACTTTTCAATATACTGCTGGGTATGTGACGTTTACATTTAACCTTTGAAAGCAGAGTGTCGTTATCACTGCTTGAGGACTTTATTGCTTGGACTTGTTAGAAATACAGAGGTTGATTCTCTGTCGTCAAATTCTTTGGGATAACTGACTGATTTGCGCCTTTGCCATGCCCCAGTTCCATCTCACCCTAACAAACTAGAACAGGAAAGTAAACTGCGTAAGTAACGCATGCTAGAAGCGCTCTTATGTGCTGGGCATTATGGAGAAGAACATTTGTGCTTATGCCTATCAGTCACAGGTATACATTGTCTCGCATCTTGAATCGTACGTGCAGTCATCAGCACAAAATCAGTGCAAGCCTGCTCGTGTGATGTGGTTGTTTTGTCTGGCAAAAGTGTGTGGGAACTAGTTGCCACACAGAATTTTATACCCTTTCAAGACGTGTTTGTAAGAATTAGTACTATAAATTGCCCAGAATGCAATATTCTTTATATACGATTAGCATAAAAATGTGCAAAAGATGACAGAAGAATGTTGTGGAATGATAAAACATTTGTTCTTTCCCTCGTACCCATCTAATGTCCCTAATATCCTCATACATCGTCTACTCATCCTCCTTCCTGACATCCCTGGAACCATGATTACTTGCTATGCTGATGACATCTACATTCACTCAAATTCCCCAACAATCTACAATGTTTCCTTCACTTGTTTCACGAGTCGGCTTCCAATTGCGGACTCATTATCTCTCCAGAAAAGAGTAGAATCTTCACTTCCCGTCCAGCAAAAACACTGCCTACATTCTCTGTCGGGCACTGTGTTATTACTCTGTGCATGCAGTACCTTTATCTGGGGACGCCTACAGGTTTCTATTCCTGTTGCATGAACCATATACATAGCATTCATTCGATCAGTTCTTGATTATCTATTCCCTGCTTTTTGTCAACTTTCCAGAACAGCCGTGCAAACTCTTGAGAAGTTCCAAAACGCAGTAATGAGACTCATCCTGGGCTGCCCTGGCTCAACCAGAATTGTCAACATGCAACTTGAACTCAACCTTCCACCACTTGTTGAGAGGATATACTCCGTGGTTATGTACTTCAGCGTTAAGTGCCTGCATTATTCTCACCTTTTTCCCTACTACTCTCACATCATTTGGACTTCCCGTGATCCCACTGCACCAAGGTTGCTTCGTAGTGATGGCCGCACACCAGATAATACTGTTTGTTCAAACATCCAATGGCTAAACATCAACGTACTGGTGCTTGCTGAGGAGGTGGACTATGGCGTTCCCCCTTGGCAGACCCCTGTGCCTGCTATCTCATACACTCCAGCCTCAGCTTCAGAAACAGGTAGCTTTGGAGGCCATCGCCAGGCTGTCATCTTCCCTCCCTTTGGCCCACCATATCTACACTAATGGCTCCCTGCAGGAGGATGGCAAAGCTGGCTATGCTATATTTTCCCCAAGTCTGGACCCACCTCAAGGGGGCTGGTTGGGCCGTTGACTGCCAACCTCTTTGAGCTCTCTGTATTACTAACTACATGGACTCCTGGATGCAGTTACTTTATTCGTACGGATGAACAACAGTGGCTTGATCATCCGTGAGTCACAGCTGGCCCTCCATGCCCTCTCCTCTCCCAGGCCTGCATATCAACACCTCGTTATGCAGATTATCTGCCAATTGGCCACTGCATATGATCGTTCGCTGGTGGTGCACTTTCTGTGGATTCCCTCTCATATTGGTCTCACAGCCAACAACACCGCTGACCTCCTTGCACGGACTGCCTGTGGACTGGATCCGCCTGCTGTGGATGCTATTAATGTCTCCCCCATTTGCTACAAGCAGATAATATGCAGAGCTGCCTGCTCCCCTATTCTCCACCATAGAAATGTTGAGAGGGTTCACAGTGCGTCTATCCAACATTATGATGACTTTCTCTCTTGTCCCCATAGATATCGTCACAGTGGTCTTATGGTTCGTCGACATAACGTGGTGTGTGCCCGCCTCAGACTGGGCTACCGACCTGTGTGGCAGGCGGATGGGGCGGGCAACACACCTAATTTCTCCTCCTGTAAACTGTGTGATGCAACCAATGCCAACACCCTTGACCATTATTGCCTGCAATGTCCACTTGTCTCTGATTTAATACCACACGGACTCACATTAGTGGACACTTGTAAACATTTGTAGGAAGATGATAACCGAGATGTTATTCTCATGCGTCATCCACACTTTGTTGGGTGTTAATTTGTTATAGTTTCACAGCGTGTCCTGCCTGGCATGAGTTCCTCTGTACTCACCTCACATATGGCCGCATGGCACTGTCATCGGTTTGTCGCCATCAGGAGTAAAAATTAATCAAATCAAATCAATCCAATGTCCCCCCCACCCTACCTCTCACCTCACCTCCCTCCCCTCTCCCTGCTGTCCTTCATTTCCACTTCCCTCTCTCTGCACCATGTCTTACCTTATCCATGGCGTAGATCTACCTAATGAAACGCGCTCTTCTCCACTTCTTGTCTCTTCCTGCAACCTTTTAGCTTCTCAACATTTGAGAGTATCTTGCCATGCCACAGTCTTTTTCTTCCACTCTCTACTCCAAACGTGATGCAGCAATTCGAAACCTTATTGGTTCTGATCCTGCTTCATGAACCAATGAATAATATGAGGTGGATGGAAACATTTTCCTTGGAACGAGAGAGAGACAAGTAGGAGGAATGGGCACAAATCTAATTTCGCCTACTGAAATAATAGCCACCGACTGCCAGGCTCACTAAACACACACACACACACACACACACACACACACACACACACACACACACACACACACACACACACACACACACATACACACACACACACATACACACATCAAGGAATACATCACAAGAACGAGACCTCAAACGTTTCTGTATCTAGCGGCTGTTGGTAATGACGGGTGGAGAAAAGAATGACAACTGGAATAAAAGGAGTGGGAAGGAGACGGGAAGGGTGAGAATGAGACTAGTGCGGGAAGGAATATTAATTAGCCTTGATTACAGTTAGTTTCATTAAAGTATTGCGATCAACTGAGAACAGGACGGGCTGGGTTTGGTAAACAGTCAAGAGAGAATTGCGATGCACCAGTCGGGTTAGTGCTATGAATCAATGAACGAAGGTAGAGAGAGTGGGGAGAGGAGGAAGTGGAGAGGCTTGAAAGTGAGTTGGGGTTAGGAGGGAGAGGGAGGGGTAGAGGTACAGTACATCAGGAGAAGAAAGGGGGAGAGAGGGGAAGGGAGTTTAGACACGGTTATAATGAGGAATGCCAGAGTATTACGCTTGTGCGTCGTTCCATAACATTCTTCTGTCAGCTCTTGCACTTTTTTATATTAGCTAAATATGGTATACAGAATATTGTACTTTACTCTGGGCAGTCTCTAGTACCATTTCTTAAAAACGCGTCTTTAAAGTGTATAAAGGCCAGTGTGGCAACAAGTCCCCTTACACTGTTGCCAGACAAAATGACTCACATCACACGAGTAGATTGCAGCGAATTTATGCTGACGACTGTACAATAGGTGTATGTCCTGGTCCGTCGGCTCCATTCAGTACTCATGAATGACTTGTGTGTACTGAACATAACTCTCTCTCTCTCTCTCTCTCTGCATATTTAAAGCTTTCGCATAAATATACGTTGTTTTCCAATTGATTTCGATTTTTCTTCTTTTTTTCCCTTTTGGACTCAGGATTTCCCTAAAACAGGGAAATTTCCCTACATCTGGCAACACTCCTCCAGCCAATCCCTGCATGGTACTTCACTTTAACAAAATTCTCTAAGGTCTTTTTCTTTATTATATTCGTACTTCTTCAGTACTGTAGGTAAGTTTCCCTTTGTTTAGTCTTGAGGCACAGTGGCACTAGTTACTTGTATGCTGATGAGTTGAATTAAAGATTCTGAAATACTTGAAGACTATCTGAACCATCTGTTTCATTGACACTGTTGTAGCTGTTGTTGGTGGTGGTGGTGATGGTGTTTCCTGTTTTTGTTTATGGTGGTGGTAGGGATTTTGTTCTTACTGTTGTTGATGGTGGTGGTGGTGATGATTTTGTTGTTATTGATGTTCTTGTTGTCCCAGGGTCAGCAGGATATAAAATCAAATGGATGAATTTTAAAACTGTCCATTTTCTTGAGAGCCAGCATCGCTATTTCGAGGGACAGGGTGTTAAGGGACGTTTATAGAAAGGCAATGGAACTACCAAACTATATCAATGTCACAACATAAACACTTCCTTCACCAATTCCTCTCTTGATAAGAGGCTTGTGAAATGTTAACAATTCGAGGCGCTACCCAAAGGTTCCGAAATTTGAAAGCAGGTCGGAAACCGTTTGTTGTACGGTGTGTGGATGCTGGGTAGCAGTACACGCATAGGGTTGCCATACGTCCAGATTTTTCCGGCCATGTCCTTTATTTAGGTGTCAAACTCTTCGTCCGGAAGAAAATTTAAAAGTCCGGAATTTCAGCTTCCATCACTTTTTCTCGAAAAATGTAATATACTGTTAAACTCTGTAATAACGAGAGAGAGAGAGAGAGAGAGAGAGAGAGAGAGAGAGAGAGAGAGAGAGAGAGAGAGAGAGAGAGAGAGAGACTCATTTTTTTCCGTCAGCTGGTAAGTGTTGCCAACTTGGCTGGTTCAGTGCTAGCAGCTAGCTAAAATGTCCTGTCTTTTCCTCTTGTTCAGCCACGATTATTTTTTTCATACTCTGTGCTGTTATAGCCATAAAATAAATGATAATTGCACACAATTATTGGCTTAGTTTTCATTTTCACACTGTAGCATTTGTTTTCTTATGATCTTATCGTGCATCTAAGGCGTTGTTGCATTTTACAGTCATAATCCTGCAAATTCTGTACTTAGCCTGTTTTCCAATATATTGTAAAAAGATTAAAGAAGGCACTCCAATCGGATGGAGACTGTGCAGGTTTATATCCAAGGGAAGGTTGGGGTTTATTGCTCACGTTATGCCACTCAGGGATTTCATAATGCCAAAAGCCCAAAGTTTGTGTTCGGGGGGTGGAAGCATGGCTTTCAGAGGAGGCGTCCGGTATTTTGACTGTTCAGATATGGGAACCTTAAGCATTCACTTTTTGTTTGTTAGTATGTCAGTTGGTACTGTCCAGGATGGATGCGTTCACTATGTGTGTGTTCTTTTATCCCTGTGTTTGGGTTAGTCTGCGGCTTTTGTGATCTTAAAAATGGAGGTTGTGAAAGGGCAAGGGGTGTGGATCAAGTTTTGTATGAAACTCAGGAAGAACGCAGACGAAACAGATAAACTATTAAGAACAAGCATTTGGTGACAATGTTTTGGCGATTACACAAACCTTCTACTGATTTAGGCATTTTAAAAAAGGACGAACGTCAACAGATAAGGATGCACGTTCTGTCGTCCTTCCACCAGTTCAACTTCTGCCAGCGTGGCCAAAGGTTATGCAACCATCCTCAATGATTGCAGGAGGACTGTCCACGATGTCTGTGGCATTGTTAGCCTATAATAAGGAACTTATCACTGCATTCTCTGGCGACGGGAGGCGAAAACGTCCATACAAGTGGCACACGAATAAATGGGTGCTTCACAGTGAGAATTCACCTGTGCAGAGAGCCCTTTATGTTCAGCAATTTTTGTCATCATAAACATGTCAGTTGTCCCCAACCCCCCCTCATTCACGAGATTTGGCCCTCTGTGATTTTTCCCTTTTTCCAAAAATGAAAATCCAGCTGAAAGGACTAAGATTTGACTCCAATGAGGAGATCCAGGAGAGAACCACAGGTCTTGAACAAGCTGATGTTCAAGGATTTCCAGAACTCGTTCAGTTTGTAGGAGACGGTCTGGGGTCGATGTCTGCATGCCCAAGGAGACTACTCCAAAGGAGACGGTGGTGATTAGACTTGATATAAGCTTTCTTCCTTCTTTAGTCAAATTTCGGGTACTCATGTGTTGCATCTCGGACATTTTTATCTTACTGTATTGTCACCATCTGAATGATGAAGGAAAAATATGGATTTATATATTCTACTATAAATATAATACAATAGTAAAAAAGTGCATTAAGAATTTCGGCCATATCACTTTCACTTTAAGTATGCTCATTGCCTAAGAGTAGGAGGAATAGTTAATGTTAACACTGTCGTGTTACGTGCTGTTATAGGTTGGAAAAAGTAATACATGTACGTTACTTCGAGTTTTTAATTTTCAGAATCTGACATTGCATACACCTCGTAATAGTGTAAGGATTTGCGGACTAGCTTTTTTTTTTCTTAATGCTTAAAATACCTTATTAATACACAAGTACGCATTGCACCCATGGACGTCTTTCCTATTTTATTCGTGTTTCTTCCAAATAATTACTAATAGGATGAATGTAACAATAATGATGTCCTAAGACTGAAGAAGTCAGATACTAAATTATGTAATGGACCTGTTTGGAATCAATAAAAAAAAAAATTCTGCCAATGGGAATGGTATGGAAAATTATTCAGTCTAATATTAGTTTTGTAGGTCCCGGTGTAGGAGAAGGGTGAGGCTCCGACACCAGCAGCCTCTCCACCACAAAGGCCACACTACCCAGAGTGATGCCCACCAGGAGAAAAAGCAGAGGTCCCTGTATATGGGTAATAGACAGACTCCTGAAATTCGTTGGTCTGTTTTCTGATCCATCCTGCCCCTGCTGTTTTCTTTGTTTCCTTTTTTCCATTCGACTTTCACGTGCAGCTGCTCCCAGTGTTTCCTTTTTCCACTGCTGATACAGACCAGCCTGAAAACAGGAAGTTGCAGTAGTGAGCCGTGGAAGAGCCTAGAATAGTCTTCGTCAAGTGCCAGTGTAGTAACTGTTCTATTTTTTTTTTTATATATATATAAATTGTGTACGAACGTCTTCACCAACAGTGTTATAACATTTATAATTACCCTTTGACTCCTATATGCATTGACCATATTGTACTTAACTTAGGCTCAGTCACCCGATATATGGATATGTAGTGTTGAATGAAAATACAACACGTTAAGAATCTATTAAACAACCTGTTCTGCAGCTCTGATAAAGTGAATGCATTAAATATAATGCATCAGTCTAGGTTGGTCGTTCCTGTCTCCCATGTAGACTAAAAGTGGCTGGTTCGCCTATAGTTCAGGCAACAGCTAAGAATACTGTACCGTCCTCCTCGTACTGAGCGTTACCATCACCACATTTTATCGGCCTGTTTGGACTATTTCGATATACCGTACAATGGGCAAATATAATGTTGCCACTACACATCTCTAAGTAGTGAACTTTAAAACAGTCAGACCTCACCGTCAGTAATTCCTTCCATATTTTATAATTAGGGAACATAATATTCGCCCCTAATTTAACCTTTTTATAATCTTTGAGGAAAATGTTACGGACATATGAATCGTACAAATACGATAATTACCGTAGTATTTTGCTTAATGAAGAAGGATACTTCAGTGCAATGAAAAAGGGACGACACTTTTTAATACTGCAAAATTACTTAGATAATGTACAATGCATCGGAAAAGAATGTTTGCTACTTTATTTCCGGACGAAAGTAAAATCAACACTTGTTTAAAATATTAACACTGATACATTTTTCAAGTTGGATTCAGTAAATATATGTAAAACTCTGGGATGTAATTCCTGGAGCAAATCGTGTGGAACAGCTTATCTCATTTAAATCATATAGCTTTGGTTTAAGCATGCACAGTATCACATTACATGGATACAAGTAAATGCTAACCATCCTCAGAATTCCTCATATTTTTCTTCTAAATTAAAGCACTATTTTCATATTTTGGACTTTTGATAATGACGATTCTTCGGTGCAGAAGCCTATATAGGACTAATGTGAACAGTATTGAGCGGTCTGATATATTTGTATGGATCTGTACTATTACTGGGGGCATACAGGTATAAACTTCAAAGAATAACACACCCCAACATCGAAAGTAAATGCCACGGTTTCTAGGGCCATCTTCCACGGACTGACAACACTGTCTGTTTACAAACCTGCTCCTTCTGGCACACGAGTAGCCACTGGAACGAAATCCTTTAACTCTTCTTGCAAAACGTGACATATACTAGTTTATACCAATAAAATGTCTGTATGAAGGAAGATTTCACAGAATCAGATTTGTCTTTATGTGATTCCTTTCTTATAGGCTTTATTGCGGATTTGAAATGCATATTTTACTAATCAAAGAAAACCCTTCAACAGTTATGCATCCCAAATACAGTAAAGGTATAATTATACAGAATTCATCGATTTTCGCCTATAAGATCCCTGGGATAACATGTTATCGGAAATGTTTCTTACACACACACACACACACACACACACACACACACACACAGTTGGGGCGCGTGGTTCTAAGGAGAAGTAGTAACTCAGAAGGTATTAAGAAGTGTACTTGGTGGTGCGTTAAGTGAAGACGAAGGGGAACTGCAAGGCTTGGCGAATTGGTTTGGGAGTGTGTGTAAGGAACGGAATCTAAAGGTGAATATAGGGAAAAGTAAAGTTATTATCATTTAGAGAAGTGAAGTTACTGAATGTAGCTACAGTGCTGCTGAATGAGGAGGAAATGGAAAATGTGAATGCGTTTAAGTACTTGGATAGTGTGATGAGTAATGATGGGAGTTTAGAGGGTGAAGTGCTTGAAAGGGTACAGCAAGGAAGAAAGGTTGGTGGTTCTTTGAAAGCAGTGATAAGGAACAAGGCAGTGTGTATGGAAGTAAAAAAGTCACTGTATGACAGTATTGTGATACCACCTCTGACGTATGGAAGTGAAGCTTGGACCTGGTTGGAAGGACACAAGTCAAGAGTGAGAGCAGTGGAAATGAGTTATTTGTGAGGTGCATGTGGAGTTAATTACATGGAGAGACGGACTGACAAATAAGGCAATGAAGAAGCTCGGTGGTGTGGATGTGGAATTGATTGAAAGCGTTAGGAGAAATATATTGAGATGGTTTGACCATGTGGAGAGGATGGAAAGACAGCCACTAACTAGGAGAGTCTATGCGAGTGAGGTGGAGGGGGAGAGAGGGAGGGGGACGCCGTGAGTGAAATGAAGGGATGGAGTGAAGAGGTATATAAGAGAGGAGGGTGTTAGCTGGGAGCAAGGCAGGGAAGTGGCATTGGACAGGGCGACGTGGGGTTGATTTGTTTGTGGCCTCCCCTTACGGGATTAAGGCGTCTGGAAATAGAGAGATAGAGTTAAGTGATACCATGAATAAATTTACCAGAGGTAAGTTCAAGTGAGAGAAAAATATACTACAGATGAAGGCTCTCCACCCACCTCTTTCACCTACAAAACGGGCACAGAAAAGAATGCACACCTAACCCAGGGGAAAAAAGGCAGGCCAGGAAATTGGAGGAATATTCAGTCTACAATGAAGTCATATCTGGAAAACTCTGAACTGTTCTGTTGAGGAACTTCAAATCATATGGGCTGGTAGACGAGTCCAGATAATGAAAATCTTATATGCTAAAAAATTACCTAAAGTACTGTATCATGTGGAATGGTCACTGGAGGGTTATCAACCTGTGCAGACGGAGCAATGAGGCAATATAACAAAAACAGCTTTATCAGTAGGTAGTGTAGAGAGAAAAACATCAAATAATGTCAAAAATCTGTGCTACAATAGATTTTCTCTTTACATGCTGGTTATTTGACATAATTCTGGTATTACAGACTGGTATTCATACTTGTTTATAATACACACGATTACCATATCCATAAAAAGCTGGGATGCTACAGAAGAGTAATGATTTTTGTTACTCGCCTTTAGCAGGTAAGATGATCAAGTTTTTGTCTGCGTCTGTGTGTGTGTGTGTGTGTGTGTGTGTGTGTGTGTGTGTGTGTGTGTCTGCGTCTCTGTTTGTGCGTGTTTGTGTTTGTGTGTGTCTTTGTGAGTGTATTTGGGTATGTATTATTATGTATTTGTGTGTGTGTGTGTGTGTGTGTGTGTGTGTGTGTGTGTGTGTGTGTGTGTGTGTGTGTGTGTGTGTGTGTGTTTTGTGTTCGTGAGTATTTGGGGGGGTGTTTGTGTGTCTTTGTGTTGCATGTTTGTCTTTCTGTACTTGTGTGTGTCTCCGTGTTTGTATTTCTGTATATCAGTGCTTCTGTGCGTGTGTTTGTGAATGTGTTTATGTGTGTGTGTGAGTGTGTATGTGTGTGTTTGTGTGAGTGTGTATGTGTGTGTTTGTGTGAGTGTGTATGTGTGTGTGTGTGTGTGTGTGTGTGTGTGTGTGTGTGTGTGTGTGTGTGTGTGTGTGTGTGTGTGTGTGTGATCCCAAAATATCTCGAGAAGTTGTGCAAGAATTTTCACCAAAGATTCAGGAAATAGCAAACATTCAGGAAGTAGCAATTATGTTCTGTAGGTGGCCGAATGTGATTGACTTTTAGTTAGGTTTTGGTCAAAGATGGCCAAATGGCAGCCGCCATTTATCAAACTGTGTTTTGGACATCTCAGCAACGGACAGATATGTACTTCACACTTGGTTTGTAGGTATCTTGTACCCTAGCCTAGATATCTTGGCGTTGTTTAGTATTCAGCCCCCTAATGTTTTTTTTTTTTTTTTTCATATTTGAAAGTGAACAGACACTGCAATGATATTATTCTTAGTTTAACCCTATAGGAATCATTGTCACCCAGGGGTGACAGTTTGGTGCCTTTACAAAACATAACTAAGGAGGGATCCCCAGCTTGGGTTGTATAAGCTTTGGGACTATGACCTGATAGACTAATGGTGGTACGCTAAGAACCTTTTCCACAAAATCCCACGTGTACCAACTCAGGAATGTGGTGAGTTCAGTGTAGTGGCCGAGTATGTAACCCACTTTGTATGATATTCATTAGAAGCAGCAGTAATATACTCCCACCATTTGTGTGAAGATAATCAACCATGCCCAGTCCAGTAACTGTTGCTCGGCAGTGGAATTGTTTAGGTTTTTCAGCAAACTGGGAGAAACTTCAATTGTTCCTGACTGAGTTTCACACCTTCTGTACTTGATTTTAGAAGACTATGGTCGAAGACAAGACTTTTCCTGCTCCAAGAGGATATTCAGCCATCCACCCGCCAGCTCTTATGAATTATGGTTCTCGTGCCGGCTGTGCTATGCTGTTCCTATCGAGTCTCTGCGTCAGGCTATGGCCGTTTAATTACACCTGGAGAGGAGTTACATATTCTGTTGCCTTTATTTGCCCCATTCACCCCCTTCGCCTCTGTGCCTGGACCACTTTATGTGTCAGCTTCCCAGCCCATTTGTTCATGTGGGTGACGAAAATATGCATAATGCTTTCTGTGGAGAAATTACAGTATATGTAACACCCATTGTGATCTGGCATCTTCTGTTGAGGATTTGGAACTGGTTCTTCTGAGCACGGAAAACTTGACGTATTTCATGTACAAACTGGTATTCTGTCTGTTATTGATCTTACATTTTTTCTGCTATGAGTCCTCATTAAACTGTTCATGCGAGATTTTGCCTGACTTGCACAGTACTGATCATTACCCTATTGTGGTTAAAGATGCAGCTCTGTGCCAGTGAAGCACATCCCTCGCTGGTGTTTGGGTACGGTTGACTGGGCAAAGTTTGAACAATACTGTAGTCTTGACTGTCGTGTTCCCGACTATGAGAGTGTTGATAATAGTGCAGAACAGTAATTCACGCATATTATACATATTAGACTGGCCTATGTTCTATTCCACGAACGTCTGGAAAGTTTTGCAGGAGACCTGTGATTGGTATGTCTACAAAGGAGCTTGTAGGAAATTTAGGAATAAAGATGCCTTCTTTTAAAATCTGTTTATGAAAGTTCTTGCCTGTAATCATTGGGTTCTGAAGAACTCAAATCATACCTTGTGGAGAACCTATGTCTCGTCTGTCACTTCATCCACTCCTTTACAATTCATCTGGAAGAAGGTGATGAAAATAATGGGTAAGTATCCACCTTCGCCTTTCCTGGTACTTCAGATTCAGTGATCATCTGTATCCAACCCCACTGAAGTAGCTTCTGCCCTGATAGAGTATTTTTACAATGTTCCTTGTTCAGATCCCTCCAGGCTATATAGTTTTTATCTGGCGTCAACAGGAGAGGTTGGCTATTTCCTTTCTCTATACTGAAAGGGAATCTTATGCTTTTTTTTTTTTTTTTTTTTGTGTGTGTGTGTCTGTGAACTGCAGGCTGATCTCCAGCAGTGTAGTGACTGCTCCTGGACCTGAATAACATTCTGTATGCTATGATTTGCCATTTGGCGTACGATTCTCTTTTTTTTATTTAAATTTATAATTGGATTGGGGATGAAGAAAAGGTATCCACTAATTGGGAGATGGGTATAGTTCTTCCATCTAATGTGTCCATCTTTGGTCCCATTTTTTAAACATTTTGTATATACAAACTGTTTGAGAAGATGGTTAGTATGAGGCTAGTTCCGTATCTAAAGAAAAGATTTCTTCTGCACATCATAAAGTGGGTTTCATAGGATGAGACGTACATCAGAGTACCTCATTAGACTTAAGTCAGCAGTCGGTGAGGCTTTTGCATCTGGACAACATCATGTTGCTTTGTTTGTTGACCTGGAATAAGACATATAGTACGCCATAACACCATGAAATTCTGAATCAGCGTCATACTTTTGGGCTGCACGGCCACCTGCCGTTGTTCCTTAGAGACTTCTTGTTGAACCACAGATTTCAGGTCCCTGTGCTCCCCTTACTCTGTTCTAGGAGTTCACGGGGGAAGGTGTGTGCTACGTCTTCCATTTTTCGCCATTGCCATCAATGGCATATTTGATTCCCTGCCACAGAGGGTATCTTCTTCCCTTTAGGTGAATGACCTAGTGATTTTGTTTGCTGGCTCCCGCATGTGTGCTGTTGAGAGGAGGATGAACCTGGTGCTTGAAAGTGTCGCTGGCTGGCCAGACTGGAGAAGTTTCCATTTCTCTTCAAACAAGAGTGTAGATATGCACTTTCACAGAATAGAGGGGCTGGCGCCTGCAGCAGTGCATGGAGATGATCAAGTTTCTTGGCTTAACGTTTGTCTGTCAGGTTACTTGGGTTTCACACTTGAAACGTTCACCAGTGTCTTTTATGCAAACAATGAATTGGCCAACGGCTCTGTCTTATTTCCTCACACTTCGTGGGGTGCTGATCAGAGGACACTTCTACTCCTGTATCAAACATTAATGGGATCTAAGTTTGCCTATGGTTGCTAGGTGTACTCCTCCTCTATTGTACAGCGACTTAGTGTTCTCAACCTATTCATCATGCTGATTTGTGTCTTGTTACTGGTACTTTCAGATCCTACCCAATTCCTAGCATGTGGAGGCTGGTGTTACTTCTTTTTATCTATACTGCAAATTACTAATCATTCATTATTGGAACCGTGTGAGACATATTCTAGACTCATTCACTACTGTTTATGTATCAGAGCAGGCAATTGTTCA
This sequence comes from Coenobita brevimanus, assembly GCF_032717465.1. Taxonomy (NCBI): domain Eukaryota; kingdom Metazoa; phylum Arthropoda; class Malacostraca; order Decapoda; family Coenobitidae; genus Coenobita; species Coenobita brevimanus. Next base: position 27,812,768 of record NC_136993.1, read on the forward strand.
GTATAATGTTTCTCATCCTCGCACTTCACGTTATTTTGGATACAGAGTCAGGGAGATTATGGGGGATTTAGGTCTCTGTGCATAGCCTGTCTGCCCCATATGACTACTAAGAATTGCACCATGGTACCTTCCAGAGGTGTAGGTGTGCCGGGATTTTGAGGTTACTAAATCTTCTGTCTTTTCTCTGGCGTTTCATCAGTCGTCAGCTATTTTTTAACATAAGTCCATTCACAGAGGCACTGTCCCTGTATATAAAGATGGTTCAAAGTCACACAGTTATTGTTCCTCAGCATCACATTCCACCTTCCAATGGGTAAAGGGTCAGGCAGATTATGGGAGATTTAGGATTCTCTGCAGAGTGTGTCTGCCCTGTCCGGCTCTCCAAAATCCCTCCTTGGTGCCTTCCAGAGGTGCAGGTGTGAAGTTCTGAAGTTATAAAGTCTTCTGCCTCTTCTCTGGCTCACCATCAGCAATTATTGGAACATTCGTCCATTCACAGAGGAACCGCCCTTCTGTGTGTGAAGGGTGCTGAGAGTCAGACACCAGTGTCTGGGCTGAGGTGAATTTCCAAGATGTTGTAAGGGAAAGAATTCATCTCAATTGTCCTCTCTTGACTTCAGAATTGACTGCAGCTGATTTTAACAGATGAGGAGGATTCTTTTACAGTTTTTGTGATTCTCAAAACGCTTTTTGGCCATCAGGTCTTAAAATTCAGCTCATCCCCAGTTTCTTGCTTTTCTCGAGTCGATTTTCCTGATTCTGAGAAGAAACAAAGTAATTTGCTTTTGTTGGTTTCATGCACATGTTGGTGTTGATGGCAATGAGAAGGCAAATGCATGAGAAACAGCCGCTTGTTATCGACGACCCCTGTCAGCAACCCCCTTCCTTCTTGTGATATGACACCTTTCTTTAAGTATGTGATTCAGACTTGTTGGCAGACCCTGTGGGATGCTGCTATTAGTAATTAGGTAAGAGATGTTTTCCTGTGGGTGATATTGTCTCGGCGATTGGTGGTGGCCTGGCCTCACATTAGACACTCATGGCTTACTCATTGTTTCCTGATGTGTGGTGGGACTCACCCGTATTGTGATGGCTGACTGGCACCCCTTAAGTCTGTCACTTATATGTCGTGTGTCCAAGTCTGGGGGACCTGCATTAGAGGCTTCTCTACAGGCATGGTGCCTACTGTCTCTCTCATTCATGCTTGAAGGAGCGTCTGGCTATGTGACTGATATTTTTCGTTTCCTCAAGGTGAGCTTCTTACACCTTTTATACTTGATTGGTAATTTACTTATTTTAATGCCATTTTTTCCCATGCTAAAGATATCTAATTTTGTTTTAGTATTCAGGTTTGAATGTTTATTGGTGTCATATGGGCGATTGTTGAGGCACCAGAATACTACCTAATAATTCCGTTCAGTTATCTTGCCATCTTCAAACAGTATTTAAACATCTCAGGATATAACTCTTCGAAGGTCTAGCACTGATTAGTGATAACCTTCATTAACCCAGTCATCACTATGACTTTATCCGCAGCTGCGTAAAAGTGCTTTGAGACTGCAAAAATAAAATATGTAAGACATCCTCCGTGTGCAATAACTTCTTTACTACAATGAGATCTTTAATAATATTGCTGTCTGAGGTCATTGTTACTCGGGTAAGGAGTGGTTTCGTATAAATAACATTTTAAGTTAGAAGATTGAATTCTCTTACCCACCTGTGATATAATCCTCAGACATTTATCAATCTGAGGTGTGTATGGGGCATCATGAGGCACTAGCCAGGCCATCGAAGCCTGTAGCAGGTTTTCTTTGCCTAGATACAAGGGGGAACTGCCGTCTAGGTTAGCGAAGTTACGGGATGTTATCAGCTGCAGGTTCAGGGGAGTACCAATGTGAGCACTCCTGAAATAAAGACAAAAATAGTAAAAAGTAAAAATTCATACAAACGCTTCTCACCCCTGGAAATAACATGAGGCAGGATATGTAAGGACAGCATATACTGCACTAGAAGAATTATGGATAGCATGCTCAGTAGAATGCACCACATAATCCAGGTGCCTCGTCACATGCCAAACCACCGACACGTTTTTATTCCTTCAAATTTAGCTGCCAAATCCCTTTTCCACTGAATATTAGTTGTAAAAGTTAAGCCTACAAAATCTATAAATAAACAACTTTTTATCCTTCCCGTGTTTGGATCACTCTTGCGAGAATGAACATAAATAATGTTCTTTTAGGCTGACACCAAGAAATATTTGTTCAACTGAGAGAAACATGGACGATGAAAGGATTAAACCACGTCTGGACAATTTTTTTTTTGTTTTCATTCCCTTTCAAAGTCTCTCGTAATTCCCTTACTTGGAGGACGCTTTTCGTGTTTAGTTCTGCCGAGAGTCAGAACATTTCATTCTGCCTGATAAGAAGGAATTATCGGAATCTATATTTGGCTTTTCATCCTCCCAAGGTCTCGAATATAATCGTGTGGGGATAGTAAGATGATAACATCAGATTTATTGAGAACAAATATAGTATGAAAACTAGTTCGACTGCGGCGATTTAGTCCATTGTTTCTTAGTTTAGAAATGTCTATCACTACACCACCGAGTATTTTAGTGCAAAGGGAATAATCCATTGTAATCACGTTGTATCAGCCCTCTGTAATGCCTGACAGTACTCTAAGTTCACTCTGAATGACGTGTAATAGTTCATACAACAGGGTCACTGTTCAAATAGTCATTATGGCCTGTATTCTCGTCGCCGAAGAAAGCTCCTTAACACCTTTTTCTTGTTGATTGATTTTGCTTGTTCCACCCTACTGTTATACTCTGCCTTATATAAATCCTATAAACAGCGCCTTCCTCTGCATAAATAACTTACAAAAGGATATTACCAAGCTACATTAAAAAATAAATCGCAATGGAAGATGTGCGAAGAAGCTCCTTAACACCTTTTTCTTGTTGATTGATTATGCTTGTTCCACCCTACTGCCATACTCTGTCTTATATAAATCCTATAAACATCGCCTTCCTCTGCATAAATAACTTACAAAAGGATATTACCAAGCAACATAAAATTATAAATCGCAATGGAAGATGTGCGAAGGAGCCTTCCATACTCAACGAGAATGCGGGCCTGTGTCTAGAAGAGATACATTGTTTTCGAGGAACAGACTAAAATTAACACAAGTATTTTTTCGCAATTCCGTAATGTCATACATTGTGTGAACGTACATTTTTTTTTTTTTTTTACTATCGCAACAGTAAGTCTCGCAACAGTTAGTCACGGAACAGTATGTTAAAGATTCTGAGTGTCAGCGCCAGAGGCAAAACTGTATTTATAACATGAAAAATTACAAAAGTAGTAAAAGAAATCTTCATAAGTTTTGCTCATTATTATAGTTATAAAACTGCATTCCTCTAGTTACCTGTCCCAGCCCAGGAGGGTCTCGGGGACGGGTATTGTTATCATTCTGTTTGTCTTTTTGTTTGTTTGTGTGTGTCTGTCTGTCTGTTAACAACTGTACGTGAAAACTTCTTGTGCGATTTTGACTAAATTATAGGAATGATGGGCCACGACCTTCTTATCACCTCATTAAATTTTGGGCCAAATTGGGCCAAACTCCAGGCTGTTGGCCCAAAAACATGTCAAAGAAATGTAAAAAAAAAAAATAATAGTTTTTTGGCCATAACTCCTTTCAAATTCGCCATATCGACATGAAACCAACACCTAAAAGTGCATCTTTTATATTTGCATCCTATAACCTGCTTCATTACATAATGGGGGTCACCACCCAGTCAGCGGTAGTGGGGTCAGTGTCAGGTGGGTCAGGCCTATTATTACAAATGGGCATAAAATCGTCAATTTTTACCCGATTTACTCCAAATTTGATATTTGACATCTTCGACGAGATATCCTGTTGTGCTTATACATCAGCACTAAAATGACTGCCGGGGAAGGGTTTGCTGTGCCTTGGCACCGTTTCTTGTTTTATATGTTCTCAAACTATTGCCACGACTCACTGCGAGGTCATGAATAAAGGACAAATTATCAATACACAGAAAAATGTCTTGTATCCTTCAGATAATAAGCAAATGCTTTAGGTAAATACACCACATGGAAGTCACTCTTATACATGTTCGAGAACATAAACAATCGATAATAGCACTAGCGAGACCAGTACGTTCAACTGTTACCTTCAAATCGGTGACATTTGACTTTAAATTCTTACTCTCTCCAATCACTATCATTCAGGTATGGAAAGATTTTTCAAACAGGTGAGGACATCGGGCATCCATTTACCCCTTCAAGACAAGATATCTCCTTGAAGCTGAACAGTGTTGTCTGGAGGATGCTTGAATAAACGAGGCAAAGAAAAGAAACCTGTGCCATAGTTATCGTTATCTATCGGTGGCCGAGTCGATAGGAAGGCGTTCTAGTATTCCCAAGGATGCGGATTCAAATTCCTGCTGGGGCAGAATTGTTTATAGTTTTGAATTTTGTTAAAAGGAGACTCTACTAATCTCTCTTAGGACCTGTTGACATGTTGTGAAAACAGCCTCGCTGATACCAGTACAGCACCAGACAGGCTTAGCATGTTTTCATATCGACGGTGGGTGTTAGCGCCCAAGTGGTGACATGTGGAGGTGCATGGTACAGTGCATAGGGCAACTGCTGGGCCTCAAGGAATGGGATCTGGTCCTTACATGTAGAATCAGAAACATAAAAAAAATGTTAATTTTTCATCCTTTAATCAGTATCGTGAGATGATGTACAATATACGATATATAAAGGAAAACACCTATAAATAAGTGAAAATGCCAATACAGATTTTCTTTCTAAATCTTTTC